>NC_056006.1:38551492-39778953 GCF_018446385.1 Zingiber officinale
TCGGACCAAGCATCTACCCACCTAAGTTTGAGGGAGAGTTCACGATTTGAAAAAATAAGATGGAGGTATTCTTCAAAACTAACTTTGAAGTATTAATAATAATAAAGTATGGTTTTGTAGCACCGAAGGATCAACAAGGGAACAACAAAGAAGAACCTCAATGAACTTCGTAACAAATGCCAAAGAAGAATTTTATCTGCTAAGTGTTTTACTGCCACAAGAAGTTAACTAGATTGAAACCTACGAGTCAACCAAAGAGCTCTGGGATAAATTTTTGGAACTACATGAAGGGACCTCGGTGGCAAAACTCATAAGGCGAGACCTACTACGGAGCTAGATTACCAACCTCTGGTTAGAAGAAGATGAAACCATCACATATCTCCACTCAAGAATCAATGAACTCATCATCAGACTCACGAATCTCGAAAAAAATGTAACCAATTGAGATTTTATAAGGTAAACGCTTAACGCTTTTCCTAGGACTCTTGAATGGGCAACCCTAGTAGATGCATATTTCATCTCTATGAACTTAGAGGTAGGTAATTTAGAAGAATTATTCTCTACTTTTGAAATTTATGAGTCAAGATATGTAGATCTAAAGAAGGAATCAAAGCACAACATTTCCTTAAAGGCAAAAATGGATGAACCAGATTCTGAGACATCCCTTGACGATGATGAAATGACATTTCGGGTAAGGAAGTTTAGAAAAAAATTTAAAACTAATAATTTCAATCAAGTGCAGGCTAAGAAAAGAAGAAGAAAAGTAAGATGCTATCAATGCAATGAAGAAGGGCATGCCAAAGACAGCTGCCCAAAATTAAAGAACAAGAAGAAGGAGAAGGAGTTGACCCAAACAAAGCACAGAAACCTAAAGGTGATGTGGAATGAAACATTGTCAAAGTCGGAGATCAAAACCCATGACGGACTTACACTGATGACAAGTTACCAAGAAGATGACGAAGCAAGTTCATTGGAGATGAGCATCAAGAGTATCGATAAAGGGAGAGCAAAGTTAGAAGAAAGCAGCTCTACAGGGGGACATCAGATAATGAGATCGACAAGTTAAGTCAGATATGATCTCTACCTACTGATAAGTTATTTACATTTATAAAAATATTGTTGAAAAATTCTTATAAATTAGAAATTAAAAATTGAAAATTGAAAATTGAAAATTGAAAATAGAAAATTTTAAAAGGAAAATGAGGAATTAAAAATAACCTTAGCAACATTTTGTTGATTAGAAGATTTGGACAACATAAAAATTGAAAATGAAAAATTGAAAGTAGAAACAGAAAATTCGAAGAATTATGCATGTTCACATGTTCAACAAATTAAAAGTTATTTAGGACTTAATTGGTATTTCAGATATCATAAAGGTTAAATTAGAAAATTATCATCAAAATATATCCATAGAAAGTTTTTGATTAATCTAGTTGAAAGGAACCTATATTGGATTCAAAAATCATGCTTAAATTAAACTTTTATACATATCATACTTTTAAATTAAATTAAAATCTTGTTGTTGCTTAGAATTATCAAAATAATTATTTTTTGTATAATTTCTATTCGAAATTCATTAGATATTAATTTTTTCGAAAAAAAAGAATTTCATTTCTTGAATGTAGAAAAAATTTCAACATTTTTTTATTGTTGTATTAATTCTTATGAATTCTTTTAACAAAAATCATATTCTTCAATTTAAAATTATATTTTAGTGCTATTTTAAATTTATTTTTCTACCAACATTTATCATATTTTCTATCCAAGGAAATATTGTCGAATTTGTTTAACTGTTATTGAATTTTCTATGAATTATTTATCCAAATACTAATTTTTAATGTTAAAAATTCTTAAAGAATGAATTTTTAAAAATTCATTTTTTATAAAAATACTTACTCTATTACATTCTCAGAAATTTTTTTATGATTTTTTAAGCATAGAAACTACGTTTAAGTATTTTTTTAAAAAATATGTATAGTGTTTTTTGTAGAAAATATTTTATTTCTACTTAAATCAATTTTATAATTTCGTGAAAATTTTATCATAGCTTTGGTTATATCTGTTTAATAGTTATAAAAAATTTTAAAATTTTTTCACAATTAGAAATAATTTTAAAATGATTTGTCTCATAATTCACAAAATTCCAGATTTTTCAAAATTAAAATTTTTTAAATGTTAGTAAATTTTCTCCTTAGATGTTAATTCATATTTATTTCCAAATTAATTTTTCAACATTTTCCATATCTTTAATGTGATCAAATGGAGATAATTAGATATTAAGTCTAGGGAAATGGTACATTCTTTTTGCATTAAATGTTATGAATTTCAAATTATATACTTGCTATTTTACTATTATTTATTTTTAGTTTATCTTAACTTAACTAGGTTTGCTCAGATAAAAAGGGGGAGGATTTTAATTACCCCATGATAGTTTTGATATGATCAACCAAGTCAAGTTAGGTCCTGTTATTATTTGATGTCTTGTGTCTAAGTGTGCAGGAACTTAGAAGTACAGGAAGTCGAGCAAAAGACACAGCTAACAAGAAGGACGACACGGGAGAGAGTCGATGGACTCGTGCATCCAAGGGATGAGGGACTGCAGAAGAGTTCGCCAACGAACAAGAAGGAAGCGTAGTGTTTCCGAGGGACGAGAAGCTAGAGAGGAAGATTGCTCGAGAAGGATGGAAAATGAGTTCGGTTGAGCCCTATTCCGGATGACCGAAATCAACCAAGCGAGTAGAGCCAGAGAGAAAGAGCCGTATAAAATGTCAATGAGGAGTTGACTGTGGTCAGGGCGCTCAGAGTCCAGGTCCCTGGAGTCTGGGTGCCTAGAGTTCGGGCGCTCGGACTAGTTTGGTCTAGCCGGGGGTGCCTTGGCGAGGTGCCCTTGTGCGAAGGCGATCCGGGAGCTTAGAGCTTTTCCAAGCACCTAGACCAAATAAAATATTATCTTTCACCGTTGTGATGTGGATAAAGTTTTATTGACACCCAAGCTCCCAGAACATGCCACATCAGTAACAGTCAGTTTCCACTAGTGGACTATAAATAGAGCCCTGGTGTTCTCCTTTCAATATAACACACTTGGTACTTCAAGTTCTATTCAATTATTTATTTCTGACCATTATTTTCATGTACGAGGCTTCTCCACCTTTGACATTTTGTTTGAGAAGGAGATTTTCTACTTAGCTTACTTTCCTTAGAGTAGTAATTCTCTAATTGCCAACCAAGTAAATCATTACTTGTCTCATACTTATTTTCTTTCATTTTGTTTAATTAAGTGTGTAATTGTGTTGATCTCGATCAAGTTGAGAAAGGTATTTGTTTTAAATTGTGCAAGGCAATTCACCCCCTCTTGTCGGCCGCAAGGGACCTACAATATACTAAATTGAGAGCAATACTTTTTTTTTAACTCGATTCAAGGATAAGAAATGATATCAAAAGCTCATTATTAGGGTCACGACAATCATACTCACTTATTAAGATAATAATATTGATAAGTCATCTAATAAAATCTCATCTGTCACTTCCCAGGTAGTCCCTGCCAGAAGAAATTTCGGCAGCATCTCCCCTGTACGGGTGACACTATGAGACTTCCTACACGCCCTCAGGGCCACACATACCTCGTCCAACACGGCCGAAACAATAACAATAAACATAAATATATATATATACGAAACCCATAAACAAACATCTAAGTTACCTCTTCCGCCGTCCGGCAGGCACATAGCAGAACATATCGAATAAATCCCGTCGACAAACAAAAAGATTAAACAAAATCCATGGTGCAAAACCAATACAAGTCTGAAACATAGACTAGATAATACAATAGGAAAACAAAAGACTAAACGAAAATCCTTGTGATCTGGTGGGGGACTAGTGACTGGAACCTCCCGACAGCATCAATCTGAAATGGTAATATCAACGGGGTGAGTCAACTCCTCAGCGGATATCAACTGACATGCATAGTAAGACATAACAACTAGCAATAAATATGAGTACAGCCTCCTGGATATATATATATATATAAAGGAACAATGCAAACCTGAAATAAAGGGGAGAAACTGTACTAACCAGGACTTGGGTATAAGGTAAACAAGGTCGTAAGACCGAGGAGTATTATGATCCTGTATGCATGTCAATCATATTCATCCACCAAATATGCAGCAAATAAAGATTAACAAACACAAGCAATAAATGCAATCATGAATATGATTACAATGACATGGTCACCCCTGACGCCAGTCAGCCATCTCACACACGATGGTGAGACCGAGTGGGTAGGGCTATGACAACCGTGCACTCTGCCATCACTGCTCTTGATGAGTGACCGAGTGGACGGGATACTATCGGAGTACACATATCCTCCTACCCTAAATCATAAGTGGGGGAGCTCAATGCTCTCATCTCCCTAAGATAATCCAGAGGGGGATCCCTGTCCTACTACCATGCTGCATCACACTACCCATGAGTGGACCAACGGAGCCCTTGATAGAGAAATCTACTGTAACACACCCTCCCTAAATAAAAATCACTAACCCATGAGTGGTTGTGTGTACAGATCCATGTAACTGGCGATGTGCTCAACAATAATGGAGCCGACTATCGCACAACATGCAATCATGCGAAATGGTGCATGACACTAACCATGGAAATATCTTGATCCTATCCATCTCTATATAATGTGTACCAAAAGGTATATGGATCAAATAGAATATCCTAGGTACACAGGTCAAATATAGTAGAATAAATCTAGGTTCTAAACATAATGAGGCTGTTTGGTTTTTCGGGCCGCGAAAACCGCTTTTTCGCGTCGCGGAAACCCCGAATCACCCTAGCCAACGGATCTCGTGCGAAGAAAAACTTTCGAAAAACAAGTACGAGTTTCAAACAATGATCTACAGTAGATCTACAAAGGAAAAACCATTTATACCTTCGATGCGTGACCTTTTCGTAATCCCACAAGTCCAAGGTACGTCGGATCTCGAAGTTGTCAACATAGACAACTCTCTAGTGATATCCACACGAACAAGGTATGTTCTCTAACACACAAGGATGGAGAAGAGAGTACCCCAAGTGTGCTAGCACTTTCTAGGGCTCTCGGATAGGATTTGGAAGAGAGAAAAGAGAGAAAGCGAAAAGGAATCTTATACACTCACTAGTAGTATCCTCCTTTGTGACCTTCACTTTCTCTATTCTCTTGGAACACAACTCACATATCTTCACCCTCCATGAAAACCCCACGGCAACAGTAGTAAGGAGGAGGAAGAAGCTAAGGAAGAAGATGAAGCATTAACACACATCAATTGCCACAAAACAAAACCTCCTTTTGCATTAGTGTGGCCGGCCACATTAAATGGAATATGAGGTGTAACCTCCATGAGGTGGAGATGATGTGGCTGCCATGTAGGATGAGTCATCCTCCATGAAGTGGCAATACATCAAGTCAAACTTGATGTTTCAACTTCCCATTTAGTCAAGTCAAAATTGGCCAATTTTTCTTCCTTGTTGAGTTGAATCCAACCTTTGACTCAAGTCAATTTCAATCTAATGAATCTCAATTCATTAATATAAATTGACTCAATGAATCAAATTTAAATTAAACTCATTCAACAATTGAATCTAATTGAGTCTAACTCAATAAGTCTAATTTAAATCAATCCGAATCCAATTGGTTCATCATATGAACCTAATCTCCATCCACTTGTTCTTTGTGTGTGACCCAATAGGTTCTTGTAATGTTGGCAATGTTTCTAAACTCCTTTAGCAACATAACCAATGAGCGGCATCTAGCAATACATCAATGCTACCCAAGTTACAAGAAATGTTGAGATCCAACATCACCTTGTGACTACTAATTGTGACTCCTCACAATATATGACAAGTGTCCTTCTATCCTAGACATCTAGATTGATCAATGTGAGGCATAGACCGTGTCATCCTCTGACCAATCTAAATCTTGAACTCCAAGTAGACTCACTAAATCAAATGAGCTCAATATCCTATATTGACTCATTTGGGCATGACCATGCACTTCGTGGTCTCACTCTATCAAGAATACCGATGTCTCTCCCGTCATATAGGAGGGATAGATCCCATCTACATCACTCACATCCCTCTGCATAATTCGTTACATACCCAGTAATCGCCTTTATAGTCCACCCAGTTACGGGTGACGTTTGACGAAACGAAAGTACATAACTCCTTATGTAGGGATCCATGGTGACTTCAGGTCTAAGGACTAGTAGTCATACTAATAGTCACATGAGAAAGTATATGACACTCATATAACAATCCATGATACTTTCTCATGGCGGGTTATTCAGTATACATTCTCTAATGCATACCCATGTGTCAACTTGATATCTCTATATCCATGACTTGTGAGATCAAGTCATCGAGTTGACCTACATGCTAGTCTTATTGCATTAACATTGTCCCTGAATGTTAATACTCGACTAGGAATGATTTAGAGTAGTGTTCCCTATATCATCTCCCTATCGGTTCAACTAATCGATTGATATAGGTAAGAACCTTCTACTCAAGGACGTTACTATACTTAGTTTATTTGGCACCAATACAAGTAAGTATAATAACCAAATGCCTTTATTTATATAGAATATGATACAACAAGTCCAAAATACAACCATCAAATGATTGGCTCTAGGGCTCTAGCTAATAGAGGCATGGTATGTCATTACCTTAAGGACACAAATAATCAAAGGTACATGAATGCAAAAGTAGGTAATAAATACAGCATGCTCAGGTAATAGATAATGACATACCAATGCAAAAATGAACATAAATATTATTACTCGTTAAATATTACTATGCATATCAAATGATAATATCTTAGAAGATAAGTCAAAGTACCCGCATTTAACAGTAGTTCGTATCAGAACAAATCTCACGTCGAGACACCGTCTCGAATCAAAGTCCCTTAATAAATCATACATGTATAGTTTTATTTAGCTAAAATTCAGAATAATTAAATAGCTAATAAAATCCCCAAGACCAATGTAGGGAAAACCCTAATCAACATAACCATTTGCCTACCTAAATTTAAATCCAACGGTAAACTAGGGTTAATTGCCTTAACCCTAATCATTCCATTAGATTAATCTAAACTAATAAATCTACGCACAATCAACCACTAAAATAATCAAATTACAGCATGATCTACAACTAAGATCAATTACCCTACTCCTTACCTCAATTCACAGCCGATGTTGCTGCTGGATGGAATTGCTGCCGGAACCAAGAAATCCCACAGAACAACACCTCCCTGCTGGATTCCACCCTACCATTCGGATTAAGAAGAGATCAAGAAGTAGAGATCAAGAGTTCAACCAAGCATTCCACTAGAAAAATCTATTCACAACCCCACTTACCTCTGCCAACAGTATCCTTTATTTCCCAATCAAACACCTGGATCAACTAGGGCAGAGTGCCTATCTCTAGATCGCCAACAGCCAGATAGAAAGAAGTAATTAGCGACTATACTAGGGCACAAGGACAGCCACACTGGGTCGGATCTGGTGGTCGACGATAGTGCTAGGGCATTGCGCATTCTTGGCGACGAGGAAAAGAATGGAGATAAGTACCGGATAAGCAGTGCTCAAGTGGCACTTCGGATCAGGAAAACCAGCACTCGTCGGTTGTGATCAGCGCTAGGGCCCGAACAGCTGGCGTCGAGCCGGGAGGATCAACGGCGACGAGTAGAGGAGGAGGCGGGGCCGAGAAGGGGGCTAGGGCACGGAAGAAAGGGGAAGAGGAAATGGGAAGGACTCAAAGCTTCCGCCGGCGGTTTTGTACGCGAGGGGAGGAGAGGAAGCACCGTCGGTTTGAGGGAGGGGATCGGTTGGCGTCGCGTAGAGGAGAGGAGGAGGAAGGGATCAGGAGGAGAGGGGGTTCGGGTGTGAAACGGAGGAAAAGAAAAAGAAAAGAAAAAGGAAAATAAAAATAAAACTTTTCCTCGTTCAATGGGGTAGCCTAAACAGGCTTTTCGGGGCCTAATATTTATCCCTGCAACCTACGTCATACGGTTTTCGAAAAATTTCCAGAAAATTTCTAAAAATTTGTTAAAATTCCTTTATGGTTATTTGTCCTTTTTTGATATTTTACATCATTAATAATTCATTATTAGCATATATTAAGATAATAATATTTCCGAATACAAGTACAAGATCATTTTATAACAAACCAAATTTCAATTTGCAACATACAAACTACAATATTTCAACAACTATAATAATATAATGAAAAGTAGCTATCATACTAAAAAAAAAAATCAAATTATGACTGTCATACCATAAAATTACAATAATAGCAATAGCAGTTTTATTGAGTTTTACAACCATAATACACTAGAAGAGCACAATAATTTAAATAAAATAATAATTAGCGATATTCAACAAAATAATTATGTAGACAACAACAACAATAAAAAAATATTATGAATGCTTCTCTTCAACATCCACAACAAACTAGTCAAGCTTGCATTTATATTAGCTAGGAAGAGCAAGGTTATCTATATCATCAAACAAAAAATTAAGTTCTCCCGTCTATTCAAGTATCCTAGATGATTCCCTATAGTAAGATAGCTCAAGTGGTCCTCCTTGGTATGCCTCTTGCTTTAGATCCTTTGATTATCTATAGTCTTTTACAAGAAGAGACAAATATTCTACAAATAACAATTAAAGAGATTCCTATTAATTCCTATTAATTCAGAAGAAAAAGGAATAGAATAGGATTAATGCTATTATACTTAAAAGAAAATTAATGTCTTAATATTATTATGCAAATTTCGTATAAGAGTATGACATTTCATAACATAATCTATTCTATGACCATGTCATTCTCCACATTATTTTAAAAAGTTAGAATATTGGAATAACAGTAATAAAATATGAGAAAAAAACTAGAGTTAAACAATCGACATATTATTAATGAGGCTTTTGCATATGTTAAGAAAATTAGTCGTCACCCTAATAATGAGCTTTTGATATAATTTTATCATGCTTGAATCAAGTTAAAAAAAAAAACATTGCTCTCAATATAGTGTATCACATTGTTGTTTGAGGGCATGGATATATTCATGTGCATTAGACGAGTCTTTATTTGCACTAATGATCTAACTTAGATTTTGATGAATGACAAGGGATTTAAAGTTAGAATGTTTTATGATCTAATTACTTTACTAAGTGTGCAGGAATTGACTGGTCTGAAGGACTTGATACCAGGCTAAAATCCAATTAGGTCTACATGACCCGATAGCTAGTGGGAAGTCTAGATAGGTCTGCGGGGCCTGATATCTGGCCAGAAGTTCGGTTGGGTCCACAGGACCTGACAATTGGCCGAAGTCCAGTTGGGTCTATGGACTTGACAACTAGCAGGAAGACCTAGTGGGTCAAAGGAAAGTTAACTGACTGCAGTTGGTAAGTGAAGGTAAACAACTGGAAGAGAGATCCAGTGAGGGCATGTTCCCCATTGAAGGAACTGTAAGTGTTAGTCTAGCTTAGGTCCATTTGGAAAACCTTAGCTAAGACCTTGACTAGATCCTGGTCTCGGGGAGATAGGATCTAATTACTACTATTTTACTAAATTGGGCTAACTTTATTTTTTAGGATATACTTATTTTTGCTACCCAGGACTAACTGTTTTTTTATAGGGAAGAAGGCTGGAAAAAGATGAGTTTGGGCACCCGGAAGGAATTCGGGCACCCGGACCAGCTTGCTCGGGCAGGTGCCGCAAGCACCCGGGAGGTCCGAGTGCTCAGAGTCAGTCTAAGTGCCCAGACTCGAAAACTCATCCAGGAGCTGAGTTGGAGCACATCAACTAGCCGAGCCACGTCGACTGGTGTGGTCCAAGCGCCCAGAGGGGCTCTTGTTAGTTAGAGCCCTAGAGTCAATCATTTGATGATTGTTGTATGGACTCGTTGTATCATATTTTTTTATATATAAAGGAATTTGTTTATGGTTATTATGCTTACTTGTATTGGTGCCAAATAACTAAGTATAATAGCGTCCTTGAGTAGAAGGTTCTTACCTATATCAATCGATTGGTTGAATCGATAGTGAGATGATATAGGGAACACTACTCCTAATCATTCCTAGTCAAGTATTAGCATTCAAGGACAATGTTAATGCGACAAGACTAGCATGTAGGTCAACTCGATGACTTGATCTCACAAGTCATGGATATGGAGATATCAAGTTGACACATGGGTATGCATTGGAGAATGTATATTGAATGACCCGCCATGAGAAAGTATCATGGATTGTTATATGAGTGTCATATAGTTTCTCATGTGGCTATTAGTATGACTATTAGTCCTTGGACCTGAAGTCACCATGATTCCCTACATAAGGAGTTACATACTTTGGCTTCGTCAAACGTCACCCGTAACTGGGTGGACTATAAAGGCGATTAGTGGGTATGTAACAAATTATGCGGAGGGATGTGAGTGATGTAGATGGGATCTATCCCTCCTATATGACGGGAGAGACATCGATATTTTTGATAGAGTGAGACCACTAAGTGCATGGTCATGCCCAAATGAGTCAATATGAGAAGTTGAGCTCATTTGATTAAGTGAGTCTACTTGGGATTCAAGATTTAGATTGATTAGAGGATGACACGGTCTATGCCTCACATTGATCAATCTAGATGTCAAGGATAGAAGGACACTTGTCATATATTGTGAAGAGTCACAATTAGTAGTCACAAGGTGATGTTGGATCTCAACATTCTTATAACTTGGGTAGTAATGATGTGTTGCTACATACCGCTCATTACTTATGCTTCTAAATGGGTTTAGGAGCATTGCCAATGTTATAAGAACCTATAGGGTCACACACAAAGGGAAATTAGATGGAGATTAGGTTCATTTGATGAACCTAAAGGATTAGGTCCATGTGATGAACCAAATTGGATTAAGAGTAATCCAAATTAGACTAATTGAGTTGGTCTCAATTTGGTTCATGTGTTAGATGAGTTTAATTTGGATTTAGACTCATTGAGTCAATTTAATTCAATGAATAGAGATTCATTAAATTAAAATTGACTTGAACCAATGATTAGATTTGATCAACCATGGGAGAGAAGTGGTCAAGTTTGACTTGACTTGAGAGGAAGATGAAGGGTCAAGTTTGACTTGACCATTTGCCACCTCATTGGTGAGTTGGCAAAGAGTGGACCAATGATGATGCTCCACATCATCTTGATTGCTTAAGTGGGATGTCACCTCATGGGAGTTACCAAGAGTTGTGACTCTTGGTATTCCATGGAGGTTATTAACCTCATTCATGTGGCCGGCCACTTATTCATGAGGTGAGTTTCATTTTTTTGTGTAATTCTCATCTTCTTCCTCAAGCTCTCTCTTCTCTCCCTCTCCTCCACCTTGGCCGAACCTTTCAAAGGTGCTAGCACACCTTTTGTTTGGTTTTCCATCTCTTGCTTGTGTGGATACACATAGAGGAGTATCTACTTTGATACTCTCGAGATCCGGCGAACCTTAGATGAGCAGGATTAGCGAAGGGCATTGCATCAAGGGTAAAGCTCTTCTCCTTTGTAGATCTAGTTTAGATCTAGGCTAGAAACTCGTACTCGAAGTTTTATGTAAATTTTATTTCTTCGCACGGATCCGGTGGCGGGGTTTCAGGGTTTCCGTAATGCAAAAAGTGGTTTTTGCGGCCCGAAAAACCCAACAGCTCTAGGCACCCTGAATGGGCCTATATAAGGGCCTTCGATCAATAGCTTCCAAACATCAACTATTACGACTTTCATATTCAAGTGTTACTCCGAAAAGGCTCCAACAACATTGAAAGGCTACTCCAAAGTTTGTGGAATGAGAGACTTCATTTTCCTTTTTGTTTATCGGTAACTTTGTTATTTTTAGTTCTTGCACTCAACTTTTGTAATACGTTTACAAACTGATAGTGATTGCCCAACAAAAGCACTCAAGGAGTGTGAGCCTTGGAGCAGGAGTTGTCAAAGGCTCTGAACTAAGTAAGAAACTACTTGTGTTAGCGCTTGGTTTCTCTGTTTCCTTACCTCCTTATTTCCACTGCATAACTTGCTTTTAGTCACAATTTTCGACGAACGCTATTCACCCCCCCCCCCCCTCTAATGTATTTACTGCCCTATAAGTCATATCAGAACGAGGTTCCACTCTGAATTGGTGCAACCACCAATCATGCAAGGGGGTGACTTTTAACTTTTTTTGACATTTCTCTTTCAGTTTTTTTAACTTTCTCGATAAAATTTAAACTAGTACAATTACCTCTTTGGATAAATTTTTCTATTATAAACTACTCTGAATTGGTGCAATACCAATTGAGTCTTAATATATTTATTTTCTCCCATACTGCTAATCCAAGACCTAGTCTTGGGACTTCTTTTCTCTGTCTCTTTGTGTGCAGGCTCCTTAAATAGTCCAAAATGAGGACAATACTATTCATCCCCCCTCTTCAACGGGGACAACTCTCATACTAGAAGAAGTGGATCGACGTGCACCTGAAGACTAACATCGATTGATAACCCACCATCCGATGAGGATATCGGGCACCGGTGGATGAAGCAGAAAAAGTACTAATTAACCCAGAAAGATGGACTCCATAAGACAAGAAAAAGGCCCAAATCGACTCGAAGGCAATGAACACCATCTTGTGTAGACTTACCAAGGAGGAACTGAACTGTGTCAAGCCATTCAAGAATGTTAAGAAGCTCTGGGATAAATTGATCGAATTGCACTAGGGCACAAGTGATGCAAAGGTAACAAAGAGTGATTTATTATTAAATAACTTGTTCAATATTAAAATGAAAGATCGAGAAATGGCTACTCAGCTACACATAAGAATCAAAGACATTTTGAATAGGCTCCACCTAATCGGACACCAACTAGAGAACAGAGATGTAATTAGGTATGCCTTAAATTATTTTCCTTGAAATGTACTATAGGCATCCATCGTGGATGCCTACAAAATTTCGAGGAAATTATCTAAATTAAAACTAGATGAAGGTATTGTACTTTTTGTAGGTCCCTCAAAAGAAGCCAAACATAAGAATAAACTAGAGCCAGAATCTGAATCTGACTCGGAAGATGAAGAAGAACAAGTCAGAAAAATGTTCACGAGAAGGAAGAACAACTTCACGAAGAAGGACCTACGAAAGGTGATCAAATCAAATGATTCAAAGACAAAGATCACATGCTACAGATGTAACTAGAAAGGACACTATGAGCACGAGTGTCTAAAAACAAAAGATGACAAACCCAAAATAACCAGAAGGAAGAAGGCACTCAAGGAGACGTGAGACGAATCATCTTTAGAAGAATTAGACTTTGAAGATCAAAAGCATCACAACTACCTGACATTGATAGCAACCAGAACGGAATCAGAAAGCAAGATGGAATAAGACAATGAGTTTGAGTGCGGATCAAGCCACGAGTCTACACTCATTTTTGAAGGTCCGAGTGAGGTATCTTCTATCTTAACCTCTAAATTTTTTAGAATAATTGCATTCTTGAATAAAAAATTAATAAAAATGTGAAAAACAAACTGAAACACTTCTTGAGGAAAATCAACAACTCAAGAAACAAATTCAAAATAGAAATCCAAATCAAGAAATAAAACTTGAGGAGGAAAATATAAGATTAAAAGGTGAAATTAACAAACTCAAAGAATTATTAGAAATCTTTACTACAAGATTAAAAAATTTGGACCTAATTCTTAAAACACAAAAAGTTGTATATAATAAGTTCGACAAGTAAAACATTTATCTCTCTAATAAATCAAAACAAGAAACTAACCAAAGCCTAGGTTCGAAAAGTATGTCTGACCACGCAAGTAAGACTCAATCAATTCTATATACCCCAAAATGAAATTCATTACCTAAAACCAAATCCATCTAACCCAAACCTAAAACTTAAAAACAAACCAAATTTAGATCGAAAGAATAAATTTAAATTAAAAAATTATAAGGCTAATTTAAATTACCATCTAGTTTTTATAACTACAAATATAATCGACATAAACGTAAAACTAACCTAAATGTTCAATAATTCAGGAGAGACTCCAAAATAATAGTTTATCTAGTAGGGTAATTAGGATTAGATTAAAAAGGGATAAAAGTTTAACTTGAAAAATAACACTAGAGAAGTTTTGGATGATAGTAGGTTAGGAAAACTATGTCTATGCATCTCTAGGAAGATATGACTTTGACCTGGTGCATTTGGCTTAGTGGAACTAACTGAAGCTACTCCTTAGCAATTCTAGTTGGTTAAACCAAAGTTTTGTTATTAAGTTCAGTGGATATGACTATTTGAAAAATTTTGGAGGTGTGGTTACTCTAATGATGTCCAGGTGACTCACCATAGCTTAGAACTTTATCCAAAAAAAGTCTATTTATTGAACCCAAAACTAAATTTGAATGTAACATAAGTTAAACCAAATCTTGAAATACAATTTAACTTATTTCATAAAATCATAGGATCCCTTTTTTGTGAAAAGTTAGACTGGTGAGATGAATAAGGTTAAATTAAATTAGATAAAATTAAATTTTGATTAATTCTAATTAATATATCTAAAATTTAATAATTAAATCCCTTAAACTTGTCATAATTGTATTTTGAAAAATATGACCTTAGATTAAGGGAGAGGATATTTATACAGTTAATCTTTAAATTCTAGGAAAACTAACACTAGAGAAGTTTGGGATGATAGTAGGTTAGAAAAACTATATCTATGCATGTCTAGGAAGATATGGCTTTGACCTGGTGCATTTGACTTAGTGGAACTAATTGAAGCTACTCCTTAGCAATCCTAGTTGGTTAGACCAAAGTTTTGTTATTAAGTTCAGTGGATATGACTATTTGAAAAATTTTGGAGGCATGGTTACTCTAATGATGTCCAGGTGACTCACCATAGCTTAGAACTTTATCCAAAGAATGTCTATTTATTGAACCCAAAACTAAATTTGAATATAACATAAGTTAAACCAAATCCTGAAATACAATTTAACTTATCTCATAAAATCATAGGATCCCTTTTTTCTGAAGAGTTAGACAGGTGAGATGAATAAGGTTAAATTAAATTAGATAAAATTAAATTTTGATTAATTCTAATTAATATATCTAAAATTTAATAATTAAATCCCTTAAACTTGTCATAATTGTATTTTGAAAAATATGACCTTAGATTAAGGGAGAGGATATTTATATAGTTAATCGTTAAATTCTAGGAAAACTATTTACATTTTCTAAAAATTTCTCATTTCTCTAGTGTTACAAAAATTATTTTAGCCTTAGTCAAGAATGAATCCCTAGAAAGTATGATCCTATAGATCTAGGTAACGACCATCTCACAAATACACTAGGTCTACCTTGATTGTGTATTTAAAAACATAAAATGGCGTGAGATGCGTAGGTATTTTGCCTGAACTTCAGATGCTTATATTAGTACATCAATATAAGTCTGGGCGAAAAATACCAAACTATAGTGATTAAGTTAAGCAATCATTCTTACTAAATAATAAGTTGGATCAAATCTTGCTTAACTTGGCTAACCAAGTGAACACTACTATATTTTAGTAGATAGTTAGTAACTAACAGTTAGATATATACTAAAGAGAGCAACAAGCTAACGATATGGATCATGGTCAACCCACTTGTTAGTTAGAGCCCTAGAGCCAATCATTTGATGATTGTATTATAGACTCATTGCATCATATTCTTATATAAATAAAGGCATTTTTATTTTGGTTATTATACTTACTTGTATTGGTGCCAAATAAACTAAGTATAATAATGTCCTTGAGTAGAGGGTTCTCACCTATATCAATCGGTTAGTTGAACCGAAAGTGAGATGATATAGGGAACACTACTCTAAATCATTCCTAGTCGAGTATTAACATTCAGGGACAATGTTAATGCAATAAGACTAGCATGTAGGTCAACTCGATGACTTGATCTCACAAGTCATGGATATAGAGTTATGTACTTTTGTTTCGTCAAACGTCACCCGTAACTGGGTAGACTATAAAGGCGATTACTGAGTACGTAACGAATTATGCATGTCACGCCCCCAGAAGAGTCCCTGTCTGAGAAAATTTCGGCAGCATCTCCCCTGTACGGCGGACAATCAAAAATTTCTACAAGCACTAAATACTTCAGCAACAGGCGGCTGGAATAATAACAGTAAATAAAAATCAATCACCACGCAGTTTATATATATATTCACCTCTGGCTGTCACAACCACGCAGTTAATAAAATAAACAACATAGTAATACTCTGACTCGAAATCAACCCTACTCAACTACACTCGTAAAGCCCAAATCCGATTTTTCTTACCTCTTCTGCCGTCCAGGCAGGCATGTAGTAGAGTAAATCCAAATCATACTAAAAATCCATCCAACGGAAAGATTCCATACAATATCCATATGTAAGTCCAAAACAAAACTAAAACAAAGTCTGATAGCGAAAAGCTAAAATGAAACAACAACTCAAAAACCAGCAGCGGAGTAGTACTACGTGCAGTGGGGACTAGCGACTGGAACTCCCTCCTGACAGCATCAACCTGAAAATAACAACAATGGAGGCGGGGTGAGTCCAACACTCAGCAGGTACAGTTGATATGCAAAGTAAAGAAACAACACCTAGCACTAATCATGCGTACAGTCTCCTGATAAGAAAGATAAGAATGCATCTGAAATAAACAGGAGAATACTGTACTAACCAGGTCCTGAGTATAAGGTCAAACAGTCCGAGGGATAAGGAAATCCTGTATGCATGTCAAACATAGGTATCCAAACAATATGCAGCATATAAATGCAGCAACCACAAACACAAGCAATAAATGCATCATGCATATGATGCCAATGATGCGTCCTGGTCACCCCTGACGCCAGTCGATCATCTCACACACAATAGTGAGGCCGAGTGGGTAGGGCAGTGACAACCGTGCACTCTGTCGTCACTACTCCTGATGAGTGACCGAGTGGACGGGATGCTGTCGGAGTACACCTATCCTCCTACCCCAAATCATAGATGGGGGAGCGCAATGCTCTCAACTCCCGGTACTCAAAGATGGGGAGGAATCCCTGTCGGATAACACGTTGTGTCACACTACCCATGAGCGGACCAACGGTGCCTAACAGAGTCCCTGCTGCAACACACTCAGCCTGAATCGACCACTAACCCATGAGTGGTGGTGTGTGCAGTTCCATGTAACTGGCGATGTGCTCAACAATAATGGAGCGGACTATCGCACAGCATGCAATCATGCAAATGGTGCATGGCACTAACCACAAGAATATCCTGACCTAATCCACATATATATAAAAATGCATCAAAGGTCAACGAATCCAAAACAATCCCAAGGTATACAGAAGGTATAAAACCTAGGTCCTGAACATGGTCAAGAATGGCATATCACTACCCCTATAAGCATGTATAAACAGGTAAAATATACCTGAGACGCAAAACCAATCAATCAATCAAGCATGTAAGATTTGGGTAGTGATTAACCGAAAACAGATAAGAAACACAATTAATGCAACATGTTAATTTAATTACTAAGCATATCAAATGACATAAGTCAAAAGTACCCGCCTCCAATCGAAATGTCCAATTCTGACTCCGAGATACTCGTTTCGCGTCAAGATCCTGTATTACCAATTGCATATATTTTTATTTAGCTACATTCTCATAAATAGCTAAATAACTCTCTAACCCTAAATTAGGGCAAATCTCTGATCAACACATAAACCCAATTCATTCATACATCATGAATCAAAATTACTACACCTTACCTCAATCAACTATTGTAGATGTCGAAATAAAATCAGCTACTGGAAACAAGGTTGAGTTGCTTGATCAAGAACACCACAAACAACAACCTTTCAGCCACTGCCCAACAACTTAATTGATCCAAGGTTGGATAAAAATTAAAGATTACAAATCCAAACAGCAATCTAACCTTACCTCTTCCTCACAGCCCCTCTTTTGATGATCCTCTGCCAAGATCGTTGCTACTGGCAACCAGGTGAATCGCTGGACCAAAGCACACCACAAGCAAACCGGATAAAAAAATAAAAATCCTTGCACCTACTAAATTTCCAACCAAACAAAACCTCACCGTGGACTTGATCAATGGCAAAGAGCACTAGGGCACAAGGTGGCCGTCGGCTCTAGGGCTCGGGTGCCGGCACAGAGGAGTCGGGATCAACGTACGCAGCGGGGAGGAGCGGTGCTCGGCGTCAGCGCCGGTGGGAAGAAAGCAGGCGGTCGGGTGGCGCCGGGTGGCTAGGGCGGCGGTGCTAGGGCTCCGGCAATGAACCGGTCGCCGGCGTTCGGGAAGAAGAAACTGTCGGCCGGCGGTTAGGGCAAGGAGGAGGAGAAGGCTCGGCGGCGTCGGGGAGATAAGAGAGAACGGCGAGAATGAGAGAAAATAAAAGAAATAAGATAATAAATAAGAAAAGGAAAAAGAGATAAATAAATAAATCTTTTCCTCTCTTAAATGGGTAGCCCAAACAGGCTTTCTCGGGGCCCCGTTTTTATCCCCGTGAACTCGTCCGTACAAGCTCCGAAAAATTCCTGAAAAATGTCCAAAAATTTCGGAAAATTCCCTTATTCATATTCGCCTATTTTCGGTATTTTACATTCTCCCCCACTAATAAAAATTTGGTCCCCAAATTTCGTTATCTACCATCAGCAAGTACTAACAACAGATATAGAGTATAAATGCTGAACGGTAAATAAATCACATACCTCAAGTGAAAAGATGGGGATATCGAGCTCGGATCGTATCCTCGAGCTCCCAAGTAGCCTCCTCGTCCGAATGATGCTGCCATCCGACTTTAACCAGCCGGATGGTCTTGTTCCGCAACTGACGCTCCTTCCGGTCGAGAATCCGTACCGGAACCTCCTCATAGGTAATGTCAGGCTGAACTGGAACTGGGATATCTGCCAGCACATGCGTCGGATCGGGTACATATCTCCTCAGCATGGATACATGAAATACATCGTGCACGCCTGACAGGGACGGTGGTAGTGCCAGTCGGTAAGCTACTGCTCCGATCCTCTCCAAGATCTCGAAGGGACCAATGTACCGCGGAGCTAGCTTACCTCTGAGGCCAAATCTCTTCACCCCTTTCGTGGGTGAAACTCGTAGAAATACATGGTCGCCAACAGAGAACTCTAGTGGTCTGCGTCTCCGATCAGCATAACTCTTCTGGCGATCCTGCGCCTCTGACATCCTCCGTCTGATAGTACGGACCAACTCTGCATCCTGCTGAACTCTATGAGGTCCCAACAACTGGGCCTCTCCAACCTCATCCCAAAGGACGGGTGTCCGACAAGGTCTACCATACAACGCCTCAAACGGTGCCATCTGGATAGCCGAATGGAAGCTGTTGTTGTAGGCAAACTCTACCAACGGCAGATGGTCCTCCCAACTGCCTCCGAAATCCATAACACATGACCTCAGCAGGTCCTCTAAAGTCTGAATGGTCCGCTCTGACTGTCCATCTGTCTGTGGATGGAAAGCTGTACTGAAACGGAGTTGTGTGCCTAAGGCCTGCTGCAGACTCTGCCAGAAACGAGACGTGAACCGTGGATCTCTATCCGAAATGATACTCAACGGAACACCATGTAGTCTGATAATCTCTCGGCAATACAGATCTGCCAATCGATCCAGGGAATCAGTCCTCCGAATCGCTAAGAAGTGCGCTGATTTGGTTAATCGATCAATGATTACCCAAATCGCGTCATGGCCTTGTCGTGTCCTCGGTAACCCTACCACAAAGTCCATGGTAATGTGATCCCACTTCCACTCAGGAATAGGAATCCGCTGAAGTAATCCTGCAGGTCTCTGGTGCTCAGCCTTCACCTGTTGACAAACAAGACATCTAGCTACGAAATCCGCGATGTCTTTCTTCATACCGTTCCACCAATAGGAACGTCTCAAGTCTCGATACATACGGGTTTCGCCTGGATGGATCGCAAATCAAGAATGGTGTGCCTCCTGAAGTAGCTCCTGTAAGACCGGATGAGACTGAGGTACGCATAATCTGCCTCGGAAGAATATAATACCCTCCTCGTCTCGTGTAAACTCGGAAGCTATCTGACTGCCAATAAACTGCAAATGCTGATCACTGGCCTGTGCCTCTCGGATCCTCGTCCTGATCGACGACTGAGCAACCATGGTAACCAGAATACCCTGATCTGTCGGTCCCTGCTCCTCAAGATCTAACTCCGAGAAACTCTGAATCAACGTGATCAAGTCCGGTGGCAAGCCAAAGTCCCTCTGGACTTCCTGCTGAGTGCATCTGCAACCACATTAGCTTTTCCCGGGTGGTAGCTAATGGTACAATCGTAGTCCTTCAGGAACTCCATCCATCTCCTCTGTCGAAGATTAAGCTCCTTCTGAGTGAAAATGTATTTGAGACTCTTATGATCAGTGAGAATCTCAAATGTGATACCGTATAAATGATGACGCCAAAGCTTCAGAGCAAAGATGATGGCAGCTAACTCCAAGTCATGAACTGGGTAGTTCTTCTCATGCTCCTTCAGCTGACGAGAAGCATAAGAAACTACTCTGCCGTGCTGCATCAGAACAGCGCCCAAACCCTGTAGAGACGCATCGGTGTAAAGTACAAATCCATCCTCTCCAGAAGGTAAAACCAAAACTGGAGCCGACACTAATCTCCGCTTCAGCTCCTGAAAGCTGGTCTCGCAATCCTCGGACCATATGAACTTCACGCCTTTCCGGGTAAGACGTGTCAGTGGCATAGCAATACGCGAGAAGCCCTCGACAAAACGTCGGTAATATCCGGCCAATCCTAGAAAACTGCGGATCTCCTGAACTGACTTCGGCTGCTCCCAACCGGTGACAGCCTCGATCTTCTGAGGATCAACTGAAATACCTCTGCTAGAAACCACGTGTCCCAGAAAACCAACTGAGGATAACCAGAATGCACACTTGCTGAACTTCGCGTACAGCTGATGTCGTCGAAGAATCTCCAAGACTGTGCGAAGATGCTGTGCATGCTCCTCCTCGGAACGAGAGTAGACCAATATGTCATCAATGAAAACGATAACAAACTGATCCAGATACTCCAGAAAGATGCGGTTCATCAAGTCCATAAACACCGCTGGAGCATTGGTAAGCCCAAATGGCATTACCAAAAACTCATAATGACCGTATCTGGTACGGAAAGCTGTCTTCTGAATATCTGAGTCTCTGACTCTCAGCTGATGATATCCGGATCGCAGATCAATCTTAGAATACACTGATGTACCTCTGAGCTGATCAAACAAATCCTCAATCCGTGGTAATGGATATTTATTTCTGACGGTCACTGAATTCAGCTGCCTGTAGTCAATACATAACCTCATGGTGCCGTCTTTCTTCTTGACAAATAGAACTAGAGAACCCCATGGTGAAACACTAGGGCGAATGAATCCCCTGTCTAAAAGCTCCTGGAGTTGAACCTTCATCTCGTTCAACTCTTTTGGTGCCATACGATACGGAGCTTTCGATGTCGGTGAGGTTCCCGGAATCAGCTTAATAGCGAACTCCACTGGCCTTCTGGGAGGCAAACCTGGCAGCTCCTCTGGAAATACATCTGGGTATTCCCGGACAACAGGAACCATGACAGCCATGTGACAGCAGCTTCTGCGCCTGAATCGCCGAAATAATCGAGATGCCGTCGTCTCTAATGCCAGTGAAACTCCACGAGGGTTGGTTCGGAGGCCGGAAGGTGACCACCCTCGTCTGGCAATCAACGGTAGCATGATATACTGATAGCCAATCCATACCAAGAATGATATCAAACTCGACCATCTCCAATACTAGAAGATCTACCGTAAGTATCATGTTGCCAAAATCTAACGGGCAACCTCTGATCTCCTGGGTGACGTCTAAAGTATCACCGGACGGTAGGGAGACAGTCAATCGCCGCAACCTAACAGTAGGTAATCTACCAATCTCCCGCATAAAAGTACGGGATATAAAAGAATGCGAACTACCAGTATCAATCAAAATATCAGCAGTAAATGCATAAATGGAAATCGTACCGCGGAAAACGGATCCGTCGGCCCGCTGAGCATCCTCCCGGTTGCTGCGGCTGGGCAGAAGCCTGCCACTGAGGCGCTGCTGGACTATGTGCCAGATAAGACTGAGAGGATGGTGACTGATACTGTGCAGCTGGCTGGAACTGAGTCTGATACTGCCCCTGAGTCGGATAATAAGGTCCTGGAGCAAAACTCTGGGGTGCTACAGAAGCACTGGAGTACTCCTGTCCAAGCATGCCAAATGCTGCTGCGGAGGGAGCTGCTCCCTGCTGACGCTGTGAAGATTGGGCTTTCTGCCCTCCTCGATATGCCCCTGACTGACTAGACTGTCCCCTCTGACCTGACCCTCCGGAAGCCGTGTGCTGAGCCTTCAGCTGACAATCTCGGCTCTGGTGCCCCGGCAGTTTGCAATAAAAGCAAACTGACTGCCCCAGAGAGCAAGCTAGGGTGAGGTGATCTCTGGATCCACATCTGAAACAATGAGTATCACCGGAAGGTGGTTGACGGTTCTGCTGAGAAAACCGGAAACGTCCTGAAGAAGACCGCCCTACGAGACGCCCCAGAAGTACCCTGACCTGACCGTCTGCGACTACTCTGAGGCTGTCCTGTCGCCTGAGTCTGCTGGACCTGCCCTGATGTCTGACCCGTATGCTTTCTTTTCCTGTCCGGATATGCTGTCTGCCGAGCTAACTCTATCATCAAAGCTCGATTCAATGCATCAGAGTAAGATGAAATCCCTAATCCGGCAAGCTGTACATGCAGATAACCATCCAATCCCTGTATAAACTGCATCATGCGAGTTCTGTCCTCCGCAACTAACTCTGGACAAAACTGAGCCAACCGGAGGAATTCAGTATTATACTCGGTCACTGAGCGATTATTCTGCCTCAGACTCATAAAATCCTGTCGGCGAGCCATCTGATAGGACAGTGGAAAGAAACGGCTCTCAAAAGCCTCTCTGAACCTGGTCCATGTGACGTTGCGCTCACCAATAATAGAACGCTGAGTAACCCACCAGGCATTAGCTTCATCCCGTAAATGGTAAGCAGCCAGCTCTGCTTTCTCCCACTCGGAGCAAGCCATATAGAAGAAAGTCTGCTCCATAGTCTCTATCCATGACAGAGCCATACTCGGATCGAGATCTCCGCGGAAAAGAGTGAAACGAGTCTTCATCGACTCGGCCGGAATCCTAGCTCGTGGCACACAATATCGATGGTCGGGACTGCAGAATTGGGAAACACCGGAGCGATACTACGATGGTATCGCGGAAATAACCGGAGGAGGAACTCCGGTCTATACCGGAGCATAAGCCGTGGTACTGGGAACAAAAGTGGTGGCAATCGGAGGTACGGTAGAAAAAGGTACCGGATGTGGAGCAGCCGGTATGGTGCCACTGGTGTAGGGTACACTGTAGGTCCATGTGGCGGTGGTACTGAATACGCTGTAGGCTGCGCTGGAGCAGATGTCGGGTACACCAATGGTACCCCTGATGGTACGGTAAACAGGGTAGGCGGTGTGGCCAAAGTAGGTATCTCTACAGGAGCTATCAGGATTTGAGAGCCCGATGCTCCCGCTGCATCCTGAGTCTGTCCCTGACTGACAGGCTCATCAACAGTGGGCATCTCTGGCATATCCAGAGATCCCGTGGTCCTCGCACGTGGTCGTCCAGCACCACGTCTCGCAGCAATACGAGTAGATCGTCTCATATCTGTTAAATTAAATTACAGATATCAATACCAATATAACCAACATAAAATAACAACATACCTATTTGCCGTCTGGAGATGTTCCGTCGCTGTCCAGTCCCCAATTTGACCTCAAAATTCCGAACGTACATATCGCCGGAAATCCAAATAAATCCGCAACGGAAATCCGAAATATAACCATATCGAAAATCCGATAATGCCCAGTTTGACTCGCAAACCTGGCTAACCCAAATATCCAGAATACCAACAACAGGTATCCGATAAATCTCCAGAACACCAAAAGCAAGTATCCATAACCTGCTCTGATACCAATAAATTGGTATCAGATAAATCCCGAAAATCCAAAATACGAAACAAAAGATCGTAAAACTGTGCTCTGATACCACTAAATTGTCACGCCCCCAGAAGAGTCTCTGTCCGAGAAAATTTCGGCAGCATCTCCCCTGTACGGCGGACAATCAAAACTTTCTACAAGCACTAAATACTTCAACCACAGGCGGCTAGAATAATAACAGTAAATAAAAATCAATCACCACGCAGTTTATATATATATTCAGCCTCTGGCTGTCACAACCACGCAGTTAATAAAATAAACAACATAGTAATACTCTGACTCGAAATCAACCCTACTCAACTACACTCGTAAAGCCCAAATCCGATTTTTCTTACCTCTTCTGCCGTCCAGGCAGGCATGTAGTAGAGTAAATCCAAATCATACTAAAAATCCATCCAACGGAAAGATTCCATACAATATCCATATGTAAGTCCAAAACAAAACTAAAACAAAGTCTGATAGCGAAAAGCTAAAATGAAACAACAACTCAAAAACCAGCAGCGGAGTAGTACTACGTGCAGTGGGGACTAGCGACTGGAACTCCCTCCGGACAGCATCAACCTGAAAATATCAACAATGGAGGCGGGGTGAGTCCAACACTCAGCAGGTACAGTTGATATGCAAAGTAAAGAAACAACACCTAGCACTAATCATGCGTACAGTCTCCTGATAAGAAAGATAAGAATGCATCTGAAATAAACAGGAGAATACTGTACTAACCAGGTCCTGAGTATAAGGTCAAACAGTCCGAGGGATAAGGAAATCCTGTATGCATGTCAAACATAGGTATCCAAACAATATGCAGCATATAAATGCAGCAACCACAAACACAAGCAATAAATGCATCATGCATATGATGCCAATGATGCGTCCTGGTCACCCCTGACGCCAGTCGATCATCTCACACACAATAGTGAGGCCGAGTGGGTAGGGCTGTGACAACCGTGCACTCTATCGTCACTACTCCTGATAAGTGACCGAGTGGACGGGATGCTGTCGGAGTACACCTATCCTCCTACCCCAAATCATAGATGGGGGAGCGCAATGCTCTCAACTCCCGGTACTCAAATACGGGGAGGAATCCCTGCCGGATAACACGTTGTGTCACACTACCCATGAGCGGACCAACGGTGCCTAACAGAGTCCCTGCTACAACACACTCAGCCTGAATCGACCACTAACCCATGAGTGGTGGTGTGTGCAGTTCCATGTAACTGGCGATGTGCTCAACAATAATGGAGCGGACTATCGCACAGCATGCAATCATGCAAATGGTGCATGGCACTAACCACAAGAATATCCTGACCTAATCCACATATATATAAAAATGCATCAAAGGTCAACGAATCCAAAACAATCCCAAGGTATACAGAAGGTATAAAACCTAGGTCCTGAACATGGTCAAGCATGGCATATCACTACCCCTATAAGCATGTATAAACAGGTAAAATATACCTGAGACGCAAAACCAATCAATCAATCAAGCATGTAAGATTTGGGTAGTGATTAACCGAAAACAGATAAGAAACACAATTAATGCAACATGTTAATTTAATTACTAAGCATATCAAATGACATAAGTCAAAAGTACCCGCCTCCAATCGAAATGTCCAATTCTGACTCCGAGATATTCGTTTCGCGTCAAGATCCTGTATTACCAATTGCATATATTTTTATTTAGCTACATTCTCATAAATAGCTAAATAACTCTCTAACCCTAAATTAGGGCAAATCTCTGATCAACACATAAACCCAATTCATTCATACATCATGAATCAAAATTACTACACCTTACCTCAATCAACTATTGTAGATGTCGAAATAAAACCAGCTACTGGAAACAAGGATGAGTTGCTTGATCAAGAACACCACAAACAACAACCTTTCAGCCACTGCCCAACAACTCAATTGATCCAAGGTTGGATAAAAATTAAAGATTACAAATCCAAACAACAATCTAACCTTACCTCTTCCTCACAGCCCCTCTTTTGATGATCCTCTGCCAAGATCGTTGCTACTGGCAACCAGGTGAATCGCTGGACCAAAGCACACCACAAGCAAACCGGATAAAAAAATAAAAATCCTTGCACCTACTAAATTTCCAACCAAACAAAACCTCACCGTGGACTTGATCAATGGCAAAGAGCACTAGGGCACAAGGTGGCCGTCGGCTCTAGGGCTCGGGTGCCGGCACAGAGGAGTCGGGATCAACGTACGCAGCGGGGAGGAGCGGCTGTCGCTGCACTGTTTCGTGCGGGAAGGAAGAACTCGGCCGGCGGCAGCGTCGGGTACGCACGGCTAGGGCAAGCAGAGGAGAGGAGTTTGGCTCGGGCAGGCGGTCGGGCGGCGGTGCTAGGGCTCCGGCAATGAACCGGTCGCCGGCGTTCGGGAAGAAGAAACCGTCGGCCGGCGGTTAGGGCAAGGAGGAGGAGAAGGCTCGGCGGCGTCGGGGAGATAAGAGAGAACGGCGAGAATGAGAGAAAATAAAAGAAATAAGATAATAAATAAGAAAATGAAAAAGAGACAAATAAATAAATCTTTTCCTCTCTTAAATGGGTAGCCCAAACAGGCTTTCTCGGGGCCCCGTTTTTATCCCCGTGAACTCGTCCGTACAAGCTCCGAAAAATTCCCGAAAATTGTCCAAAAATTCCGGAAAATTCCCTTATTCATATTCGCCTATTTTCGGTATTTTACAATGCAGAGGGATGTGAGTGATGTAGATGGGATCTACCCCTCCTATATGACGGGAGCGACATCGATATTCTTGATAGAGTGAGACCACGAAGTGCATGGCTATGCCCAAATGAGTCAATATGAGATATTGAGCTCATTTGATTTATTGAGTCTACTTGGAGTTCAAGATTTAGATTGGTCAGAGGATGACACGGTCTATGTCTCACATTGATCAATCTAGATGTCTAGGATAGAAAGACACTTGTCATATATTGTGAGGAGTCATAATTAGTAGTCACAAGGTGATGTTGGATCTCAACATTCTTGTAACTTGGGTAGTAATGATGTGTTGCTAGATACCGCTCATTACTTATGCTCCTAAATGGGTTTAGGGCCATTGCCAACGTTACAAGAACCTATAGGGTCACACACTAAGGACAATTAGGTGGAAATTATGTTCATATGATGAACCAAGAGGATTAGATTCATTTGATAAATCAAATTGGATTAAGAGTAATCCTAATTGGGCTAATTGAGTTGGACTCAAGTTGATTCATGTGTTCAATGAGTCTAATTTAGATTATGACTCATTGAATCAATTTAATTAAATGAATTAGATTCATTATATTAAATTGGCTTGAATTAAATAGTTGGATTAGATCAACCATGAGAGAGATTAAGTCAAGTTTGACTTGACTTGAGAGAAAGATGAAGAGTCAAGTTTGACTTGACTTTATGCCACATCATTTGTGACTTGGCATTAAGTGTCCAATGATGAGGTTCCATCTCATCATGTTTAGCACATGTGTGTGCTACCTCATGGAGGTTACAAATCTCTTTAATGGCCACACTTAATACAAAAATGGGGGTTACACTTTGTGAAAGTGGCCGGCCACTTTTGTGTTGAATGAGAATTCATTTTCTCATTCAAGGGAATTCACATCATCTTCTTCCTCTTGCTCTCTTCTTGCTCTCCCTCTCCTCCTTCTTGGCCGAACATCCTAGGTGCTAGCACACCTTTGTTTGGTCTTCTCCATCTAGTGTGTTTGTGTGGATACACATAGAGTGTTGTCTATCTTGACAACTAGAGATCCGGCATCTCCGTGGACGAGCGGGATACGAAAAGGGCATACATCGAAGGTATAAAAGTTTTTCCCTTTGTCGATCTACTGTAGATCAAGGTTATGAAACTCGTACTCATAATTTTGAAAGATTTTTCTTTGCACGGATCCGGTGGCTAGGGCTTTCGGGGTTTCCACGACGCGAAAACGCGATTTTCACGGACCGAAAAATCCAACACCACTCTAGATGTTAATGATGATCCATTATGCATCAATGAAGGCCCAATTACAAGGGATAAGGCTAGAAAGATGAAGGAAGCACTTAAAGTACTAATTGAAGATGTGAAGGCCAAAGCTACCATTGAAGAAGGTTTGACCAAGAGCAAGTCATTCAGCATAGTCAACCTAATTCAAGCCTTAGATGAGCTTAATTAGCATTTAAGTCTCATGTCTATGTAGTATGGATATGTAGGCTTAATTTAGACTTAATTCTACTCTTATTTGGGTTGTAATAAAGCCATAAGCTTAAAATGGCTAAGTAGTCTACATAGGCCTTTACTAAATGATACGAACCCCACCAATAAAAGTGATGGAACCCGAAACAAAGGTGGATAGAACCCCAAGAACTAAACGACAAGAGTGTGAGCTTTGACCCGTAACCAAGAATTAGCACGAACCAAGCCTACGAAGGAATGAAACGCCACACCTAGGGGTAATAAGTTTCGATGGGTTGAACGCCACGAGAGTAGACTCGATAAGTTCAGCAAGTTCTTTCAAGAACTAAGAGAGCACACAATCTCACAAAAAAAAACTAAGTTCCTTCATACTAAGATGTCCCTCCCTTATATAATGGGAGTGAACAAGGAAAAATACAAGATAAGTACATGCACAATTAGAGTCCCAATGTTGCATGCCTCATGCAAGCTATCTAGAAACCCAAAACAAAATAAATGCATGCACAATTAGAGTCCCAAGTTGCATGCTTCATTAAACAATCTAAAATACTTAAGTCTTCATGCATGAACGAATTCCCATGCTTTGCATGCTTATTAGCGTTCTTTCGTTAAGCGCAGCCAGTCATGGATGGTTATGCCCGATTATGTGGATTAGGTCACGACTAGAAGTTGCGATTATCTTGGTTTCTCCTTGCTCATAGTCCTCCCAATGTTTTTTGATTATCTCATTTAATGCTTTCTTGAAACGCTTTGCCCGTAGTCTTGTAATTGGGCCTTCCGGAAGTGATAACTAATCTCTCCTATCTTCAGCCCTTGGGCATACATCATTCTCCCCTTCTTGAAAAGGATTTGTCCTCAAATCATCACCTGCATCAAATGGGGATAAGTCAGCAACATTAAAAGTAGAATGTACGTCATACTCACCAGGTAGTTCAAGTTTGTAGGCATTATCATTAATGCGCTCTAATACTTGAAATGGGCCATCCCCTCGAGGAAGAAGTTTAGAACGACATTTGTCTGGAAATCACTCCTTTCGGAGGTGCAACCAAACCCATTCTCCTGGTTCAAACACAATTTTCTTGTGCCCCTTGTTAGCTTGTTGCATGTATTGCTGAGTTCTTTTCTCAATATTCAGTCATGCTTGTTCATGAATCTTCTTTACGAATTCGGCCTTTTTCTTACCATCTAAGTTTATATTCTCACTTACAGCTAAAGGAATCAAATCTAATGGTGACAAGGGATTGAAACCATAAACAATTTCAAATGGAGAAAATTTAGTCGCAGAATGTATACTCCTATTGTAAGCAAATTCAACATGAGGTAGACAATCTTCCCATATTCTCAAATTCTTGTTAATAACCGCACGAAGTAAAAAGGACAAGGTTCGATTGACCACTTCAATTTGCCCATCAGTTTGGGGGTGACAAGTAGTAGAGAACAACAATTTAGTTCCTAATTTCTCCCACAAAGTCTTCCAAAAATAACTCAAAAAGTTTGCATCTCTATCAGAGACAATGGTCCTAGGCATGTCATGCAACCTAATAACCTCTTTAAAGAACAATTCAGCTATATGCGATGCATCATCGGTTTTATGACATGGAATGAAATGCGCCATTTTAGAGAATCTGTCTACCACAACAAAAATTGAATCTCTCCCTCTCTTGGTCTGGGGTAATCCCAAAACAAAGTTCATTGAAATATCAGTCCAAGGTTCACTAGGTATAGGCAAAGGAGTAAACAAGCCATGGGGTTTCAATTTAGATTTAGCTTGTTTGCAAGTGATACACTTCTCACAAATTCTTTCCACGTCGCGTTTCATATGAGGCCAAAAGAAATGATCTTGTAAAACCCCTAAAGTCTTAGTAACGCCAAAATGACCCATCAATCCACCACCATGGGCTTCCATTGTGAATAATTCACGTAACGAACACATAGGCACACACAATCTATTTTCACGAAATAAAAACCCATCATGCCTATAGAACTTACCAAATGCAACCTTATCGCATGCTTTGAACACCTCAGAAAAATCAATATCGTTAGTATATAAATCCTTGATATATTCAAATCCAAGTAACTTCGTATCTAAAGTGGATAGTAAAGCATACCTTCGAGATAGTGCATTAGCAACTACATTCTCCTTTCCTTGCTTGTATTTGATCACATAAGGATATGTCTCAATGAATTCTACCCATTTAGCATGGCGTCGGTTCAACTTATGTTGGCTCTTCAAATGCTTTAGAGATTGATGATCTGTGTGAATCACGAATTCTTTTGGCCATAGGTAATGTTGTCATGTCTCCAATGCTCTCACCAATGCATACATTTCCTTGTCATATGTGGGATAGTTGAGAGTGGCTCCACTCAACTTCTCACTGAAATAAGCAATGGGTCTCATTTCCTGCATAAGCACAACACCTATACCAACACCAGAAGCATCACATTCGATTTCAAAGGTTTTAGAAAAATCTGGTAGGATTAGTAAAGGAGCAGAACTTAGCTTTTCTTTCAAATTGTTGAAGGCCCTCTCTTGCTCCTCTCCCCACTTGAATGACTCATTTTTCTTGATGACTTTAGTAAGAGGAGCTGCAATATTGCTAAAATCACGAACAAACCATCGATAGAAGCTGGCCAAACCATGGAAACTCCTCACTTGGCTAATTGTTGTCGGTGTTGGCCACTCTTGGATTGCTTTCACCTTTTCCTCATCCATCTCAACGCCTTTAGTACTAACAACAAAACCAAGAAACACAACTTTCTTCGTACAAAAGGTGCATTTATCGAGGTTAGCAAAAAGCTTTTCTTCTTTTAGCACACTCAAAACTAACCTTAAATGTGTAACATGCTCTTCTAAGCTTCTGCTAAAAATCAAAATATCATCAAAATATACAACTACGAATTTCCCTAAGAAAGCACGCAAAACATGGTTCATCAAACGCATAAAAGTGCTAGGAGCATTAGTTAAACCAAATGGCATTACTAATCATTCATATAAGCCATGCTTAGTTTTAAAACCAGTTTTCCATTCATCACCTTCCTTCATCCTAATCTGATGATATCCACTCCTAAGATCAATTTTTGTGAACACACAAGAACCATACAATTCATCAAGTATATCATCAATCCTAGGAATTGGATGGCGATACTTTACCGTGATGTTGTTGATGGCTCGACAATCCACACACATCCTCCATGTTCCGTCCTTCTTGGGAACTAGTAACACAGGCACGGCGCAAGGACTCATGCTTTCTTGAACATACCCTTTTTCTAATAATTCATTAACTTACCTCTGAAGTTCCTTTGCTTCCTACGAATTACTTCTATAGGCAGGTCGATTCGGAATGGAGGCACCAGGTATGAAGTCAATTTGGTGCTCAATTCCTCTAATGGGAGGTAAAGCATGTGGAACCTGTTCAGGAAAGACCTCCTCGAATTCCTATAAGAGAGAAACAATAACACTAGGCAAAGAATTGTTAAGGTCGTTAGTGCTCAAGAGTGTCTCCTTATACAAAAGGATAAGGGGCAGCTGATTTGAAAACAAAGCTCGCTTAATCTCACTTTTTTTTGCATAAAAAATATTTTTCTTTCTCTCTCCATTTTCTTTCCTTGCCCACTCCTTTTGTCTCTTTCCTCTTATTTTCCTTTCCCTCTACTTCTTTTTTCTCTCAATTTCTTTTTCTTTCTTCTTTTCATTTGCTTTTTGTAGTCTCAACTGGTCCTCCATAACTTGTCTTGGAGTCAACGGTACAAGAATAATAGGTTGCCCTTTCAAAGTAAAACTATACTTATTTGTGAGGTCATCATGTGTTACCTTTCGATCGAATTGCCAAGGTCTTCCCAACAATAGATGGCATGCATGCATGGGAACCACGTCACACAACAGCTCATCTTTATATTTGCCAATGGAGATTGCTACCAAGATTTGTTTTGTTACCTTGATTTCTCCGCAATCGTTTAGCCACTGGAGTCGATAAGGTCACGGATGTTTCCGAGTTGGTAGTGACAATTTCTCCACCAAATCAGTACTTGCCACATTGGTGCAACTCCCCCCATCAATAATAACACTACAAACCTTTTTATTGACAAAGCAATGGGTATGAAACAAGTTTTCCCTTTGATTACCTTCTTCCTCCTTAGCTTGTAAATTGAGAACTCGTCGGGCCACCAATAAGTCTCCGATAATAGCATGTTGTTCATCATCACTGCCCTCTTTTTGTGGCACTTCTTCAACTATTTCATCCTCATCTTCCGACTCAAGTTCACCTTGGGCATTTATTACCATCACCCTTTTGTTCACACATTGACTAGCTATATGATCACGCCCTTGACATTTAAAACACTTGATATCACGATTTTTGGAGGAAATGGGCTCGCGATTACCTTGAGTAGTAGATGGTGTAGGTTTGGCCTTCTTGAAGGGTTCAAACTTTGGCTTATTTTGAGGTTGTTCCTCCTTTTTTTGGAGCTGTCTGCCATGTGCCATGAGTAGTCATTGGTTGTCCCCTCCTAGCCAATCCTCTCCTCTTGAGTTGTTCTTCCACTTTTTGTGTTTGGTGGACCATGTCTAACAACTCAATATAATGCTGCAATTCAACAATATCAGCAATTTCAGCAATTTCTGGGTTTAAACCATGTAAAAACCTGGCCATGGTGGCTTCCCGATCTTCATCGATATTAGCTCGGATCATGGACAACTCCATCTCCTTGAAATATTCATCCACACTTTTGGAGCCTTGAGATAACCTTTGAAGCCGCTGATATAAGCTTCTATAATAATGGCTGGGTACAAACCTCCTTCTCATGAGCACTTTCATCTCCTCCCAAGTGGACACAGGTTGCTCTCTATTCCTTCTCCGAGTCATCACCACTTGATCCCACCAAACAATAGCATAATCAGTGAATTCAATGGCAGCTAACTTCACCTTTTTAAACTCTGAGAATTCATCACAATCAAACACCATTTCCATCTTAGTTTCCCATTCCAAGTAAGCTTCTGGGTCATTTCTTCCTTGGAAGGTTGGAATTTTCATCTTAATCCCTCCTAAATTATTATTTCTTCTAGTTCCGTTTCTATCTCCTCGATGTCCAATCCTGCCCCGGTTATAGTTTTGCTCATCAAAGTCTTCCACAATAACCTCTTCATCTTCTTCGACATCAATCCCTTGGGCATGTCTTCATTGTGGTCTAGTAATACGGTCTTGTTGATGTCTTCTTGGTGTCCCATCCTCCACCCGATCCAACCTCTCATGGATAGATTCTAATTCCGCCCTCATCATCTGCTGCATCTCCCCCATCAATGCTTGTAATTTCAGGTTCGGAAGTGGCCTAGCCCCCTCATTTTCTCCATCCTCCTGGTTGTTGGACATGGCTGCAAAATGAAAGAAAACCTCATAAGCACTCAAATCATGTTTGGGTGGTAGCTCTCAATTGATGATATCTCTTAGTTCTTGATCAAACTCTAGAACAAATCAGAATATCACGTAGCAATTCAAAAGATACCACCGAAACTTATGATGACAGAATTTATGAGAAAATGAAAGAGTAGAAGTTTGAGAATAAGGAAAACAAGAAAAGAATTGTTGAAGACAATTTACTTAGATTCACACAAGTAGTTTTTTTTTTTTTTTTTTTTGCACTTTCTTCTTCTTCTTCTTCTTCTTTTTTTTTTGTCTTTTCGTTGCGCTCTTTTTTTTTCTTTTTTTTCCATGATTTTTTTTTTGCTTTTGGCTGAACAACAAGTAAAGATAGATTTACACTTGCCTTTGAACCGAAGCTTTGATACCAGATGATACGAACCCCACCAATAAATGTGATGGAACCCGAAACAAAGGTGGATAGAACCCCAAGAACTAAACGACAAGAGTGTGAGCCTTGACCTGTAACCAAGAATTGGCACGAACCAAGCCTACGAAGGAAAGAAACGCCACACCTAGGGGTGATAAGTTTCGATGGGTTGAACGTCATGAGAGTAGACTCGATAAGTTCAGCAAGTTCTTTCAAGAACTAAGAGAGCACACAATCTCACCAAAAAAACTAAGTTCCTTCATACTAAGATGTCCCTCCCTTATATAATGGGAGTGAACAAGGAAAAATACAAGATAAGTACATGCACAATTAGAGTCCCAATGTTGCATGCCTCATACAAGCTATCTAAAAACCCAAAACAAAATAAATGCATGCACAATTAGAGTCCCAAGTTGCATGCTTCATTAAACAATCTAAAATACTTAAGTCTTCATGCATGAACAAATTCCCATGCTTTGCATGCTTATTAGCGTTCTTCCATTAAGCGCGGCCAGTCATGGATGGTTATGCCCGATTACGTGGATTAGGCCACGACTAGCAGTTGCGATTATCTTGGTTTCTCCTTGCTCATAGTCCTCCCAATATTTTTTGATTATCCCATTTAGTGCTTCCTTGAAATGCTTTGCCCGTAGTCTTGTAATTGGGCCTTCCGGAAGTGATAACTGATCTCTCCTATCTTCAGCCCTTGGGTATACATCACTAAATGGGCTTTCTTTTATTCTTTTAGGTTTTTTTTGGTCACCTTATAGCTATAAATAAAGGGGGTGATGACCACACATGTATCTTTGACATATTTTCAATCTAAAGCACGGTGAGGCTCTCACTTGTTGGTTCTTCATTGAATTAGAACTTATCAAGGCATTTCCTTGTGCCGTTCGAAGACTTATCAACCTCCATCCCAAGGTTGTGGCGTCGACCATCTTCTATACCAAGGTTCATGCTTTCCTAAGCATTGGGTCGAGGTTCTTTTCATCAATCTTATCGATTTAGTTCTTTCTTTCTTTCTTCTTCCATTCGTTGTGGGTTCTTCATCATTTGGTATCAGAGTTTTGGTTTTTCTAGATCGATTTCATTATCCTTTTTCTTTTGTGCTTGAATCTTTGTTTATTTTGTTCAACATTATCTACTTATCGTTATCATCTCAATCTTAGTGAGTTTTTAGTCGTCTTGTTGCTATAGAAAAAAAGAGGCCGAAATTAAAAAAAAAAGGAAAAATATTTTCAGCAAAAGAATGTTGAAATTCAAAAAAAAGAAAAAAATATTTCCAGCAAAAAAAAGGGTTGAAATTTTTTTTTTTAAAAAAAAAGGTGGGTATAGAGAATTATTATTTCTATACTTGCATTTTCCAATTCTGCATTTCTCTTTTAAAGTCTTGCCTAGTATACTCCGCATCTCCTTTAAAGTCTTGCCTAGTATACTTGTGTTTTCCAATTCCGTATTTTCTTTAAAGTTTTGCCTAGTATACTCCGCTTCTCTTTTAAAGTCTTGCTTAGTATACTTGCGTTTTCCAATTCTGTATCTTTCTTTAAAGTCTTGCCTAGTATATTCCGCATCTCCTTTAAAGTCTTGCCTAGTATACTTGCGTTTTCCAATTTCGTATCTTTCTTTAAAGTCCTGCCTAGATTTAATTCTGGCAAATTTCCTTTCAGTCCTTAATATCATTTTTCAATTCTGCAACTTGTATTTTTATATCAATTCCTATCTTTTATCCTAATACTCTTGGGAGTTTAAATTAGTCAATGAACACTTATAAGGAAATTGCCACCATTCTAAGTTCTTTAAAGAGCTAACATTAGTGAGTTGAGTGATTGAGTGTCAACAGATTGCATTAACGGTGACAAGTGGAGAGGAAGCAAGAACGAGAGAAACACTTGAACAATGAGCCTTGAGACAACACTTGGAATGCATGGAAATCAGATTTAATCAAATCCTCAACAGATTAGAGAGATAAGATGCTGTAATTTCAGGATTGCAAAATAGCCAAGCGGGTAGAGTTCCTACACGAAATTCAAAGAAATATAACCGTGATGACAACAATGATGATGATGATGATGATAGCGTATCTGAGGACATTGATGATAGAGTTTCTAGTGGCAGATCTGGTCATGTTAGAATTGGTGGGAGAAGAGAAAGAATGAATGATTATGTTGATAGAAACTTGGGAAATATCAAGATGAAGATTCCTTCATTTCAAGGCAAAAGCGATCCAGACGTATATTTCGTGTGGAAAAAGAAAGTTGAATTAGTGTTTAATTGTCACAACTACTCTGAAGAGAAGAAGGTAAAACTAGCTACTGTTGAATTTATTGATTATGCTATTATTTAGTGGGATCAAATTATTCTAAGTAGGAGAAGAAACAACGAGAGACCCGTTGGCACTTGGGAAGAGATGAAATCTATTATGAGAAAGAGGTTTGTGCCATCACATTACTATTGAGATTTGTACCAACCACTATAAAGTCTAACCCAAGGATCCAAAACTGTGGAGGAATATCACAAGGAGATGGAGATTGCCATGATTCGAGCCAATGTGGAGGAGGACCGAGAATCAACCATGGCAAGATTTTTACAAGGCTTGAATTCAGAAATTGCAAATATAGTTGAGTTGCAACATTATGCGGAGTTGGAAGATATGGTGCATATGCCCATGAAAGTTGAAAGGCAACTCAAAAGGAAGGGTTCAATCAAGCATGGTCAAAATTCATCCACTTGGAAATCTAGTTGGAACAAAAGAGATGATAAATTGGCATCAAAGAGTAAGACTGAGTTTTTGAAGAATAAAGATGTTGGTTCTCCATTGGTCAAAGGTAAAGAACCTATCCAATCTTCAAGAAATAGAAATATTAAATGCTTTAAATATTTGGGAAGAGGGCATATTGCTTCACAATGTCCAAACAAAAGAATTATGCTTTTGAAAGAAAATGGTGATATTGAAACTGAGAGTGAGTCAGAAGATGATAATGTCGTGCCACCATTGATGGAAAGTGATGTAGAAGAGTATCCCGTTGAAGGTGAAGCCCTTGTCACTAGGCGTGCTCTAAATGTGCAAGTGAAGGAAGGAGATGAAGAACAATGAGAAAACATATTTCATACCCGTTGTCACATCAAAGACAAGGTATGTAGTATGATTATAGATGAGGGAGGTTGGACTAATGTTGCTAGTACTATCTTGGTTGAGAAATTGTGCTTACCTACCACTAAGCATCCTAGACCTTATAAACTACAATGGTCGAATGATTGCGGGGAAGTTAAGGTCACTAAGCATATGTTGGTTTTAAGATGCATGGTAAACGTGTAACTCTTGTACCATTAACTCCTAAGCAAGTATATGAAGATCAATTGAGGATAAAAAAAGAGAGTGAAAAAAGAAAAGATTGTGAGAGAAAAAAATAGAGCAAGAGAGTAAAAAAGGGAGCTTTTATGTTAAAGAAAGAGAGGTTAAGAGAGCTTTTTATTCTCAACAGCCGATGATTGTACTTTTGTACAAGGATGCTTATTTCAACACTAACAATCTTAACCCTTCTTTGCCTAGTGTTGTTAAATCTCTTTTACAGGAATTTGATGATGTCTTTCTTGTAGAAGTTCCTGATGGATTGCCACCACTTAGGGGAATAGAGCACCAAATTGACTTCATCCCAGGAGCAGCCATTCCTAATCGACCATCCTATAGGAGCAATCCTATGGAGATGAAGGAGCTTCAAAAGCAAGTTGAAGAGTTGATGAGAAAAGGGTATGTCCGAGAAAGTTTGAGTCCTTGTTCAGTTTTGCTTGTGCCTAAGAAGGATGGAACTTGGAGAATGTGCATTGATTGCAGGGCTATCAACAAAATTACGGTAAAGTATCGTCATCCTATTCCTAGATTAGATGATATGCTAGATGAACTATATGGTTCTTGCATTTTTTCTAAAATTGATTGAAGTCTGTCTATCATCAAATTCGCATGCGTAAGGGAGATGAATGGAAAACTACTTTTAAGACTAAGTATGGTTTGTACGAATGGTTAGTCATGTCATTTGGGCTAACTAATGCACCTAGTACTTTCATGAGATTAATGAACCACATTTTGCGTGCTTATATTGGGAACTTTGTTGTAGTATATTTTGATAACATCTTGATTTATAGTAAGAATTTAGATGAGCATGTCGATCATTTACAAAAAATTCTACTTGTTTTACGAAATGAAAAATTGTATGCTAACCTTCAAAAATGTTCTTTTTGCACTAGTCAAATAGAGTTTCTTGGTTATATTGTTAGTGCTAAGGGAATAGCAGTTGATGAAGAAAAGGTTAAGGCAATTTATGAGTGGCCAATGCCAAAAACGATAACTGAGGTACGTAGCTTTCATGGATTGGCAAGTTTCTATAGGAGGTTTGTTAAAAATTTTAGTTCTATAGTTGCACCCTTAACTGAAGTTGTTAAAAAGAATGTTGGATTTCATTGGGATAGTGAACAAGTTTCAGCTTTCAACTAAGTTAAGGAGAAACTAAGTTCTGCACCATTACTTGCACTACCTAACTTTGCTAAAACTTTCGAAATTGAGTATGATGCATCAGGAATAGGTATTGGAGCTGTGCTAATACAAGAAGGTCAACCTCTTGCTTATTTTAGTGAGAAACTCAACGGAGTAGCTTTAAACTATCTAACTTATGACAAGGAGATGTATGCATTGGTGAGGGCTTTAGAGACTTGACAGCATTACTTGTGGCCTAAAGAGTTTGTCATTCGCACTGACCATGAATCATTGAAGCATTTGAAGAGCCAAAGTAAGTTGAATAGATGTCATGCAAAATGGGTGGAGTTTATTGAATCATTCCCTTATGTGATCAAATATAAATAAGGTATGGAAAACATTGTTGCAGATGCTTTATCTCAAAGGTAAACCTTGATCTCTACTTTGAACACTAAAATGTTAGGATTTGAATACATTAAAGATCTATATTCTAATGATCCTGACTTTGGAAATATGTTTGATGTTTGTGAACATGCTGTATTTGGGAAGTTTTATAGGCATGAGAGATTTCTTTTTAGAGTGAATAGGTTGTGTGCCCCTAATTGTTCATTAAGGGAATTATTAATGCAAGAAGCTCATGATGGGGGACTAATGGGACATTTTGGAGTAAGAAAAACTCTAGAAGTGTTGGTAGAGCATTTCTTTTGGCCACACATGAAACAAGATGTAGGCAAGCAAAATCTAGATCTTTACCTTATGGATTGTACACACCTTTACCAATTCCTAGTGAACCTTGGGTTGATATTTCCATGGACTTTGTTGTAGGACTACCAAGGTCTAAACGAGGTATGGATTCCATTTTTTTCGTTGTGGATAGATTTTCTAAAATAGCTCATTTTATTCCTTGTAAGAAAACAGATGATGCTAACCATATTGTGGATCTATTTTTTAGGGAGATTGTCCGGCTTCATGGAGTACCGAGGAACATAGTTTCAGATCGTGATACAAAGTTCCTAAGCTACTTTTGGAAGACACTATGGGGAAAATTGGGAACAAAGCTTTTATTTTTTACAACTTGTCATCCACAAACAGATGGATAAACTGAGGTAGTAAATCGAACTTTATCTACTTTATTGAGAGCTATCATTCAAAAGAATTTAAAAGGTTGGGAAGATTGTTTACCACATGTTGAATTTGCTTATAATAGATCTGTGCATTCTATTACTAATTTTTCACCTTTTGAAGTGGTATATGCGTTCAACCCTTTAACTCCTTTAGATTTGTCACCTTTGCCTGTCTCTAAGCGTGCCAGTTTAGATGGTACTAGAAAAGCTGAGTTTGTGAGGCAACTGCATGAAAAAGTTCGATTGCAAATTGAAAAGAGAACTGAACAATATGCTATGCAAGCCAACAAGGGATGAAAGAAAGTGATCTTTGAACCCGAAGATTGGGTTTGAGTTTATATGAGGAAGGAAAGATTCCCTACTAAACGTTGTACTAAGTTGCATCCATGAGGAGATGGTCTATTTCAAGTCATTACTAGAATCAATGATAATGCATACAAGCTTGACTTACCAGGTGAGTATAATGTGAGTGCTACTTTTAATATTTCTGATCTTTCTCCCTTTGATGTAGGTGATCAAGATTAGAGGATGAATCCTTTTGGAGAAAGGGGAAATGATGGAGTCAAAGAAAGAGAGTAACAAGCTAACGATATGGATCATGGTTAACCCACTCTAGATGTTAATGATGATCCATTATGCATCAATCACTACAAGAAAAATCCTCATAGACATCAGTGGAACAACAACGGTTTTAAGCAAAAATCGATGTCTTTGAGTATTTTACACCGGTTTTTCCAAAAATCGGTGTCTATAAGCGCAGATTTTCGCTCATAGACATCGGTTTTTTAGGCGATGTCTATGAGCGTCTTTTTTTTCATTAATAGACACCGATTTTAACAGCGGTTTTTAAAACCCGGTGTCTATGATACAATAAAATAATTTAATTTTCTCACCAATACTTAACCGAAATTTACAACACTTCACTCTTCCCTCTAAACCTAAACCTATATCGCGTTGTCCACCGTATACCTCGCAACCGCCGCCACCACTTTCTCCTCGCCGCTAGCCGTCCGACCATCTCTCTCAGCCTCAACTCCCTCTTCCCCTTCCTAGATCGAAGCCCCTTCCTCTCCCGATCAGAATCAACAACACCATCTGTCAACAACACCGCATCTCCTCCAACTCCTCCCTTTGGGTGTGAAGAGAAGAGGAGCCCCCTTCTCGGGTGGCGTTTTGGGAGGCACCGCTCCACCTCGTTGCTACTGCCACCCTTCCCACGCTCCTCCTTCCTTCGTCCTTTCCCCTCAGCCATCTCCATGGCTGCCATCTCCATGGCCGCCATCTTCGCTAATCGCAGCGCCGTGTGGACACAAAGACAGAGTCTACTTTATTTAACCCGAAGCTTGGTGAGTGGCTTGCGGAGACGGCAATCTTAGCGGTGAATGTGTGTCTGTGCGAGAGCGTGCGGAGCGTGACGGTTGAGCCGCCTTCGCTGGAGCCGCCTTCGCCGCGTGCGAGCCTTCTCAATCACCGCCTCCCGGACTTACCTATCTATGCGAACAAGTCGACTCTGCCATTGAAGCGCAGAGATCTCGGGCTCGAATCGGTTTTCTGATCTTTGGAGGTGAGGGGAAGGAGTGAAAGAATGCCGCTGGTGCGGTTGGAGGTGAGAAATGAGTACGGGTTGGGAGATCCGGAGCTGTACAAGAAGTCGTTGAGGAAGGAGGATCCCAAGGCGATCTTGGATGGCGTCGCGGTGGCCGGTCTCGTAGGGATCTTGCGGCAGTTGGGCGATCTCGCCGAGTGAGTTATTTTGATTTTCTCTTGTCTGTGCTACAGTTTGGATTCTTTCTTTCGTCTTGACTTATTCTCCTTTTTATTCCTTGTTTGCGTAGTTTCTTAGGAACTAGATGATGCTTGTTATGCATCCGATGGGAAATTCTATTTCTAGTGCTCACATAATAATGTCGTGCTTATTCTCTTTGAAATCCACTTTTTGATTCGATACGAATGAAAATTCCCTTTATGTTCGATTTGGTTGTAGTTAATTTAAATTTTATTTCCATTGATGGAGCTGACTGAAGTGACAGGGGGGGATCAAATGGTACTCTATTACTAATTTAATAGTGAATACCACGGAGGTTTGTTTGATAAGCTCGCTGAAGGTGGAGTTGTTCCAAAGAACTAAATCATCCTATCATGGAATCCCTTGTCTGCTCTCTACGAAATACTCATTTGGTTGAGGACTTCCAAACATGTTATAAACTAAAATATTTTTCTACTGTAACTAGTCAAATTGTTGTTTTTTCAATGAATATTCGATAAGTTTAGAAGTTTCTTATGGAAGTGAAAGAAAAAAGTCAAGTAATGCCTCAGATTTTGAGTAACTATGCTATAAAATTTTATAAAAGAGTTGTGAGGTACTTAATTCTTATTAAGGTTTTACTTGAAGCTTTCAGTCTAAACAAGTGACCTCAGTGAGATTTTAATCAGCATGCATACTCTCAAATGACAGCAGACAAGAAGCTATGGCAATCGGTCTTCATACTAAAGTTTCAATATACAGGTTGTTTAGTGCGCATGTCAATAGGTTATTAGCATTGTACTTTAATCTTCTGAACATGTTTATATGAAACTGCTTTGTTATCCTCCTGAGTGCTCAAAACAATAGTCAGTCTGCTGAAACCAGGTTGAATCTTCTATCCTTAGGTTTGACTGGACTGTCTCAATGAGGTTGATACATGCCCACTGATAAAATTAGGCAGCATGACTTTGGAATCCGTGCCTCTTAAATGTATTACTATCCCAGGCTTATCTAGCTATAGAAGAAACCATTTCTGGCTAGTACAACAACAAGTTTAAGTAATAAAACATGGATTTGTCAAGGAAGTAGAACCTTTGGCATGTAATAATTTACCACTTTAAAGGATCCTGCATTATTTTCCCTGCTTTTCAGTTTGTTGATAATCATCCACTTTTCTGATGTTGCAGAAGAAGAAGCCTCTGTGTTCCGGATCTTCATAGATGAACCTGGATATGGAGATCTCCACTGGGTGAGGACCTTTTTTCCTATTTCTCATATGTCAGATAGTATGAATTCGGCTAGAATTATTTGGAAGGCATGTACTTGGCATTTATTGTTTCATATTCTTGCTAATATCAGTTTTCCCACTTAAAATGCTTTGATGTGTATCATTCTATCTACCATTTACCCACTTTTATTTGTTACTCAATCTACAGCAAGCACTTTTCCATTAAGTACCATTTGAATAACATGTTAATATGTTAGCATTTAGCCGACCCCACCTAGTGGGATAAGGCTTGGTTGGTTGTTGATAATATGTTAGCATTGCCATGGTTTCATGGTTCAATTTGCATAGCTTTCCTATAATGTAAGTTTTCACCTTTCCAGTTAGTTGTTTGTTTGCATCATCTTCTTACTAACAGTAATTTCTCTCCTATCCGTATTGTTAATTTCTTGCATATTATTTAGTTGCATTAAATAGAAACATGAGCCATTTATCATGATACTTGAGTGTTTTCTAGATTAGCCTTCTTCAAGTTTGTAATATTGAAAAAAATGAGTTTAGTTGTTTCCTCTTGATATATAGAAAGATTGATCTCAATGTACCCTTAGAAATTAATATTTCATGCTTTCTGGCATGTGAATGTCACATTCTGTAGCTTAAGCCAAATAATGATTTGTTTGTCTCTGAGTTTTGTTCTATCAGGTAGCTATTTGCTTTCTTCACATATTTAACTTACAGTATTTTGGCTAATAGGGAAAGTTCATGAAACCATATGTATGATTCACATTTGTTGTCTTTACATTTGTTGTCTTCACATTTGTTAATAAGGAACTGATGAACAACAGAAGAAGTGGTTACCACTAGTTTATAAGATGCAAATAATTGGATGCTATGCTCAGACAGAACTTGGTCATGGTTCAAATGTTCAAGGTCTTGAAACAACAGCGACATTTGATCCCAAAACAGATGAATTTGTTACTCACAGCCCTACACTTACTTCAAGCAAGTAGCAGTATCAATCTGTGTTATGAAGATCCAACCTAGATTCACTAATAGATCCCTTGAGACAATAGTGCCTTTTCACAATCGTATAGCTTCATGTATTATTCAACAATAATTTTCTCCACAAAACCAAATTATTTATAAAAATAATTGAGATGAAAATATCCCTAAATGTTTCAATGATAACGGCATCCATTTCACACATGTGCAGTGGTGGCCTGGTGGTCTTGGAAAAGTATCCACCCATGCAGTTCAGAACAATAATTCTTTTATAATTTTTTTTTACGGTTCAGAATAATAGTCATAAAATATTCATAGTAATACTATATACTGAAAACTAAAAATATATGATAAATGTTAAATGTTAAATATAATTATAAAATATATAAGTTAATTCTCTTATGATCCTATGTTCCGATCCTATGATCAGGACCTATGGATCTATTTTCATTCGGAATAGGATCGATCTTGACAAAGTTGGCAAACTTGGTCTATTGTGGATGTTTCTTAAGGCTAATACATGTAATATCTTTTTTCTGCATGCAGTCATATTGACTCTAGATTGGACTAGTGTATTAGTTTAAATGATCATACCTAATTCTTCATTATGTTTACTTTGACCCTGCAGAGGGAAGTTTACCTCTCTTATTCTATTTACAGTTTAACATTACTAGAGCAATTGTATGAGTAGTGGTTTTTGACTGAGGTATTTGAGATGTGATCTCTGCATTGCTTATCAATGATATTGATTTTTTTTATTTTCAATATTGTCCAGGGTTTCACAAGTCACAAGGGAAGGGAAGTATCTGCAATCTGATGTCCCAAGGTAGCTTTTATATGGGATAATGGTTTATGTTCATCAAACAATTGTCTCTGATGCTTCTAAGGCTTTATCTCGAGCTGTGTGCATTGCTGTGAGATATAGTTGTGTTTGTAGGCAATTTGGATCACAAGATGGTTCTTCTAAGACTCAGGTACAATATCAGTACTCTGTGCTACATTGAAAAATATTCTGACATACATATATTAATTTACCACAATATCATCCTCTTGTTTATCCACCTAAAGTAAACATTCTATTTAGTCTTTCATCCTCTTGAAAAGGTGTGTTCGTGCAGTTACAAATTCTTATTTAACCTTTCTCTCACAGGTCATTGATTACAAAACTCAGCAAAGCAGACTCTTTTCGCTGCTGGCTTCAGCATATGCTTTTAGGTTTGTTGGTTAATGGTTGAAGTGGTTATATAATGATGTGACAGAGAGACTACGAGCCAATGATTTTTTCAACATTACCTGAGGCTCATGCATGCACTGCTGGTTTGAAATCTTTGACAACCTCAGTATTCTATTTATTTGATACATGTACACATTTGTTTTAGTTATTTGACATATGGTGGATTTATGTGTCTTTACAATTTACAAATCTCAAGTACTCCAGAGTTGAAATTGATGAAGTGCGGTTCGAGTGGGCTGAATGGATGCTAGATTACATTTGAAGTGCGGTTCTACCTTGATGTGTTAAAAGAATGTTCTACCTTGATTTTGATATCTATTAGCTAGCTTTTGATGTAAAAAGAATGTTTGGGTATTTTATGGATATTGTTGTAAGAAGATTATTTATATAATTTGTGAATATTTGTGTATTTTATGGATATTATTGAATGAAGAATATTTGTATAATTTGTGAATATTTGTGTTTTTTTTTTTGTTATTATCAGTTTTTCATTGTTTCGGAAATCAAATTTGTGCTGTTAAAAAAAATATACATATTACATCGGTTTTCCACCGCTGTAAAACCGGTGTTATTAACTAATATTACATCGGTCATTTACCGCTCCCAAAACTGGTGTTATTAACATACAATATTACATCGGTTTTACACCGTTGATAAAACAGTGGCGTTAAGTGATACTACACCGGTTAATAATCGATTCGAAGACCGGTGTCGTTAAGTGATACTACACCGGTTTTAACCCGATGTCTAAAATGGCAGACTTTTAACATCGGCTTCATAGACATCGGTCGAAAATGAAATAGACACCGGTGGAAAACCGATGTCTATGAAGATTTTTGTTGTAGTGAATAGAGGTCCAATTACAAGGGCTAAGGCTAGAAAGATGAAGGAAGCACTTAATGTACTAATTGAAGATGTGAAGGCCAAAGCTACCATTAAAGAAGGTTTGACCAAGAGCAAGTCATTCGACATAGTCAACCTAATTCAAGCCTTAGATGAGCTTAATTAGCATTTAAGTCTCATGTCTATGTAGTAGAGATATGTAGGCTTAATTTAGACTCAATTTCTACTTTTATTTGGGTTGTAATAAAATCATAAGCTTAAAATGGCCAAGTATTCTACACGGGTCTTTACTAAATGGACTTTCTTTTGGCCTTTTAAGGGTTTTTGATCACCTTATAGCTATAAATAAAGGGGGTTACGGCTACACATGTATCTTTGATATATTTTTCAATCTAAAGCACGGTGAGGCTCTCACTTGTTGGTTCTTCATTGAATTAGAACTTATCAAGGCATTTCCTTGTGTCGTTCGAAGACTTATCAACCTTCATCCCAAGTTGTGGCGTCTACCATCTTCTATACCAAGGTTCATGCTTTCCTAAGCATTGGGTCGAGGTTCTTTTCATCAATCTTATCGATTTAGTTCTTTCTTTCTTTCTTCTTCCATTCATTGTGGGTTCTTGAGATATCTTTGGATTCACATCACTTTTGGGATAAAACTGTCTGATGGTTACTAGTCTATAGAAGATATAGTAGAACAACCACTCCGCTACTGTCGATTAAGAAGTCATCCACATAAAACTTTCCAGATATCTTCAGCCATTTCTGTTACTACAAGTACTACTAGAGGCCTTACCTTTTGATTAGAATTTAACTATTAGATACACAATATATCAAATTGAAGCTCGTTCAAAGATATTTGATTTGATATATTATGCATCCCATGATTATAATCAAGAGACTGAGCTAAGCACATAGGACTTTGTTTGAAATGAATCAAACATCTCTAGATCCATCAACCACTTTTGGGATAAAATCGACTGATAGTTGCTAGTCTATAAGAAGACTGTGCTGTTGGTTTTCAGAAGATCAGCAACAGATTGTTGCTGATCTTCTAAAGATCAAAAATATGTTGTAGCAGTTATGAAATCATAGCTAGGCAGAAGGAAAGACCTGGTGAGTGAAGCCAGGCACGTGGAGATCTAGGTGGGTCAAGGTTGCCCGGACACTTGGTGTTGGGAAGTCCAAGTAGGTCAAAGGATTGACTAGATACTTGGCACAAGGAAATCCAGATGAGTCAAGGGTGACCAAAGATCTGGTAAAAGTCCAAGTGGGTCATGGAGGACTAGACACTTGGCACGAGACAGTAAGTCCAAGTGGGTCAAGGTTGACTAGACACTTGGCATGAGGAGAAAAGTTCAAGTGTGTCAAAGGGTTGACCAGACACTTGGTGAAGGAGTCCCAGTAGGTCATAGTTGACCGGATGCTAGGCATGAGGAGATCCAACAGGGCACGGTTGACTGGATATTAGATTTGGGGACCCTTGAGCTTGGTTTGAGCAAGTCAAGGGTGGTTAATCGTTTAGTCAATCGATTGGGCACCGCCTATCGATCAACCAATCGATTGGGGCTAGTTTTCTCTTGCGGTCGCGAGAAGCACAGAAGAAGGCTGAATCGATCAGCTGATCGATTTAGCCTCCCCAATTGATCAGCCGATCGATAGGGAAATGGTCGTTGCACTGGATATAGGTTTTAGACGGTTGAGATTGCTACGATCTAACGTTGCAATCGATTGGGAGCAAGCCCAATCGCATGGGAACCCTAGGAGTGCATAGTATAAAGACCATGGTGAGCTTTCTTCTCAACAACGCTTACACGATTCTTCACTACTACAGTTCACCGGACTTTGAGTATGAAAGATAACTGCTGTTGCACTTTCCATCTAGTCCAAAGACATCTTCATCAACAAGAGATCAAGCAAGAAGAGGTTTTTGCTTTGTACACTTTTTTATTTACTTCTTGCTTAGAGTTGTATCTTGTTGTGTGAGCTTGTACAAGGTTTCTCCACCTCCAGTAGTTACCGAGAAGGAGCTTTTTCATAGTGGAGTGAGCGTCGTGTGTGGATCATTAGATTAGTCAGCACATCTTGAGGTGGATACCAAGTAAATCTACGTGTTAGCGTTGTATTGTTATTTCATGTTCTTTTTGCTGCACATCATCATCACAAAGCAAGCAACCGAAGCACAACGAGCTATTCACCCCTCCCCCCCCCCTCTAGCACAAATCGACGCTAACACTTTAGACCAATCATGTAACGACCCAATTTTTCCTATTTTGAGTTCTAAATGTCCTCAAAAATATCTAGAAATGCTTTTAAAATGTTCTAGAGATATTTAGAAATTTTTAGAGTATTTTTACGTAATTTTTGGAGGTCGTTTGGTATTTTTACAAAAAGAAAGAAATTCTGACAAAAACCGTTGAAGGCGAGGCTCGAACCCGTGACCTCGGGTCGAACCCGACCTAACTGGACGCATCCGACCAGCCGAGCTACGCACGTTTTGTTAACCTAATAGGAAGAGAAATATATTTAAGGAGTAGTTAATAATAAAGCCGGGGTTTTAAAAGAAAACCTAGGTTTTCCTCCTCTGCGGCCGAAAACCCGATTCTTTCTTCTCCCCTTCTCACGCGACGGTGCGACTCCTTCTCGGGCGGAACCGCGGCAGCGAGCAAGCATCCCTCCGGTGGTCGGCGAGGGCTTTTTCCGGCCGGTCCTCACCCGTACGGGGATCACCTCGGCAAGGAGCACCGTGAGCACGAGGGAGAAGCCGAGATCTCCATCGCTCCGGAACCCTAGAGTCTTCCTCTTCTCGGTTGTAAGTCCAAGAATGCTCGGTAAGTACTACTCACCTGTGGTAGGAGTTGTTTTCGGTTTTGTTTCTCTTTGTTTTTGAATCTGCCGTGATCATCAAAGAAAGAATAGGGATGAGTTCTAGTTTTCTACTGTGCCATCCATTCTGGGAAGAATTGCTTCATTTGGGTTTTTCAGAACTTTATTGGTAGAGAATTATGATGTTTAGGGTTTGCTGCCGTGAGTTGATTGTTTCGGTTTTTGCTGTGCCTCAGTTCCGAGAGGAATCTGTTATGGATGGCTACAGATTTTGGGCTGTAGGAGATGATGATGTTAGGGATCTTAGAACAGGTTCATAACACTTCTTGTTTTGTGTCAATTGGATGAAACAGAATTGGGGATTTAGGGTTGCCTTACAAGAAAGGAGTTAAGCTGTGAATTTTGATATTTATGCTTGTTTTAGCTTTACAGTAAGTTGAATCTGACCTTATGCAAAGAAAATAAATGCAGAACTGGATTATGTTTTCCTATTAGCAAGTGCATAACCGGATTATACTTTGCCTATTAGCAAGTGCAAACTTAGTCTAGCTTCTTTAAACAAGTGTAGAATCGTTTATGTTGTAGTGTTGTTTCTAATAGCATTACAAATTTGGTTGCTTGTTTATTTTATAAACTCGAGCAGTTTTAATGTTATGTTAGTAAGTGCAGAATACATCCTTACTGTCAGTAGAAGCAGCCTTTCCTTATACTTTGCTTAGTTGGAAATAATTCAACATGAGTAGATTTTAGTGATACACGCTTTGTTATATCATGCGAAGATGTTTGATAACAGCAGTATCCCTTCTTATAACTCGGTTTCCATGAAAGGTGCTTATTTCCAATTACGTTAAGGATTATAGCATGATTAGTAAGCTTAAAGTTGCTATCTTTGCTCTATTTTATAGCATGGTTAGTAAGCTTAAAGTTGCTTTCTTTGCTCTATTTTATAGCATGATTAGTAAGCTTAAAGTTGCTTTCTTTGCTCTATTTTATAGCATGGTTAGCATCTTCTATTTTATGTTTATGCCTTCACATGATATGATATGATTTTATGATCATGCTCTCACATGATATGATATGACTTTATGTTATGCTCTCACATGTTATGTTATGACTTACCAAATGTACATGTTATCACTTTATGTTCATGTATGAATCATGGTTTTTGTGAGTAGGAAAGGAACTTACTAAGCCCATGGGCTTATAGTCTTTTTATGTTTCCTTGTACTGCAGAAAAAGGAAAGGAATGGCTAAATTAAGAGGAGCAGTAGGAAGGGCAAGTGTGTGTGTGGCAGTGGCATGGTGGAAGAAAACAAAACTGCTTTATGTTTATATGTTTTTAAGTTGCGTATGAACCATGTGTTGTCATTATGCTTTGATGATACTTGCACTAGTATGGATAGTATGCACTTATGTTCTCCTTATTTCATGTTAGTATGCTTATGATATCATGAATCATGTTTCAAGTAGTTGATACTAATTAAGTTAAATGCATGAACATCAGTATGTCTACATATTCAATATGAGAAGCATGATATTTACTGTAGTTAGTGTAGAAAAAAATTTATAACTGTTTCCGCTGCCATGATTTCTTTTATATGTATGCACGTATGTAAGCAAGTAACCCCGTCTCTCCTTGAGCAGTGGGAGGGCGGGCGTTACAGTTTGGTATCAGAGCCAAGTTCTTGCTTTCCACTACACACACATCAAGCCTACATCCTGCCGCTCCAAGTAAGAATTTCTATGCCTACGCTATTACTTTTTTTTTTATGTATGATAAGGAATGCTTTAATTTAATTATGCATGTCTACTCCATTTTTTTTTAGTATTTGATAGGTTACAGTTTTAGTTTAAGTATGCATGATGGTAGATTAGGATTAATAATAACTTATGCTAGCCTTGTTGTCATTCATGAAGATAAGCATGGCTAGAAGACGCAATACTAGAGCCGATGAGATAATACCTCCACCTGATCTGATGCATGTAGTCACTGAACTTCAGCGTCAGGTCACAGAATAGCAGCAAATAATAAACACTCTGATGAATCAGCAAGGGAATCCTTCTACCCCACCAGGAAATCAGAATACGATGCCAGTTATACCTGCAGCTGCACCAGTGCCACTCGCACCTGCACCACCGGTAGGCCCAGCTCCAGTGGTTCGTCAGGAGGCGTATCTGATTCAATGGCAGAGACTGAAGCCGGAAGCCTTCTCTGGTAACTGTGAGCCATGGGATGCCCAAGCCTGGTTCAAGACCGTGGAGAGCATAGTGGAGCTATTGGATTGGCCCGAACACAAGAAAGTCAAATGTGCATCGTTCTGCCTTACGGGTGATGCCAGAATGTGGTGGGACCAAGTCAAAGCAAAGAGACAAGTGAATCAAATGAGATGGACAGACTTCGAGACTGAATTCTTTGAGGAATTCTTTCACATGCATGTGACCAACAAGCACTATGATGAGTTCACCGAGTTCCGACAAGGTGACCTCACAGTTAATGAAGCTGTGAAGAAATTCAACCGTCTAGCGCGCCTATGCCCAGAATTGGTCAGCATAGAAAGAGAAAGGGTCAGACTTATATTGAAGATGCTCAGACCCGAGATAGCTCTGAATGTGGCCGGCGGAGTTAATAGACCGCAGACTGCCGAAGAGTTAATCAGCAGTGCCCTGATCATCGAACACTACTTGAAGGCGTTGAACGAGGGCAAAAGTCAACTGGAAAGGAAATCACAGTGGCAAGAGAAAGCAATGGAACGACACTAAAGGTGGTCCAGCAAGCAAGCAACCTACGTTCCCTCAGTGTACCACATGCGGAAAGAAACATCCAGGAAAATGTCGTGTAGGCACAAATAAGTTTAAAGTTGCTCTATTTTATAGCATGGTTAGTAAGCTTAAAGTTGTTTTCTTTGCTCTATTTTATAGCATGATTAGTAAGCTTAAAGTTGCTTTCTTTGCTCTATTTTATAGCATGGTTAGTAAGCTTAAAGTTGTTTTCTTTGCTCTATTTTATAGCATGATTAGTAAGCTTAAAGTTGCTTTCTTTTGCTCTATTTTATAGCATGATTAGTAAGCTTAAAGTTGCTTTCTTTGCTCTATTTTATAGCATGGTTAGTAAGCATAAAGTTGTTTTCTTTGCTCTATTTTATAGCATGATTAGTAAGCTTAAAGTTACTTTTTTTTGCTCTATTTTATAGCATGATTAGTAAGCTTAAAGTTGCTTTCTTTTGCTCTATTTTATAGCATGATTAGTAAGTTCAAAGTTGCTTTCTTTTGCTTTATTTTATAGCATGATTAGTAAGTTCAGATTTGCTTTCCTTTGCTTTGTTTTATAACATGCTTAGAGAGTTCAGATCTGCTTCCCTTATGTTATTTTTATATAGCATGCTTGGTTAGTTGTAATCCTATACTTGTTAGATATATCTATAGGATTCTAATAGGCTCCAATTAAAGATTATAAGAAGCATGAGTAAAGAAAAAGACTAAAGTCTAGTTAACAAGAGATAACAAGTAAATTAAAGTAAGAGGCTAGTACCCGACTTCCGAGGTTGTCGTTAAACAAATCCAGGTGACCAATTCCGAGGTCTTGGCCCTGGTAAGACCGAGGTCTTATCCTCATAGGGCTGGAGGCTCGCTACCCCAGTCACTATTAGAGAGCGCGCAAAACAAAGATCGTACTAAGCCTGGGCCCAAAGAAGAAGAAAGAAAAGAAAAAGAAGAAGAAAGTAAAAGAGAAATTAAAAGATTAATTTCTGGTACAAGGATCTAAGAAAATGAAATAAGTTTTATGCTTCGAATCAATAGAAGTTTAGTTTCTTTAATTCTAAGCTTACAGTGTTAGTTTCCTTATTTTTCTTGTCAGTTAGTGAGCATGTTTAGTATTCAGTTTTATTTTTGTATACCATGAGTACATGTAGCTTTGCTTTAGCATTTCAGTTTCAATATTATTGCATTACTTTTATGCACTTCGAGTTTTTGTGAGATAGATTAGTACTTACTAAGCGTTTTCGCTTATAGTTTTGTTTTCTTTCCTCCTACTACAGATAAAGGAAAAAGCTAAGATATGAAAGGGAGGCGACAGGGTGGTGGTGGTGATGAAGGTGTGTGGTGACTGGACTATGGAGAGATCCAGAGAGTGCTACCAAACCTGCAAGACCTATTTGATTAGAGTTTATGCTTTAGTTCTTTTCTTTAACACTATTATGAAGTTTGTGAGATTGTAGTTGAGTTTATTTCCGCATATGCATTTAGTCACTTTAATTATTTGTGGAGTGATATAGTTGGTTGTTTTTACTGGAGTAGTTCTTTCTTTTACTGTTGTTTTTATAACTGCGTGGTTGTGAAAAATGTGTTCCAGCTGCCTGTGGCTGCGTATATATCTTATGTACTATGGATTTGGTCACCGGTACAGGGGAGACTCTGTCGAAATTTTTCGGTAGGAATTCCTCTGAACTGTGATAAATCTAACTGATTCTAAAAATAGCGTTAGTGACACTAGTAAGTAGAGTAGTAGTTAGGTAACGGTCGCCTTTAGAGAGTAGTAGTAAAAAGGGTGGGTCGCTAGAAATCAACTCCTGCACACTTGGTAAAGTAATTAGACCACAAAACACTCTAACTTTAAATCCCTTGTCATTTATCAAAACCTGAGTTATATCATTAATATAAATTGTATCAACAATCACCTCCTTTTTGAGGTAATGACAACCTAGGTTAAAGTTAGAAAAAAAAATAATATTGAGACAATATGTAAAAAGCAAACAAATGATCTTAGTTTGTTTTACATTTGTTTTGTTTGTTGGATTTCTACATTATCCCTTACCCTCCCCCTTTGGTATTCTTTTGAGGGACCTGTAAAAAGTGCAACACCTTTTTTGACCTGCTTTGAGTTAGTATATTCATAGTGATAAGGAACCTTGTAAATGGATCGCCTTGAAATTCAGCTTGGGAAAGGGTATTGATGTCACACTCAAGCAAGATGAGAAGGTGAGTGATAAGTCATGGGGTTTGATCGCCACAAGTTGCCTTGATAAGATCGGAATTAGTTCTTTGCCTAAGAACTAAAAGGAAGCTCTCACCAAAGAGAAACTAAAATTTTCATTCAAACTTGATTTTCCATACAAGAGTTCCCCTATTTAACATCCCTTAAGATCCACTATGCACTAATTATGCAATAAATATCATGCTTGCATGCATGGTATTTATTATCCACTAATGCAACCATTAATCCCTAATACTAGCTTAATGCAACCATGCATGCATGGTATTTATTATACTAGCTTAGGAACTCTCAAAAATGTATTAAAAACCCACAAAGGACATCAAAAGTCACTTTAGAAAAATCCCCCCAAAAATGCATATGAAATAGTCCTCGTGTTGGTCCAATTTCACTTTTAAATTGAAGGAATGTGATCCATTTAGTTGTTGCCTCCATTGTGCATTGATCCTCCTTTTCCTTGAGCCCCATTATTAAGCCTTCCAAAGCTTGCTTCATTCTCTTAGTCTTGGATCTCGTCATGGGTCCCCCAATTCCCTTCAGTGCCTCTTCTGGGCTCACATCATTCCCTCCTTCTTTAGGTGAATTCGTCCTCGAATTTAGGTCTTCATCACCTATATCAAAAGGACTCAAATCAGGCACATTAAATGTTGCACTAACACCATACTCACCGGGCAAATCAATTTTGTAAGCATTGTCATTAATTCTTTCCAACACTTGGAATGGTCCATCTCCTCTTGGTTGAAGCTTTGATTTCCTTTGGGTAGGAAACCGTTCCTTCCTCATATGAACCCACACCCAATCACCAGGTTCAAGGACAACTCTTTTTCTCCCTTTGTTGGCTCGATTTGCATATTGCTCCATTTTCTTCTCAATTTGAGTTTTAACTTGCTCATGAAGCTTCTTCACATATTCTGCCTTTGTTTTGCCATCCTTGTGAACTAAAGAAGAAGTGTTAGGAAAAGGAAGCAAATCAAGAGGTGTTAGTGTAACACCCATAGGGTCTCTAATAATTCATGTAGATTTATGCATGATTAATATAGATTATGCATGATTAAAATAAGCCTTAATAATTCAAATAGATTTATACATGATATAGTATGGGCCTTATGTGGATTCTTCTTTAGAAAATAAAAAAAAAAAAGAGGCATTACCAAGGATTGAACCTTAGACCTCTTAGTAAGTGGTTCCATGTCATAACCAGTAGCCCCAGCAAGGGTGTGCTGATATGAAAAAGAGGAAAATTGTTGTTAAAGGTAAGGAAAGTGGAGGCTCTCTTCACTAAGGAGGAGAAGTCCAAGTTTCCTTCCTCTTCTCACAATGAAAAGAGAGTTTTTACTTTCTCCCTTCATTAAGGATGAAGTAAAAGAAGAGGGAAGGAAAAATTCATGTTTCCTTCTTTCTCTCAATTGGAATAAAAGGGGAAAATGAATGAGAATCTTCATTTTGCTCTCTCTTTCTCCTTCCTCCTTCTCTCCACCGAAACCATCCTCCTCTTCCTCACCATTGCCGAACCAAGCAAGAAGATTTGCCCTCTAGGAAAAATTTCACAACCAAGGATTTCTTCTCCTAGGGAATTTAGCAAGAGATGTAAGTATCCTCTCACCTGCAGTACAATAGTTATCGTACGCTTTACGTTTTGTAAAAAAAAAAAAAAGGGACTTAGGGATCTCCTTGCAAGTTTCAGCTAAGACAAGAAGTTGTGGTCACTTATGGTTGTCAAGTTACAAATTATGCTACATGTTGTATAAATGAAACCTAGATCCTTACCTTAGGTTTCGGCCAAGATAGAATACAAGGCTTAGAGTAAAACTTTGAGACCTAAACATGATTATTTATGCTCCTCCATGACATATGATATATTACATGTTGTTAGTTAAGTTTTTATGCTACATGTTGTATAAATGAAACCTAGATCTTTACTTTAGGTTTCGGCCAAGATAAATACAAGGCTTAGAGTAAAACTTTGAAACCTAAACATGATTGTTTATGCTCCTTCATGACATATGATATATTACATGTTGTTAGTTAAGTTTTTATGCTACATGTTGTATAAATGAGACCTAGATCCTTACTTTAGGTTTCGGCCAAGATAGAATACAAGGCTTAGAGTAAAACTTTGAAACCTAAACATGATTGTTTATGCTCCTTCATGACATATGATATATTACATGTTGTTAGTTAAGTTTTATGCTACATGTTGTATAAATGAAACCTAGATCCTTACTTTAGGTTTCGGCCAAGATGGAGTACAAGGATTAGAGTAAAATTTTGAAGCCTAACATGCTTATTTATGCTCCTTCATGATACATGATCTATTATATGTTGCAAGATAAGTTCTCATTCTACATGATGTATAAACAAAACCTAGAACTTTTCCATAGGTTTCGGCCAAAGATGAACACGAGGTCTAGGGCAAGATTTTGAGACCTAACTATACTTGTTTATGCTTCCTCATGATGTATGATTTTCTAGGCAATGTTAGATTGAAATTCCATGTCTTATGTTGCATGAAAACCCTAGAAACCCTACCCTTAGGTTTCGGCCAAGGTTGAATTAAAGGTTTAGAGAAAAATTGTTGACCTAACTATACTTGTTTGATGCTTCCTCATGATGTATGCTTTCTTATGCTATGTTAGGTTAAATATCCATGGCTTATGTTACTTGAAAAACAAGAAACCCTACCTTAAAGTTTCAGCCAAGTTAAGATACAAGGTCTAGGGCAAAAATTTGAAATGAAAACATGCTTGTTTATGCTCCTTCATGATACATGATCTCTTATATGTTGTTAGTTAAGAGTTTTATGCCCCATGTGGTGTTAAAAGTTTAGAAACCCTACCTTGATGTTTCGGCCAAGTTGGGAAATAAGGTCTAGGGCAAGGTTTTGAGATCTAATCATGCTTGTATATGCTTCCTTATGATGTATAATCATTATCATATGGTTGGTTTAAGTTTCATGTTTCATGTTGTATTTAAAAGTTTAAATACCTCACATTTAGGTTTCGGCCAAGATTGAAATTGAGACTTAGAGTAAAGTTTTAAAACCTAACCATGCTTATTTATGCTTCCTTGTGATATATGTTAGCTAGAGCCCTAGAGCCAATCATTTGATGATTGTATTTTGGACTTGTTGTATCATATTCTATATAAATAAAGGCATTTGGTTTTTGGTTATTATACTTACTTGTATTGGTGCCAAATAAACTAAGTATAATAACGTCCTTGAGTAGACGGTTCTCACCTATATCAATTGGTTAGTTGAACCGATAGTGAGATGATATAGGGAACACTACTCTTAATCATTCCTAGTCGAGTATTAACATTCAGGGACAATGTTAATGCAATAACACTAGCATTTAGGTCAACTCGATGACTTGATCTCACAAGTCATGGATATAGAGATATCAAGTTGACACATGGGTATACATTAGAGAATGTATACTGAATGACCCGCCATGAGAAAGTATCATGGATTGTTATATGAGTGTCATATACTTTCTCATGTGGCTATTAGTATGACTACTAGTCCTTAGACCTGAAGTCACCATGGTTCCCTACATAAGGAGTTATGTACTTTGGTTTCGTCAAACGTCACCCGTAACTGGGTGGACTATAAAGGCGATTACTGGGTATATAACGAATTATGCAGAGGGATGTGAGTGATGTAGATGGGATCTATCCCTCCCATATGACGGGAGCGACATCGGTATTCTTGATAGAGTGAGACCACGAAGTGCATGGCCATGCCCAAATGAGTCAATATAGGATATTGAGCTCATTTGATTTAGTGAGTCTACTTGGAGTTCAAGATTTAGATTGGTCAGAGGATGACACGGTCTATGCCTCACATTGATCAATCTAGATGTCTAGGATAGAAGGACACTTGTCATATTTTGTGAGGAGTCACAATTAGTAGTCACAAGGTGATGTCGTAGCTAGACATTCTTGTAAATTGGGTAGTAATGATGTGTTGCTAGATACCACTCATTACTTATGCTCCTAACTGGGTTTAGGGCATTGCCAACGTTACAAGAACCTATAGGGTCACACACTAAGGACAATTAGATGGAGATTAGGTTCATATGATGAACCAAGAGGATTAGATTCATTTGATGAATCAAATTAGATTAAGAGTAATCCTAATTGGGCTAACTTGAGTTGGACTCAAGTTGATTCATGTGTTCAATGAGTCTAATTTAGATTATGACTCATTGAATCAATTTAATTTAATGAATTAGATTCATTATATATTAAATTGGCTTGAATCAAATGGTTAGATTAGATCAACCATGGAAGAGGTTTGGTCAAGTTTGACTTGACTTGAGAGGAAGATTAAAAGTCAAGTTTGACTTGACTTTATGCCACCTCATTGGTGAGTTGGCATTGATGTGGACTAATGATGTTACTCCACATCATCATCATGGTTGCCACCTCATGGGAGTTACTAGTGAGTGCCACCTCATGGAGGTTATATTCTCTCCCTGATGACAACTTAATGCATTAATGAGGGGAGTTACACATGAGAAAAGTGGCCGGCCACATTTTGAATGGTGTGTGAATTGATTTTCATTATTCATTCAAGTGTGGAATTTTACATCTTCTTCCTCTCAAGCTCTCCCTCTCCTCCTTCCTTGGCCGAACTACATAGGTGCTAGCACACCTTGGTTTTTGGTCACCTCCACCTAGTGTGTTCGTGTGGATACGTGTAGAGAGTTGTCTACATTGACAACTTCGAGATCCGGTGTACCGAGGACGAGCGGGATACACAAAAGGGCACGCAACAAGGGTAAAGATCTTCATCATGTAGATCTAGAAGTTTTGTAACTCGTACTCGTATGTTTTCGAATTTTTCTTCGCACGAGATCCGTTGGCTAGGGTGATTCGGGGTTTCCGCGACGCGAAAAAACGATTTTCGCGGCCCGAAAAACCCAACAATATATGATTTCTTATATGTTGTTAAGTTTCATGCTATATGTTGTATTAAAAAGTTGGAACCTCACCTTTAGGTTTCGGCCAACAATGAATTAGGGTTTGTAGGAAGATCAAAACCCCAACCATGCATGATAATGACTTCTTATGATGTGCTATGAAATTTAGGTCACCATGTTGTATGTTATATGCTTTATGTATGTGCACTTATGACATCATATTATGATTCCTTATGATATGCTTTATTTATGTGCACTTATGACATCATGTTATGATTTCTTATGATATGCTTTATGTTATGTGCACCTCATGCTATTATGGTATGTTTATGAAAGGATTATGTAAGATGAAAAGCCTAAGAGATGATTCCCTTGAGATGGGATCAAGAGCACTCTTCATGATATGAAAAGAACATGAAATATTATGATATGACAAGAACATGATATGTTATGATATGGCATGATATGACATGCTATTTTACTTTGTATGGCTTGTACCAAGGGTGGGCTCCATAAGCGCCCCTAGGTCAATGGTCTATGAAACGAGCCTAGTAAAAGGGATGGGCTCCTAAGTTGCCCCTAGGTCGATGGTCTATGAAACGGGCCTAGTTCCTAGTAGGTTCAAGATTTGCTACCTTGAATCTATTTAGGATGCGCACACTCATGTATGTATGTTGTACAAGCCGGGCCCTCATGTTGAGATTATGTTTAAGTATGTATATGATATATGTTTTCAAAAGGACATCCTTCATATACTCATCTCATATCACATGTTTTCAAAAGAACATCTTGCATCTACAAGTTCATGTAATATGTTTTCCTTTATGCCACTTTAAAGATGCTCTTGAGATATGTCCATGATGTTCACATGATATGATATGATTTTATGTTTATGCTTTCACATGATATAATATGATTTTATGTTTATGATTTCACATGATATAATATGATTTTATGTTTATGCCTTCACATGATATGATATGATTTTATGATCATGCTCTCACATGATATGATATGACTTTATGTTATGCTCTCACATGTTATGTTATGACTTACCAAATGTACATGTTATCACTTTATGTTCATGTATGAATCATGGTTTTTATGAGTAGGAAAGGAACTTACTAAGCCCATGGGCTTATAGTCTTTTTATGTTTCCTTGTACTGCAGAAAAAAGGAAAGGAATGGCTAAATTAAGAGGAGCAGTAGGAAGGGCAAGTGTGTGTGTGGCAGTGGCATGGTGGAAGAAAACAAAACTGCTTTATGTTTATATGTTTTTAAGTTGCATATGAACCATGTGTTATCATTATTCTTTGATGGTACTTGCACTAGTATGGATAGTATGCACTTATGTTCTCCTTATTTCATGTTAGTATGCTTATGGTATCATGAATTTTGTTTCAAGTAGTTGATACTAATTAAGTTAAATGCATGAACATCAGTATGTCTACATATTCAATATGAGAAGCATGATGTTTACTGTAGTTAGTGTAGAAAAAAATTTATAACTGTTTCCGCTGCCATGATTTCTTTTATATGTATGCACGTATGTAAGCAAGTAACCCCGTCCCTCCTTGAGCAGTGGGAGGGCGGGCGTTATAGTTTGGTATCAGAGCCAAGTTCTTGCTTTCCACTACACACACATCAAGCCTACATCCTTCCACTCCAAGTAAGAATTTCTATGCCTACACTATTACTTCTTTTTTTTATGTATGATAAGGAATGCTTTAATTTAAGTATGCATGTCTACTCCATTTTTTTTTAGTATTTGATAGGTTACAGTTTTAGTTTAAGTATGCATGATGGTAGATTAGGATTAATAATAACTTATGCTAGCCTTATTGTCATTCATGAAGATAAGCATGGCTAGAAGACGCAATACTAGAGCCGATGAGATAATACCTCCACCTGATCTGATGCATGTAGTCACTGAACTTCAGCGTCAGGTCACAGAACAGCAGCAAATAATAAACACTCTGATGAATCAGCAAGGGAATCCTTCTACCCCACCAGGAAATCAGAATACGATGCCAGTTATACCTGCAGCTGCACCAGTGCCACTCACACCTGCACCACCGGTAGGCCCAGCTCCAGTGGTTTGTCTGGAGGCGTATCTGATTCAATGGCAGAGACTGAAGCCGGAAGCCTTCTCTGGTAACTGTGAGCCATGGGACGCCCAAGCCTGGTTCAAGACCTTGGAGAGCATAGTGGAGCTATTAGATTGGCCCGAACACAAGAAAGTCAAATGTGCATCGTTCTGCCTTACGGGTGATGCCAGAATGTGGTGGGACCGAGTCAAAGCAAAGAGACAAGTGAATCAAATGAGATGGACAGACTTCGAGACTGAATTCTTCGAGGAATTCTTTCACATGCATGTGACCAACAAGCACTATGATGAGTTCACCGAGTTCCGACAAGGTGACCTCTCAGTTAATGAAGCTGTGAAGAAATTCAACCGTCTAGCGCGCCTATGCCCAGAATTGGTCAGCATAGAAAGAGAAAGGGTCAGACTTATATTGAAGATGCTCAGACCTGAGATAGCTCTGAATGTGGCCAGCGGAGTTAATAGACCGCAGACTGCCGAAGAGTTAATCAGCTGTGCCCTGATCACCGAACACTACTTGAAGGCGTTGAACGAGGGCAAAAGTCAAGCCCAGCCGGGAGGACAGAAATCTCAAAGCACCAAAGCCAACTGGAAAGGAAATCACAGTGGCAAGAGAAAGCAATAGAACGACACTAAAGGTGGTCCAGCAAGCAAGCAACCTACGTTACCTCAGTGTACCACATGCGGGAAGAAACATCCAGGAAAATGTCGTGTAGGCACAAATAAGTGCTACAACTGTGGATTGGAAGGACATATGGCCAGAAACTGTCCCACTCAGAGTCAGACACCTCCTCAGCAGTATGTCCAGAATAGAGGTGCTCCCCCACAGCTACACCTGATGCAAGCTGCAATAGAGGATCCTCAGATAAGCCAAGGGAGATTGGAGGCCCCGCTAGTTATGACGAATGCCAGAATTTTCTCCCTCACCAAGGAAGATGTGGCGAGTGCTTCTACCATTAGCACAGACCAATGCTTGAATTTATTGGGAAACCAAGAGGAATTTGGTGCCACGGGGTTGAAAATGTGTCCGGACAGCTCTCTACCCTAACTATAGTACCGACGCTGTTCGACGATATATTGGGGAAGCAAACCCGTGACCCGAGTATCCAAAGGATCAAACAAGAGGTCTTAGAAGGAAAGAATGAGGGATTCCGTATCGCTGACAGTGGAATATTATACCTCAGGGATCGCTTGTGTATTCCCGAGGATCCAGAGTTGCGAAAGAAGATACTAGAAGAAGCCCATGCAACGCCCTACACGATGCATCCTGGATCCACCAAGATGTACTAAGACCTGAAAAAGAAATTCTGGTGGTTCGGTATGAAAAGAGATGTGACTTAGTATGTCAGTACCTGCTTGACTTGCCAGAGGGTTAAAGCAGAACACCAGAGACCTGGAGGAGTACTGCAGCCAATCTAGATTCCAGAATGGAAATGGGAGGATATTTCTATGGATTTCATCTCGAGACTACCCAAAACGACGAACGGCTACGATGGCATATGGGTAATCATGGGCAGACTGACGAAATCTGCTCACTTCCTAGCAATCAAGATGACTTACCCAATTGAGCAACTGGCTCAAATATATGTCAGGGAAATTATTAGATTACACGGGATTCCTAAGACCATCATTTCTGACATAGACGATCGCTTCGTTTCACATTTCTGGGAATGTATTCAGAAGGCTCTTGGCACGAAGCTATTGTTCAGTACTGCCTTCCACCCTCAGACCGACTGACAGACAGAAAGGGTGAACCAAGTACTAGAAGACATGTTACGGGCTTGCGCCTTAGACTTTAAAGGAAGCTGGTGCCACTATCTGTGCTTAGCGGAATTCGCCTAAAACAATAGCTACCAAGCTACTATTGGAATGGCGCCTTACGAGGCTTTGTATGGGAGGAAATGTAGGTCCCCTATATGCTGGTACGAAGGTGGTGAAAAGAAGGAAATGGGATTTCGAACGGATTTCATTGACAACACCACCCGTGCTATACAGAACATCCGCCAAAGAATAGAAACTGCTCAGAGCAGGTAGAAGAATTACGCGGATAAACGGTGTAGGCCGTTAGAATTCAGCGTCGGAGAGTTAGTATTCCTCAAGGTAGCTCCTATGAAAGGAGTGATGAGATTCGGAAAGAAGGGAAAGCTAAGTCCGCGCTACGTGGGACCATATCCGATTTTCAAAAGAGTCGGCAAGGTAGCTTACGAGATAGAGCTGCCTCAAGAAATGTCGGCAATCCACAATGTGTTCCATGTTTCAATGCTCAAGAAATGTATTCCTAGCACAGACCAAGTGATCGAGCCAAAAACAGTGCAAGTTCAAGAGGACCTAAGTTATGAGAGCGACCAGTGCAGATATTAGACCAAGATGTCAAAAAACTAAGGAACAAAGAGGTACCCTTAGTAAAGGTCCTGTGGCAAAATCAACGGTTCGAAGAAGCCACTTGGGAACGCGAAGACGATATGAAACAAAAGTACCCGGAGTTATTTTAAGTTCGAGGACGAACTTTTATGAGGTATGGGGGACTGTAACACCCATAGGGTCTCTAATAATTCATGTAGATTTATGCATGATTAATATAGATTATGCATGATTAAAATAAGCCTTAATAATTCAAATAGATTTATACATGATATAGTATGGGCCTTATGTGGATTCTTCTTTAGAAAATTAAAAAAGAAAGAAAGAGGCATGACCAAGGATTGAACCTTGGACCTCTTAGTAAGTGGTTCCATGTCATAACCAGTAGCCCCAGCAGGGGTGTGCTGATATGAAAAAGAGGGAAATTATTGTTAAAGGTAAGGAAAGTGGAGGCTCTCTTCACTAAGGAGGAGAAGTCCAAGTTTCCTTCCTCTTCTCACAATGAAAAGAGAGTTTTTACTTTCTCCCTTCATTAAGGATGAAGTAAAAGAAGAGGCAAGGAAAATTTCATGTTTCCTTCTTTCTCTCAATTGGAATAAAAGGGGAAAATGAATGAGAATCTTCATTTTGCTCTCTCTTTCTCCTTCCTCCTTCTCTCCACCGAAACCATCCTCCTCTTCCTCACCATTGCCGAACCAAGCAAGAAGATTTGCCCTCTAGGAAAAATTTCACAACCAAGGATTTCTTCTCCTAGGGAATTTAGCAAGAGATGTAAGTATCCTCTCACCTGCAGTACAATAGTTATCGTACGCTTTACGTTTTATAAAAAAAAAAAGGGGGGGACTTAGGGATCTCCTTGCAAGTTTCAGCTAAGACAAGAAGTTGTGGTCACTTATGGTTGTCAAGTTACAAATTATGCTACATGTTGTATAAATGAAACCTAGATCCTTACCTTAGGTTTCGGCCAAGATAGAATACAAGGCTTAGAGTAAAACTTTGAGACCTAAACATGATTGTTTATGCTCCTTCATGACATATGATATATTACATGTTGTTAGTTAAGTTTTTTTGCTACATGTTGTATAAATGAAACCTAGATCTTTACTTTAGGTTTCGGCCAAGACAGAATACAAGGCTTAGAGTAAAACTTTGAAACCTAAACATGATTGTTTATGCTCCTTCATGACATATGATATATTACATGTTTTTAGTTAAGTTTTTATGCTACATGTTGTATAAATGAGACCTAGATCCTTACTTTAGGTTTCGGCCAAGATAGAATACAAGGCTTAGAGAAAACTTTGAAACCTAAACATGATTGTTTATGCTCCTTCATGACATATGATATATTACATGTTGTTAGTTAAGTTTTATGCTACATGTTGTATAAATGAAACCTAGATCCTTACTTTAGGTTTCGGCCAAGATGGAGTACAAGGATTAGAGTAAAATTTTGAAGCCTCACATGCTTATTTATGCTCCTTCATGATACATGATCTATTATATGTTGCTAGATAAGTTCTCATGCTACATGATGTATAAACAAAACCTAGAACCTTTCCTTAGGTTTCGGTCAAAGATGAACACAAGGTCTAGGGTAAGATTTTGAGACCTAACTATACTTGTTTATGCTTCCTCATGATGTATGATTTTCTAGGCAATGTTAGATTGAAATTCCATGTCTTATGTTGCATGAAAACCCTAGAAACCCTACCCTTAGGTTTCGGCCAAGGTTGAATTAAAGGTTTAGAGAAAAATTGTTGACCTAACTATACTTGTTTGATGCTTCCTCATGATGTATGCTTTCTTATGCTATGTAGGTTAAATATCCATGGCTTATGTTACTTGAAAAACCTAGAAACACTACCTTAAAGTTTCGGCCAAGTTAAGATACAAGGTCTAGGGCAAAAATTTGAAATGAAAACATGCTTGTTTATGCTCCTTCATGATACATGATCTCTTATATGTTGTTAGTTAAGAGTTTTATGCTCCATGTGGTGTTAAAAGTTTAGAAACCCTACCTTGATGTTTCGGCCAAGTTGGGAAATAAGGTCTAGGGCAAGGTTTTGAGATCTAATCATGCTTGTATATGCTTCCTTATGATGTATAATAATTATCATATGGTTGGTTTAAGTTTCATGTTTCATGTTATATTTAAAAGTTTAAATACCTCACATTTAGGTTTCAGCCAAGATTGAAATTGAGACTTAGAGCAAAGTTTTGAAACCTAACCATGCTTATTTATGCTTCCTTGTGATATATGATTTCTTATATGTTTTTAAGTTTCATGCTATATGTTGTATTAAAAAGTTGGAACCTCACCTTTAGGTTTCGGCCAACAATGAATTAGGGTTTGTAGGAAGATCAAAACCCCAACCATGCATGATAATGACTTCTTATGATATGCTATGAAATTTAGGTTACCATGTTGTATGTTATATGCTTTATGTATGTGCACTTATGACATCATGTTATGATTCCTTATGATATGCTTTATGTATGTGCACTTATGACATCATGTTATGATTTCTTATGATATGCTTTATGTTATGTGCACCTCATGCTATTATGGTATGTTTATGAAAGGCTTATGTAAGATGAAAAGCCTAAGAGATGCTTCCCTTGAGATGGGATCAAGAGCACTCTTCATGATATGACAAGAACATGAAATGTTATGATATGACAAGAACATGATATGTTATGATATGACATGATATGACATGCTATTTTACTTTGTATGGCTTGTACCAAGGGTGGGCTCCATAAGCGCCCCTAGGTTGATGGTCTATGAAACGGGCCTAATAAAAGGGATGGGCTCCTAAGTTGTCCCTAGGTCGATGGTCTATGAAACAGGCCTAGTTCCTAGTAGGTTCAAGATTTGCTACCTTGGATCTATTTAGAATGCGCGCACTCATGTATGTATGTGGTATAAGCCGGGCCCTCATGTTGAGATTATGTTTAAGTATGTATATGATATATGTTTTCAAAAGGACATCCTTCATATACTCATCTCATGTCACATGTTTTCAAAAGAACATCTTGCATCTACAAGTTCATGTTATATGTTTTCCTTTATGCCACTTTAAAGATGCTCTTGAGATATGTCCATGATGTTCACATGATATGATATGATTTTATGTTTATGCTTTCACATGATATAATATGATTTTATGTTTATGCCTTCACATGATATGATATGATTTTATGATCATGCTCTCACATGATATGATATGACTTTATATTATGCTCTCACATGTTATGTTATGACTTACCAAATGTACATGTTATCACTTTATGTTCATGTATGAATCATGGTTTTTGTGAGTAGGAAAGGAACTTACTAAGCCCGTGGGCTTATAGTCTTTTTATGTTTCCTTGTACTGCAGAAAAAAGGAAAGGAATGGCTAAATTAAGAGGAGCAGTAGGAAGGGCAAGTGTGTGTGTGGCAGTGGCATGGTGGAAGAAAACAAAACTGCTTTATATTTATATGTTTTTAAGTTGCGTATGAACCATGTGTTGTCATTATGCTTTGATGGTACTTGCACTAGTATGGATAGTATGCACTTATGTTCTTCTTATTTCATGTTAGTATGCTTATGGTATCATGAATCATGTTTCAAGTAGTTGATACTAATTAAGTTAAATGCATGAACATCAGTATGTCTACATATTCAATATGAGAAGCATGATGTTTACTGTAGTTAGTGTAGAAAAAAATTTATAACTGTTTCCGCTGCCATGATTTCTTTTATATGTATGCACGTATGTAAGCAAGTAACCCCGTCCCTCCTTGAGCAGTGTGAGGGCGGGCGTTACAGTTAGTGGATTGAACCCATAAACAATCTCAAAAGGAGAAAATTGAGTAGTAGAATGTACCGCCCTATTATAAGCAAATTCAACATGAGGTAAACATTCTTCCCAAGATTTAATGTTCTTCTTAATAATTGCTCTAAGAAGAGTAGAAAGTGTCCTATTTACCACCTCAGTCTGGCCGTCAGTTTGTGGGTGGCATGTGGTGGAGAAAAGAAGCTTTGTTCCCAGCTTGTTCCATAAGGTCCTCCAAAAATGGCTTAAAAATTTGGTGTCACGATCTGAAACAATGCTCCTAGGCATGCCATGAAGTCTTACCACCTCTTTGAAAAATAAATCTGCCACATGAGTTGCATCATCCATTTTGTGGCAAGGTATGAAGTGTGTCATCTTAGAGAATCTATCAACTACCACAAAAATGGAGTCCTTACCTTTTTAGGTACGTGGTATAAAACAAAATCCATAGACAAGTCAGTCCAAGGAAAATTAGGAATAGGCAAAGGCATGTAAAGTCCATGAGGTAATGTCTTAGATTTTGCTTTTCTACACACAATGCACCGTGCACAAAATTTCTGCACATCGTATTTCATGTGTGTCCAATGAAAATGTTCAAGCAGTATTTCAAAGGTCTTTTGAACCCATAGTGTCCCATTAAACCTTCCTCATGTGCTTCCCTAACTAGCAATTTACGCATGGTTCCTTTAGGCACACAAAGTCTGTTATTCTTAAACAAGTAGTTGTCATGCCTAACAAACCCATTTTATGATTTCTTTTCACACGCAGCATATAATTGGGAAAACTCATTATCATGTACATACAATTCCTTAATATGTTCAAAGCCAAGCAGTTTAGTTTCAAGTGTAACTAACAAGTTATACCTTCTTGAAAGTGCATCTGCTACAACATTTACCTTTCCTTGCTTATGCTTAATCACATAAGGAAATTGTTCAAGAAATTCGACCCATTTGGCATGCCTTTTGTTGAGCTTCCTTTGCCCTTTCAAATACTTCAAAGATTCATGATCACTATGAATGACAAATTCTTTAGGCAAAAGATAATGCTGTCATGTTTGCAATGCTCTAACAAGTGCATACTGTTGGTGCGGGAAGCATCCGACGATCGAACCCAAGTTTTAATAATGGCAAAGGGTTCAAAGTTAAGTCGTATTGTTATCTAACATGTTGAATGAGTGTTTCAGGAAAGTCCTAACTGCGGTTAGGCAGGTGAAAACCCTAGGGGGTGGTAACCCTAGGTCCTAGGGGGCGGTAACCCTAGGTGGAGAAAAGTCCTAGCTGCGGTTAGGTAAAGGGAAAACCCTAGGGGGCGGTAACCCCAGGTCATAGGGGGTGGTAACCCTATGCGGAAAGTCTTGACGGGTCGAGAGCTTCAGGCAAAAGTCCTAGGGGGTAACCCTTGGTGGAAAGTACTAGTGTCGCGAACCAAGTGGAAGACTGGACGGGCCAGGAAGCGGAAATCCAGCAGAAAGTCCGAAAGCGTCGAGTGCAGAGCAAAAGTCCAGTCGATCTGGAGGATCGCACTGGCAACAGGTAAATCTCCTGAGTGGAGTATGTGAGGACGCGTTCCCCGTAGAGGGAACAGTAGGCGTCGGGTCGACCTAGGGTTTCCGGTTGGAAATCCAAAGTCGGACTCGGACAGTCCGGAGACTGTCATTATTATTTCTATTATGTTTTATGTGCTAACTTTGTGCTGCAGGATATATTTGGGATTAATGCATCTTGCAGGGACTAAAGTGCAAAGATTAAACTCGGATGAACAGTGTCCGAGGCGCCTCCATGGAGCTTGGAGGCGCCTCGGGTGCAAGGCTAAAGTTGGTTGCGAAGTGGAGCTGGAGGTGCCTTCATAGGGATTGAAGGCGCCTCAGACCATTGATTGAAGGCGCCTTGGAGCTTTGATGAAGGCGCCTTCAGGTTGGGATAAGCAGTAGTCAGCGGAGGTTATCACAGCGCAGGAACAGGGATAAGTTTTGGGGTTCAAGGCGCCTTAACTGACATTGGAGGCGCCTTGAATGTCCAATAAAAGGACATCTCGACCAGTAGCTTGAATAACCTTCTTCCAAGCGAACCTTCTGCTACAAGCTGCCTACGAGACGATCCCGAAGTGCTGCAACGACACCCCGACAACCCGGAGCTTCAGATTTAGTCTTTTGTTGTCGGTATAATCTTTTTACTGCTCTGAATTGTAATTAGTTTGTAAAAGTTTTACGAGCTTATAGTTGTTGCCCACGGAAAGTGATCAAGGATCACGGGCCTTCGAGTAAGAGTCGCCTTAGGCTCCGAACGAAGTAAATTCCTCTGTGTTTGTGTTTCTTTATTTTATTCCGCTGCACATTTTCACTCTGATAGTTTTACGATTTCGATAATCGATAACAAGTGCTATTCACCCCCCCCCCCTCTAGCGCGCCTCGATCCAACACATACAATTCTATATCATAAGTGGAATAGTTAAGAGTGGCGCTGTTGGATTTTTCGTGCCGCGAAAACTGCTTTTTCGCGTCGCGGAAACCCCGAAACTCCCTAGCCAACGGATCCGTGCAAAGAAAAATTTTCGAAAAACTACGAGTACGAGTCTACCTAGATCTACACTTAGATCTACATGGAGAAATATCTTATACCTTCGACGCGTGCCCTTCGCGAGTCCCGCTTGTCCACGGAGATGTCGAATCTCTAGTTGTCAATGTAGACAACTCTCTAGGAGTATCCACACGAACAAGATGTGTTCTCTAACACACAAGGATGGAGAAGAGAACACCACAAGTGTGCTAGCACTTCTTGATGCTCTCGGATGGGATTGGAAGAAGAAGAAAGGAAAAGAAGAGAACACACTCCTCTAAAATCTCTATGTGACTTTCACTAACCTTTCTTCTTGGATTAGATTCACTCTCCTTTCTTCTCCCTTGCTTGAAACCCACGACCAAGAGAAGAGAAGGAGCAAGAAGAGAGCTTAAGGAAGAAGATGATGTGAATGTAAGTGAATGAAAAATTCATTCTCATTCAAAACCAAAAAGGTAACCCCCATTCTCATTAAATGTGGCCATTAAAGAGAATAGATTTGTAACCCCCATGAGGTGGCACACTTTGATGATGTGGCACATCATCATTAGTCCTCCTAATTCCAAATCACTAATGATGTGGCAAATAGTCAAGTCAAACTTGACTCTTCCTCTTCCTCTCAAGTCAAGTCAAACTTGACTTAATCTCTCTCATGGTTGATCTAATCCAACCATTTAATTCAAGCCAATTTAATATAATGAATCTAATTTATTTAATTAAATTGATTCAATGAGTCATAATCTAAATTAGACTCATTAAACACATGAATCAACTTGAGTCCAACTCAATTAGCCCAATTAGGATTACTCTTAATCCAATTTGATTCATCACATGAATCTAATCCTCTTGGTTCATCATATGAACCTAATCTCCATCCACTTGTTCTTTGTGTGTGACCTAATAGGTTCTTGTAACGTTGGCAATGCCCCTAAACTCATTTAGGACCATAAGTAATGAGCGGTATCTAGCAATACATCATTACTACCCAAGTTACAAGAATGTTGAGATCCAACATCACCTTGTGACTACTAATTGTGACTCCTCACAATATATGACAAGTGTCCTTCTATCCTAGACATCTAGATTGATCAATGTGAGGCATAGACCGTGTCATCCTCTGACCAATCTAAATCTTGAACTCCAAGTAGACTCACTAAATCGAATGAGCTCAATATCTCATATTGACTCATTTGGGCATGGCCATGCACTTCGTGGTCTCACTCTATCAAGAATATCGATGTCGCTCCCGTCATATAGGAGGGATAGATCTCATCTACATCACTCACATCCCTCTGCATAATTCGTTACATACCCAGTAATCGCCTTTATAATCCACCCAGTTACGGGTAACGTTTAACGAAACCAAAGTACATAACTCCTTATGTAGGGATCCATGGTGACTTCAGGTCCAAGGACTAGTAGTCATACTAATAGCCACATGAGAAAGTATATGACACTCATATAACGATCCATGATACTTTCTCATGGCGGGTCATTCAGTATACATTCTCCAATGCATACCCATGTGTCAACTTGATATTTCTATATCCATGACTTGTGAGATCAAGTCATAGAGTTGACCTACATGCTAGTCTTATTGCATTAACATTATCCCTGAATGTTAATACTCGACTAGGAATGATTTAGAGTAGTGTTCCCTATATCATCTCACTACCGGTTCAACTAACCGATTGATATAGGTGAGAACCCTCTACTCAAGGACGTTATTATATTTAGTTTATTTGGCACCAATACAAGTAAGTATAATAACCAAAATAAAAATGTCTTTATTTATATAAGAATATGATACAATGAGTCTATAATATAATCATCAAATGATTGGCTCTAGGGCTGTAACTAACAAGCGCCACTTAGTTTCTCACTGAAATATGCAATGGGATGACCATCTTGAAGTAAAACAACCCCAATACCCACATGAGATGCATCACATTCTGTAACACCCACGAAATAATAAGCTATACCTATGGGTATTTTTCTTTTAGAATAAAAGGGAAATGGAAATAGAACCAAAAAGAAATAAAAAGAAAGAGAAGTTAAGGTTTGAACCTTGAACCTCCCACAAATGATAAAGTTAAATTGGTGTATAATAACCACTAGAATCATGAATGACACATGAATAGCAAAGAATGGAAATTATAGATAAAAGTAAAGAGTATGATTAAATAAGGGAACAAGAGAAAGACAGTGGCTTTCCTCCTCTTTCTCTTGGTTAAGAAAAGAAGCAAGCAAAGAACAAGTTGCCTTTTTCTTCCTTCTCTTGCTATTTTCGTGGGAATGAAGAGAGTGAGAAGATAGAGAAGGCAAGGGGATGAATTGGGACACTTTTTATCCTCATTGGGAATAAATAGGAATGAGAGAAGAGAAGGGAAAGAAAGTTTGGTTAATTCTTCCTCCTTCTTCTTCCTCGTCCTTTTCTTCTCCTTCTTCCTCCTCCACCGAGATCTAAAGCTCTATCTCTCATCTCCGAAATCCAAGCTAAGGTTTCCTTCCTAAGGAAACTAGCTCACAAGAAGGAGTCCTCAAGACCTACTCCTTACAAACAAGAGAAAACAAAAGGAAGAACAAGAAGGGGGAAGCTTTCTTCTTCCTCTTCACAAGGGTACCATCTTCCTTAGGAAAAAACAAGCAAGAGGATGTAAGTATCCCCTCACCTGTGGTACAAGTTATTTATGTGTTTTCCATGAGGTTAGAATGCTTAAAAACTTAGGGTCACTTCTTGAACTTTCGGCCAAGACATGAATAAAAGATTTAGAGAAGTTTAAGACCTAACTAAGCATGCTCACTATGTTATTATGACATGTATCCTAGGATAGAAGGTTAGTTAATGATCTTATGCTTGTATGCTTACTTAAAACTTAGATCCATGTTCTTAAACTTTCGGCCAAGGTGTAAATAAGAGACCAAGGAAGGCTTAAGACCTAAACTAAACATGCTCACTATGTCCTTATAATATGTACCCTATGATAAGAGATTAGTTTAGTGTTCTTATGCTTGTAGGTTGCTTAAAACTTAAATTCATGCTCATAAAGTTTTCGGCCATGATAGAAATAATTGGCTAGGAGAGGTTAAAGAATTTAGTCTACCATGCTCATAACTTGCTTTATGATATGTTATGAAGAGTACCTAATGTTTGCACACTTGTATGTTGATTGGAACCTAAATGCATGCCACCTTAGGAAATTAGGGTTTCAGCCATGATAGGAATGAAGGCCTAGAAGTGTTAAAAAAATTTAAGCTATCATGCTCATAACTTTCCTTATGAAATGGTATGAAAGTTTCTTAGTGTTTCATGCTTGTATGTTGCTTGGAATCTAGATGTATTGCACCTTAGGGTTTCGGCCATGATGGGATTTAAGACCTAGGAGGGCTTAAAACTTAGTCTAACATGCTCATGACTCTCCTTATGGCATGATATAAAGCTAACTTAGGGTTATCATGTTTGAATGTTGCTTGAAATCTAGATACATGTCTCTCTATGGTTTCGGCCATGATGGGTTTTAGGGTCTAAGGAAGCTTAGAATTAAATCTAGCATGCTCATGATTTCCCTTATGATATGATATGAAGTTAGCTTGATATTCTTATGCTTGTATGTTGTTTGGAACTTAGTTTCATGCCCCAAAATTTCGGCCACAACCAAGTTAAAAGGCCTAGGAAGCTTAGAACCTAAACTAAATGTGCTCATAATGTTCTTTATGATTTATGCTATGAAATTTGTTTAGGGTTCACATATTTTTATGTGGTTTATAACCTAGAACTAGGCGTGATAACTTTTGGCCATAACAAGACCGAGGACCTAGGAAGCTTAGAACCTAAACTAAATATGCTCATGAGGTTCTTAATGATTTATGATATGAAATTGGTTTATGGTTCACATGCTTTTATGTTGCTTGTAACCTAGATCTAGGCTTGGAACTTTCGGTCACTACATGGAATTAGGGTTAGAGACCCAATTATGATTTTACTATGTGTCTCACATGCTATGATATGAAGTAGGAGATGCTAGTTAATATTTTCCATGTATGATTATGTTCCTATGATGTATTATATGCTCATTTATGTGTGCTTATGAACCATGCATGATAATGACTCTTATGATGTGTTTTAGGCTCAAGTATGCATGCTTTATGATATGACAAGTAATATGCTCATTCATGTATGCTTATGAACCATGTATTATGATGACTCTTATGATGTGCTATATGCTCAAGTATGCATGCTTTATGACATGATAAGTAAGGGCCTAAGAGTTGCTTCCCTATTAAGTGGAACTAAGAGCACTCTTTATGATATAATAAGTAAAGGCCTAAGAGTTGCTTCCCTATTAAGTGGGACTAAGAGAACTCTTTATGATATGACAAGTAAAGACCTAAGAGTTGCTTCCCTATTAGTTGGGACTAAGAGCACTCTTCATGATATGATAAGTAACTATGACATGTTATTTTACTTTGTATGGCTTGTACCAAGGGTGGACTCCATAAGCGCCCCTAGGCCGACGGACTATGAACAGGTCTAGTAAAAAGGGATGGGCTCCTTAGTACGCCCCTAAGTCGACGGTCGTAGTACGGACCTAGTTCCCTAGTAGGTTCGGAGCTAGCTACCCTGTCCTAGGGATTGCGCGCATTTATGTATGTATGTGGTACAAGTCGGGCCCTCATGTTGATATTATGTTTAAGTATTATATGATATGTTTTAAGACATCTTGCACATGACATGACATATGTTTTAAAAGACATCTTGCATGATATAATAAGTTATGATGTGATATGCTCTTATGATTTATATGACATGATGCTCTTTTATTTATGATATGATATATCATGATGTTTCTTTATGATATGATATGCTCTTATGATTTATATGACATGATGCTCTTTTATTTATGATATGATATATCATGATGTTTCTTTATGATATGATATGCTCTTATGATTTATATGACATGATGCTTTTTTATTTATGATATGATATATCATGATGTTTCTTTATGATATGATATGCTCTTATGATTTATATGGCATGATGCTCTTTTATTTATGATATGATATAGCATGATGTTTCTTAATGATATGATATGTTATGATGCTCTGTTTATATGATACGATGTTTAGATGATTATGTCTCCATTGTTATATGCTTATGTGATTATGATATGAAATACGTTTTTGTGAGTAGGAAAGGATCTTACTAAGCCTGTGTGCTTATAGCATACTTTCCTTGTACCGCAGATAAAGGCAAATAATGGATAAACTAGAGAAGTCGCAGGAGAGGTAAGAGATGTGTGTGGTGGTGGCTCGGCTAACAAAAAGAGAAAGACCTGCTTATGTTATTTTGTGTTGACATGAACTAAGTTTATTTATGTTAATGTTTCGCATGATTTCATGATACTTATTCAGGTTTATGATAGAATTTGGCATCGTGACCTCGTTCATTAAAAGAATATAAAAAAATAAGTACTTCCGCTGTTTTTATATAAAAAAGAAGTTTTAATATGCATGTATGTTTTCCCCTTGCAAGTAACCCCGCCCTACTAGCAGGAGGGGCGAGCGTTACACATTCAATTTCAAATGATTTGGAAAAATCAGGTAAAGCAAGAATGAGTGCATGTGTGAGTTTATCCTTAAGTGTTTGAAATGCCTTTTCTTGATTCTCTCCCCATCTAAAACTCATGTTTTTCTTAACAATTTCATTTAGGGGTGCTGCCACTGTACTGAAATCCTTCACAAATCTCCTATAGAAACTTGCCAACCCATGGAAGCTCTTAACCTCACTCACAGTTTTAGGAGTTGGCCAATCTCTAATGGCCTTAACTTTCCCTTCATCAACCTGCACTCCTTTAGAACTTATGACAAAACCAAGAAAAACCACATGATTAGTGCAAAAAGAACACTTTTCCAAGTTAGCATATAGTTTTTCCTTTCTAAGGACATGCAAGACAGATTGGAGATGTGCAATATGCTCAACAAAACTCTTGGAATATACCAAAATATCATCAAAGTATACTACCACAAATTTTCCAAGAAATTCTCCTAAGACATGGTTCATAAGCCTCATAAAAGTACTTGGTGCATTAGTTAACCCAAAAGGCATTACCAACCATTCATACAATCCATATTTGGTTTTGAAAGTTGTTTTCCATTCATCCCCTTCCCTTATCCTAATTTGATGGTACCCACTTTTCAAATCAATTTTAGAAAAGAAGCAAGCACCATGCAATTCATCAAGCAAATCATCAAGTCTAGGGATAGGATGTCTATACCAAATTGTGATGTTGTTGATGGCTCTACAGTCAGTGCACGTCTTCCATGATCCATCCTTTTTAGGCACCAAAATTACAGGTACAACACAAGGACTTAAACTTTCTCTAACTGTCACGTTCCGCAAGTGTACGGAAATGTCACAAGTAATATAAAAGATTATCGTATCCACAGGGACTGTTGATTAAGCACTAGTGAACTTCACACGGCGAATTATCTAGACAATCTAAAGTTGTTAACAAACTCTAAAGAGACATAGAAAAGTAAAGAGAGAGAGAATGAGTGTAGTGAATGGAGGAATGATAGATTCTAGGATTTCGATTTCCTTGTAATGCTAAGCAATGTAAATGATCTACCAAATCTTATTCCTCAATTGTCTATCATTTGTAGAAGGTTGCCGGTTCTCTCTTGCAATAGACAACCGACCTAGGACTGAAATATATACCTAAATGTGATCAAATAAGTATGAATCTACGTTGTCCTTACACAGAATTGCACCTATTACTATGCTTCCCTCGGAAAATCAACATAGAAATTCATAACTTCTCAACCCATTAAGATACAAAGATTAAACAAACAATCTATCCTACCCTCTTGAATAATCCCTTTCCCCTTTCAAGATTATCCCTCAAACGTCCTTACACGGGCCTGCACCTGTCACGTGGATCCCTCGGAAAATCGAATGAGAAACAATCTCTACAAGATCTATGGGCATTCAAACATTCAATCAAGTATGGTCATTAAGCTAAATCACAACATTCCACACAAGATCAAATGGATACAAACAAGACAATTTCATAGAAACAAGAAATTGGCAAATCTACAAGAGTTTTACATCATCATCACATCACAAATACTCCCTACATCCTAGATCTAGAGATCTACTCCATTGCAAGAGAATTACAATCAAGAGACAAGAAATAAAGCAATCTACAACTCAAAATGTAAAGAGAAGAGAAGAGAAAGCTTATCCATGTAGCACCGGTCTTCTTGGATGCAATCTTTGCTCTGGAGGTGGATGGATCGGCGAAGGATCGAAGATCTAGGGTTCCCCCAAGGGGGAGAACCCTTCCCCAAGCAATGGGGAAGAGCCCCAAGCCAAAGACCAGCCCAAGATGTGAGAAAAGGGGGGAAAAAAACCTTTTATAGGCTTGGCACAGGCGTCACACGACCCCATGGCATGGCCATGTGAGATCCACACGGCCTGGCTCACTCCCTTCTATGCCACCCTCACACGGCCGTGTGCGGAACACGGCCATGTGAGGTTCTGCTTCTGTTTCCTTTGCACAGCCGTGTAGATTTACACGGCCATGTAAGGTTTCAGCACTTGATGTCATACACGGTCGTGTGCAGCTCACACCCCCTTGCATGGCCCTTGCACACCCTTTGTCTTAGCTCTGAATAGTTATGTTTCATTGCAACGTCTTTTAGGCCACCAAGATGGGGTTTTCACCAGTTGAAGTCTTCATCAAAGTTGTAGATCTTGAAGTTATCTACAAGTCGGTATAAAGAACAACCCAAATCTCTAACCGACCACAAAGTTATGGTCAGTTTCACACGGCCTTCACACGGCCGTGTGAGGTTCACACGGCCCCAACATGACCCCTACACAGCCTTAACACGCCCATGTGAGTTCTACACGACCAAAACATGAAGAAAACATAGTTTTGCATGCCCATGTCACTCTGGAAGCTTTAGACTTCATTTAAACTCTGTTTTTGCTCCAAATCACGTCCTGTCAATCAAAATAAGTAAAGAGTAGATCTCCGAACAGAATATAATGAAAGTATGACATTCTAATGAAATAGGGTGCAATAAACATAGATTATGCCAATGAAATACAAGTAGATGTGCGTCAAAGTATGCATAAAAGAGTATATAATCTACGCACATCACTAACCCATCCTTTTTGCAATAACTCCTCCACTTGATTTTGTATCTCCTTTGTTTCTTGAGGGTTGCTCCTATAAGCTGGCCTATTGGGCAAAGAAGCGCTAGGAATAAGGTCTATTTGGTGTTCAATCCCCCTCATTGGAGGCAAACCTTTCGGCACTTCCTTGGGAAACACATCCTCAAAATCCTGCAAAATAACAACAACATCACTAGGTAAGGAGTTAGTATTAAATTTCATGCAAGTTTCCTTGCACAAAAGAAGAAATATAGGCTGCCTTGTGATGTCGACCTTTTTGCATGACACGAGGCACTCCAAATTAATAAAGATTGGGATTCATTTAAGCTAAAGACAAGCATTGTAGTAAGGAGTCCCAAGTCGTATTTTTCCAAAGATTAACTAGTAAATGTGTGTGAATTCTAGAATTGATTCACATGAAATTCTCTCGTAAACAAGGTCAATTAACTGTGAGAACTAAATGTAAACATGTGGGTGTATGACCTAGAATAATGAAATGATACCATGTATCTACTGAACAAGAAACTAAACTACCAAAATTCGAAATAGAGATAAGAATTACAACTACTTATGTAGCTCAAACAAGATTTGAATTGCAAAAGTGCAACGAAATCATGGGTTTCAAGTAAAGAAATAGGAATAGAATTGCAGGAAATAAATTCTAACAGAATGAAATAGAAAAGGAACAAGGAATCCGAACACAAAATCTGAAGAAACAAAAATGCAAAAATAATAAATTGCATAATTAAATTCTAAGCCATCTTCTAATCAAATCTACTCTTCTAATGAGTCTTTCCTTGCCGTCACACAAGAAATCTAAATGAAGAAGGAGCTTTCGACCACTAACTCAGTACAATCTCATCCAGCACCAAAGAAATCCTTCCCGGAAAAGCTAGTAAAGATTCACTGAGAAGTAGATCTGGAAGAAGATGGGGAACACCGACATCGCAGCGGAGAAGAAGATGGCACTGTGGAGAAAATCGCGACGCCGAGCTCTGGCTACTGTAGCTTCTCACGCGGGTTTTTAAACCTCCTCAGTTCTGATCGGACGGCTGAGAAACTTCTGAGCTAAATCAACGGCTAGAACATATCAAATCTGGATCAAAGCTTCGGAATCCTCATCAATGGCTCAGATCTGCTCCTCATTAGGTCGGATGAACTAGATCTTCAATGGATGGCTCAGATCTGCTCAATCTTGGATGAACGACCCATAATGCTCCGAGCCTTGATCGACTTGATTAGCCTTTGATTTGAGCCCAAGTTTGGTCCAATCTGATCCAAATCCAAGATCCTTTAATGCCTACAAAATAAGAATTAAATATTAGCACCAAATAACACCAAAAATAAGATAATTTACAATTATGCCCAAAAATACACACAATGTACAAAATATGATGTAACCATGATTTAAACTATGAAATCAACATCAAACCTTGCATATATGAATCAAAATAATACAATGAAAATCATGGTTATCAAATCCCCCACACTTAGTCTTGAACGTCCCGTGAAAGTAAAGAAAACTCAAAATCATCTCCACAAAAATCACCTAGTCAAAAAGAATTTAACTAAGATCATCTAAAAGATCACAAACAATCATGAATACAATTCAAACAATAATCAGTAGGTATGGTGGTTTCAATCCAATTGAAAAATTAAACAAGTTGCAAGCTCACAAGGTATTTTCCTATTCTAGCTCTCACACTCAAACATGCATATAAGTGGAGCTCACTCAATGTCACTCACAACATTTCACTACCATAAGCTTGCTTATTTTCTAATTCTCCACCACTATAAACATAGCATACATGAATCAAAAGGATTTAATCAACAAGAATTGAAATGGAAGCAAAAAGAACAATGAAAGTGGATGAAATGGGCAAAAGAAAAGACATTAATGAAGAAAATGAGAAGATGAGAGTATTGGAGGAATATACTTGATGAGTTGACCATTTTGATATAAAAAGAGATGAATACCATTTGTTTTTATCAATTCAAAATACCAAGCTAACCTCCCCTTCAATTTGATGACCAACAAAGAATCTTGATACTCTTTCTTCACCATTGATACTCTCTTGATGTGCCATTTTTCAAAATTTTTCACTGTATTTTAACTGTCCTTCCACTTCAATTTCAGCATTTGGAAACAAATCTCACAACACGTATCCAACACCCTCCCCCACACTTAAACTATTGGGTGTCTTGGACAATTAACACTTAAAATCAGCACTGTTTTTTCCTTCTTTTCTGCTGCAAGTTTCCTTTCTCTGTTTCTGTCTTTGACAGATTTAAGACCAAATCAAATTCCATTAACCACCAATAGCAGCTTTGATCACAAAATTCAGCATCAATCAATCACAGCTCCAAAACCAGCAAATCAAATCAGGATTCTGTCTGAAATCAGCAATTAGTTCCATTCTGATTTTCTGCACACATAAACCTTTCAGCCATAAAATCTGAGTAGTAGCAAATTATAAATCACATAAAACACTGCATTTCTGGAATCTGAAATCCAAGGCAAACTCTCAAATTAAAAGCTTCAGTTTCGGAATTAGTAAACTTGGTATCAAAATTTAGTGTGAGTGGAGATAGAAATTGAATTTTGATTCTGAGTTACCAAACCAGGAAACCAGGATTTCTGAAATGCTTGCTTCTAAAATTTGATTCAATTGTAACATTCAAGAAATCAGATCTATTACACCATCCCAATCAAAATCTCTTAGGGATCCCTCTATTGTAACATTCAGCTACCAGCCAGCTTTTTCAGGAAATAGCTCCTATTCTGTTTTGTAATTCGATTACTGTCCAGCTTATATATCAGTTCTGGTTTTTGGAACATAAATTGCCATATAATGCTATCTTGGACACTCAAATTCTGGTCAGCTTCTCTGTTACTTCAGACAGCTTCAATTATTAATTCTGTAATGAATTCATGCATTTCATCAATTCCAGAAATCAGATTGCATAGGCTGCTTTGATCACAATTTGATTGATATAGAAGTAAGCGAACTCCTTAATTCAGCTTTTACAACATCAAGACTTTAGCATCCCCACCAACATCATATGGAACACTCTAATATGGAAGTGATCTCTACAATGTATGAATTCAAAACCAATTTCAGGAATCAAGCTTGATCAGAAATAAAATTGCACTCTGATTTTCAATTATCAAAATCTACAGCTAGTTTCGGATGCTGGAATTCAAGGTGATTTTGGCCAGATTCATGAAAATCTGAGCTTAGAGGATGGTTTCGTTTAACACTGAAATGAAAGGAAATTTTCTTTAGGTTGTCTTTAATCAGACATCTCCATAATATTTGACACACAATGGTCTAAATTGATACTTCAATTTCCAGCAAACATGACCTGAATCTCATTTCTCTTCTTTGCATTCTTTTAAATCAGAAACTAAGTTTACAATAGGAATCCAATCCAAGAAAATTGGCTCACTAATAAACTCCACAGCAACCTCAAACAATTCAGCTTACCAGATTTCCATTTTAACATTTTTGTTTCTAGGATTCAAGGTAATCTCAACTTGGTTAATAGAGAGTTATGAATTAGAATTTGAATTATTGCTGTTCCAGATCCTCCAGCAATTGGTTGAGCTCAGAATCCATTCATGAATTGAGACAACTTGAAATTCCTTCAGAATTTTATTACTGCAGAAATAAAATTTAAACTCTGCCTCTATAATCAGACAACACCATACACTTGTAACAAGTTATTCACCATTCCTTGCTTTTCTTTTCAAACAACATCAGATTTCTGCATTTCAGTTTCTCAATATCTGCTGTCCAGAATTTTTAGATGTCTTGGAAGGCAAGAACAACAATACTTAGATTCTAAGATAATCTGGCTTCACTCAAGTTTATCGCTGAATTCATTAGTAACTGAAAAGAACCCAATTGGCAGTGAACTAGTAAAAACTTCAAGTAATAGTATCATTGAACCGGAATCCAAATATGAATTCAATCTCTTCACAATTTCTAATCGAAGTCAGCATGAAACATTTCTATACCCAACCAAATAGCACAGCATAGCTCATGAGTAGCAATACCAACTGAATGAATCTGTTTCTAATTTCAATAGCTTGTTTAGCTCCCAAGATTCAATAGACCACTGCCTTGAGCAATTTAACAGTTGATTAATCTCAGAGCATATTGACAGTATTTTTTTTCAGAATTGACCTCACTTCACATCTTGACATCCACCACTGATTCCCTTCATTCCTGCTTCTTCATCCAGCATCTCAGTTTCAGAAATCTGGAATTGCCATTGGTTCCTGCAACTCTCAAGATTACATTCTACTTACAAACCACTTGAAAGATGCATTCATGTTACATTACTTGAAAGCAAAAAGAAGAAACCGTAGAGCTCCACAACATACCCATCAACATTCTGCTTTCACAGTTTTCTGACTTTAGCTTCAGAAATTTTAGTTAATGGAATTTCAGAACTGAGGCAATCTAAGTTTCATAGATCAAAACCTATTAGAACCTTACCCGAGGAAATAAGCTTTGATAAAGAATTTCATTCACCATTGCATTGATCAGAACTTGAGTTCCAAACTGCTGTGAAAAATTCCAGCAGTATCTCTCGAATCAGCAACACTTCCTTCTTCCATTTGTAGCTGCAAATCTCAAAGCTTCACTTAAACTTCTCACTTGTTTAAATGTTGTACTTAATTTATGATACACTTTTTGGCACAAAATCCTGCATTTCTACTTCTACATCCAACAGTAGCTCTCAATTTGCTGTCAACATTCCCGAAATCTGCAAAACAGCTCCAAAATTTGCAAGACAGCTTCCAATCACAACTTAAGCAACAGATTTCTTATACCTTTCCTAGCTTCTATGGCGACATTTCTGATTTGTAACCTCCAATTACTAATAGAACTTTATCAATACTAAATCTCCAATTCTGAATTCCTACATTTCTGATCAGATTCTATCTTCATCATCCATTCTGCAGAATTAATATCAGATTACAATTCTCAGCTTCCACATTATTTCTACTTCTGATTTTTTTACATCTTGATACCATGTCATAGCACATCTCATGTTCTGCAATTTCCTTATTTCTGCCCTCCAACTTGTCACTTATTTCTCACATTAGCATCTGAAATCACTGCTAAACAGCATCTTCCATAACTTAGCAAGTTCCTTTGTTGCTGATTTCTGAAACTGTTTAAAAGATTTTGTTGATTGCAATTCCTCAGCCTTTCATAACTCCATAGTTGTAGTATTTAATTCTGCAAAATTCAACACAATACAGCAACTCCAACAGAAAGTTAAGATTTTAGCATTTCCACAACCTTCTTCAACCTATGTCTTTAAATAGTTTGAGTGTATCACCAAAGTATCAAGTCTTAAAATTCTAAGCAATTGGAACTTGCTCTTTACATGATAAAGCTCAAGAAATGGATACATTTAACATACAATCTTAAGAGCACTTAATTCATAACAATTTTTTTTTTAACATTTCCTCTTTCCAAAACTACATCATTAGCTTGAATTTGAATCCCAAACATTCACAAATACATCCACACCTTCAAAAATACTACTCACCTCCCCCACACTTAATCCTTTATTCATCTAGTCAAGCTAACTCATCAAGTATTCAACCAAAACTCACAAGGAAATGAAAGCAAAGAAAAGTAATCAAGAATTTGAATGCTTGATGGAAATATTTTAAGAAATTATGGGGAAAGAAATTAGAAATTAGGATGGATCAAGAATGACAAAAATCCTTCATTTCCACGTATACATATGCAATTGTGACTTTGAAAAGAAGCTAAGCAAGTTCTAGAGTTCAATTGTTGTAAGTGCATGCCACACAAAAGAAATTAAATAAATTGTAAGCTTTAAGTGGTCCTTTCTAGGTATTTTCATGCCACCAACTCCATTAATCAAATTGGAATTCACCACCATTTTAACCAATATCATGTAAGAAAAGCATCCAATCATGTTAAATGACCTAAAATTGATGGTCAAATTTAAGAGACTTTTACCATCTTACAAATATTACTTAGAAAATTCCCATGGTGAATTTTATTCAAATGAAATGCTATGTACTAACTAAATGCAAAGTATGAAAGTAAAATGCAAATTGCAAAGTATGGAACTAAAGAACGTATAAAGAATTTATTAAAGAAAAACTAAACACAACATGAATTTAAAATGCAAGAGCAAGCAAGATTGGAACCAACTCCCCTTTAATTCCGGTGGTTGAAGAAGGTTTAGAAGTAATAGCCACCCCGGAAGTGGAGTAATCATGGTTCCACTTAAATTCTTCTTATTAATCCTTTTTCCCTTCACCATTCTTTCTGGAGGTCTTAATCGGTTCAGTTTTAGCACCCACTCCGGGAGCTTGTGTTCTCCTACAACATCAATAAAAGAAAATACCTCCCACACGCATGTGGGGTAAAAAGAAAATAGGAGAATATTAGTGTGGGTAAAATATATATCAAGAATTACATCACAACTAATAAAATCAACAATTGGTATCTCAATAAAATTCTCTGAAAAAATACACAAAATACTCACCTTGTCATCTTGAGAGGTACCTGGAGTGGTGTTTGTTACCTCTTTCTCCTCAAATAAATGCTCAGACTCCAATTCTGGCGAATGTTCAACTTCATGTAGTGATTCTTGGGTGCTTGGCTCTATATCACAAGTCCCTACACTTACATACTCAATCCTTGGTCATTCTTGAGGTAATGCTTCCAGTAAGCAATCCCCTACACTTAAATCATCTTCAAAAACATGTTCAGAACCTGAATCACTAACAACATCTTCAACATCAATATCAGTAGGGTCAGAAATTTGCATAATCACATAATCATCACAAAAAATATTAGAAAAATCATGTGAAGTAATGGGAGTAGGGTCAGGCCTGACAGAATCACTACTTTCCATCTCTCCACTGGAATTTTGTGCTTGTAGCTGATTGATGGTTGATGCAATTTGATCTACTGACTCTGTATGTTCTGTATCCTTGAAAATTGCTGCTCTTGATGTTTACTCATTTGTTGCATAATCTCCCTGAATTTCCATGTTGACTCATCCATCTGAGGTTCATTTTGTTGAAAAGAATATTGTAAAGAATTTGTTGAAACTTCTTGAAATCCATATGAACTTTGGTAGGCTTGATATGGCTCAACAAACTGTCCTTGTGCACTTTCATACCTGAAACATGAATTATCCACCCAATTAGCATTAAAATCATTAGAAAAAGATTCATACCTATTTTATCTATCCATGCTTGGGTAAAACTGATACTCAGGTTGAAAACACTAATAACTCTCCATTCCAACTCCAAAATTCTGAAAATACGGATCCATGCTAAAGAAATCTCCTGTTCTTCACGACAACACTAGAAATCAATGTTAGAAGATTCAAGAGCATAAAGTTTCAAACACATGAAAGTATGAACAGTAAAAGCACTTAAAAATTCAAGAATAAACCAACATGGAAATACAAAAAGAAATAAGCAATCAAATCCAATCAACATGCTAACAAAATAAAATCACTCAATGATCAATCTAAAATAAACACACACTACTAGTTAGTTCTCCCCGGCAACGACGCCAAAATTTGATGTCGACCTTTTTGCATGTCACGAGGCACTCCAAATTAATAAACATTGGGATCCATTTAAGCTAAAGACGAGCATTGTAGTAAGGAGTCCCAAGTCGTATTTTTCCAAGGATTAACTAGTAAATGTGTGTGAATTCAAGAATTGATTCACATGAAATTCTCTCGTAAACAAGGTCAATTAACTGTGAGAACTAAATGTAAACATGTGGGTGTCTGACCTAGAATAATGAAATGATACCATGTATCTACTGAACAAGAAACTAAACTACCAAAATTCGAAATAGAGATAAGAATTACAACTACTTATGTAGCTCAAACAAGATTTGAATTGCAAAAGTGCAACGAAATCAGGGGTTTCAAGTAAAGAAATAGGAACAGAATTACAGGAAATAAATTCTAACAGAATGAAATAGAAAAGGAACAAGGAATCCGAACACAAAATCTGAAGAAACAAAAATGCAGAAATAATAAATTGCAGAATTAAATTCTAAGCCATCTTCTAATCAAATCTACTCTTCTAATGAGTCTTTCCTTGTCGTCACACAAGAAATCTAAATGAAGAAGGAGCTTTCGACCACTAACTCAGTACAATCTCATCCAGCACCAAAGAAATCCTTCCCGGAAAAGCTGGTAAAGATTAACACTGCCAAGCTTGAAATTCTGCAGATCTGGAATCGAAATTCTCTGGATCGATGCTCTCTGATGGAGGGCAAGCCACTGTCACCAAGGAACTCCTCCAATGATGGTTGAAACAGAGGAAACTCACGAAAAGATCTAAGCTCCGGAGAGTTAATCGCCGGCACATACAGATAATCAGGACTTGGAAGCCAACAGATGGAAACTCCAACGCCAATAAGAATCACTGAGAAGTAGATCTGGAAGAAGATGGGGAACACCGGCGTCGCAGCGGAGAAGAAGATGGCACTGTGGAGAAAATCGCGACGCCAAGCTCGGGCTACTGTAGCTTCTCATGCGGGTTTTTAAACCTCCTCAGTTCTGATCGGACGGCTGAGAAACTTCTGAGCTAAATCAACGGCTAGAACATATCAGATCTGGATCAAAGCTTCGGAATCCTCATCAATGGCTCAGATCTGCTCCTCATTAGGTCGGATGAACTAGATCTTCAATGGATGGCTCAGATCTGCTCAATCTTAGATGAACGGCCCATAATGCTCCGAGGCTTGATCGACTTGATTAGCCTTTGATTTGAGCCCAAGTGTGGTCCAATCTGATCCAAATCCAAAATCCTTTGATGCCTACAAAATAAGAATTAAATATTAGCACCAAATAACACCAAAAATAAGATAATTTGCAATTATACCCAAAAATACACATGATGTACAAAATGTAATGTAACCATGATTTAAACTATGAAATCAACATCAAACCATGCATATATGAATCAAAATAATGCAATGAAAATCATGGTTATCACCTTGTCAAATAAGCTTTCTTCGCCTCACTTCCTCTTGTAAACAAATTTTTTATTTTTCTCTCTTTCTTTTCCTCATTCTCTCTTTTCTTTTGAATTTTGTCCTCAAAATTAAGTATTTTCTTTTTCACACACTCTTTCTTTTTCTTAAGCTCTCGTTCCTCTTTTTCTCTTTTCTCTCTCATTTTTATTTGATCCTCACAAACCTCTCTAGGTGATAATGGTACAAGTGTGACTTTGCGAGAATTGTGGACAAAAGAGAACTTGTTGGAGAATTCATCATGGTGAGCCTATCAAACTGCCAAGGTGATGTGAACCCAACGAGAGAGATATCTCAAGAACCCACAACGAATTGAAAACAGAAAGAAGGAAGGTCTAAGTCGATAAGATGGATGAAAAGAAACCTCGACCCAATGCTTAGAAAAGCATGAACCTTGGTATAGAAGATGGAAGACGCCACAACCTTGGAATTGAGGTTGATAAGTCTTCGAACGCCACAAGGAGATGCCTTGATAAGTTCAAGTTCAATGAAGAACCAACAAGCGAGAGCCTCACCATGTTTTAGATTGAAAAATATATCAAAGATACATGTGTGGCCGTCACCCCCTTTATTTATAGCTATAAGGTGACCAAAAAATCCTAAAAGGCCAAAAGAAAGCCCATTTAGTAAAGGCCCATATAGACTACTTAGCCATTTTAAGCATATGGCATTATTACAACCCAAATAAAGGTAAAAATGAGTCCAAATTGAGCCAACATATCCGTACTACATAGATATGAGACTTAAATACTAATTTAGCTCATCTAAGGCTCGAATTAGGTTGACTAAGCCGGATGACTTGCTCTTGGTCAAACCTTCTTCAATAGTAGCTTTGGCCTTCACATCTTCAATTAGCACATTAAGTGCTTCCTTCATCTTTTTAGCCCTAGCCCTTGTAATTGGTCCTCCATTGATGCATAATGGATTATCATTAATATCTGGAGTGGATTGAGCATGACCCATATCACTAGCTTGTTGCACAACTTGTTTTCTTTCATTTATTCCATCATTCCCCCTCTCCTCAAAAGGATTCGTCCTCGAATCTTGATCACCTACATCAAAAGGAGAAAGATCAGAAACATTAAATGTAGCACTCACATTATACTCACCTGGTAAGTCAAGCTTGTATGCATTATCATTGATTCGAGCAATGACTTGAAATGGACCATCTCCTCGTGGATGCAACTTAGTACGACGTTTAGCTGGAAATCTTTCCTTCCTCATATAAACCCAAACCCAATCTCCGGATTCAAAGATCACTTTCTTTCGTCCCTTGTTGGCTTGCGCAGCATATTGTTCAGTCCTCTTTTCAATTTGCAATCGAACTTTCTCATGCAGTTGCCTCACAAACTCAGCTTTTCTGGTACCATCTAAACTGGCACGCTCAGAGATAGGCAAAGGCGATAAATCTAAAGGAGTTAAAGGTTTAAACCCATATACCACTTCAAAAGGAGAAAAATTAGTAGTAGAATGCATAGATCTATTATAAGCAAATTCAACATGTGGTAAACAATCTTCCCAACCTTTTAAATTCCTTTTAATGATAGCTCTCAACAAAGTAGATAAAGTTCGATTTACTACCTCAGTTTGTCCATCTGTTTGTGGATGACAAGTTGTGGAAAACAAAAGCTTTGTTCCTAACTTTCCCCACAATGTCTTCCAAAAGTAGCTTAGAAACTTTGCATCACGATCTGAAACTATGCTCCTCGGTACTCCATGAAGTCGCACGATCTCCCTAAAAAATAGATCAGCAATATGGTTAGCATCATCTGTTTTCCTACAAGGAATAAAATGAACCATTTTAGAAAATCTGTCCACAACCACAAAAATAGAATCCATACCTCGTTTAGACCTTGGTAGTCCTAAAACAAAATCCATGGAAATATCAACCCAAGGTTCACTAGGAATTGGTAAAGGTGTATATAGTCCATGAGGTAAAGATCTAGATTTCGCTTGCCTACATATAATACACTTCTCACAAAATTTAACTATATCCCGTTTCATTTGTGGCCAAAAGAAATGCTCTACCAACACTTCTAGAGTTTTTTTAACTCCAAAATGTCCCATTAGTCCCCCACCATGAGATTCTTGGATTAATAATTCCCTTAATGAACAATTAGGCACACACAACCTATTCACTCTAAAAAGAAACCCCCCATGTCTATAAAACTTCCCAAATGCAGTATGTTCATAAACTTCAAACACATTTCCAAAGTCAGAATCATTAGAATATAAATCTTTAATGTATTCAAATCCTAACAATTTAGTGTTTAAAGTAGAGATCAAGGTATACCTTCGAGACAAAGCATCAGCAACAATGTTTTCCATACCTTGTTTATACTTGATCACATAAGGGAATGATTCAATGAATTCTACCCATTTTGCATGACGTCTATTCAACTTACTTTGGCTCTTCAAATGCTTCAACGATTCATGATCAGTGTGAATAACAAACTCTTTGGGCCACAAGTAATGCTGCCAAGTCTCTAAAGCCCTCACCAATGCATACATCTCCTTGTCATAAGTTGGATAGTTCAAAGCTGCTCCACTGAGTTTCTCACTAAAATAAGCAAGGGGTCGACCTTCTTGTATTAGCACAGCTCCAATACCTATTCCTGATGCATCACACTCAATTTCAAAAGTTTTAGCAAAGTTAGGTAATGCAAGTAATGGTGCTGAACTTAGCTTCTCCTTAAGTAAATTGAAAGCTGAAACTTGTTCACTATCCCAACGAACCCCAACATTCTTTTTAACAACTTCAGTCAAGGGTGCAGCTATAGAACTAAAATTTTTAACAAACCTTCTGTAGAAACTTGCCAACCCATGAAAGCTACGTACCTTAGTTATCGTTTTTGGTGTTGGACATTCACGTATTGCCTTAACCTTTTCTTCATCAACCGCTATTCCCTTAGCACTAACAATATAACCAAGAAACTCTATCTGATTAGTGCAAAAAGAACATTTTTGAAGGTTAGCATACAATTTTTCATTTCTCAAAACAAGTAGAACTTTTTGTAAATGATTAAGACGTTCATCTAAATTTTTACTATAAATCAAGATGTCATCAAAATATACTACAACAAAGTTCCCAATATAAGCACGTAAAATATGGTTCATTAATCTTATGAAAGTACTAGGTTCGTTAGTTAGGCCAAATGGCATGACTAACCATTCATACAAACCGTACCTAGTCTTAAAAGCAGTTTTCCATTCATCTCCCTCACGCATGCGAATTTGATGATAGCGAGACTTCAAATCAATTTTAGAGAAAATGCAAGAACCATGTAGTTCATCTAGCATATCATCTAATCTAGGAATAGGATGATGATACTTTACCGTAATCTTGTTGATAGCCCTACAATCAAGGCACATCCTCCAAGTTCCATCCTTCTTAGGCACAAGCAAAACAGGAACTGAACAAGGACTCAAACTTTCTCGGACGTACGCTTTTCTCATCAATTCTTCAACTTGCTTTTGAAGCTCCTTCATCTCCATAGGATTGCTCCTATAGGCTGGTCGATTAGGGATAGCTGCTCCTGGGATGAAGTCAATTTGGTGCTCTATTCCCCTAAGTGGTGGCAATCCATCAGGAACTTCTTCAGGAAAGACATCATCAAATTCCTGCAAAAGAGATTTAACAACACTAGGCAAAGAATGGTTAAGATTGTTAGTGTTGAAATAAGCCTCCTTATACAAAAGTATAATCATCGGCTGTTGAGAATAAAAAGCTCTCTTAACCTCTCTTTCTTTTGCATAAAAGCTCCCTTTTTTACTCTCTAGATTTTTTGTTTCTTTTTCATTCTTTTTTTCACTCCTCTCATCCTCACTTTTTCTTTTCTCACACTCCTTTTCTTTTCCATTTTTTTCTCTCTCACAATCTTTTTTTTTTAACTCTCATTTTTTATCCTCAATTGATCTTCATATACTTGCTTAGGAGTTAATGGTACAAGAGTTACAAGTTTACCATGCATCTTAAAAGAATATTTATTTGTGAACCCATCGTGTATGACCCTCCTATCAAATTGCCATGGTCTACCTAAAAGCAAATGACTTGCATGCATTGGTACTACATCACAAAGAACATCATCATGATACCTACCAATGGATAATGAAATCAATACTTGCTTAGTGACCTTAACCTCCCCGCAATCATTCAACCATTGTAGTTTATAAGGTCTAGGATGTTTAGTGGTTGGTAAGCATAATTTCTCAACCAAGATAGTACTAGCAACATTAGTGCAACTTCCTCCATCTATAATCATACTACATACCTTGTCTTTGATGTGGCAACGGGTATGAAATATGTTGTCTCGTTGTTCTTCATCTTCTTCCTTCACTTTCACATTTAGAGCACGCCTAGTGACAAGGGCTTCACCTTCAACGGCATACTCTTCTACATCACTTTCCATCAATGGTGGCAAGGCATTAACATCTTTAGACTCACTCTCAGTTTCAATATCACCATTTTCTTTCAAAAGCATACTTCTTTTGTTTGGACATTGTGAAGCGATATGTCCTCTTCCCAAACACTTAAAGCATTTAATATCTCTATTTCTTGAAGATTGGATAGGTTCTTTACCTTTAACCAATGGAGAATTAGCATCTTTATTCTTCAAAAACTCAGTCTTACTCTTTGATGCAACTTTATCATCTCTTTTGTTCCAACTAGATTTCCAAGTGGATGAATTAGAACTTTGACCATGTTTGATTGAACCCTTCCTTTTGAGTTGCCTTTCAACTTTCATGGACATATGCACCATATCTTCAAGCTCCACATAATGTTGCAACTCTACTATATTTGCAATTTCTGAATTCAAACCTTGTAAAAATCTTGCCATGGTTGCTTCTTGGTCCTCCTCCACATTGGCTCGAATCATGGCAATCTCCATCTCTTTATGGTATTCCTCCACGGTCTTGGATCCTTGGGTTAGACTTTGTAGTCGTTGGTACATACCTCGATAGTAATGTGATGGAATGAACCTCTTCCTCATAATTGATTTCATCTCTTCCCAAGTGCCAACGGGTCTCTCGTTGTTTCTTCTCCTGCTTAGAATAACTTGATCCCACCAAATAATAGCATAATCAATAAATTCGACAGCAGCAAGTTTTACCTTCTTCTCTTCAGAGTAGTTGTGACAATCAAATACTAATTCCACTTTCTTTTCCCACTCCAAATATGCATCTGGATCACTTTTGCCTTGAAAAGAAGGAATCTTCAATTTGATATTTCCCAAGTTTCTATCAACATAATCAGTCATCCTTCCCCTTCTACCACCAATTCTGATGCCACCAGATCTGCCACTAGAAACTCTATCATCAATGTCCTCAGAAATGCCATCATCATCATCGTTGTTGTCTTCACGGTTATATTGCCTTGAAATTTGTGTGAGAACTCTACCAGCTTGGCTATTTTACAATTCAGTAATTACAGCATCTTGTCTCTCCAATCTGTCGAGGATTTGATTGAATCTGATTTCCATGCGTTCCAAGTGTTGTCTCAAGGCACGTTGTTCAAGTGTTTCTCTAGGTCTTGCTTCTTCTCCACTTGTCGCCATTAATGCAATCTGTTGTCACTCAATCACTCAACTCGCTAATGTTAGCTCTTTAAGAAACTTAGAATTGTGGCAATTCCTTGTAAACGATCGTTGACTGATTGAAAATCCCAAAGGTATAGGATAAAAGAAAGGAAATGATAGAAGAATGCAAATTGCAGAATTGAAAAATTAAATAAAGTTCAGAAAGAAAATTTGCTAGAATTGAATCTAGGCAAAACTTATGCGAATGCGGGACTAAGAGATAAAGATATTTGAAATAAGAACTGAAAAGGATCTTGCCAGAACTTAATTTAGGCAGGTGTAGAATTAAATCTAGGCAAAACTTTAAAAGAAATGCGGAATAGGAAAGTGCAAGTATATTAGGCAAAACTTTAAAGGAAATGCGGAATAGGAAAGTGCAAGTATATTAGGCAAAACTTTAAAGGAAATGCGGAATAGGAAAGTGCAAGTATATTAGGCAAAACTTTAAAGGAATTGCGGAATTGGAAGGTGCAAATATACTAGGCAAATTATTAAAGAAAAATGCGGAATTGGAAAGTGTAAATATAATAGGCAAAACTTTAAAAGAAATACAGAATTGGAAAGTACTAGTATAGAAATAACAATTCCCTAAACTCAACTTTTTTTTATTTTTTTTTTTCGATTTCTTTTTTTGAATTTCGGCCCTTTTTTTTTGCCGAAAAAAAAAAATTTAAATTTCGGCGTTTTTTTTTTTGCCGATTTTTTTTTTTAAATGTCAACTCTTTTTTTTTACTGAAAATAATTTGCTAGCACCAAGACGAATAAAACTCACTAGGATTGAGATGATAATGATAAGTAGATAATTTTGAACAAATTGACAAAGTTTCAAGCACAAAGAGAAAAGGATAACCAAATCGATTTAGAAAAACTTGGCTCTGATACCAAATGATGTGAACCCAATGAGAGAGATATCTCAAGAACCCACAACGAATTGAAAACAGAAAGAAGGAAGGTCTAAGTCGATAAGATGGATGAAAAGAAACCTCGACCCAATGCTTAGAAAAGCACGAACCTTGGTATAGAAGATGGAAGACGCCACAACCTTGGAATTGAGGTTGATAAGTCTTCGAACGCCACAAGGAGATGCCTTGATAAGTTCAAGTTCAATGAAGAACCAACAAGCGAGAGCCTCACCGTGTTTTAGATTGAAAAATATATCAAAGATACATGTGTGGTCGTCACCCCCTTTATTTATAGCTATAAGGTGACCAAAAAACCCTAAAAGGCCAAAAGAAAGCCCATTTAGTAAAGGCTCATATAGACCACTTAGCCATTTTAAGCATATGGCATTATTACAACCCAAATAAAGGTAAAAATGAGTCCAAATTGAGCCAACATATCCATACTACATAGATATGAGACTTAAATACTAATTTAGCTCATCTAAGGCTCGAATTAGGTTGACTAAGCCGGATGACTTGCTCTTGGTCAAACCTTCTTCAATAGTAGCTTTGGCCTTCACATCTTCAATTAGCACACTAAGTGCTTCCTTCATCTTTTTAGCCCTAGCCCTTGTAATTGGTCCTCCATTGATGCATAATGGATCATCATTAATATCTGGAGTGGATTGAGCATGACCCATATCACTAGCTTGTTGCACAACTTGTTCTCTTTCATTTATTCCATCACAAGGTCTTCCAAGAAGAATGTGGCTTGCCTCCTTAGGCACAATATCACATAGAACTTGATCTTCATATTTGCCAATGGAGAAATTAATCAACACTTGTTGGTTCACTACCAATTCACCACTATTACTTAGCCATTGGAGTTTATATGGTCTTGCATGTGGTGTAGTCTTGAGATTGAGTTTGGTGACCAACCTAGTGCTTGCCACATTGGTACAACTTCCACCATCAATGATCATAGAGCATGTCTTATCTTGAATAAGGCAGCGGGTATGAAAAATATTTTCTCTTTGGTCCTCCTCATGCTCCTTGGCTTGGCTTCCCAATAATCTCCTAACAACTAAGAGATCTCCATCTTGCACATAGGTCGCTCAATCATTTCCTCATCGCTTGAGGAAGAGGAATGAGAAGTAATTTCTTCACTAGAGATACTCCCATTATCTCTCACCACCATAGTCTTCTTATTCGAGCATTTGGATGTAATATGACATTTTCCCAAACTCCTAAAACACTTGATATCCCTACTCTTAGAAGTGGAAGAAGTGGTAGTAGGAATAGGCTTCTTAGTGCTTGCCACCTCCTTAAAATTTGTAGAAGAACCCTCCTTCTTTGGCTTGTCCTTCCAACTTGAAGAGTAGTTTGGAGAAGATGATTTTTTCATAACGCCCTTCTCTTTAATTGTTGCTCTACTTTCATTGCTTGATGCACTAAGTCATCAAGCTCCACATAATGTTGTAACTCCACAATGTCTCCAATATCTTGGTTTAGGCCATGGAGAAACCGAGCCATGGTAGCTTCCCTATCGTCCACAATATTGGCTCTAATCAAAGCCACCTCCATCTCCTTGTAGTAATCATCCACACTCCTACTCCCTTAGGTGAGTCTTTGCAATTTGTTGTGCAATTCCCTATAGTAGTGGGAAGGCACAAATCTCCTTCTCATCAAAGTCTTCATTTCGTCCCAAGTGTTGATAGGATGCTCTCCATACCTTCTTCTCTCCTTTTGCAATTGATCCCACCAAATTAAGGCATAATCGGTGAACTCAAGGGCAGCCACCTTTACTTTCTTTGCATCATTGTAATTGTGGAATGAGAAGATTGGCTCTATTTTCATCTCCCACTCAAGATATGTTTCGGGAGCATTCCTCCCTTGGAAGGAAGGTATATGGACTTTCACACCTCCTAGATCATCTTCTCGTCTATGGTCTCGATCTCCTCTTTCACGTCTTCTTCCCCCCTTCATGCCTCCTTCTTTCTCTTGGTGAATCATAGAATGGGTCACTTTGACGAGATTCTTCATGATTAGAATTGCCCCCACGGTTGAAAACATTTTCTCCTTCAAGTCGGTCCATCCTTTTGTGTATTTCTTCAAGTTGTCTTTGAAGCATTCTTTCAAATTGTTGAGTAAGTGCCTCCATTTGAAGCCTATTAAGATCTCGCCTAGGGGAATGAGGTGATTTTTCCCCACTCATGCTTGCAAAGAAAAAAAAAAGATGACAAGGAAAATTACAAAAGAAATGTTAGACGGACCTCACCACTCTACTCACGTGGTTGCACTCAAATTTATCCACTCAGCTTCCTTTATAAGCTCTTAAGGAAAGAACCTTATCAACATCTTTCTCAAGACAACAAGTAGACAACCAAGTGAATAAGAAACCAACAAGATAAATATGAGTAGAATAAGAGAAATAAACGGATAAAACGAGAATTTTAGCAATGATCAAGAGCAATGAAAGGAATATATCTTTGAATTCAGATTTCACAAAGAAAGAATATTGAGACCTTCAATTCACAAATCCTCTCTTTTTTTTTCCTTTTTTTTCAATCAGAAACCAATGACTCTAATGATTCCTTTCTCTCTTTTTTTTTAGTTGAGGACCCAAATAGCGAATAGAAATTTATGATAGATAGGGACGGAGAGATCAACTAAGATGGACAAGAACAAAGATGAAAACAAGACACAAACCTGAAAATCAAGGAGCCAAGGCTCTGATACCAAATGATAAGGAACCTTGTAAATGGATCGCCTTGAAATTCAACTTGGGGAAGGGTATTGATGCCACACTCAAGCAAGATGAGAAGGTGAGTGATAAGTCATAGGGTTTGATCGTCACAAGTTGCCTTGATAAGATCGGAATTAGTTCTTTGCCTAAGAACTAAAAGGAAGCTCTCACCAAAGAGAAACTAAAATTTTCATTCAAACTTACTTGATTTTCCATACAAGAGTTCTCTTATTTAACATCCCTTAAGATCCACTATGCACTAATTATGCAATAAATATCATGCTTGCATGCATGGTATTTATTATCTACTAATGCAACCACTAATCCCTAATGCTAGCTTAATGCAACCATGCATGCATGGTATTTATTATACTAGCTTAGGAACTCTCAAAAATGCATTAAAAACTCACAAAGGACATCAAAAGTCACTTTAGAAAAATCCCCCCAAAAATGCATACGAAATGGTCCTCATGTTGGTCCAATTTCACTTTTAAATTGAAGGAATGTGATCCATTTAGTTGTTGCCTCCATTGTGCATTGATCCTCCTTTTCCTTGAGCCCCATTATTAAGTCTTCCAAAGCTTGCTTCATTCTCTTAGTCTTGGATTTCGTCATGGGTCCCCCAATTCCCTTCAGTGCCTCTTCTGGGCTCACATCACATAGAGTTCAAGTTCACAAAATAACTCATCTAATTTTAATTTTTTTAAGTTCCTCAAAACTCTATAGGCATCTACTATGAATGCCCACATTGTATTTCAAGGAAAAGTGTAACAACCCGACCCCTCGGCCCCTTGGGCGGCCCAACTGGCAGCCCCATATGATGACTTCATGCTTTATATCAACCTTGTATGCTTTGATTGTTGTTTATTTATGTACCGTATTGAGCATGCTGGCTTCATGTAGCATACCTGATTCCTGTCTATATGTATATGATGACTGTTGTATTTTGCACATCATATCATTACATGCATATCAACGACAAATTCTCCCTTGCGGTCGAGAGAGTCGTTGACCAGGGCCACACTCTCGGCCACTCGAGAGATTAGTAGCTGTAGTAGATGTCGCTTGTGTTGGTTCGATAAGTTTCGCTAGAGGGGGGTGAATAGCGATTAAAAAAATCGAGAAAGCACGCAGCGGAATAAGAAAAGTGAAAAGAGAGAGCAACGCTAACACAAGTATTTTTTACTTGGTTTGGAGCCTTCGGCGACTCCTACTCCAAGGCCCACACTCGTTGTACTTTCGTTGGACAATCACTAATAATTTGAAAAGATATTACAAATGCAGTACAGGAATTATTTAGTAAAAGAAAGCCGACAATAAAAAAAATGAAAAAAGAATAGCACTTGTCGGAGAGCTTTCGCAGCGTCAAAGGAGCACAGAAGAGTAGATCGTTCGTTGTTGTTCTTTGACTCCAGCCTTTACCCTCCTTATATAGGAAGTTCGAGGCACCTGGATCCCTTCGGGCACCCTGAATATGACGTAGCCGAGTCAACCAGGGTGCTCCACGTGGCGAAGCTCATTGGGGATAGATTTTGCCTTCCGGGCGCCCGGACCTCCACTTTTCAGCAACCTGCAAAATAGAGTTAGTCCGAGGCAAAATGAAAATTATCCTACAAAATAAAGTGTTAGCACAGTTAAAGAGCAGAGTAGTAATTAGATTCCGTCTCCTCGAGACCGGAATCTAGTCACAATCTTGACTTAGATATCCGAAATGGATCTAAGTCGGATCGGAGCCTAATGTTCCCTTCCCGGGATGTGTCCTCACAGTCACTCCCCTCCAGTGACTTACCTTAACTTACCTGCCAGACGTCCGGTCAGCCTTTCAACCCGTCTGGACTTTGTGTCAGCTACCTGGTTAGCCCATCGACCTGGCTGAGCTTTCCTGCAACACTGAGTTAGCAGAGTATTAACAGAATTCAAGTATAACCTACGGTTACCTCCTAGGGTTGCCTAGCTTCGCTCACTAGAACTTCCATTGCCTGGTTTCACTCATCAGGACTTCCTCTATCTAGCTTCACTCACTAGGGTCTGGCTTCACTCACCAGGACATCCTTCACCTAGCTTCACTCACTAGGGTCCGGCTTCATTCACTGGGACTTCCACCACCTAGCTTCACTCACTAGGGCCCTGCTTCACTCACCAGGGCTTCCACCACCTAGCTTCACTCACTAAGACCCGGCTTCACTCACCGGGACTTCCACTTTACCTAACCTTTGGTTAGGACTTACCTTTTCTAGTCATCTAATCATGACTAGACTTCTCTCTCCCAAATATCAAGTCCTGTTTGGGTCAAACTTTGGTCATGCATATTGTCAAACATCGAAACTCTAAAGGTCAATTGCACCAACAATCTCCCCCTTTTTGATGTTTGACAATTTTCTTAAGTTAGGCTTGGATCTTTTAAGGGTTAATTCTCAAGATTTGAGAAATTCAAAAAACTTTGAGAGAGATTAGGAATGTTTTAACTTTTCTAACTTAAGATTTTTCTAACTTAAGATATCGCTCTCCCCCTTTGGCACACATCAAAAGAATATAAACTTAAGGGTTAGTTTCTATTAGGTTTTGCACCAACAATGTGTGAAAAACTTTTTGAAAGTGAGTTTTCTAAGTGACAAAAGTGAGTTTTAATTACTTTTGAAAGTTTAAGTTACTTTTTGATAGAGTATTTTTAAAATATTTTTCAAAGTGTTTTCACAAAAATTTGTAAAGTAAAGAGTAATTTTGTAAAAGATTATGAAAATAATTTTTTAAACTTAGTTTCAAAGATTTTTAATAGTAATTTTTTAAAGATTGCTTTTAGTATTTTAATCAGGGCTCCCCCTTAACCTGATAGATTCTTAGGACTTCTTGTTAACCACAAGGAAAACTTCCTGTGTCTAAGGAGTTGATCTAAATTGAATGTGAGTTTTCAAAACATTTTTTTAAAAAAAAAAATCATTGTGCACCAACACCTTTTAAGAAGACCTTATCAACTTAAGTTTTAAAATGTTTTACTAAGTAACAAAATAATTTTTCAAAATATGTAACAGTTTTTGAAAAGCATAGAGTGTTTTTTATTGTATAAAATAAATTTGTAAAATAGTTTTCAAGAAAAAATTTTCCAAAATATTTTAAGAATATTTTTCAAATAAAGTGTGAGAAGGTTATTCAAAATATTTTCATATTTATAGATTTTTCAAATATTTTTACAAACATAATTCTCAAGAACCCTCCCCTGAAGTCAACACTCCCCCTGAATTTGATATTCTCTTAATTTATCTTTCCCTGAATTTATTACTCCCCCTAAGTTTATTACTCCCCCTTAATTTAACAGTAAGGTTTGTGCATGCTAATTTTAACACATTTTTGTGCCTAAGTGTTTTAGGGGATTTAATAATACTTATATTATTTATATAATTATTTCTATATCTTTGGTATAATTGTTCATTTAAGTTTGATTAATCAATTATTCTAAAAATAATTGATTTTAGATTCAGGTGTAATAAGTTAAACTTTAGTTTAAAGTTAAATAAGATAAGTTGTTATTAATTCAATAACAATTAATCAATAATTTATTGTTTAACTTTTACTGATTCAATAATTTAATACTTATTTAATTAAAATAATTTAAATTTCATATTAATTGATTGAGTTGAAAGTGTTCATTATAATTTAACTTTTCATTTACTTCTTTTTAAGTAGGATTAACTTAGTTTAAGGTTAGTAGTAATTTAAAGTTAAATTTATTAAAGTTATTAAATAAAGTTAAGTAAGGTTCAATTTAAGTCAATCTTTAATTATGTTTTACTTAAAATAGTTAAAATTTTCATTAATATTTTAATGTAAAGTCAAGGTTGATTAAAAAAGATTTAGAATCAATTTAATGTTTTTAATTAGGTTAAATCTAGCTCCTAATCAAGTCAACCTTAGTTCTCAAATAAGGTTAGACTTAAATGTTGGTGCGGGAAGCATCAGACGATCGAACCCAAGTTTTGATAATGGCAAAGGGTTCAAAGTTAAGTAGTCTTGTGTTCTAAAAAATTTATGGAGCTTGCAAGAAAGTCCTAAGTGGTACTTAGGCAAAAGTCCTAGCTGTGGTTAGGCAGGTGGAAAATCCTAGGGGGTGGTAATCCTAGGTCATAGGGGGTGGTAACCCTATGTGGAAAGTCTTGACGGGTCGAGAGCTTCAGGCAAAAGTCCTAGGGGGTAACCCTTAGTGGAAAGTACTGGTATCGCAAACCAAGTGGAAGACTGGACAGGCTGGGAAGCGGAAGTCCAGCAGAAAGTCCGGAAGCTTCGAACGCTGAGCAAAACTCCAGTCAATCTAGAGGATCGCACTAGCAATAGGTAAATCTCCTGAGTGGAGTAGGTGAGGACGCGTTCCCCGTAGAGGGAATAGTAGGCGTTGAGTCGACCTAGGGTTTCCGGTTGGAAATCCGAAGTCAGACCCGGACAGTCCGATGATTGTCGATTATATCACTTATAATATGTCTGTGCTAACTTTGTTTTTGCAGGGTTTTGTTTTTGGGACTAACACATTTTGCAGGAACAAAGAAGCACATTTAACCTCGGATGAACAGTGTCCGAGGCGCCTCCATGGGGCTTGGAGGCGCCTCGGGTGCAAGCCGAAGCCAGCTGTCTAGAGGAGCTGGAGGCACCTCGGAGGAAGCTGAAGGCGCCTTGGACCAGGCGTTGGAGGCGCCTTGGACCAGCCTTGAGGCGCCTTCAATGAGATAAGGCGTGGCCAGATCAGAGCTGATCCACGCGTGCGACACGGCGGCCTGGAGGCGCCTCGAACAAGCTTTGAGGCGCCTCTAGCACTGTTTAAAAGGGGGGTCGAGGCAGAGGCTCAACACATCAATTCAAAAGCTATTATTCATCAACGTGCTACTCAAAAACGACCCGGCGAAGCTACGACGAGTTTTCGACAACCCAAAGTTGTTGGTGCGGAAAGCATCCGACGATCAAACCGTTGTTTTGATAATGGAAAAGGAATTCAGAGTTAAGCTTATTTGTGATCTAACAGTTTGATTGAGTGTTTCAGGAAAGACCTAGCTGCGGTTAGGCAGGTTGAAAACCATAGGGGATGGTAACCCTAGGTCATAGGGGGCGGTAACCCTATGCGGAAAGTCTTGGCGAGTCGAGTGCTTCAGGCAAAAATCCTAGGGGGTGGTAACCCTAGGTGGAAAGTCCTGGTGTCGCAAACCAGGTGGAAGACTGGACGGGTCGGGAAGCGGGCGTCCAGCAGAAAGTCCGGAGGCATCGAGCGCCAAGCAAAACTCCAGTCGATCTGGAGGATCGCACTGGCAACAGGTAAATCTCCTGAGTGGAGTAGGTGAGAATGCGTTCCTCGTAGAGGGAACAGTAGGCGTCGAGTTGACCTAGGGTTTCCGATCGGACAGTCCGAAGGCTGTCAGTTTATTTTGTTTATATATTTTATTGTGTTCTAACTCTGTTTTGCAGGAGACTAACGTTTTTGTGCAGAGTTAGAAGTGACCGGGATCGGTTGACCGAACCTTGGGATCAGTCGACCGAACCCACAAGCCAGCAGATCAGATCTCCAGAGGTTGGACTGGGCTCGACCAGGGGATCGGTTGACCGAACCTTGGGATCGGTCGACCGAACCTGGGTTGGGTGTCGACTGGATCAGGCTGACTGGGCTGAGTCAGAATAGCTTATCAGTCGACCGAACCTGTTTATCGATCGACCGAACCTCGGATAGAGTTTGACTAGAATGAAGCGGAGCGAAAGGATCGGGCGGATCAGATAGGAGGAGATCGCCTGATCGGTCGACCGATCCGCCTCGGGTCAAACTTGATCCCGAAGCTTAGGGATCTGGATCAGACTTTGCAGAGCAATAAAAGGAGGCCTCGAGGTGCAGCTGAAAAACAACTCGAACAGAAGAACATGTGCTCCTGCGTGCTGCCCTGTACTCTTCAACAACGCCCTGCTGCTCCAACGAATCAAAGCTCCAAAAGTTCCTAGTTTTCCTTTTCGTTGGTATAGTTTCTTTTATTGCACTCAATTGTAATTCATTTTGTAATCATCTTTTCGATATTATAGTTGTTGCCCAACGTAAACGCTCAACGAGCGTAGGCCTTGGAGTAGGAGTCGCCACAGGCTCCGAACCAAGTAAACGACTGTGTCTTCTGTGTTTGTGTTATTTCTTTTCTTTTCCACTGCATTTACTCGAACGATTTTCGAAATGATTAGTGAAAGCCACGAGCGCTATTCACCCCCCCCCCCCTCTAGCGCTTTTGATCCAATAATTAGTATCAGAGCGAGGTCGTTTTGAATTGGTGCAACCACCATTCAAAGCAATTTTACGTGGTCTTTTTAATCATTTCGAAGTCAATTAGAATTAGCTTTGTAGCTACATTCTAATTCTTTTTACGAATCGGTTTTACTCGAATCAAGTGCAACACCAATCGAGTTCATAATATTTTTTTTTCTTTTCTCCCGTACTACTAATCCAAGACTTAGTCTTAGAACAGATTTTCTTTGTTTTTGCCACGCAAGGTTTCAATGGCCCAACAAGAGGGTTATAGCACCGTTCGTCCCCCACTTTTCACCGGAAAGGATTTTGGATACTGGAAGGGACGGATGGAGAATTTTTTGAAAATCCAATTCGAAACTTGGATGATCGTTAAGACCGGACTTCAACTACCAACGGATGAAGATGGCGAGCTAACTCCCTGCGAAAAATGGGAACCGACCCTAATCAAGAAGGTGGAAGCTACATGCACCCTCCAGTGTGGACTGACCAAGGAGGAGCTCAATAGAGTTGGTTCGTTCACAACTGCAAAGGAGCTGTGGGAGAAATTAATTGAACTGCACGAAGGCCCCTCCGAAACCAAAGTAAGTAAGCGTGATCTATTGTTTAATAAGCTGTATAATCTAAAAATGCAGGAAGACGAGACGGCCAGCCAACTTCACGCTCGTATACAAGACATCCTAAACTCTCTCCACGCGATCGGGCAAAAGGTCGAGAACAGGGACATCATAAGGTACGCACTTAATGCTTTTCCGAGGAGCACATTGTGGGCATCAATGGTAGATGCCTACAAAGTCTCCAAGGATTTATCTTCCATTAGATTAGATGAACTATTTTCTGAATTTGAACTTTATGAGCAAACTAATACACAGCCACCCGAGAAAGGTGTAGCTTTGCTTGCAGGTACCAGTAGAACACGCGAATCAAGATCACGATGAAGAACTGAGCCAGATTCGGAACCAGAACCAGACTCAGATGATGAAGACGATGAACTAACAACCGAACTCGTGAACTTGGTGAAGAAGCTCTACAAGAAGAAAAAGGGCTTCAACAAGAAAGAACTAAAGAAGGCAGTCCAATCCAAGGAGGGTCAACTGAGCTCAAAGGTCAAGTTTGAGGTAATCTGCTACGGGTGCAACCAAAATGGGCACATCAAGGCGAACTGCTCAAATTAGAAAGATCCGAAGAAACAAAGGAAGAAAAAGGCCCTGAAGGTGACATGGGACGAATCTTCAGAAGAGGATACCGACGATGAGCTCGAACAGACGAGTCTTCTTGCACTGATGGCCCAGGACCAGATCGATATGTCCGAGAGTGAGTCGGAAGCAGAATCGGAAAGAAGCCATGAATCCGCATCCATTTCCGAAGGGTCCGATCCCACTGTAAGTATCCCTCGACTAAACAATCTAGTCAATTACCTGTTACAAAAATTAGCTAAGTCTAATCTTAGAATTAAGTCACTTCTAAAGGAAGTAGCTGTCCTTAAAGAAGCGACTAACTCTGAATCTTTGACTGAACCAGTTCAGACTGGAAACTCAACTCAAGTCCAAAAACTTGAGGAAGAGAACTCCAACCTGAAAACTCAGGTCAAGGATCTAGAGAAAATATTAGAACGATTCTCCTTGGGTTCCAAGAACCTTGACCTGATTCTTGGGACACAAGGGGCAATCTACAATAGAACTGGACTAGGATTCAAACTGAAAAAGAAATATAAATCATATTTATCACTTATACAAATACCAAATAGAAAAATGGTCCAAACATGGGTACCCAAGTCCAACATGATCAATCAAGTTGGACTTGGTCAATATTGGGTTCCCAAAGATCAAATACATTACATCGATAGACCATATCGAAGCCATGATCCAGGGGGAGTAAACACAAAAATAATTAAAATTAAAAAATTAAAAATTAAGTTAAAAATTAAAATTTGAAATTAAGTTAAAAATTAAAATTCAAAATTAAGTTAAAAATTAAAATAAAAATTAAAATTCGAAATCAAATTAAAAATAAAAATTAAAAATTAAAAATTAAATTAAAATTAAAACTCGAGATTAAAATTAAGATTAAATTAAAAATTAAAATAAGAATCAAATTCGGAATTAAAATTAAAAATTCCAAGGGAAGGCTCCAGAATAACTGGCACCTCCAAACTTAATTCACCCGACAAGGGTAATCAAGAGTAGACTACCCAGCTAGGGTAATTAAGGTTAAAATAAAAATTGGTTAGGTTTAACTTGACTCACGATACTGGTGAAGTATTGGATGATAGTACGTTGGGGAAGCTTAGTCATCGACCGAACATTGGGATTTGTCGACCAAACCCACAAGCCAGCAGATCAGATCTCCAGAGGTTGGACCGGGCTCGACAAGGGGATCGGTCGACTGAACCTTGGGATCGGTCGACCGAACCTGGGTTGGGTGTCGACTGGATCAGGCTGACTAGGTTGAGTCAGAACAGCTTATCGGTCGACCGAACCTATTTATCGGTCGACCGAACCTCGGATAGAGTTTGACCAGAATGAAGCGGAGCGAGAGGATCGGGCGGATCAGATAGGAGGAGATTGCATGATCGGTCGACCGAACAGGGGATCGATCGACCGATCCGCCTCGGGTCAAACTTGATCCCCAAGCTTAGGGATCTGGATCAGACTTTGCAAAGCTATAAAAGGAGGCCTCGAGGTGCAGCAAAAAAATAACTCGAACAGAAGAACCTGTGCTCCTGCGTGCTGCCCTGTACTCTTCAACAACGCCCTGCTGCTCCAACGAATCAAAGCTCCAAAAGTTCCTAGTTTTCCTTTTCGTTGATATAGTTTCTTTTATTGCACTCAATTGTAATTCATTTTGTAATCATCTTTTCGATATTATTGTTGTTGCCCAACGTAAACGCTCAACGAGCGTGGGCCTTGGAGTACGAGTCGCCATAGGCTCCGAACCAAGTAAACGACTGTGTCTTCTGTGTTTGTGTTATTTCTTTTCTTTTTCGCTGCATTTACTCGAATGATTTTCGAAATGTGTTGGGTTTTCGGGTCACAAAAACCGCGTTTTCGCGTCGCGGAAACCCCGAAAGCCCCAGCCACCGGATCCGTGCAAAGAAAATAAAAATAAAATACGAGTACGAGTTTACAAACTCTAGATCTACACTAGATAAGAGTGTTACCCTTGATTTGATGCCCTTTGCTATCCCGCTAGTCCAACGGCTTGCCGGATCTCAAGATTGTCAATGTAGACAATCCTCTACACGTATCCACACGAACACACTAGATGGAGAAGGACCAAACAAGGTGTGCTAGCACCTAGGGTGTTCGGCCAAGATAGGAGAGGGAGAGCAAGAAGAGAGAGCTCAAGGAGGAAGAAGAAGTGAATAGCCTTGAATGAGAAAAATGAATTCCATTCATTTTTTGTGTGTGGCCGGCCACAATTGTAACTCCATTACAATTAATGTGGTCGTCCACATTAAATGGAATGGAGGTTTGTAACCTCCATGATGTCGCACACACTTAAGTAACCATGATGATGTGGAGCATCATCATTGGTCCACATCTTGCCAACTCACTAATGATGTGGCATACAGTCAAGTCAAACTTGACTCTTCCTCTTCCTCTTCCTCTCAAGTCAAGTCAAACTTGACCAAATCTCTCTCATGTTTGATCTAATCTAACCATTTGATTCAAACCAATTTAATATAATGAATCTAATTCATTTAATTAAATTGATTCAATGAGTCATAATCTAAATTAGACTCATTGAAGACATGAATCAACTTGAGTCCAACTCAATTAGCCCAATTAGGATTACTCTTAATCCAATTTGATTCATCACATGAATCTAATCCTCTTGGTTCATCATATGAACCTAATCTCCATCTAATTGTCCTTAGTGTGTGACCCTATAGGTTCTTGTAATGTTGGCAATGCCCCTAAACCCATTTAGAAGCATAAGTAATGAGTGGTATCTAGCAACACATCATTACTACCTAATTTACAAGAATATTGAGATCCAACATCACCTTGTGACTACTAATTGTGACTCCTCACAATATATGACAAGTGTCCTTCTATCCTAGACATCTAGATTGATCAATGTGAGGCATAGACCGTGTCATCCTCTAATCAATCTAAATCTTGAACTCCAAGTAGACTCACTAAATCCAATGAGCTCAATATCTCATATTGACTCATTTGGGCATGGTCATGCACTTCGTGGTCTCACTCTATCAAGAATATCGATGTCGCTCCCGTCATATAGGAGGGATAGATCCCATCTACATTACTCACATCCCTCTGCATAATTCGTTACATACCCAGTAATCACCTTTATAGTCCACCCAGTTACGGGTGACGTTTGACGAAACCAAAGTACATAACTCCTTATGTAGGGATCCATGGTGACTTCAGGTCTAAGGACTAATAGTCATACTAATAGCCACATGAGAAAGTATATGACACTCATATAACGATCCATGATACTTTCTCATGGCGAGTTATTCAATATACATTCTCTAATCCATACCCATGTGTCAACTTGATATCTCTATATCCATGACTTCTGAGATCAAGTCATCGAGTTGACCTACATGCTAGTCTTATTGCATTAACATTGACCCTGAATGTTAATACTCGACTAGGAATGATTAAGAGTAGTGTTCCCTATATCATCTCACTATCGGTTCAACTAACCGATTGATATAGGTGAGAACCTTCTACTCAAGGACGCTATTATACTTAGTTTATTTGGCACCAATACAAGTAAGTATAATAACCAAAACAATAAATGCCTTTATTTATATATAAGAATATGATACAACAAGTCCATAATACAATCATCAAATGATTGGCTCTAGGGCTCTAACTAACAATCTCCCACTAGCACTAGTGCCAATCAGTGTAGGCTCTAAGCCCCAATGACCTAGTGTGACTGTAACGACCCAACTCCTGGGTACTAATCTGTGAGCCGCATCGCTACATTAACTACTGAAGCTACTGTACGGAAAACTGGGTAAAATAAAATTTCACTAACTGACTCGGTTAGTCTGACAATTGATACACCCATGCTGTTATAAGGAAGGATTCAAGACCCTTTCCGGTTGGTGTACATGTGCTAAGGAGGATACTTGACCTCCCATCTGAGCTAGGAACTCGAAGCTAACAGACCTGCCGATCGATCCACGGATCGATCAAACTTACTACGATTACGTGCCTGCTGGATCGGTCTCATGGACCGAACCAAAGAAAGGTCGGATCGGCGATCGATCGGTGTGTCTCGATCTGCGACCGATCCGTGGCACCGGAAACACCGGATGCTCTCGTTTATTGGATCGGTCGGACGATCGATCGATAGCATACAAGAGCATATCAGTATGCCTCGGATCGGTCGGTGACCGATCCGAGATCTGATCAACGGATCGGTCGGCGGATCCGATCCAACTCGATCTGAAATCGAGTTTCGATTTCAGAACTTTCGTGCACCGGACGTACTACAACTCACCGACATAGTTTCTAGATACATGAAAAACAATCTAACATTAACCTACATGCGTCCTAAACTGAACAAACTGAATAGTGCATAGTTTTACTGGATTAAAACATTTACCAGCTAAGGATTTAAACCACAAACAAACTAACAATGTAAATACTGGAATTAAGCTGTTTCGACCCCTAGGATCTTTATTCCAAACCCCTTGCACACACACACCTCCATAGCATTGTCCTCCAGCCTCCGTTAGTCCACTTTTCTTTTACCTGTATCTGCAGTATAAGAAAAGTAGTACCTGTAAGCTAAAGAGCTTAGTAAGAAACCATCTACCTCACAAAAACATGCAACGATGCAAGTATGGTTTCAAAACATGCTATTTGAAAACTGAACTGAGAATGGCAACATGGCATGGCATACAAACATGTACTGAACTGATCATGGCATACAAACAAACTGAGCATAGCATACTGTGTCTGAAACTAACATACATACTGAACTGGTCATGCATATACATCTAACTAGTCATGAACTCAAATCATGAAACTTAACTGAGATAATCAACTGAAACTGAAACTGAAACTAAGTTAGTGTTTCCATCACTGATTACATATTTGGAAAACTATATATAATAATAGATGAAAATACTAAACATGCTGCTGGGGCCCTGGCAACTGTACTTACTGTGCGCGCATCCCTACGAGACCCGGGATTGCAAGTTCTGAATCCAGCAGGGTTACTAGGTTATCTGAACCTAGGGACGACTGTGGGAGTCCAGCCCATGGATATCTGATCCAAGTACAGTGCCAACTGAATAAAAGTAAAATACTGAATACTGTTTTATTTTACTTTGCTGTTCTAGGTTATCTGTACCTAGAGCTAGGTTATCTGAACCTAGAGGCTACTGTGGGAGCCCACCCAATGGATATCTGATCCATTTGCTGTAATATCTGATAATAAACTGAGTAAAAATGTTCTAATTCATTTTACATGCTGTTAGGACGCCTATTGGTGCATCCTTCGGAACCGAGCATTCTATCGAACGCTTGGTGTGCACTAAAAGCACACCCTAAAACCGAAAACTGTGAAATTACTGAACTAATGCCAAAACTAACAAGCGAGAGCAATTATACTGCAGGTGAGGGGTTTCTTACCTCAATCGCAAGGTTTTCTTACGATTTATTCGCTAGGTTTTTCCGAAAAAACTGCTCCGTTCGACGAACCGCTTACGTCCTCGCGTTCCTCTCGCGGAGAAGAACTGACTTCGTGTCGCTGGAAAGTGAACACACGATCCTAGGGAAGGAACCCTAGGTTTCCCTTGCTTTGTTTTGCTGCGCCGAGAGAAAGAAACGGGAGAGGGAGAGGGTCTCGGTGAGGGTTTGGAGAAGGTCACGAACCAATTAGAAATAAACCAACCCACTTAAACCTCCTATTTATATCATGTGGTAATTCCGGTCTAACTCTAATATAAATATAAATGTTTCTCCTTTCTCTCAGCACGGCCCTGCTGGGTTCACTGGTTACTAACATTATCCCTTAAACCATAGGTCTCGGGTTCGACTCCCGCTTAGGCCGTTTTCGTTCCCAATTCTTTTTGCTACTTCCGATACTCGTAAAATTCCGGAAAAATATCTAAAAATTCCACAAAAATCATAGAATAATTCTAAAATAAATTCGGGAATTTTTCAGGCTTTACAATCCCCCATACCTTATAAAAAGTTTGTCCCCGAACTTAAAACAATTCTGGGTACTTCTGTCTCATGCTGGCCTCTGTCTCCCATGTCGCCTCTGCTACTGTGTGATTTTGCCAACTGACTTTGACTAATGGTACCTCCTTGTTCCGTAACTTCTTTACTGCTCGGTCTATTATCTGAATAGGCCGACTGTCATAGCTGAGATCATCACGGACCTGTACCAACTGGGGCTCAATCACCTGGGTGGCGTCTGGAATATGCTTCTTCAGCATGGAGACATGAAATACATTGTGGACAGCTGACATCTCCTGAGGTAACTCTAGCTCATATGCTACCTTGCCCACTCTCTTCGTGATAGGGTATGGTCCCACATATCTGGGAGCTAGCTTGCCCTTCTTCCCAAATCGCATGACTCCCTTCATGGGAGCTACTCTGAGGAAAACTGTATCCCTAACCGAGAACTCTAGGGGTCTTGTATCGGCATAGCTCTTCCGACTCTGTCTTGTCTCTATCCTCTGAATCTGTGTATGGGCTGCTGTGGTATCTCGCTACTAGATCATGAAGCTCTAGTTCCTTCTTCACCACTCTCATACAGATTGGTGATCCGCACCTCCGCCCATAGAGTGCCTCATAAGGTGCCATGCCAATAGTGGCCTGATAGCTATGTTGTATGCAAATTCTGCTAGACTCAGATATTTGCACCAACTTCCCTTGAAATCTAGGGCACAAGCTCGGAGCATATCTTCGAGTACCTGATTTACTCGCTCCGTCTGACCATCTGTCTGAGGATGGAAGGCTGTGCTAAATTTTAACTGGGTGCCCATAGCTGACTGCACACACTTCCAGAAGTGTGATGTAAATCTGCTGTCTCTGTCTGATATAATGGTTCGTGGGACTCCATGCAGCCTGACAATCTCCTTGAGATATAACTGAGCTAGCTGCTCCATGGAATAGGATATTCTGATAGCTAAGAAGTGGGCTGGTTTAGTCAACCTGTCGACTATTACCCAGATGGCATCAAAACCATTCGTGGTTCTGGGTAGTCCCACTATGAAATCCATCGAGATATCCTCCCACTTCCATTCTGGAATCTGTATAGGCTGCAGAACTCCTCCTGGTCGCTGATGTTCTGCCTTGACCCTCTGACAGGTGAGGCAGATGCTAACATATCTGGCGATGTCTCGCTTCATCCCGGGCCACCAAAAATGTTTCTTCAGGTCTTGATACATTTTGGTGGAACCTGGATGCATCGCATAAGGAGTCCTGTGAGCCTCGTCTAGAATCTGTCTCCGTAGCTCCTCCTGATCTGGAACACAGAGTCTGTCACCAAAATACACTACCCCACTGGCGGACACTCTGAACTCTCCACTTTCTGATTCTGCTAACCCTTGCTTGATTTTCTGGATTTCAGAATCCTGCTCCTGAGCTGTCTGGATATCATCAAGTAAGGTAGATGCTAAGAACATCGTGGAAAGCTGCCCGACCATAAGCTCGAGACTAAAATCTGTAATCTCCCTCCTTAGGGGTGGTGACATAGCTGCTAAAGATAATAAAGTGGCACTGGACTTCCTGCTGAGTGCGTCTGCTACCTTATTAGCTTTCCCTGGATGGTAGAGGATATCTATGTCATAATCCTTGACCAGCTCTAACCATCTGCGCTGTCGCATATTCAGATCCTTCTGAGTAAAGAAATACTTCAGACTTTGATGATCTGTATATACTCTGCACTGAGCTCCGTACAAATAATGTCTCCAAATCTTGAGAGCGAACACCACTGCCGCAAGCTCAAGGTCGTGAGTAGGATAGTTCCTCTCATAATCCTTGAGTTGTCTGGAGGCATAGGCGATCACCTTGCCCTGCTGCATCAGTACTGCTCCTAATCCCAATTTGGAGGCGTCACTGTAGATGTCGAAGCTGTCTGTGTTTGCTGGTATAGCTAAAATAGGAGCACTGGTCAATCTCCGTTTTAGTTCGCTGAAGCTGTTCTCGCAGTCCTCTGTCCACTGAAATTTCTTGTTCTTCCTGGTGAGAGCTGTCAGTGGAGAGGCTATCCTGGAGAAGTCCTCTACGAATTTCCTGTAGTAGCCTGCTAATCCCAGAAAGCTTCTGATTTCACTGGCGTTCCTGGGTCTCTTCCAGTTACTTACTGCTTCTATCTTGCTGGGATCTACCATAACACCATCCTTGGAGATGATGTGACCTAGAAAGGCTACCTGGTCTAGCCAAAATTCACATTTCGTGAATTTGGCGTATAGCTGGTTCTGCTGAAGGATCTGCAAAACTGTCTTCAGATGCTCTGCATGATCCTCCTGAGTGCCTGAATAGATAAGAATGTCATCGATAAACACGATGACAAACTTGTCTAAGTATTCTCTGAATACTCTGTTCATGAGGTCCATGAAAGTAGCTGGAGCATTTGTCACGCCGAAAGGCATGACTATGAACTCATAATGTTCGTATCTGGTCCTGAAAGCCGTTTTAGGTATATCACCTTCCTTGACTCTAACCTGGTGATATCCTGATCTGAGATCAATTTTAGAGAACACTGTGGCTCCCTTTAGCTGATCAAATAGGTCATCTATCCTGGGGAGAGGGTACCTGTTTTTAATTGTGACCTGGTTCAAGGCACGGTAGTCTATGCATAGGCGCATGCTTCCATCCTTCTTCTTCACGAACAACACAGGTGCTCCCCATGGTGAGTGACTAGGGCGTATGAAACCCTTGTCTAGAAGCTCCTGTAATTGCTCCTGAAGTTCCTTCAGTTCAGCTGGAGCCATGCGGTACGGTGCCTTGGAAATTGGATTTGTGCCGGGAATGAGCTCTATCTCAAATTCAATCTCCCTGTCTGGTGCTAAGCCTGGTAGCTCTTCAGGGAAGACTGCTGGGTAGTCACACACGACTCGAACCTCTGATAGCTGTTGGTTCTTGTCCTGGCTGGCGCTGACTACATTTGCTAAAAATCCCATGCATCCTGAATCCAATAGTTGCTGTGCTTTCAATGCTGAGAGAAACTTTCTGGCTTTTCTCTTTGGTTTTCCTATGAATTCAAACTGTACTCCTGCTTCAGGTTGGAATATGACCTTCTGTTTACGGCACTCTATAGAAGCGCCGTATCTGATCAGAAAATCCATTCCAAAGATGACATCATAGTCAGTCATTTCTAGCACTAAAAGTTCTCTGTCTGCTATAATGACTGGCACTGCTCTGAGCCAGTGTGTAGATGCCATAATGTCTCCTGAGGGTAGTGTTGTCAGAAACTGACTATTGAGTACTTCTGGAGGTGTTGCTAATTTTTCGGCAAACGCCCTGGATACATAAGAGTGGGTTGCCCCGGTATCGAATAAGAAAGCAGTTGCATCTGCTGTAAAATACTGATCGACCTGTGACAACTGCCGAGGCATTTGCTACGTCCTCTCAGTCGGTGAGAAAATCACGGCATTCGTGGTAGCCGTGGGGCTTCTAATCTGCCTCGATCGATGGACCATCTAAGGCACATACATCGTGTAGGCTATTGGCCGAGCTCCATCATTGGTACGAGGCTGAGGAAGACTGTTCTTGTTCGGGCACTGCTTAGTCATGTGCCCTTCCTGTCCACATTCAAAACAACCCCGCGTACCCTTGCGGCAAACCCCTGGATGATGTTTCCCACAAGTAGTACACTTGGGATGTCTGGAATGTTTTCCAGCTGGTCCTCCTTTTGGGTCACTGCTTGCCTTACGTTTCCCCTTCCAGTTGGAGCTATGTCCTTGTTGTTTCTGCTGAGTACCTGAGCCCGCTTGCCCCTTGGGCTCTGTGAAAACCTGCTTCTGCTGGATGATGCTGTGCTGATAGTGCTCGGTGATTAGAGCACTACTCACTAGCTCCTTTGTGGTTTGTGGCCTATGAACGCCACCAGCCACATTCATTGCGATCTCTGGTCTGAGCATCTTCAGCATCAACCGTACCCGTTCCTTCTCTGAGCTGACTAGTTCTGGACACAGACGGGCCAACCTGTTGAATTTCTTCACGGCCTCCTGAACTGATAGGTTGCCCTGACGAAACTTTGTAAACTCGTCATAGTGTCGGTTCGTGACTTGCATGTGAAAGAATTCCTCGAAGAACTCTTTCTCGAAGTTGGCCCATGTCATCTGGTTTACTGGCCACTTCGATTTAATCCGCTCCCACCACATGCGTGCATCTCCTGTTAAACAGAAGGAGGCACACTTCACCTTTTCGTGCTCTGGCCAGTCTAGAAGCTCCATCGTGCTTTCCAGTGTTTTAAACCATGCCTGAGCATCCCATGGTTCGCTGGTGCCTGAGAAGTTCTCGGGCTTTATTCTCTGCCACTGGATAAGGTAAGCTTCTCTCTTAGCCCCTGCTACTGGGGCTACTGGGACTGGTACTGCAGGCTGAGCTGGTACAACCTCTGTGATTACTGGAGTGACTGGGGGAGTAGTCTGTTGGTTAGCCTTTAAGGAGGCTATCTCCTGCTGCTGTTCAGCTAACTGCTGCTGTAGCTGAGCCACTAGTGCTGTAAGGTCTGGGGGAGGCACTGAACTGCCTGCCTCATGCTGGGGCTCAGTCGCTGCTGCTTTCTTAGCTGGACGTCCTCGTACCATTTTCTAAATAGCAGAGAACACATATATATAACTAGGCTATCATGTTATAGTTAACTACTGGTAACATGTTAAATACTATCACTGTAAACATGAATTAATTAACTACCAACATGCGAGCAAACATGAAAGTACATATAACTGATATGAAAGCTGAAAACAAAACTAAGTGAGAGATGTTCTTACTTGGAAGCTGCAGGAATAATGCTGATGTGTGTGTAGGAAGTAAGGAACACTGCTCTGATACCACTCTGTAACGACCCAACTCCTGGGTACTAATCTGTGAGCCACATCGCTACATTAACTACTGAAGCTACTGTACGGAAAACTGGGTAAAATAAAATTTCACTAACTGACTCGGTTAGTCTGACAATTGATACACCCATGCTGTTATAAGGAAGGATTCAAGACCCTTTCCGGTTGGTGTACATGTGCTAAGGAGGATACTTGACCTCCCATCTGAGCTAGGAACTCAGAATTAACTTCCCCTCTTGATCGATCCACGGATCGATCAAACTTACTACGATTACGTGCCTGCTGGATCGGTGCTGGATCGAACCAAAGGTGGATCGGTCGGCGATCCGATCCGGTGTGTCTGGATCGGTGCGACCGATCCGGGCACCGGAAACGCCGGATGCTCTCTATTCGGTATTGGATCGGTCGGACGATCGATCGGATAGCATCTGATAGCATCTTGTATGCCCTGGATCGGTCGGTGGCCGATCCGGGATCTGATCTTCAGCGGATCGGTCGGCACCGATCCAACTCTGATACTGAAATCGAGTTTCGATTTCGAACTTTCGAATCGAACGTACCACAACTCACCGACATAGTTTCTAGATACATGAAAAACAATCTAACATTAACCTACATGCGTCCTAAACTGAACAAACTGAATAGTGCATAGTTTTACTGGATTAAAACATTTACCAGCTAAGGATTTAAACCACAAACAAACTAACAATGTAAATACTGGAATTAAGCTGTTTCGACCCCTAGGATCTTTATTCCAAACCCCTTGCACACACACACCTCCATAGCATTGTCCTCCAGCCTCCGTTAGTCCACTTTTCTTTTACCTGTATCTGCAGTATAAGAAAAGTAGTACCTGTAAGCTAAAGAGCTTAGTAAGAAACCATCTACCTCACAAAAACATGCAACGATGCAAGTATGGTTTCAAAACATGCTATTTGAAAACTGAACTGAGAATGGCAACATGGCATGGCATACAAACATGTACTGAACTGATCATGGCATACAAACAAACTGAGCATAGCATACTGTGTCTGAAACTAAGCATACATACTGAACTGGTCATGCATATACATCTAACTGGTCATGAACTCAAATCATGAAACTTAACTGAGATAATCAACTGAAACTGAAACTGAAACTAAGTTAGTGTTTCCATCACTGATTACATATTTGGAAAACTATATATAATAATAGATGAAAATACTAAACATGCTGCTGGGGCCCTGGCAACTGTACTTACTGTGCGCGCATCCCTACGAGACCCGGGATTGCAAGTTCCGAATCCAGCAGGGTTACTAGGTTATCTGAACCTAGGGACGACTGTGGGAGTCCAGCCCATGGATATCTGATCCAAGTACAGTGCCAACTGAATAAAAGTAAAATACTGAATACTGTTTTATCTTACTTTGCTGTTCTAGGTTATCTGAACCTAGAGCTAGGTTATCTGAACCTAGAGGCTACTGTGGGAGCCCACCCAATGGATATCTGATCCATTTGCTGTAATATCTGATAATAAACTGAGTAAAAATGTTCTAATTCATTTTACATGCTGTTAGGACGCCTATTGGTGCATCCTTCGGAACTGAGCATTCTACCGAACGCTTGGTGTGCACTAAAAGCACACCCTAAACCGAAAACTGTGAAATTACTGAACTAATGCCAAAACTAACAAGCGAGAGCAATTATACTGCAGGTGAGGGGTTTCTTACCTCAATCGCAAGGTTTTCTTACGATTTATTCGCTAGGTTTTTCCGAAAAAAACTGCTCCGTTCGAGGAACCGCTTACGTCCTCGCGTTCCTCTCGCGGAGAAGAACCGACTTCGTACAGGTGTTGTCGCTGGAAAGTGAACACACGATCCTAGGGAAGGAACCCTAGGTTTCCCTTGCTTTGTTTTGCTGCGCCGAGAGAAAGAAACGGGAGAGGGAGAGGGTCTCGGTGAGGGTTTGGAGAAGGTCACGAACCAATTAGGAATAAACCAACCCACTTAAACCTCCTATTTATATCATGTGGTAATTCCGGTCTAACTCTAATATAAATATAAATGTTTCTCCTTTCTCTCAGCACGGCCCTGCTGGGTTCACTGGTTACTAACATTATCCCTTAAACCATAGGTCTCGGGTTCGACTCCCGCTTAGGCCGTTTTCGTTCCCAATTCTTTTTGCTACTTCCGATACTCGTAAAATTCCGGAAAAATATCTAAAAATTCCACAAAAATCATAGAATAATTCTAAAATAAATTCGGGAATTTTTCGGGCTTTACAGTGACCATCATGCTTCCTTTGTGTCAAAGCCTTGGTCAAGGGATCTATGATGTTAGCCTCTGTAGTTACTCTACATATCTTCACATCTCCTCTCTCGATAATCTCTCGAATAAGATAGAAGCGCCGTAGTATGTGTTTGGTCCGCTGGTGTGAGCGAGGTTCCTTCGCCTGTGCTATAGCTCCATTGTTGTCACAATAGAGCTCAATAGGGTCAGCGATACTGGGAACCACCCCAAGTTCAGTGATGAACTTGCGGATCCAAACTGCCTCCTTTGCTGCCTCTGATGCAGCAATGTACTCGGCCTCTGTCGTAGAATCAACTACTGTGTCCTGCTTCGAACTCTTCCAGCTCACAGCACCACCATTAATGCAAAATATGAACCCCGACTGCGATCGATAATCATCCTGGTCGGTCTGGAAGCTAGCATCATTGTAACTCTTTACAGCTAGCTCATCATTGCCTCTATATATCAAGAAATATTTTTTAGTCCTTCTTAAGTACTTAAGAATATTCTTGACCGCTATCCAGTGACTTTTACCGGGATCTGACTGGTATCTACTCGTCATGCTCAAAGCATACGAGACATCAGGTCGAGTACATAGCATGGTGTACATGATAGATCCTATGGCTGAGGCATAAGGGATCTGATCCATGCGGTCTCTCTCCTCTCTAGAAGAGGGACCTTGAGTCTTCGAAAGACTCACGCCATGTGACATCGGCAGAAATCCCTTCTTGGAGTTCTGCATGGCAAACCGTAGGAGTACCTTGTCAATATATGTACTCTGACTTAGCCAAGCAATCTCTTAGATCTATCTCTATAGATCTGTATCCCTAGAATGCGGGATGCCTCACCTATGTCCTTCATTGAGAAGCAACTCCCTAGCCAGGTCTTGACAGACTGAAGCATAGGGATGTCCTTCCCAATGAGTAGTATGTCATCCACATACAATATGAGGAAGACAACTATATCCCCTACAACCTTCTTGTAGACACAAGTCTCATCTTCGTTCTTGATGAAACTAAACTATTTGATTGCATCATCAAATCGAAGATTCCAGCTCCGAGAAGCTTGCTTTAGTCCATAAATGGACCTATGCAGCTTGCATACTCTGCTAGTATGCTGTGGATCTACAAAACCCTCAGGTTGTATCATGTACACATCCTCGAGTAGGTTTCCATTCAGAAACGAAGTTTTGACATCCATCTGTCATATCTCATAGTCATGGTATGCTGCAATAGCAAGCATGATCCGAATGGACTTAAACATCACTACTGGAGAAAAAGTTTCATCATAGTCAATACCATGAATCTGCTTGAAACCTTTAGCTACCAAGCGACCCTTATAGATAAGTCCATTCATGTCAGTCTTTCTCTTAAAGACCCACTTACACCCTATGAGTTTTACCCCTTCAGGTGGATCAACCAAAGTCCATACTTGGTTGGTGTACATCGATTCCATTTCGGATCTCATCGCCTCTAACCATTTCTCAGAATCTGGTCTCATCACAGCTTCCTGATAGGTGGTAGGCTCATCATCTATGAGCACAACGTCATCATGGTCAGACAAGAGAAATGAGTATCTCTCAGGCTGACGATGTACCCGATCAAACCTGCGAAGAGGTATGTCTACTTGAACTGGTTATTGTTCCTCAACTCCTTGTGGAACAACATCATCCACAACACTTTGTGACTCCAGTTCAACTTCCATCGAGGCTTCAGTGCTAGTATTCGCATCTTGAACTTCTTCAAGATCGAACGTGCTCCCACTAGTCTTTCTAGAAACAAAGTCCCTTTCTAGAAAAACTCATGTCTTTGCCACAACTACCTTGTGCTGACTGGGAATGTAGAAGTAATATCCCTTAGTTTCCTTGGGATATCCAATGAAAAAGCACTTGTCAGATTTAGATCCTAATTTGTCTGAGACTTGACGTCTAACGTAAGCCTCACAACCCCAAATCCTCATGAAAGACACCTGGGCATCTCTCCCATTCCATATCCTATATGGTGTCTTTATCACGGCCTTTGATGGAACTCGGTTGAGTATGAAAGCTGCCGTGTCTAGAGCATATCCCCATAGATATGTCGGAAGATCTGTGTGACTTATCATAGATCGTACCATATCTAATAAGGTACGATTCCTCCGTTCGGATACACCATTCCACTGTGGTGTTTCACGAGGAGTGAGTTGGGATAGAATCCCACACTCAGCTAAGTAGTCATGAAACTCATGGCTAAGGTATTCTCCACCTCAATCTGATCGAAGTATCTTAATACTCTTGCCAAGCTGGTTCTGTACTTCATTCTTGAATTCTTTGAACTTTTCAAAGGATTCTGACTTATGTGTCATCAAGTACACATAACCATATCTACTGAAGTCATCAGTAAATGTGATGAAGTACCTATAACCACCTCTAGCAGCGACATTGAAAGGACCACATACATCACTATGTATGAGTCCTAACAAATCAGTCGCTCTTTCGCTGTGCCCACTAAAGGGAGTCTTGGTCATCTTACCTAGTAGGCATGACTCGCACGTCACATAAAATTCAAAATCAAATGAGTCCAGCAAACCATCCTTATGGAGCTGGGATAAACGCTTGTCATTTATATGACCTAAGCGACAGTGCCAGAGATAGGTTTGATTCAAGTCATTTGACTTGAACCTCTTGGTATTTATGTTATAGATAGGGCTTTCAAGGTCTAGAATGTAGAGTCTGTTCATCAGAGGTGCACTACAATAGAACATATCTTTTAAATAAACAGAACAACATTTATCCTTTATAATAAAAGAGAAACCTTTCTTATCCAAACAAGAAACTGAAATTATGTTCTTAGTTAATGCAGGCACATAACAACATTTATCTAATTCTAATACAAGCCTAGAGGGTAGAGATAGATGATAAGTCCCTACAGCAACAGCAGCAACCTGTGTAAGTGTAGGTCCACCTCGCCCTTCGCCAATGCCCTGCTATTTGTCAGCGCCTGCACATTAGTACAAATGTGAGATGCATATCCAGTATCTAATACCCATGATGAAGAAATAGATAGATTGACTTCTATAATATATATACCTAAAGTAGAAGTCTCACTTCGCTTCTTCTTAAGATCTTCCAGGTACACCTTGCAGTTTCTCTTCCAGTACCCGGTCTGACCGCAGTGGAAGCAGGTAGCATCCTTGGCGACTCCTCCTTTAGGCTTCAGTGCCTTGCCTTTGCCCTTGGCTTGGGACTTTCCTTTGCCTTTGGGCTTGCCCTTGCCCTTGTGTTTCTGAACCATCAGAACAGAGTGGGGCTTTGCCTTCTTAAGCAGTTCTTAACATGCTAAGCAGCTCGGGCAGTAGCTTGTCAATTTCGTTCATATTGTAGTTTAGAACGAACTGACTATAGCTATCCGACAAGGATTGCAAGATCAAGTCAGTGGCCAGTTATTGGCCAAGCGGGAATCCCAATCTCTGTAGGTTTTCTATGTACCCAATCATTTTAAGTACATATGGGCCTACGGGAGCCCCATCTGACATCTTGCACTGAAACAGTGCCCTTGAGATCTCAAATCTCTCATACCTCGCTTGTCCTTGATACAGTTGACGAAGATGTTCAACCATATCGTAAGCGTCCATTAACTCGTGTTGCTTCTGAAGCTCAGAGTTCATGGTCGCGAGCATTAGACAGGACACATCTAATGCGTCATCTTGATGCTTCTTGTAAGCATCTTTGTCTGCTCGCGTGGCATTGGCAGGAGGAGCCTCCGGAATGGGCTGCTCCAGAACGTACAGTTTACGTTCCTGGGTGAGAACTATTCTCAAGTTCCTGTACCAGTCCAGGAAATTTGCTCTGTTGAGCTTGTCCTTCTCAAGGACAGAACGCAGAGAGAAGGTGTTCGTATTCGACGTCATGGTTATCTACAACAGAAAAATGTAGAAAATAAATATCATATTCTTTTAAATCATTTAATTAGGCCTTTAACTACATGATGCTCCCACTGAATTCTATAATTCATGTGGGACAAGATCCGCATCATACTAACCCTTGAGTTAGCTTTGGCTAATACACCCAAGACTTAGTATGATCGGTAGGTAACGATTTACCAATTACATCTCTATGCAACTCTTGTTTATAGGATCATTATCCGTAGTTATATTAAAACTAGAGTTAGCTTTGGCTAATACGCCCAAGAATTAATATAAATGTGATTTATGTCCTATCTTTCCAACCATTGGAAGAATGTCTATAGTTGTACTCGATCCAACCGAGTTAACTAGGAATACTCAATCTAATTGAGTTTGTATTCGCCCATGCGTTGATAAGCGGGACCAAGATTGTCCCTCCGTACCCTACCAAGATAATATGTGTTGCTCTGCTTTGGCAGATTCAACAACACATGTGATCGAGGTAGTGATAGGTATCACGGCACGGTAGGCATTAGAGTTGACGTGATTTAGATCTAATCTAAACGATTATGCGTATCATATACTCGATAGATCTAATCTAATCGAAGGGTGCATCATGTGCACGACTTAGATCTAATCTAATCGTTAGGCACTAATTAGTTACTTAATCATGCATCACATATACACAAGCAATTAATTAAATTAATTCATGATTAGTCATGGCCCTACTACGATCTTCTCAAGCCAATGAGAAGATCGGATGGTCAACCTAGGGTCAACAGCTTCTCAAGCTCCTCCCTTTGACCACTTTGTGTTGTTCGCGCCCTCCTCGTAACTCCGTCTCGAGTGGACCTTCCATGGCTTCAATTTTGTACATTACAATTTTTTGAAACTCGAGTTACATTCGAGTCTAAACTAATTTACAACAAGAATATAAAATAGAGAAAGGCACGACGCGCAGGTCGTTAATAAAAATACAACATGCACATCACATCACGGCACGCAGACCGTATTATGAATTACAACACATTTATTCCAATCTAATTAGGTCTTTTGGGCCATGACTATCACAAATTATACATAATTCTAAATTATGTATTTTCTAGAATTTTTTGCAATTTTAATACCAATTTTTACAATTTTTACTAGTAAAAATTCCCGACGGTCCCGTTTAGCAGTTTTCGGGCGCAATCACAGAATGAATCCCCTTGCAGAGCCAGGGGCAGTGCCCCTACCCGCAATCTAACCATCGCGAGGGTTCCTTAGTGATCCTACAGCGCCTTAGCCCGCTGTTCCAAAAGGATTTGGGGTGAAACCAAGCCGTTTTGGAAAAATCTTCCCGGTAGCGGAAGCCTACAAGTGCCGAAACACTTGTGCTTCGCTTCTACGAGAAAATTACCCATAAAAACTATAAAAAACCTAAATTTACAGAAAATCAAAGAAGCTATATTTTTCATAAAAATCAAAAATAAGCTCGTACAAGTCTTTGCACGTGGCTCTGATACCACTGTTGGGTTTTTCGGGCCGCGAAAACCACGTTTTCGCGTCGCGGAAACCCCGAAAGCCCCAGCCACCGGATCCATGCAAAGAAAATAAAAATAAAATACGAGTACGAGTTTACAAACTCTAGATCTACACTAGATAAGAGTATTACCCTCGATGCGATGCCCTTCGCTATCCCGCTAGTCCAACGACTTGCCGGATCTCAAGATTGTCAACGTAGACAATCCTCTACACGTATCCACATGAACACACTAGATGGAGAAGGACCAAACAAGGTGTGCTAGCACCTAGGGTGTTCGGCCAAGATAGGAGAGGGAGAGCAAGAAGAGAGAGCTCAAAGAGGAAGAAGAAGTGAATAGCCTTGAATGAGAAAAATGAATTCCATTCATTTTTTGTTTGTGGTCGGCCACAATTGTAACTCCATTACAATTAATGTGGCCGGCCACATTAAATGGAATGGAGGTTTGTAACCTCCATAATGTGGCACACACTTAAGTAACCATGATGATATGGAGCATCATCATTGGTCCACATCTTGCCAACTCACTAAAGATGTGGCATATAGTCAAGTCAAACTTGACTCTTCCTCTTCCTCTCAAGTCAAGTCAAACTTGACCAAATCTCTCTCATGGTTGATCTAATCTAACCATTTGATTCAAACCAATTTAATATAATGAATCTAATTCATTTAATTAAATTGATTCAATGAGTCATAATCTAAATTAGACTCATTGAAGACATGAATTAACTTGAGTCCAACTCAATTAGCCCAATTAGGATTACTCTTAATCCAATTTGATTCATCACATGAATCTAATCCTCTTGGTTCTGTTGGGTTATCGGGCCGCGAAAACTGTATTTTCGCGTCGCGGAAACCCCGAATCACCCATGCCACTGGATCTTGTGCGAAGGATAGATTTCAATAATTTAAATACGAGTACGAGTTTACTAAAATTTAGATCTACTCCTAGATCTACATGAAAAAGATCTATACCTTCGATGAGTGCCCTTTTTCATATCCCGCTCGTCCAAGATTCGTCGGATCTCGAAAGTATCAAGGATAGATACTTCTCTATACGTATCCACACGAACACACTAGGTGGAGATGACCGAAACAAGGTGTGCTAGCACCTTTGGATGGTTCGGCCAAGAGAGGAGAGGGAGAGAAAAATTGGAGCAAGGAAGAAGATGAAGGAATGAATGAGATTAATTCACAAAATGAAAACCATATCACTCATTCATGTGGCCGGCCACATTAAGAGGGTGAGTAACTCCCATGGAATGCCAAGAGTCACAACTCTTGGTAACTCCCATGAGGTGGCATCCCACTTAAACAACCATGATGATGTGGAGCATCATCATTGGCCCACTCAATGTCAACTCACCAATGAGGTGGCATAAAGTCAAGTCAAACTTAACTCTTCATCTTCCTCTCAAGTCAAGTCAAACTTGACTTAATCTCTCTCATGGTTGATCTAATCCAACCATTTAATTCAAGCCAATTTAATATAATGAATCTAATTCATTTAATTAAATTGATTTAATGAGTCATAATCCAAATTAGACTCATTAAACACATGAATCAACTTGAGTCTAACTCAATTAGCCCAAATAGGATTACTCTTAATCCAATTTGATTCATCAAATGAATCTAATCCTCTTGGTTCATCATATGAACCTAATCTCCATCTAAATGTCCTTAGTGAGTGACCCTATAGGTTCTTGTAACGTTGGCAATGCCCCTAAACCCATTTAGAAGCATAAGTAATGAGCGGTATCTAGCAACACATCATTACTACCCAATATTACAAGAATGTTAAGATCCAACATCACCTTGTGACTACTAATTGTGACTCCTCACAATATGTGACATTGTCCTTCTATCCTGGACATTTAGATTGATCAATGTGAGGCATAGACCATGTCATCCTCTAATCAATCTAAATCTTGAACTCCAAGTAGACTCACTAGATCAAATGAGCTCAACATCTCATGTTGACTCATTTGGGCATAGCCATGCACTTCGTGGTCTAACTCTATCAAGAATACCGATGTCGCTCCCGTCATATGGGAGGGATAGATCTCATCTACATCACTCACATCCCTCTGCATAATTCGTTATATACCCAGTAATCGCCTTTATAGTGACGTTTGACGAAACCAAAGTACATAACTCCTTATGTAGGGAACTATGGTGACTTCAGGTCTAAGGACCAATAGTCATACTAATAGTCACATGAGAAAGTATATGACACTCATATAACGATCCATGATACTTTCTCATGGCGGGTCATTCAGTATACATTCTCCAATGCATACCCATGTGTCAACTTGATATCTCTATATCCATGACTTGTGAGATCAAGTCATCGAGTTGACCTACATGCTAGTCTTATTACATTAACATTGTCCCTGAATGTTAATACTCGACTAGGAATGATTAATAGTAGTGTTCCCTATATCATCTCACTATCGGTTCAACTAACCGATTGATATAGGTGAGAACCATCTACTCAAGGACATTATTATACTTAGTTTATTTGGCACCAATACAAGTAAGTATAATAATCAAAATCCAAATGCCTTTATTTATATATAGAATATGATACAATAAGTCCAAAATACAATCATCAAATGATTGGCTCTAGGGCTCTAGCTAACAATCTCCCACTAGCACTAGTGCCAATCAGTGTAGGCTCTAAGCCCAAATGACCTAGTGTGACCAGCATGCTTCTTCTGTGCCAAAGCCTTGGTCAAGGGATCTGCGATGTTAGCCTCTGTAGGTACTCTGCAAATCTTCATATCTCCTCTCTCGATGATCTCTCGAATGAGATGGAAGCGCCGTAGTATGTGTTTGGTCCGCTGGTGTGAGCGAGGTTCCTTCGCCTGTGCTATAGCTCCATTGTTGTCACAATAGAGCTCAATAGGGTCAGCGATACTGGGAACCACCCCAAGTTCAGTGATGAACTTGCGGATCCAAACTGCCTCCTTTGCTGCCTCTGATGCAGTAATGTACTCGGAATCAGCCATCGTATCCTGCTTCGAACTCTTCCAGCTGACAGCACCACCATTAATGCAAAATACAAACCCCTACTGCGATCTATAGTCATCCTGGTCGGTCTGGAAGCTAGCATCATTGTAACCCTTTACAGCTAGCTCATCATTGCCTCCATATATCAAGAAATATTCTTTAGTCCTTCTTAAGTACTTAAGAATATTCTTGACCGCTATCCAGTGACTTTCACCTGGATCTGACTGGTATCTGCTCGTCATGCTCAAAGCATACGAGACATCAGGTCGAGTACATAGCATGGCGTACATGATCGATCCTATGGCTGAGGCATAAGGGATCTGATCCATGCGGTCTCTCTCCTCTCTAGAAGAGGGACCTTGAGTCTTCGAAAGACTCACGCCATGTGACATCGGCAGAAATCCCTTCTTAGAGTTCTGCATGGCAAACCGTAGAAGTACCTTGTCAATGTATGTACTCTGACTTAGGCCAAGCAATCTCTTAGATCTATCTCTATAGATCTGAATCCCTAGAATGCGGGATGCCTCACCTAAGTCCTTCATTGAGAAGCAACTCCCTAGCCAGGTCTTGACAGACTAAAGCATAGGGATGTCCTTCCCAATAAGTAGTATGTTATCCACATACAATATGAGGAAGACAACTATATCCCCTACAACCTTCTTGTAGACACAAGGCTCATCTTCGTTCTTGATGAAACCAAACTGTTTGATTGCATTATCGAATCGAATTCCAGCTCCGAGAAGCTTGCTTTAGTCCATAAATGGACCTATGCAGCTTGCATACTCTGCTAGTATGTTGTGGATCTACAAAACCCTTAGGTTGTGTCATGTACACATCCTCGAGTAGGTTTCCATTCAGAAACGTGGTTTTGACATCCATCTGCCATATCTCATAGTCATGGTAGGCTGCAATAGCAAGCATGATCCGGATGGACTTAAACATCGCTACTGGAAAAAAGGTTTCATCATAGTCAATACCATGAATCTGCTTGAAACCTTTAGCTACCAAGCGACCCTTATAGATAAGTCCATCCATGTCAGTCTTTCTCTTAAAGACCCACTTGCACCCAATGGGTTTTACCCCTTCAGGTGGACCAACCAAAGTCCATACTTGGTTGGTGTACATGGATTCCATCTCGGATCTCATGGCCTCTAGTCATTTCTCAGAATCTGGTCTCATCACAGCTTCCTGATAGGTGGTAGGCTCATCATCTATGAGCACAACGTCATCATGGTCGGACAAGAGAAATAAGTATCTCTCAGGCTGACGACGTACCCTATCAGACCTGCGAAGAGGTATGTCAACTTGAACTGGTTGTTATTCCTCAACTCCTTGTGGAACAACATCATCCACAACACTTTGTGGTTCCAGTTCAATTTCCATCGAGGCATCAGTGCTATTGTTCGCATCTTGAACGTCTTCAAGATCAAACGCGCTCCCACTAGTCTTTCTAGAAACAAAGTCCCTTTCTAGAAAGACCCCAGTCTTTGCCACAACTACCTTGTGCTGACTGGGAATATAGAAGTAATATCCCTTAGTTTCCTTGGGATATCCAATAAAGTAGCACTTGTCGGATTTGGGTCCTAACTTGTCTGAGACTTGACGTCGAACATAAGCCTCACAACTCCAAATCCTCATGAAAGACACCTGGGCATCTCTCCCAGTCCATATCCTATATGTTTTCTTTATCACGGCCTTTGATGGAACTCGGTTGAGTATAAAAGCTGTCATGTCTAGAGCATAGCCCCAAAGGAATGTCGGAAGATCTGTGTGACTCATCATAGATCGTACCATATCTAATAGGATACGATTCCTCCTTCCGAATACACCATTCCACTGTGGTGTTCCAGGAGGAGTGAGTTGGGATAGGATCCCACACTCTGCTAGATAGTCACGAAACTCATGGCTAAGGTATTCTCCACCTCGATCGGATCGAAGTATTTTAATACTCTTACCTAGCTGGTTCTGTACTTCATTCTTGAATTCTTTGAACTTTTCAAAAGATTCAGACTTATGTGTCATCAAGTACACATAACCATATCTACTGAAGTCATCAGTAAATGTGATGAAGTACCTATAACCACCTCTAGCAGCAACATTGAAAGGGCCACATACATCACTATGTATGAGTCCTAACAAATCAGTCGCTCTCTCGCTGTGCCCACTAAAGGGAGTTTTGGTCATCTTGCCTTGTAGGCATGACTCGCATACCTCATATGATTCAAAATCAAATGACTCTAACATACCATCCTTATGGAGCTGGGATAAGCGCTTGTCATTTATATGACCTAAGCGACAGTGCCCGAGGTAGGTTTGGTTCATGTCATTTGACTTGAACCTCTTGGTATTTATGTTATAGATAGGGTTGTCAAGGTCTAGAATATAGAGAACGTTTATCAGAGGTGCACTACAATAGAACATATCGTTTAAATAGACGGAACAACATTTGTTCTTTATAGTAAACGAGAAACCTTTCTTGTCCAAACAACAAACCGATATAATGTTCTTAGTTAATGCAGGCACATAACAACAATCGACTAACTCTAGTACAAGCCCAGAGGGCAGAGATAGAAAGTAAGTCCCTACAGCAACAGCAGCAACCCGTGCTCCATTGCCTACTTTTAGGTCCACCTCGTCCTTTGCTATTTCTCAGCGCCTGCACATCAGTACAAATGTGAGAAGCACATCCAGTATCTAATACCCATGATGTAGAAATAGATAGATTGACTTCTATAACATATATACCTGAAGTGGAAGTCTCACTTCGCTTCTTCTTAAGATCCTCCAAGTATACCTTGCAGTTCCTCTTCCAGTGCCCGGTTTGACCGCAGTGGAAGCAGGTAGCATCCTTGGCGACCCCTCCTTTAGGCTTCAGTGCCTTGCCTTTGCCCTTGGCTTGGGACTTTCCCTTGCCTTTGGGCTTGCCCTTGCCCTTATGTTTCTGAACCATCAGAACAGTGTTGGGCTTAGCCTTCTTAAGGTTTAGCTCAGCAGTTCTTAACATGCTAAGCAACTCAGGCAGTGGCTTTTCAATCTCGTTCATATTGTAGTTTAGAACGAATTGACTGTAGCTATCCGGCAAGGATTACAAGATCAGGTCAGTGGCCAGCTCTTGGCCAAGTGGGAACCCCAACCTTTGTAGGTTCTCTATGTACCCAATCATTTTGACTACATATGGGCCTACAGGAGCCCTGTCTGACATCTTGCACTGAAACAGTGCCCTTGAGATCTCAAATCTCTCATGCCTCGCTTGACCTTGATACAGTTGACAAAGATGTTCAACCATATCGTAAGCGCCCATTAACTCGTGTTGCTTCTGAAGCTCAGAGTTCATGGTCGCGAGTATTAGACATGACACATCTAATGTGTCATCTTGATGCTTCTTGTAAGCATCTTTGTCAGCTCGCGGGGCATTGGCAGGAGGAGCCTCCGGAATTGGCTGTTCCAGAATGTACAGTTTACGTTCCTGAGTGAGAACTATTCTCAGGTTCCTGTACCAGTCCAGGAAGTTTGCTCCGTTGAGCTTGTCCTTCTCAAGGACAGAACGCAGAGAGAAGGTGTTCGTATTCGACGTCATGGTTATCTACAACAGAAATAATAGCAGAAATAAATACCATATTCTAAATCATTTAATTAGGCCTTTAACTAAATGATGCTCCCACTGAATTCTATAATTCATGTGGGACAAGATCCACATCATACTAACCCTTGAGTTAGCTTTGGCTAATACGTCCAAGACTTAGTATGATCGGTAGGTAACGATTACCAATTACATCTCTATGCAACTCTTGTTTATAGGATAAAATCCGTATTTATATTAAAACTCGAGTTAGCTTTGGCTAATACGCCCGAGAATTAATATAAACGTGATTTTGTCCTACATTTCCAACCATTGGAAGAATGCTTATAGTTGTACTCGATCCAACCGAGTAAACTAGGAATACTTAATCTAATTGAGTTTGTATTCACCCATGCATTGATAGGTGGGACCAAGATTGTCCCTCCGTACCCTACCAAGATAGTATGTGTTGCTCTGCTTTGGCAGATTCAACAACAGCATGCGATCGAGGTAGTGGTAGGTATCACGGCATGGTAGGCATTAGAGTTGACGTAATTTAGATCTAATCTAAACGTCGATGTGTATCAAATGCACGATAGATCTAATCTATTCGATAGAGTGCATCTTGTACATGATGTAGATCTAATCTAATCGTAAGGGTGCATCTTGTGCACGATTTAGATCTAATCTACTCGTAAGGCACTAATTAATTACTAAATTATGCACCACATACACAAAATCAATTAATTAAATAATTTTTTTTTTTGATTTAGTCATGGCCCTACTACGATCTTCTCAAGCCAATGAGAAGATCGGATGGTCAACCTAGGGTCAACAACTTCTTAAGCGCTTTCCTTTTGACCACCTTGTGTTGCTCGCGCCCTCCCCGTAACTCCGTCTCGAGTGGACCTTCCACCGCTCCAATTTTGTACATTACAATTTTGAAACTCGAGTTACATTCGAGTCTAAATCTAATTTACAACAAGAATATATAAAAGAGAGGCACGACGCGCAGGTCGCGAATGATATACAGCACACGCAAACACAAATGACGGCGCGCAGGCCGTATTATAAATTACAACACAAATTTCCAATCCAATTGGGTCTATTGGGCCATGACTATCACAAAAATAATATATAATTCAAAATTATATATTTTTCATAATTTTTCTGTAATTTTTCATAATTTTACAGATTTTATGACTAAATTTTTCCCAGCGGTCCCGATTAGCGATTTCGGGCGCAATCGCGGAGCAAATCCCCTTGCGGGGTTAGGGGCAGTACCCCTACCCGCGATCTAACCATCGCGAGTTGCTCCTAAGCGATCCAAGAGTGCCTTAGCCCGCTGTCCCAAAAGATTTTGGGTCGAAACATTACCGTTTTTTTTTAAAACTTCTCGGTAGTCGAAGCCTACAAGTGCCGAAACACTTGTGCTTCGCTTCTACGAGAAAATTACCCATTAAAACTACAAAAACATGAATTTACAGAAAGTTTACAGATCTATATTTTTCATAAAAATATGAATCTAAACTCATACTCGCTTCGCACGTGGCTCTGATACCACTGTTGGGTTATCGGGCCGCGAAAATCGTATTTTCGCGTCGCGGAAACCCCGAATCACCCATGCCACTGGATCTCGTGCGAAGGATAGATTTCAATAATTTAAATACGAGTACGAGTTTACTAAAACTTAGATATACTCCTAGATCTATATGAAAAAGATCTATACCTTCGATGCGTGCCCTTTTTCGTATCCCGCTCGTCCAAGATTCGTCGGATCTCGAAAGTATCAAGGATAGATACTTCTCTATACGTATCCACACGAACACACTAGGTGGAGATGACCTAAACAAGGTGTGCTAGCACCTTTGGATGGTTCGGCCAAGAGAGGAGAGGGAGAGCAAAATTGGAGCAAGGAAGAAGATGAAAGAAAGAATGAGATTAATTCACAAAATGAAAACTATATCACTCATTCATGTGGCCGGCCACATTAAGAGGGTGAGTAACTCCCATGGAATGCCAAGAGTCACAACTCTTGGTAACTCCCATGAGGTGGCATCCCACTTAAGCAACCATAATAATGTGGAGCATCATCATTGGCCCACTCAATGCCAACTCACCAATGAGGTGGCATAAAGTCAAGTCAAACTTAACTCTTCATCTTCCTCTCAAGTCAAGTCAAACTTAACTTAATCTCTCTCATGGTTGATCTAATCCAACCATTTAATTCAAGCCAATTTAATATAATGAATCTAATTCATTTAATTAAATTGATTTAATGAGTCATAATCCAAATTAGACTCATTAAATACATGAATCAACTTGAGTCTAACTCAATTAGCCCAATTAGGATTACTCTTTATCCAATTTGATTCATCAAATGAATCTAATCCTCTTGGTTCATCATATGAACCTAATCTCCATCTAAATGTCCTTAGTGTGTGACCCTATAGGTTCTTGTAACGTTGGCAATGCCCCTAAACCCATTTAGAAGTATAAGTAATGAGCGGTATCTAGCAACACATCATTACTACCCAATGTTACAAGAATGTTGAGATCCAACATCACCTTGTGACTAATAATTGTGACTCCTCACAATATGTGACATTGTCCTTCTATCCTAGACATCTAGATTGATCAATGTGAGGCATAGACCATCTCATCCTCTAATCAATCTAAATCTTGAACTCCAAGTAGACTCACTAGATCAAATGAGCTCAACATCTCATGTTGACTCATTTGGGCATGGCCATGCACTTCGTGGTCTCACTCTATCAAGAATACTGATGTCGCTCCCGTCATATGGGAGGGATAGATCCCATCTACATCACTCACATCCCTCTGCATAATTCGTTATATACCGAGTAATCGCCTTTATAGTCCACCCAGTTACGGGTGACGTTTGACGAAACCAAAGTACATAACTCCTTATGTAGGGAACCATGGTGACTTCGGGTCTAAGGACCAATAGTCATACTAATAGTCACATGAGAAAGTATATGACACTCATATAAAGATCCATGATACTTTCTCATGGCGGGTCATTCAGTATACATTCTCCAATGTATACCCATGTGTCAATTTGATATCTCCATATCCATGACTTGTGAGATCAAGTCATCGAGTTGACCTACATGCTAGTCTTATTGCATTAACATTGTCCCTGAATGTTAATACTCAACTAGGAATGATTAAGAGTAGTGTTCCCTATATCATCTCACTATCGGTTCAACTAACCAATTGATATAGGTGAGAACCATCTACTCAAGGACATTATTATACTTAGTTTATTTGGCACCAATACAAGTAAGTATAATAACCAAAATCCAAATGTCTTTATTTATATATAGAATATGATATAATAAGTCCAAAATACAATCATCAAATGATTGGCTCTAGGGCTCTAGCTAACAGGTTCATCATATGAACCTAATCTCCATCTAATTGTCCTTAGTGTGTGACCCTATAGGTTCTTGTAACGTTGGCAATGCCCCTAAACCCATTTAGGAGCATAAGTAATGAGCGGTATCTAGCAACACATCATTACTACCCAAGTTACAAGAATGTTGAGATCCAACATCACCTTGTGACTACTAATTGTGACTTCTCACAATATATGACAAGTGTCCTTCTATCCTAGACATCTAGATTGATCAATGTGAGGCATAGACCGTGTCATCCTCTAATCAATCTAAATCTTGAACTCCAAGTAGACTCACTAAATCAAATGAGCTCAATATCTCATATTGACTCATTTGGGAATGGCCATGCACTTCGTGGTCTCACTCTATCAAGAATATCGATGTCGCTCCCGTCATATAGGAGGGATAGATCCCATCTACATCACTCACATCCCTCTGCATAATTTGTTACATACCCAGTAATCGCCTTTATAGTCCACCCAGTTACGGGTGACGTTTGATGAAACCAAAGTACATAACTCCTTATGTAGGGATCCATGGTGACTTCAGATCCAAGGACTAGTAGTCATACTAATAGTCACATGAGAAAGTATATGACACTCATATAACGATCCATGATACTTTCTCATGGCGGGTCATTCAGTATACATTCTCCAATGCATACCCATGTGTCAACTTGATATCTCTATATCCATGACTTGTGAGATCAAGTCATCGAGTTGACCTACATGCTAGTCTTATTGCATTAACATTGTCCCTGAATGTTAATACTCGACTAGGAATTATTAAGAATAGTGTTCCCTATATCATCTCACTATCGGTTCAACTAACCGATTGATATAGGTGAGAACCTTCCACTCAAGGACGCTATTATACTTAGTTTATTTGGCACCAATATAAGTAAGTATAATAACCAAAACAATAAATGCCTTTATTTATATATAAGAATATGATACAACAAGTCCATAATACAATCATCAAATGATTGGCTCTAGGGCTCTAACCAACAAAACGATTAGTGAAAGCCACGAGCGTTATTCACCCCCCCTCTAGCGCTTTCGATCCAACAAAAGCTACAAGTTTTCCTCTTCATGTTGTCGGTATAAGTTACTGTTAGTAATTTCAATTGTAATCTCTTCTTGTACCGAATTTGCGATTTGATAGTGAATTGCCCACAGTAATCGCTCAACGAGCAAGGGCCTTGGAGTAGGAGTCGCCCAAGGCTCCGAACCAAGTAAAAACACTTGGGTCCTTTTTGTGTTTGCTTTTATTGTTATTTTCGCTGCATTACACTCGAACGCTTTATGAATTCGAATCGAACGAAATAGCCACGAGCGCTATTCAACCCCCCCTCTAGCGCTTTCGATCCAACAATTGGTATCAGAGCGGGGTTGGTTGATCTGGTGCAACCACCAATCACGCAAACTTTTTCGTGGTATTTTCATTTTTACGGAGTCAATTAGAATCTAGCTTAATAGCTACATTCTAATTATTTTTTCGAATCAATTTTTCCTCGAAGTTGGTGCAACACCACTCGAGCTCGTAATCTTTATTTTATTTCCCACACTGCTAATCCAAGACCTAGTCTTGGGACATTTCTATTTTGTCTTTGTTTTTGCATATTATCAATGTCCCAACAAGAGGGATTCAGCACCATTCGTCCCCAGCTCTTCACCGGAGAAGACTTCGGATATTGGAAGGGACGAATGGAAACATTCCTCAAAATCCAGTTCGAGACATGGATGATCGTCAAGACTAGACTGCAACTTCCAACCGACGAAGATGGCAAGCCTACACCCTGGGAAAAATGGGAACCATCACTAATCAAGAAAGTGGAAGTCGATGTCAGAGCTACCTTCACCCTCCAATGTGGCCTGATCAAAGAAGAGCTCAACAGAGTTGGACCATTCTCCAGCGCAAAAGAGCTATGGGATAAGCTGATTGAACTCCACGAGGGCACCTCCGACACCAAGGTGAGTAAAAGAGACCTTTTGTTCAATAAATTATATAATCTGAAAATGCAGGACAGAGAGACAGCAAGTCAACTCCACGCTCGCATACAAGACATTCTCAACTCCCTCCATGCGATCGGGCAAAGAGTCGAGAATCGGGATATTATAAGATACACTCTAAATGCTTTTCTAAGGAGTACATTGTGGGCATCAATGGTAGATGCCTACAAAGTCTCCAAGGACTTATCTTCCATTAGATTAGATGAATTGTTTTCGAAATTCGAACTGCATGAATAGACTAATACACTGCCAATCGAGAAGGGTATTGCTTTGGTTGCAGGTACCAGTCGAACACGGGAACCAAGATCACGGCGAAGAACTGAACCGGAGTCGGAAGATGAACCCGACTCAAACAATGAAGATGACGAATTGACCTCCGAGCTCGTGAATCTTGTGAAGAAGCTCTACAAGAAGAAGAAGGGCTTCAACAAGAGGGACCTAAAGAAAGCAGTCCAATCCAAGGAGAGTCAACCAAACTCTAAAGTCAAGTTCGAAGTAACTTGCTATGGGTGCAACCAGAAATGGCACATCAAGGCCAACTGCCCAAATCAGAAGGATGGAAAAAAGCAGAAGAAAAAGAAGGTGCTGAAGGCGACATGGGACGAATCTTCAGAAGAAGATACCGACGACGAACTCGATCAAACGAGTCTACTTGCACTAATGGCCCGGGACCAGATCAATCTGTCCGAGAGCGAGAGCGAGTCGGAAGCCGAGTCCGAGCGAAGCCACGGATCCATATCCGTTTCCGAAGGGCCTGACACCGCGGTAAGTGTACGTCGGTTAAACAATTTAGTTAATTACTTATTACGCAAATTAGCTAAATCGAACCTTAAGGTCAAGTCACTTCTAAAGGAAGTAGCAGCCCTTAAAGAAGTGACTAACTCCAAAACCTTGCCTGACCCAGTTTAGACTGGAAATTCAACTCAAGTTCAAAAACTTGAGGAAGAAAATTTCAGTCTGAAAACTCAGGTCAAGGATTTGAAAAATACATTGAACGGTTCTCTTTGGGCTCCAAGAAGCTTGACCTAATTCTTGGGACACAAAGAGCTGTTTACAACAAAACTGGGTTAGGGTATAAAACCAAAAAGAAATATATATCTTACCTTTCCTTAGTAAACAGATAAAATAATAAATCAGTCCAAGCATGGGTACCCAAGTCCAACCTGATTAATCAAGTTGGACTTGGTCAATATTGGGTCCCTAAGGATCAAATACATTACCTCGATTGACCATATCGAGGCTATGATCCAGGGGAGCTAGAAGAAAAATAATAAAAATTAAATTAAATTAAAATTCAAATTAAATAAAATTAAATTAAAATTCAAATTAAATCAAACTAAATTAAAATCTAAATTAAATAAAATCAAACTAAATCCAAATTAAATTCAAATTAAATCAAACTAAATTCAAATTAAATCAAATTAAATTAAAATTAAAATTAAAATTAATCCAAATTCAATTAAGTTTTTACAAAAATCTTAAAAAATCCAAGGTAAGGCTCCAAAATAGCTGGCACCTCCAAACATAATCCACCCGACAAGGGTAACCAAGAATAGACTACCCGGCAGAGTAATTTAGGTTAGATTAAAACGGGCTAGGTTTAACTTGACTCACGGTACTGGTGAACTATTGGATGATAGTACATTGGGGAAGCTTAGTCATCGCATGTCTAGGAAGATATGACTTCGACCTGGTACGTTTGTTTAAGTGGAACTAACCGAAGCTACCCTTTATGTATCCTAACTAGTTAGACCAAGGTTTTGTACTAAGTCCAATGGGTAGGACTATTTGGAAAACCTCGAAGGCATGGTTACTTTAATGATGTCCTTGTGACTCACCATAACCCAGAAGTTTATCCAAAGAATGTCAACTTGTTGAACTCAAAGCTAAACCTGAATCTAACACAAAGTTAAACCAAACCCGAAAATTGAACCATAATTCATCTCATAAAATTATAGGATTCCATGATTTAAAACTTTAGATCAGCTGAGATGACTAACGAATAGAAAATAAAATTCGAATTAAAATCCAAAATTAAAAATTAAAATTCGTAATTAAAATTAAATTAATTCAAATTCAAAGTCAAAATTCGAATTAAAATTCGAAATTCAAAATTAAAATTCGTAATTAAAATTAAATTAATTAAAATTCAATTAAAATTTGAAATTCAAAATTAAAATTCATAATTAAAATTAAATTAATTAAAATTAAAAGTTAAAATTCGAATCAAAATTTGAAAGTCAAAATTAAAAGTCGTAATTAAAATTAAATTAATTAAAATTCAAAGTCAAAATTCGAATTGAAATTTGAAATTCAAAATTAAAATTCATAATTAAAATTAAATTAATTCAAATTCGAAATTCAAAATTCGAATTAAAACTTGAAATTTGATTTTAAAATTCATAATTAAAATTAAATTAATTCAAATCAAAATTAAAAATTCGAAATCAAATTAACTTAATTATTCTACAAATTAAATTAAATATTTTTAAAAAAATTAATTAACTTAATTATCATTCAAAATTAATTAACTTAAATATTTTTCAAATTTAATTAACCTAAATATTCTTCAAATTTAACCTAAATTTTTTCAAAATTAATTAACTTAAATATTTTCCAAAATTAATTAACTTAAATATTTTTCAAAATTAATTAACTTAAATATTTTTTAAAATTAATTAACTTAAATATTTTTCAAAATTAATTAACCTAAATATTTTTCAAATTTAATTAACCTAAGTATTCTTCAAATTTAATTAACTTAAATATTTTTCAAATTTAATTAACTTAAATATTTCTCAAATTAAATTAACTGAATTATTTTTCAAATTAAATTAACTTAATTATCTTTCAAATTTAATTAACTTAATTATGTTTCAAATTAAATTAACTTAATTTAAAATTTAATAAACTTAATACTTTTCAAAATTTAATTCTTTCAAAATTTAATTAACTTAATATTTTCAAAATTTAATTTAAACCTAATACTTTTTCAAAATTTAATTTTCTTTCAAAAAAAATAATTAACTTAAATATTTTTCATAAAATTAATCAACCTCATTTTCAAACTCAATCAACTTAATCAATTTAATTAATCCTCAACATTTAATTAACTTTCACAATCCTAATACTTACTCAATCACTTCAATTTCTTTTCATCAAATAGAGTCCAATTCAAACACTTTATGTGTAGGAACATAAAGAATTGGATCAGTGGATGTTAGATAGTGGATGCTCCAGACATATGACTGGAGATAAGTTAAAGTTCACAAAGCTCAAATTAAAGAGTTTAGGGTCTGTTGCATTCGGTAACGACGGCAAACTTAAGGTAATCGGAAGAGGTAACATCGAGCTCAAATCCGATTTTACTATTCAAAAAGTGTTACTAGTTGAAAACTTTAACTTTAATTTACTCAGTATAAGTCAATTGTGTGATAGTGGTTATTCAGTTCACTTTACAAAATCTGAATGTATAGTTAAAAATATTGATAATCCTGAAATCATACTTAAGGGCACTAGGAAAGATAATGTCTACACCATTAACCTACCAACATCCTCAATAAAGTGTTTTCTAACACAACAAGAGGAAACTGAGTTGTGGCACAGAAGATTGGGACACACTCACACTAGACTCATTGCAAAAATGAGTCAAAATGGTCTAGTTAGAGGTTTGCCCAAATTAAAATTTATTGAAAACTCAACCTGTAATGCTTGTCAACAAGGTAAACATGTCACGCCCCTAGGTCGTCCCTGCCAAAGAAAATTTCGGCAGCATCTCCCCTGTACGGGTGACAATCTAAAATTTCCTACAATGCCCTCAGGGCCACATATTCATCGGCCAACACGGCCGAAACAATAACAGTATAAATATAACAAACATCCACGCAGTTTATAATGAAAACTACACATAAGCACAGATAAGAAAAACATCGCAAAAACTCCTACTCAACTACACCCATAAAGCACAAAACTGATATCCTACTCAACTACACTCATAAAGCACAAAACTGATATCATCCAAATATAAATCCACCGATAACAAAACATACAAGATCCAAATGTCAAGCTATAAGTCTGAAAAGCAAGTCTAACACAATAAGTAAAACCCAAACTGTGCGAACTCGTCGCGACACGCAATGGTGGGGGACTAGTAACTGGAACTCCTCCGGACAGCCTCAACCTGAAAAGAATAATAACGGGGTGTGAGTCTAACACTCAGCGAATACCTAGTTGACATGCATAGTAAACTATAACAAATAGTCATAACTATGCGTACAGTCTCCTGATATAACATATAGAAAATGCAGAACAAAAAGATAGGGAGTAACTGTACTAACCGGAACCTGGGTATAAGGGTATCAAAGCCGTCAAACCCAAAGTATCATAAAACCTGTATGCATGTCAAACAATGCATCCATCCAATATGCAGCATATAAAGTGCAACAACCACAAGCAATAAATGCAAACAATGCATATGATGCCAATAACATGTCCTGATCACCCCTACTGCCAGTCAGCCATCTCACACACGATGGTGAGACCGAGTGGGTAGGGCTGTGACAACCGAGCACTCTGTCGTCACTGCTCCAGATGAGTGACCGAGTGGACGGGATGCTGTCGGAGTACACCTATCCTCCTACCTCAAACATAGTGAGGGAGTGCAATGCTCTCATCTCCCAGTACGCGATGACGGGGAGGGATCCCTGCCGGCTACCACGCTGCGTCACACTGCCCATGAGCTGACCAACGGAGCCAAACAGAGCAAATGCTGCACACACCCTGCCTGAATAAAAATCACTAACCCATGAGTGATTGTGTGTGCAGTTCCATGTAACTGGCAATGCGCTCAACAATAATGGAGTTGTTAACCGCTCAGCATGCAATCATGCAAGATGGTGCATGTCACTAAGCCAGGAAATATCCTAATCCTATCCCTCTCCAACAATGTATACCAAAATTTAAGGATCAAATAGTATGATCTGGGTATACATGTCAAGTAGGGTATCTAACCAGTCCAATATATCATAGAGCATGGCATGTCACTACCTCTATAACATAAAGGTAATAAACAGATAACAAACAATACATGCTCGGAAGTAAATAGTGACATGCCAATGTAGATATAATCATAATTATTACTACTTGTTAAGATCTACTAAACATATCAACAAGACATATCAAAATAGATAGGTCAAGGTACCCGCCTCCAAAGAAAGATCCAATCCGGTCCAAATCCGACGTCGAGATGCTTGTCTCGCGTCAAAATCCTTGATTCCTAGCACTGTTGCTGCTGGATGAATTTGCTGTCGTAACAGAAAGTCCACAAAATAGCCTTCCTTGGCGGAGTCCTATACAGAAAATGCATACACTTCCTACCAATCTGATCTCACTGATCTCAGCCATAGCTTACCCTAACTCAGTGCCGACAGCTTCCTCTCTGTCGGAGAACCAATCGAACCAGCAGACTTACCCTTCAAGGGTTCCCTCTCCGGCGGCTAGGTCTCACTGCCGTTGAGATCCAAGGAACGGGAGAAAAAGTCACTCGTCTGGAAAGTCGACCGCAGCCCAATCCAGCAAACCTAGGGCTTCGATCTTCTCCTTGATCGAAGATCGATTCATGCGAGGCGACGATTCAGAGAGGGCACGACTGGTGGCAACTTCAAATGAGGAGATTGAGGCTCGATCCTCTCTGCCGGCGAGTTAACAGAGGGAGACGGTGGTGGTGGCGTCGGCTAGGGCAGAGAAAAGGCGGCGGTGGAGATCCTAGGGTAGAGGATGTCGTCGTCGTGAGGGGCAGAGGGTGAGGGAGAGGGATCAAAAGGAGGAAAGACTCGAAACTTCCTTTGACCGACCATTTTGTAGGCTAGGGGAGGAGCGGAATCGACGCCGTGACAGCGGCGGTTTGGGAAAGAAAGGAAACGGCCGGAGTGTGGCTCGGGCACGAGGCGCAGATCAAGGAAGACATGGCGAAAAAAAAGAAATAAAGAAAAAGAAAAAAGAAATGATTAAAGAAAATAAACATTTCCTCATTTAAACGAGGTAGCCTAAACAGGGTTTCCCGGGCCCAATTTTATCCTCGCAACCTAAGTCATACGAGCTCCGAAAAATTCCCGAAAAATTTCTAAAAATTTCGAAAAATTTCCTTATTATTATTCGCCATTTTTCGGTATTTTACAAAACAAACTAAGGCAAATCATAAATTAACCAACCTTAATAGAACAACCTCAATACTTGAGCTCCTTCACCTAGACTTGTTTGATTCACATGGAGCCAAGTCACTAAGTAAAAATCAATATTGCTTAGTGATAATCAACGATTACTCAAGATTTACTTGGGTAAATTTATAAGAAATAAAAGTGAAACCTTTGAAGTATTTAAAATCTTCTTAAAGTAATAGAAAATGAAAAAGACACCCAAATAAAAAGAATTAGAAGTGACCATGGGGGGAATTTGAAAATCACAACTTTATTGAATTTTGTGAAATTAATGGGTATCAATATGAATAATCTTGCCCTAGGGCCCCCCAACAAAATGGCCTAGTAGAACGTAAAAACCGAACCCTACAAGAAGTCGCTAGGACTATGTTAAATGAATACAAACTAAGCAACCAATTCTGGGTTGAAACGATAACTACAGCATGTTATATCCAAAATAGAATCTTAATTAACAAATCCCATAATAAAACACCCTATGAAATATATTACAATAAAATTCATAATCTAAATTACTTAAAAGTTTTTGGATGTAAAGTACACATTTTAAACACCAAAGACTACTTAGGAAAATTTTCATCAAAAACAACTCTAGGAATATTTTTAGGATATTCAACAACCAGTAGGGCATATAGGGTGTATAACAAACATACTCTAAAAGTTGAAGAAACAATAAATGTAATATTTGATAAAGATAACAAAATAACAAATGAAAATAATACAAAAAATCTTAACCCAATAATTATTGAAGATGATGAAATTCAATCTAACTCTAATAAACCAAAGGAACAAACCTCTGACCCAAATATAAGACCAACAAGAGTAAGTAGTTCTCACCCACCTGACCAAATTTTGGGTGATCCAAACCTAGGAGTCAGAACCAGATCTTCCTATAGAAACCAGAGTCAGATTGCCCTTATTTCTAAAATTAAACCTAAGACCATTGAAGAAGCCATACCTGACCCAGATTGGATCATTGCCATACAAGAAGAATTAGCCCAGTTTGATAGAAACCAAGTCTGGGAACTTGTACCTAAACCCGTAGATAAGTCCATAATTGACACCAAATGGGTATTTAGGAATAAATTAGATAATCAAGGTGATATAGTGAGAAATAAGGCAAAACTAGTAACCAAAGGGTTCAGCTAGGTTGAAGGTTTGGACTATGACGAAACCTATGCACCAGTAGCTAGACTCGAATCCATTAGAATGCTGTTGGCTTATGCAGCACATAAAGGATTTAGATTATATTAAATGAATGTCAAGTCAGCCTTTTTGAATGGGTTTATTAAGGAATAGTATATGTAAGTCAACCTCCAGGGTTTGAGGATTTAGACAACCCAAACCATGTATTTAGACTGAAAAAGGCATTATATGGATTAAAGCAAGCACCGAGGGCATGGTATGAACGGCTATCCAATCACTTGATATCCAAAGGCTTTAACCAAGGACAAATAGATCCGACCCTATTTGTAAAAACCGTAGAAAAAGACATCTTCATAGCCCAAATCTATGTTGATGATATAATTTTTTGCTCAACCAACTCTAAACTTTTAAAAGAATTTATTAAACTAATGGAAAATGAATTCGAAATGAGTTTGGTTGGGGAACTTACCTTTTTATTAGGCTTACAAATCAAACAAACCAAAGATGGAATCTATATTTATCAAACTAAATATGCTAAGGAATTAATTAAAAAATTTGGCATGAAAAATTCAAAAATTATAAATACTCCAATGGCAACCAACATCAACATTGACTCTGACCCAGAAGGAAAACCAGTAGACCCAAAGTACTATAGAAGTGCAATAGGTAGCCTACTCTACCTAACTGCAAGTCGACCCGATATATTATTTGCAGTAGGTATGTGCACAAGATACCAATCTTGTGCAAAAGAATCGCACCTAACATATGTTAAAAGGATACTTAGGTACATTAAAGGTACCCTAAACGTAGGACTTTGGTACCCTAGAACTTGCACCTTTGACCTTTTTGGCTATTCTGATTCAGACTATGCCGGGTGTAAACTAGACAGAAAAAGCACAAGTGGTAACTGCCAAATTCTAGGTCAGTGCCTAGTAAGTTGGTGAAGCAGAAAGCAACACTGTGTTGCTCTATCCACTATTGAAGCTGAATACATAGCCCTAGGAGAGTGTGCCTCTCAACTCTTGTGGATGATGCATACATTAAAAGACTTTCAACTAGAATACAAAAATATAAAAATTTTAATTGACAACATGAGCTCAATTAATCTAACTAAAAATCTAATTCACCACTCAAGGACTAAACACATAGAGGAAAAATACCATTTTGTAAGGGATCATATAGCCAAGGGTGAAATTGTACTCAACTATGTTGAGTCCAAATCAAACCTAGCTGACATTTTCACAAAACCCTTACCTGAACTTGAGTTCAGTGCACTCAGAAGGCAAATAGGAATGTGTTGGGTAGAGTAGATTTTGATTTTCAAATCAGTTACCTACCTTTACTCTTAAATGTTTTACTTGTTTTCAAAATCTGCTTAAGTTTAAAATTATATTTCTAAATTCTAGGAAAAATTTGTTTTCAAAATTCCAATTTTACTAGATTTTCAAATTTGGACTTAGCCTAGGCTCTACCCTAGATATCATGTTCCCCTAGAATTCAGCCAGAGCATCTCACAAACACCTAGGCTTACCTTGATTGTGCTTGAAACACTTAGAATGGTATGAGATGCATAGGGTACAGCCTGGACTCAAGAATGCTTATATCTGTGCATCAATATGAGTCTGGGCGTTAAATACCTAATATACAGTAATCAAGTCAAGTTATCCAGCCCTAGTCAAATCTAACTGGATCTATTAACTTAACTTGACTAACCAAGTGAAAGTTGTTGTCCTCTAGACAATCAGCTAGTAGCTAGATGGTTAGACATGTGGCCAGGTAATCAAGTATTTGAATTGTTAGGGTTACTCAACTTGCACATTAGGGCTCTGATACCTTACTAAAAGAACCTAATTAACTTACAATCAACTCAAGTCATGCTTGGACATTAAGGTTTAAACTTATTGCTCCTCCTTGGCCATTAAGTATTTTGAAATTCATTATTCATTTAAATATTTTTCAAAAAAAAATAAATAACAGTCTTAGAATTTCTTAATATTTTTTATACACTTTTTAAAGTCATTTGAAAATTTAGTGAAGTTTATTTTTTTCTCTCTCCAAGTTATTATTCAAAAAGTATGTTCAAAAATTAAAAGAATATTTACCAATAAAGCCTTCAGAATCTATTTAACAGAGTTTGAAAAATATATTTTTCCCCAAAGATTTCAACTAAGTTTCAAAATTGGCTAAAGTTACTTTTCAGAGTAAACCTTCTGCTAGCTTAATTGAAATAAAATTATCTCTTTAGACATTTAGCTAAGAATTTTATAATGAAAATTATAAAAAGATAAGTGTTTGAAAAGTTCTTTAAATTAGCCAAACATCCCTTCTTTAAAGCTAAGAGTTTTCTTTAAAAAAATTTTCAAATTTAATTCAATTTTCGTAATTAAAAAAAATCCCTTTTAAAAAGACTTTTAAAGGTTAATGAAAAATCTTTAAATAAAGTCTTTAAAAGCTTAAGTTTTCAAAATTTTGGCTAAACATAGTTGTTTTGCACTTAAACTATTTTTACTTAGCCAAATTTTACTAAATTTTTTCCTACAAAGTTTTAAAAGCCAAGTATTTTAAATGTTAGTTTTGGGCTTCAACATTTTTACTAAGTTTTTCCTACAAAGTTTTTTGATATATGGCAAAGGGGGAGAGTAGGACAAAAATTTAAATTAAGGACAAGTGTTCTCTTATTAAGGGGGAGCCTTGACTTGCAAATTTTAGGTTTAACTTGTAAATTTTAGGTTTACCTTAAATTTTATAAAGTTTAAAATCTCTTTAGCTTGTACTTAACTTGTTACTTAAGTATGCTTACGTTTGTGCTTAACTCCTTATTTAAAAGCATGCTTATATTTATTTATGCTTTTTGTTTTACTTAACTTTGAATTTGAGTTGTCATAATCAAAAAGGAGAGATTATTGGTAGGGGAAGCATCAGACAATCGAACCCATGTTTTGATAATGGCAAAGGGTTCAAAGTTAAGTAGTCTTGTGATCTAACAAGTTCATGGAGCTTGCAGGAAAGTCCTAAATGGTACTTAGGCAAAAGTCCTAGCTGCGGTTAGGCAAGTGGAAAACCCTAGGGGGTGGTAACCCTAGGTCATAGGGGGTGGTAAACCTATGTGGAAAGTCTTGGTGGATCGAGAACTTCAGGCAAAAGTCCTGGGGGGTAACCCTAGGTGGAAAGTCCTGGTGTCGCAAATCAGATGGAAGACTGGACGGGCCGGGAAGCGGAAGTCCAGCAGAAAGTCCAGAAGCTTCGAGCGCTGAGCAAAAGTCCAGTCGATCTGGAGGATCGCACTGGCAACAGGTAAATCTCCTGAGTGGAGTAGGTGAGGACACGTTCCCCGTAGAGGGAACAATAGGCGTCGGGTTGACCTAAGGTTTCCGGTTGGAAATCTGAAGTCAAACCCGGATAGTCCGATAACTGTCGATTATATCACTTATAATATGTCTGTGCTAACTTTGTTTTGCAGAGTTTTGTGTTTGGGACTAACACATTTTGCAGGAACAAAGAAGCACATTTAACCTCGGATGAATAGTGTCTGAGGCTCCTCCATGGGGCTTGGAGGCGCCTCGGGTGCAAGCCGAAGCCAGCTGTCTAGAGGAGCTGGAGGCGCCTTCGACCAGCCTTGAGGCGCTTTCAATGAGATAAGGTGCGACCAGATCTGAGCTGATCCACGCGTGCGACTCGACGGCCTGGAGGCGCCTCGGACAGGCTTGGAGGTGAGGCACTGTTTAAAAGGGGGGTCGAGGCAGAGGCTCAACACATCAATTCAAAAGTTATTATTCATCAACGTGCTGCTCAAAAACGACCCGACGAAGCTACGACGAGTTTTCGACAACCCAAAGCTAAAAGTGTTCCTCTTCGTGTTGTCGGTATAAGTTACTATTAGTAATTTCAATTGTAATCTCTTCTTGTACCGAATTTGCGATTTGATAGTGAATTGCCCACAATAATCACTCAACGAGCGAGGGTCGTGGAGTAGGAGTCACCTAAGGCTCCGAACCAAGTAAAAACACTTGGGTCCTTTTTGTGTTTACTTTTATTGTTATTTCCGCTGCATTACACTCGAACGCTTTACGAATTCGAATCGAACGAAATAGCCACGAGCGCTATTCATCCCCCCCCCCTCTAGCGCTTTCGATCCAACATTAAACAATTAAGTTTTAGTTATTTACTTATTAATTACTTAATTAAGATTAAAATTTAAATTTTGAGTGATTTAATCATTTTATAAAATATCTCAATTTTAAAATATTATTATTATTTATCAAAAAAAAATTAAAGAAATTTAAGATGATTTAAAGTAATTTAAAAAATAATAAAAGGATTTAAGTTTAATTTTAATTTTAAATCTTAAATTAAGTTTAAATTTTAAGTTTTAAATTATGTATATATTTAAAGTTTTTAAGTTAAAATTAAAGTTCTAAATTCAAGTTTTAAATTTTAATTTTAATTTAAGTTATAAATTTAAATTTAAATTTAAGTTTTAAATTTAAGTTTTAATTGGTTTTAAAATGATCTTTAAAGTTTAAAAAAAAAATTCAAAGAATTTTTAAAAAAATTAAGATGTTTTTTTATAAAAAAATTAAAAGAATTTTTTTAAAAGAAATTTTAAAGTTTTTTTAAAAATAATTTTTAAATTGATTTTTTAAATAATTTTTAAAGGAATTTTAACATGATTTTTAAATAATTTTTAAAAGAATTTTTAAAAAGATTTTTAAAATAATTTCTAAATAATTTATAAAAGAATTTTTTAAAATGATTTTTAAAACATTTTTTAAAAGAACGGTTAAAAGGATTTTTAAAGAATTTTTAAATAATTTTTTTAAAAAAATTAAAATAATTTTTAAAATAATTTTCAAAAACTATTTAATGTTTTTAAAAAAATTTAAAATAATTTTTAAAATGATTTTTATAGTTTTTAAAAGAATTTAAAAATAAATTTTTTAAAATGATTTTTAAAATTTTTAAAAGAATTTTAAAATAATTTTTTTTAAATGATTTTTAAATTTTTAAAATAATTTTTAAAAATATTTTAAAAATTTTTTAAAAGAATTTTAAAATTTTATAAAAGAATTTTAAAATAATTTTTTTAAAGAATTTTTAAAATGAATTTTTATATAATTTTTAAAATGAATTTTAAAAAAAAAAATTAAAATGATTTTTAAAGAATTTTAAAAGTATTTTTAAAGAAGTTTTTAAAATGATTTTTAAAAGATGTTTTTAAATAAATTTTAAAAGAAGTATTTAAAATAATTTTTAAAAGAAGTTTTCAAAATAATTTTTAAAAGAATTTTTTAAATAATCTTTAAAAGATGTTTTTAAATAATTTTTAAAAGATGTTTTAAAATAATTTTTAAAAGATGTTTTTAAAATAATTTTTAAAAGAATTTTTAAAGTTTTTTTTAAAAGAATTTTTTAAAATAATTTTAAAAATGATTTTTAAAGACTTTTTTTTAAAGATTTAAAGATAATTTTTTTATGATTTTTTTAATTTTAATTTTAATTTAACTTATTTTAATTTAGTTTTAATTTAATTTAATTTAATTTTTAGTTCTTAGTCATCTCATCTGATCTAAATTTTCAATCAGGGAATTCTATAATTTTATGAGATTAGTTAGGTTCAGTTTTAGGATTTGGTTTAATTTTGTGTTAGATTCAGATTTAGCTTTGGGCTCAACAAATAGGGATTATTCGGATAAACTTATAGGTTATGGTGAGTCACTTGGACATCAATAGAGTAACCATACCTTCGAGGTTTTCCAAATAGTCCTATCCACTGAACTTAATACAAAACCTTGATCTAACCGGTTAGGATCCGTAAAGGGTAGTTTCGGTTAGTTCCACTAAACCAAATGCACTGTAAACGCCTGCCCTTCTACTAACCTCAACTTACAGGACAAACGTTACGCTTTTCTCGTACATCTAAATTTTCGGCATTCTTACCTATTACATGCTGCTTAGTCCATAGATCTATTCTAACCTATTACGACTAGTAGGACATCACTTGCAGCCAAGTAGGGCCGAAGGGAGTCTGAACCTTTTAACAGGTCTGGGTCGTGTGGCCCTGACAGGTATTGTACTCCCGACTGGCGCAGGGCACGGTCGTGTGAGGGTCGCAGGGTCGTGACCCTTGCCAGAGGATGGGAGAGGCACGACCGTGTGAACCCACATGGTCGTGTCACTTCGCCCGAGAGAAAGAGAGACACGGCCGTGTGGAATCACACGGCTGTGTAGCATTGACTAAGAGGAGGAGGTGCTCGGCCGAGAGGAAGAAGGGCACGGCTGTGTGTTTCCACACGGCCGTGTCACCTTGGCCGAGAGGAGGAAGGGCACGGTCGTGTGCTTCCACACGGCCGTGTCACCTTGGTTGAGAGGAGGTAGTGGAAGGTCATGTGAACCCGCACGACCGTGCCATGGGTTGTGTGGAGGATCCCCCTTCTCTACCGAAGGAGCTTGTTCTCCCCTCTTTCACTTATCCTTGCCATTCAAAATTCAGCCAAGCCGTCAAATTCATTCTAAACCAATTAGTGCTAGTATTTTACGTAAAGCGGAGGGAAAAAAATACTAAAGTTCTACATGTTCCCCATAATAATAAATTCTCTAATTTCTTTCCATTGTTCCATCACACACACACCCCCGAGCACTGCTCTTGCTACCTCTTCCTACTCAAGCTTTCCTTTTCCTTTATCTGCAGTATAAGGGAATGCAAATCTATAAGCGGATGCTTAGTAAGTACCATCTACTGAAAAATGATACATTAAAAGAGGACATGCTTTTTAAACTGCTTGAGGAAAATGCAACAATGTAAACATGCTTTTAAAACTGCTTAGGGAAACATAAACATGCACTTGACAGTAATTCACACGAAAATCATATTTCGGAAATATGTACGTGACATGCATTTTTAAACCAGTTTATCATGCAAACCATCAACTTAAAAACCATGCTATTAATGAAGGGAACACAGGATTCTTGGCATATTGTAGAGTTCATCAATGCTACACGATATAACTCAACTTCTCAACTTAAGGGACCTCCACTAAGACAAACCATAAAGTTTGAAAACATTACATTACATAATTAGTAAAAATAATAATCACTTGCTTGGGCTCGGCATTGTACCACTTTGCGTGCATCCTTAATAAGATCCGAGGTAGCTAATCCCGAACCTATCAAGGTACTACTAGGCGATCTAGGAGCCTAGGGGCGATCTAGGAGCTCACCCATGGACCTTGGGTCTAGTACATGCATTTCTAAAGTAAAATACTTTCTTTTAACTACTAATTTCTTGTACTTTCACTTGCTTGCCATTTAACCAAACACTTTATGTGCACTTAATCCCCTCTCACTTATGGGGAAGCACTTTAGGGCACTTGAATCTTCTTCTTAGCTCCAAAACTAAATGGGAAGCAAATTCTAGATTCCCTACACATGCTCTTAATCCCTAAAACTTTAGAGGGCATCATACATAACATGACATGCTTCTTCTTTTATATGTCTAAAGCATATCTCAACATGCATCTTCTAAATCATGCATAAAAGACATTACAAAACGTATCTTTAAAGCAACTTATAATGCAGGTGAGGGGTACTTACATATTTTCGCTAGATCTTACTACTATAAGGTGTAGGGGAGACTATCCTCCCTCGTATGCCTTAATCTCTGAGTCGCCCTTCACCCGCATACCAATCCTTACAAAAACTCTCCTCCTAGATCCTCCACTTGAAGATCTTCGAAGCTTGGAACCTAGATTTATTGATCTTGGCCGAAAACCAAAAGGGGGAAAAGAGGGAATTCAGCTAGAGAGGAAAAGAAGAGGAAGATTAGGTTTTTAATCTCATCCACCCCTTTTATACTAAGTGGAGTTGAAGCATCTCTTCACATATAACCTACATATAATGAATTGTTTCATATTGTTCACGCGATGTTTTACCACCACCTAATGGCTACTTAAATCAATCTCAACTAAGAGGTCTTGAGTTCAAATCTTAGCCCGGGTCATTTATGAATATATTTTTATTTCTTTTCTTTTCTTCTATTCCTTTTTGCTCTTTTTGGAAGAAAGGAAATTTACGGGTGTTACAATCCTCATACCTTATAAAAAGTTCATCCTCGAACTTAGAACAGGTGTGGATACTTCCGTCTCATATCATCCTCGCGTTCTCATGTTGCCTCTTTATACTGTTGACCTTGCCACAGCACTTTCACTAACGGTATCTCTTTGTTCCTCAACTTCTTAACTTCTCGATGTATTATCTGAATAAGTCGATTTTCATAACTGAGGTTCTCTTGAACTTGTACCGTCTGTGGCACAATCACTTGATTTACACCGGGAACATGCTTCTTCAGCATTGAGACATGGAATACATTATGAATAGCTAATATTTCCTGAGGTAGTTCCAACTTATAAGCTACCTTGCCAACCCTTCTAGTGATCCGGTATGGCCCCACGTAACATGGACTCAACTTTTCTTTCTTTTCAAACCGCATCACTCTTTTCATAGGCGTTACTTTGAGGAACACTAAATCCCCAACACCCATCACTCTTAGCAGTTTCTATCCTCTGGTGAATATTCTGAATGGCTTTGGTGGTGTCCTCGATAAGATCTGTCTGGAGTCCCATTTCTTTCTTCTCACCGCCTTTATACCAGCATATAGGAGATCTACATCTCCTCCCATATAGAGACTCATAGGGTGTCATTCCGATAATAGCTTGATAGCTATTATTATATGTGAATTCTGCTAAGCATAGGTATTGGCACCAACTCCCTTTAAAATCTAAGGCACAAACCCATAGCATATCCTCCAGAACTTGATTTACTTGTTCTGTTCACCCATTTGTTTGAGGATGAAATGTTGTACTAAACCGTAGCTTAGTGCTAAGAGCTCTCTAAACACACTCCCAGAATTGTGAAGTAAAGCAACCATCTCTATCAGAAATTATAGTTTTGGGAACTCCATGCAATCTGATAACCTCTTTAACAACATTTGCGCTAGCTGTTCTATAGAGTAGGATGTTCTGATAGCTAGAAAATGAGTGGACTTGGTCAATCTATCCACTATTACCCAGATAGCATCGAATCCATTCGTAGTTCTGGGTAGTCCTATTATGAAGTCCATAGATATATCCTCCCACTTCTATTCTGGAATCTGGATAGACTGCAGAACTCCGTCTGGTCTCTGATGTTCTGCTTTAACCTGTTGGCACGTCAGGCAGGTACTGACATGTCTTGCAATATCTCTTTTCATTTCTGACCACCAGAAGCGTCCCTTTAAATCTTGGTACATCTTGGTGGAGTTAGGATGCATTGCATAGGGTGCTCCATGGGCTTCATCTAAAATTTTCTTTCGTAGCTCTTCTTGATGAGGGACAAAGAGGCGATTACCAAAATATAGTATCCCGCCATCTGATACCCAGAACTCCCCATTTTCTCCTTCTTGTATTCCCTACTTGATCTTCTGAATATTAGGATCTTCCTCTTGCCCTTTTTGTATCTCGTCAAGTAGGGTGACACTAGTGTCAAAGTGGAGAGCTGCCTAGTAATAATTTCAAGCCCAAAATTTACTATTTATTTCTATAGGGGATGGGCTATAGCAGGTAAGGACAATAAAGCTGAGCAAGATTTCCTACTGAGTTCATTTGCCACTAGTTCACCTTCCCTGTATGGTAGAGAATTTCACAGTCATAGTCTTTGGCCAGTTCCAGTCATCTCCGTTGTCTTATGTTCAAGTCTTTTTGAGTGAAGAAATACCTAAGACTCTAGTGATCTGTGTAAATCTTGCACTGAGCTCCGTATAAGTAATGCCTCCAAATCTTGAGAACGAAGACTACCACTGCTAACTCAAAGTCATGAGTAGGATAGTTCTTCTCATAATCCTTGAGTTGTCTCGAGGCATAAGCGATGACCTTGTCATTCTGCATCAGTACAACCCCGAGTCCTAATTTAAAAGCATCACTATAAATATCGAAGCTTTCGTTATTCTCTGGGAGACTCAGGATTGGGGCACTGGTTAGTATCTTTTTCAGTTCAATGAAACTCTTCTCACAATCCTCTGTCTATTCAAACTTTCGGTTCTTTCTGGTAAGTGCTGTCAGTGGTGAGGCGATCCTTGAGAAGTTCTCTACAAATTTCCTGTAGTAGCTCGCTAACCCAAGGAAACTCCTGATTTCACTGGCATTCTTAGGTCTATTCCAGTTACTCACAACTTCTATTTTTGTTGGGTCTACCATAACCCCATCCTTGGAAATAATGTGGCCTAGGAAGGACACTTGCTCGAGCCAGAACTCGCACTTAGAAAACTTTGCGTACAGCTGACTCTGCATAAGAATCTTTAATACTGCCCTCAGATGTTCAGCATGTTCTTTCTGAGTTCTGGAGTATATAAGGATATCGTCTATGAAGACGATTACGAACTTGTCCAAATATGCTTTGAATACTCTGTTCATCATATCCATAAAAGTAGTAGGAGCATTCATCACTCCAAAAGGCATAACTACAAACTCGTAGTGCCCATACCTCGTTTGGAATGTCATCTTCGATACATCATTCGCTTTCACTTTCACTTGATGATATCCAGACTGCAAGACTATCTTGGAAAAGACTATGGATCCCTTTAACTGATCAAATATATCGTCAATTCTCAGCAGGGGATAACTTTTTTTTATGGTTACTTTGTTCAGCGCTCGGTAGTACATTCACATTCGCATGGACCCATCCTTCTTCTTTACAAACAACACCGGAGCTCCCTATAGTGAGCGACTAGGGTGAATAAAACCCTTGTCAAGAAGCTCCTGTAGTTGTCCCTGAAGTTCTTTCAATTCTACGGGAGCCGTGCGGTAAGGTGCCTTTGAGATTGGATGGGTACCAGGGATGAATTCAATCTCAAATTCAATTTCCCTATCTGGAGCTAAGTCTGGCAACTCCTCCGAAAACACTTCCGGGTAGTCACATACGACTCTAACTTCCTCTAGCTTTTGGGTTCTTTCTTGCTGGGTGTTAACCACATAAGCTAGAAACCCGGAACATCCATCAACTAACATTTTCTGTGCTTTTATGGCCGATAAGAATTTATGGGTTCTCTTCCTTGATTCTCTGATGAACTCAAACTTAGACTCTGCCTCAAGTTGGAATAGGACTCTTCGCTTACGGAACTTGATGGAAGCACCATATTTACTCAGAAAGTCTATCCCAAAAATGACATCATAATCCGACATATTCAGCATTATCATATCACTGTAATGTTCTCTGTCTGAAATTTTGACTGGCACAGCACGTAGCCAATGCGTAGATGTTATTATCTCTCCCGAGGATAGTGTCGTTAAGAACTGTCTGGTTGGGACATCTGGGGGTATACCTATACTTTCAGCAAATACTATGGAGATAAACGAACGGGTTGCCCCAGTATCAAATAGCACAGTTGCATATAGATTAAAAATGTGTATCTGACCTGTGATAACCGTGGAGGCGTTTGCTACCTCCTCTCTGGTAAGGGAGAAAATTCGAGCATTTATAGAACTTGGTGGAGCCTCCAGTTTGCCCTGGCTAATTTGAGGACCCTCCAATGTGGCCTGCATCTGGTGTAACAACACCTGGTTGCCTCCATACTAAACAGGTTGTGCTGGAGGTAGGTTGCTCTTGGTCGGGCAATACTTGGCTATATGCCCCTCTTGACCACACGTATAACAACCACTAGTGCCCTTGCGACAAATTCCAGGATGCATCTTTCCGCACGTGGAACACGTGGTATACTTAGGCTGATTGCTTACGGATCCTCTCTTCTTATTACTCCACTGCTTTCTCTTAGAGCTTCCCTTCGAGGTTGAACCTTGGACCTGAGTTTTCTGAGTGCTAGAATTCCCTTGACCTTTGTTCTCAATCTGTACTGGCTTCTGCAGCTTGATGTTGCTCATGTAATGCTCCGTGATCAGGGTACTACTAATCAACTCCTCTACAATCTGCAGTCTATTCATTCCGCCAGCTACATTCAGAGCTATCTCTGACCTCAACATCTTGAGCATTAGCCTTACCCTTTCTTGTTCCGTGGTGACCAGTTCAGGGCATAGGCGAGACATCCTATTAAATTTCTTCACGACTTCATCAACTGATAAACTTCCTTGTAAAAATTCCGTGAACTCATCATAATGTTTATTCGTGACTCGCATATGGAAGAACTCCTCGAAGAACTCAGTTTCAAAGTCAGACCAGGTCATTTGATCCACTTTTCATTTTGCCTTGACCCGTTCCCACCACATTCTTTCATCTCCAGTGAGGTAGAAGGCGGCACACTTTATCTCTTCTACCTCCGGCCAGTCTAGTAGCTCCATTATGCTCTCCAGGGTTTTGAACCATGCCTGAGCATCCCATGGTTCATTGGTGCTTGAGAAATTCTCTGGTTTCAGTTTTTGTCATTGGATGAGGTATGCTTCTTGCCTCACTTCCTTTGCTGGGGCTACAAGTGTAACTGATGGAACTTCTGCCGTAATAGGTGCCACCGCATTGGCTTCCGGTGGGACTACAAGAGGAGCTTGCTAGTTAGCAGTTAAGGCGGCAATAACCTGCTGTTGCTCCGCTAATTGTCTCTGCAGTTGAGCTACTACTTCTAGAAGGTTGGGCTGGGGTGCAGACTCATTCATCTCTGGTTGAGGTTCATTAACTTTTAGCTATCTAGCAGGATGTCCTCTGGCCATCTACATAATCACCTACCAACCAGTGAGACAATGCATTAACCCATCCTCATTCCTACTTGCTATTATTAGCATTGTCATGTATAATAAGCATGCTCTCTTTCTTACTTGCTATCATTAGCACTTATTAGCACTTTCATGTATAAGCATGCTTAATCTTAACAACAGTTCTTACTAATCATAACAGAAATAAATACGTAAAAGTTATGCGAAGGTACTTTCTTACTTGAAAGCTGCAGGATCAATACTTGAGGTGTGTGACGGAAGGATGGAACTTGGCTTTGATACCAAATTGTAAATGCCCGCCCTTCTACTAACCTCAACTTATAGGACAAACATTATGCTTTTCTCATACATCTAAATTTTTGGCATTCTTACCTATTACATGCTGCTTAGTCCATAGATCTATTCTAATCTGTTATGATTGGTAGGACATGACTTGCAGCCAAGTAGGGCCGAAAGGAGTCTGAAGCTTCTAGTGGGTCTGGGTTGTGTGGCCCTGATAGGTATTGTACTCCCGACTGGCGCAGAGCACGGCCGTGACCCTTGGCAGAGGATGGGAGAGGCATGGTTGTGTGAACCCACACGACCGTGTCACTTCGGACGAGAGAAAGAGAGACACGACCGTGTGGAATCACACGGTCGTGTAGCATTGGCCGAGAGGAGGAGGTGCCCGACCGTGTGATTCAACACGGCCGTGTCACCTCGGTTGAGAGGAAGAAGGGCACGACCGTGTGTCTCAACACGATCGTGTCACCTTGGCTAAGAGGAGGAAGGGCACAGCCGTGTGCTTCCACATGGCCGTGTCACCTTGGCCGAGAGGAGGCAGTGGAAGGCCGTGTGAACCCGCACGGTCGTGCCATGGGTCGTGCAGAGGATCCCCCTTCTCTACCGAAGGAGCTTGTTCTCCCCTCTTTCACTTATCCTTGCCATTCAAAATTCTGCCAAGCTGTCAAATTCATTCTAAACCAACTAGTGCCAGTATTTTACGTATAGCAGAGGGAAAAAAATACTAAAGTTCTACATGTTCCCCATAATAACAAATTCTCTGATTTCTTTCCATTGTCCCGCCACACACACACCCCCAAGCACTGCTCCTGCTGCCTCTTCCTACTCAAGCTTTCCTTTTCTTTTATCTGCAGTATAAAGGAATGCAAATCTATAAGCGGATGCTTAGTAAGTATCATCTACTCACAAAATGATACATTAAAAGAGGGCATGCTTTTTAAACTGCTTGAGGAAAATGCAACAATGTAAACATGCTTTTAAAACTGCTTAGGGAAACATAAACATGCACTTGACAGTAATTCATACGAAAACCATACTTCGGAAATATATACGTGACATGCATTTTTAAACCAATTTATCATGCAAACTATCAACTTAAAATCCATGCTAATAATGAAGGGAACATAGGATTCTTGGCATATTATAGAGTTCATCAATGCTACACGATATAACTCAACTTTTCAACTTAGGGGACCTCCACTAAGACAAACCAAAAAGTTTGAAAACATTATATTACATAATTAGTGAAAATAATAATCACTTGCTTGGGCTCGGCATTGTACCACTTTGCACGCATCCTTAATAAGATCCGAGGTAGCTAATCCTGAACCAATCAAGGTACTACTAGGCGGTTTAGGAGCCTAGGGGTGATCTAGGAGCCCACCCATGGACCTTGGGTCCAGTACATGCCTTTCTAAAGTAAAATACTTTCTTTTAACTACTAATTTCTAGTACTTGCACTTGCTTGGCATTTAACCAAACACTTTATGTGCGCTTAATTCCCTCCCACTTATGGGGAATCACTTTAGGGCACTTGAATCTGCTTCTTAACCCCAAAACTAAATGGGAAGTAAATTCTAGATTCCCTACACATGCTCTTAATCCCCAAAACTTTAGAGGGTGTCATACATAACATGACATACTTCTTCCTTTACATGTCTAAAGCATATCTCAACATGCATCTTCTAAATCATGCATAAAAGACATTACAAAGCACATTTTTAAAGCAACTTATACTGCAGGTGAGGGGTACTTACATTTTTTTCGCTAGATCTTACTACTATAAGGTGTAGGGGAGACTATCCTCTCTCATATGCCTTAATCTCCGAGTCGCCCTTCACCCACGTACCAATCCTTGCGAAAACTCTCCTCCTAGATCCTCCACTTGAAAATCTTCGAAGCTTGGAACCTAGATTTATTGATCTTGGCCGAAAACCAAAAGGGGGAAAAGAGGGAATTCGGCTAGAGAGGAAAAGAAGAGGAAGATTAGGTTTTTAATATCATCCACCCCTTTTATACTAAGTGGAGTTGAAGCATCTCTTCACATATAACTTACATATAATGAATTGTTTCATATTGCTCATGTGATGCTTTACCACCACCTAATGGCTACTTAAACCAATCTCAACTAAGAGGTCTCGAGTTCAAATCCTAGCCTGGGCCATTTATGAATATATTTTTATTTCTTTTCTCTTTTTCTATTCCTTTTTGCTCTTTTTGGAAGAAAGAAATTTTACGGGTGTTAAATGCACCAGGTCGAAGCCATATCTTCCTAGACATACATAGACATAGTTTCTCTAACGTACTATCATGCAAAACTTCACTGGTACCATTGGTCAAGTTTAACCATTGTCCCTTTAAACTAGTCCTAATTACCTTGTGGGGTAGGTTAGTTTTGGTTACCCTGTCATGTAGATTTGTTTTGGAGGTGCCAGTTATTCTGGAGCCTCCTCCAGAATCATTGATCCGATTTAGGTTTTAGTTTTGGTTAAGATTTAATGTTTAATTTGTAACTTTAAATTTAAGTTTTTATTTTGAATTAATTAAATTATTTGAATTATATCTGTTGATTAATTTCATAATCAAAAGATACTTGATTATATCTTAGATTTGGTTTAGACTTGTAATTCAAGTCTGGATTTAATGATTTAATTATCTGTTCTTGTTTATGAATTTTATTTTTCAAAAGATTGATTTGTTTTTCTAATTTCCTAAACCTTGAATAAGAGATTAAAGAATTACATTCTAAATTATTGCTTAGATTTTTATTTGTTAATTTATTTGGTTGAGCATGCACATCTAATTGTTAAGGTATATCCAACCTAGAGCAATGATAATTATCTAATTTACTACCATGTGTAGAAAAAACTGGATTGTCATGTATAGTAAACTTACTAACTTTTGCTCCCCCTGGATCCTTGAATCTTCTTTCTGGGCATTGAAGTGTGTAGTGACCCATCTTTTTTGCAATTGAAGCATTGGATATATTCATTCCCTTTTTGAAGTTTAGGTATCGACCTCTCCTTTACCTCTAGTTGTGTGGTTCGAGTCTTATAGGTGGGATACTTACTTTTGTAATGCCCTCTTTCACTGCATATAAAACATATTAAATGATATTTAAATTTTGAATTTTCAAATTTACCTTTAGAATCCTTGTTAGAATTCTCCTCCTTGTCCACCATCGTCTCAGATTTAAATTCTAACTTTTGTTCTAACTCTGATTCAGATCCTTCCATATCTTCTTGTGTCATTAAGACCATAAAGCTTGTTTGGTCTGATTCTGAGGATGACTCTGTGGATTTAGACTTAGATCCGAACTCTAGTTCGACTTGATCCTCTAACTCCAATGGCTCCTCGTGAAGTTTGGTCAGGTAGGTCCAAAACTCATGGGCATCCTTGACCTTCCCTATCCTGCAAGTAACTTCATTAGATAATAAATCTGAAACTAACTTTATTACCTTTTGGTTTGCTTCTGAGTTTTGTGGTGGTCTTCTCAGTGTCATGCCACCATCGAGGTCGTCCATCAGAATAAAGGTTTCCATCTACATCCTCTACAGATTGAATTCATGTCTCTCGTACATCTCTTATGGAGGTGGTTCGTGGATGCTCCGTCCTTCTAGAAGAGACATTGATCTTGCACACAAGGAAACAAGCAAAAAGAATCCCAAGACTTGGTCTTGGATTAGCAGTGCTGGAGAAACAATATAATATTTCACTAATTAAAAAAATAAAATATTAAAAAAATATTAAAAAAAAATATTATTTCAAATTTTTGTAAATGCAATTTTTATTAATATTAACCAACAGTGAAAAAATAAAAATGAATTTTTCAAAAAAAATAGAGGAAAAAAATGAAAGGCGTAAGAATATATTTTAAGAACAAATAATATCTAATTTTTCTTTAAAAAGACCCCCCCCCCCCTTGTCTAATTGATGGTTGCACCAAATCAGATTGGTACCTGCTCTGATACCACTTGTTGGTTCGATGAGTTTCGCTAGAGGGAGGTGAATAGCGATTAAAAAAATTGAGTAAGCACGCAGCGGAATAAGAAAAGCGAAAAGAGAGAGCAACGCTAACACAAGTATTTTTTTACTTGGTTCGAAGCCTTCGGTGACTACTACTCTAAGGCCCGCACTCGTTGAGTGCTTTCGTTGGGCAATCACTAATAATTCGAAAAGATATTACAAATGCAGTACAGGAATTATTTAGTAAAAGAAAGCCGACAATAAAAAAATGAAAAAAGAATAGCACTTGTCGAAGAGCTTTCGCAGCGTCGCAGGAGCACAGAAGAGTAGATCGTTCGTTGTTGTTCATTGACTCCAGCCTATACCCTCCTTATATAGGAGGTTCGAGGCGCCTGGAGCCCTGAATATGACGTAGTCGAGCCAACCAGGGCGCTCCACGTGGTGAAGCTCGTTGGGGATAGATTTTGCCTTCCGGGCGCCCGGGCCTCCACTTTTCAGCAACCAGCAAAAAAGAGTTAGTCCGAGGCAAAAAGCAAACTATCCTACAAAATAAAGTGTTAGCACAGTTAAAGAGTAGAGTAGTAATTAGATTCTGTCTTCTCCAGACCAGAATCTAGTCACGATCTCGACTTAGATATCCGAAATGGATCTAATTCAGATCGACGTCTAATGTTCCCTTCCCGGGAACGCATCCTTACAGTCACTCCCCTCCAGTGACTTACCTTAACTTACCTGCCAGACGTCCGATCAGCCCTTCGACCCGTTTGGACTTTATGTCAGCTACCTGGTCAGCCTGTCGACCTGACTGAGCTTCCCTGCAACATTGAGTTAGCATAGTATTAACAGAATTCAAGTATAACCTAGGGTTACCTCCTAGGGTTGCCTAGCTTCACTCACTAGAACTTCCATTGCCTGGCTTCATTCACCAAGACTTCCTCCACCTAGCTTTACTCAGTAGGGCCTGGCTTCACTCACCAGGACTTCCTCCACCTAGCTTCACTCACTAGGGCCCGTCTTCACTCACTAAGGTCCGGCTTCACTCATCGGAACTTCCACTTTACCTAACCTTTCGTTAGGACTTACCTTTGCTAGTCATCTAGTCGTGACTAGACTTCTCTCTCCCAAACATCAAGTCATGTTTGGGTCAACCCTTGGTCATATTATCAAACATCGAAACCCTAGAGGTCAAATTGCACCAATAGCTTATCCTGTCGTGCCCCCACTCGCTCACTCATGAGTAGAGGAAGCTGGAGTTGCGGGGAGCAGGGACCCCCGTCACAAATGTAGCTAGTTAGCTACTATGCAACTGTCCACTCGGCCACTCAAGAGAGTGGTAGCTGGAGTGTTGCACAATTTATCACTGACCCAGCCTCTCGACCATACAGGGGTCATGGTGCAGAAGGGTGGGCGAAAGTGACCATCAGTGCATACGCTTTTATTATTATTATACCTGCCTATGTTGTTGTTTCTTTATTGTTGCTTCCTTATGTCTATAGTTGTTTGTTTTGTCATGTGATACATTTATACTTGTTGAGCTATATATGTATTAATCGCATGTTGTTCGACTCTGGTTTACTGATTGATAGAATGTCTTTACCTCACATGATACCTTCGTAGTGATGAATAGTTCAGTAGTCGATCAGTATTACTCCTGATCTTTTATTACCTAGCCTAGGATATGGTTTCAGGTATGAGCATATATTATGATTTTATTTTATTATCTATTATTTCTCTTATGAGACTGTATACTGTTGGTACTCTCTATTTGTATATTATGTTCATGCACTATCTTTCCTTTACCCGCTGAGTCCCAACACTCACCACCCCACAAATTGATTTTTCTTTCGCCAGGTAACAGGTAGATGAATCAAGGATGTTTGGAGAGTCCTGGCTGCCAGTCTCACGTCACATTTGAGGATAATTTTTCTTTTCGGTCTTATTTTCTATTTGAATGGTATAGTGCTTTCGCGAGTTTGTATTGTAACTAGTGGATGTGGATTTTAGAGTCTAGTCTGGTGATTTCAGGTATTTTGGGGTAATTGCTTTATTGGTTTTACATTCATATATTTTTTTGTGATATCTGCTGTGTTTACTTTCAGCCGTGAGGGATGCTTATAAACTGCTTGGTTGGGTTTACTTTCAACAGTGTGGGCTGCTAATAAACTATGTGGTTGTACTTATATCCAGCCGTATGGGCTGTTGAATATGTTTATATGTTGAGTGTGGATGTATATTGGTGCCAATTGTCACTGTTATAGGGGAGGTGCTGTCCGATTTTCGATTGGACACCCTTACCCTCGGGCCATGACAGACAGCCGATCGATTGGGGTTGGATTTCTCGTGAGGCTGCGATGAAGCTTGAATCGATTGGTCAATTGATTCTAAGTGTTTCCTGTGAGAGTATAAAGGTGCTCTGAATTGATCGATCGATCGATTCAAGCCTCCCCAATCAATCAGCCGATCAATTGGGATATGATTGTTGTATAGGTAGCAAGCTTTGGATGGTTGGGATTGCACTGATCTTATGTGAAAATCGATTGGGAGCAGGCTCAATCGATTGGGAGCGCTAGGAGCGCAGAGTATAAAGCTGTTAATGAGCTTTCTTCTCGACAGGCTTCTCCCGATATTCTTCTCTGAGCTCTCATCTCTTCACGCCAATTCTTGGAGGCTCTTAGGGACAAGTGCTGCTATACTTCCAGAGTTCAAGAGGCAATCTACATCAACAAGATCATGTTGGAACTTTCGAGCCGCAAAAATCACTTTTTACGTTGCGACAACCCCGAAGTTCTTAGCCACTGGATCTATGCGAAGACAAAAATTTCATGTACATAGTTTTCTACTCTAGATCTACTTTAGATCTACATGACAAGAAGTATACCTTTGAAGCGAAGCCTTTCGCAAATCCCGCTTGTCCAAGGTCCTTCGGATCTCAAGTGTGTTTAAGCGTACACACCTCTAGTAGTATCCACACGAACAAGAAGTGATTCTCAAACCACTCTAGATGGAGAAAAAGAGCACCACAAGTGTGCTAGCACTCCCAAGGGCTCTCGGATGGGATTGGAAGAAGAAAGGAGAAAAGAATAAAAGAGAATAAATCTCATACACTTCTCTAAAGCCCTCCATATGACTTTACCTTACCCTTTCTTATTTTAATTAAACTCACTCACCTTCACCTTTCTTGCTTGGAACTCTCGGCCAAGAGAAGATAGGGAACAAGGAAGAGCTAAGGAGGAAGAACACATTCATCACACCCAAATCAATGCCAATGAATCTCTTATTCGTTTTGGCCGGCCACACATGGAATGCCAAGGGTCTTTGGCTCTTGGCATTCCACGCCTCTTGCTCTCCCTTGATGATGTGGAGATGATGTGGCAAGGATGTATTGGTTAGTCATGCCATGTAGAATGAGTCAACCTTCATCAAGTGGCATTTGGTCAAGTCAAACTTGATGTTTCAACTTCCCATTTGGTCAAGCCAAAATTGACCACTTCTCTTCCTTGTTGAGTTAAATCCAATCTTTGATTCAAGTCAATTTTAATTTAATGAATCTTAATTCATTAATATAAATTGACTCAATGAATCAACTTTAAATTAGACTCATTCAACAATTGAATCTAATTGAGTCTAACTCAATAAGTCTAATTTGAATTAATCCTAATCCAATCTTTGGTGCATCACATGAACCTAATCCAATTTGTTCATCATATGAACCTAATCTCCATCCACTTGTTCTTTGTGTGTGACCCAATAGGTTCTTGCAACATTGGCAATGTTTCTAATCCTATTTAGAAACATAAGCAATGAGCGGCATCTAGCAATACATCATTGCTACCCAAGTTATAAGAATGTTGAGATCCAACATAACCTTTGTGACTACTAATTGTGACTCTCACAATATGTGACAATGTCCTCCTATCCTTGACATCTAGATTGATCAAATAAGGCATAGACCGTGTCATCCTCTAATCAATCTATATCTTGAACTCCAAGTAGACTCACTCTAAACAAATGAGCTCAATATCTCATATTGACTCATTTGGGCATGGTCATACACTTAGTGGTCTCACTCTATCAAGAATGATGATGTCACTCCCGTCATATAGGAGGGATAGATTCCATCTACATCACTCACATCCCTCCGCATAATTTGTTACATACCCAGTAATCGCCTTTATAGTCCACCCAGTTACGGGTGACATTTGACGAAGTCAAAGTATGCAACTCCTTATGTAGGGAATCATGGTGACTTCAGGTCCAAGGACTGATAGTCATACTAATAGTCACATGAGAAAGTATATGACACTCATATAATGATCCATGATACTTTCTCATAGCGAGTCATTCAGTATACATTCTCTAATGCATACCCATGTGTCAACTTGATATCTCTATATCCATAACTTGTGAGATCAAGTCATCGAGTTGACCTACATGCTAATCTCAGCGCATTAACATTGTCCCTGAATGTTAATACTTGACTAGGAATGATTAAGAGTAGCGTTCTCTATAACATCTCACTATCAATTCAACCAATCGATTGATATAGATAAGAACCTTCTACTTAAGGACGCTATTATATTTAGTTATTTGGCACCAATACAAGTAAGTATAATAACCATAAAGAAATACCTTTATATATATATATATATATATATATATATATATATATATATATATATATATATATATATATATATATATATATATATATATATATATATATGATACATCGAGTCCATACAACAATCATCATATGATTGGTTCTAGGGCTCTAACTAACAATCTTCCACTAACACTGGTGTCAATCAGTGTAGGCTCTAAGGCCCAATGACCTAGTGTGACGATCATGCTTTCTCTGTGCCAAAGCCTTGGTCAAGAGATCAGCGACGTTAGCCTCTGTGGGTACTCTGCAAATCTTCACATCTCCTCTATCGATGATCTCTCAAATGAGATGGAAGCGTCGTAGTATGTGTTTGGTTCTCTGATGTGAGCGAGGTTCCTTAGCCTGTACAATTGCTCCATTGTTGTCACAATAGAACTCTATAGGATCGGCTATGCTAGGAACCACCCCAAGCTCATTAATGAACTTGCGGATCCAAACAGCCTCCTTTACTGCTTCTGATGCAGCAATATACTCGGCCTCTGTTATAGAATTAGTAACTATGTCCTGCTTTTAACTCTTCCAGCTCACAACACCACCATTCAAGCAAAACACAAACCCAGACTGCGATCTATAATCATCCTAGTCAGTTTGGAAGCTGGCATCACTATAACCCTTTACAGCTAGAACGTCATCGCCTCTAAATATCAAGAAATAGTCTTTAGTCCTTCTCATGTACTTAAGAATATTCTTGACCGCTATCCAATGACGATCACCTGGATCTGACTGGTATCTGCTCGTCATGATCAAAGCATACGAAACATCAGGACGAGTACATAGCATGGCGTACATGATAGATCCTATGGCTGAGGCATAAGGGATCTTATCCATGCGGTCTCTCTCCTCTCTAGAAGAGGGACTTTGAGTCTTCGAAAGACTCACACCATGTGAAATCAGCAGAAATCCTTTCTTGGAATTCTGCATAGTAAACCGTAGTAATACCGTGCCAATATATGTACTTTGACTTAGGCTAAGCAATCTCTTAGATCTATCTCTATAGATCTTTATACCTAGAATACAGGCTACTTCACCTAAGTCCTTCATTGAGAAATAATTCCCCAGCCAAGTCTTTACAGACTGCAGCAAAGGGATGTCATTTCCAATGAGTAGTATGTCATCCACATACAATACAAGGAAGAAAACTGTGTTCCCAACAATCTTCTTGTAGACACAGGGTTCATCTTCATTCTTGATGAAACTAAACTGTTTGATTGCATCATTGAATCGAAGATTCCAGCTCCTAGAAGCTTGCTTTAGTCCATAAATGGACTTATGAAGCTTGCAAACTCTGCCAGTATGTTGTGGATCTACAAAACCCTCAGGTTGTATCATGTACACATCCTCGAGCAAGTTTCCATTCAGAAACACGATTTTGACATCCATCTGCCAGATCTCATAATCGTGGTATACTGCAATAGCAAGCATGATCCGAATGGACTTAAACATCACTACTGGAGAAAAGGTTTCATCATAATCAATACCATGAATTTGCTTGAAACCTTTAGCTACCAAGTGACCCTTATAGGTAATAAGTCCATCCATATCAGTCTTTCTATTAAAGACCCACTTACACCCAATGGGTTTGACGCCTTCAGGTGGATCAACCAAAGTCCGTACTTGGTTGGTGTACATGGATTCCATCTCGGATCTCATGGCCTCTAGCCATGACTCAGAATCTGGTCTCATCACAGCTTCCTGATAGGAAGTAGGCTCATTCTCAACGAGCATAACGTCATCATGGTCAAATAAGAGAAATGAGTATCTCTCATGCTGACGACGTACCCTATCAGACCTGCGAAGAGGTAGGTCTACTTGAACTGGTTGTTGTTCCTCAACTCTTTATGGAACAACCTCATCATCCACAACACTTTGTGGTTCCAGTTCAACTTCCATCAAGGCTTCAGTGTTATGGTCCATATCTTAAACTTCTTCAAGATCGAACGTATTCCCACTAGTTTTTCTAGAAACAAAGTCCCTTTCTAGAAATACCCCAGTGTTAGCCACAAATACTTTGTGTTGACTGGGAATGTAGAAGTAATATCCCTTCGTTTCCTTGGGATATCCAATAAAATAGCATTTATCAGATTTGGGTCCCAATTTATCCGAGACTTGACGTCGAACATAAGCCTCACAACCCCAAATCCTCATAAAAGAGATCTGGGCATCTCTCCCAGTCCATATCCTATATGGTGTCTTTATCACTGCCTTGGATGGAACACGGTTAAGTGTGAAGGTTGTTGTGTCTCGAGCATATCCCCAAAAAACATATGAAGATTTATGTGACTCATCATAAATCGTACCATATCTAATAGGTTATGATTCCTCCTTTCGGATACACCATTCCACTGTGGTGTTCCAGGAGGAGTGAGTTGGGATAGAATCCCACACTTAGCTAGATAGTCACGAAACTCATGGCTAAGGTATTCACCACCTCGATCTGATCGAAGTATCTTAATACTCTTGCCTATCTGGTTTTGTACTTTATTCTTGAATTCTTTAAACTTTTCAAAGGATTGTGACTTAGGTGTCATCAGATACACATAACCATATCTACTGAAGTCATCAGTAAATGTAATGAAGTACCTATAACCACCTCTGGCAGCGACATTGAAAGGGCCACATATATCACTATGTATAAGTCCTAACAAGTCAGTCGCTCTTTCGCTGTGTCCGCTAAAGAGAGTATTGGTCATCTTGCCTAGTAGGCATGACTCGCATGTCTCATATGATTTAAAATCAAATGAGTCCAGCAAACCATCTTTATGGAGCTGGGATAAGCGATTCTCATTTATATGACCTAAGCGACAATGCCAGAGATAGGTTTGGTTCATATCATTTGACTTGAACCTTTTGGTATTTATGTTATAGATGGGATTCTCTAAGTCTAGAATATAGAGCCCGTTCATCAAAGGTGCACTACAATAAAACATATCATTTAAGTAAACGGAACAACATTTGTTCTTTATTATAAACGAAAAGCCTTTCTTGTCTAAACAAGAAACTGAAATGATGTTCTAAGTGAGAGCAGGCATATAACAATATTCATCTAATTCTAGTACAATCCCAGAGGGCAAAAATAGATAGTAAGTTCCTACAATAACAGCAGCAACCTGTGCTCCATTGCCTACTCGTAGGTCCACCTCACCATTCATCAATGCCCTGCTATTTCTCAGCGCCTGCACATTAGTACAAATGTGAGAAGCACATCCAGTATCTAATACCCACGATGCAGAAATAGATAGATTGACTTCTATAATATATATACCTGAAGTAGAAGTCTCACTTCTCTTCTTCTTAAGATCTTCCAGATATACTTTGCAGTTCCTCTTCCAGTGCCCGGTCTGACCGCAGTGGAAGCAGGTAGCATCCTTGGCAACCCCTCCTTTAGGTTTCATTACCTTGCCTTTGCCCTTGATATAGTTGACGAAGATGTTCAATCATATCATAAGCAGTCATCAACTCGTGTTGCTTCTGAAGCTCAAGGTTCATGGTTGTGAGCATGAGACATGACACATCTAATGCATCATCTTGATGCTTCTTATAAGCATCTCGGTCAGCTCGTGTGGCAGTGTCAGGAGGTGCCTCGGGAATGGGTTGCTTTAGGACGTACAGTTTTCTTTCTTGAGTGAGAATAATTCTCAGATTCCTGTACCAGTTCAGGAAATTAGCTCCATTGAGCTTATCCTTGTCAAGGACAGAACGCAGGGAGAAGGTGTTCGTGTTTGTCGACCTACAACAAAAATAATGCAGAAAGTAAATATCATATTCCATTTATCATTTAATTAGGCTTTTAACTAAATGATGCTCCCACTGAATTATAGAGCTTTTGTAGAATCAAGTCATGGATGTGGTCAAACCACACTACTAGATTCATACTAATTCGCTATAATTTTCGTGGGACAAGATCCACATCATACTATGACTTGAGTTAGCTTTAGCTAAAATGCCCAAGACTTAATATGATCGGTAGATAACAAATTATCAATTACATCTCTATGCAACTCTTGTTTATAGGATCAAAATCCTTATTTATAAAAAAACCTTGAGTTAGCTTTGGCTAAATCGCCCAAGATTTAGTATAAATGTGATTTGTATCCTATCTTCCAACCGTTGGAAAATGCCTATAGTTATACCCGATCCAATTGAGTTAACTAATTATACTCAATCTAATTGAGTTTGTACTCACCCAAGCTTTAATAGGCAGGACCAAGATTGTCCCTCCGCACCCTACCAAGATAATATGCGTTGCACTGCTTTGGCAGATTCAACAACAACAAATGATTGAGGTAGTGATGGGTATCAAAACTTGGTAGGCATTCCGAGTTGATTTGATTAAGATCGAATCTAATCGTTAATGTGTATCATATACACATCAAGGCACTAATTACCCTACATTATCATGCATCACATACACAAGCAATGATAGATAATTAATTATTTTGTGATGAGGGCATGGCCCTACTACGATCTTTTCAAGCCAATGAAAAGATCGGATGGTCAACCTAGGGTCAACGACTTCTTCAAGTGCCTCCCTTTGACCGCTATGTGTTGAATCACCCTCCTCGTAACTCCTTCTTGAGTGGACCTTCCACCGCTTTATTTTGTACATTACAAATGTGAAACTCGAGTTACATTCAAGTCTAAAATCTATTTACAACAAGAATATAAAAGAGAGGCACGACGCGCAGGTCGCATATAACATATACAACACGCACAACACAAAAATGGTGTGCATGCTATATTATGAATTACAACACATTTTAACCAATCATATTGGGGTTTTTGGGCCATGACCATCACAAAATCACACATAATTCTAAATTATGTATTTTACATAAATTTCTATAATTTTACTACTGATTTTATCGATTTTATGAGTCACAACTTCCCGGCGGTCCCATTTAGCGGTTTTTCGGGCGCGATCATGGGACAATGCCCCTTGCAGGGTTAGGGGTAGCACCCCTTCTCGTGAAATGAATATCGCGAGTATCCCATCTTGATCTAACAGTGCCTTAAGCCATTATCCCAAAACAATTTCGGCGAGACCTTGCCGTTTCGAAAGATTTTTCTCAGTAGTCGAAGCCTACAAGTGTCTAAGCACTTGTTGCTTCGCTTCTACGAGAAAAATACTCACAAAATCTATAAAAATAGTAAACTTACAGAAACTTACAGATCTGAAATATTTTCATAAAATTAAAATACAAACTTGCACATGCTTCGCACGTAGCTCTGATACCACTGATGGAACTTTCGAGCCGTAAAATCGCTTTTTGCGTTGCGGAAACCCCAAAGTTCTTAGCCACTAGATCCGTGCGAAGACAAAAATTTCATGTACATAGTTTTCTACTCTAGATCAACTTTAGATCTACATGATAAGAAGTATACCTTTGAAGCGAAGTCCTTCGCAAATTTCGCTCGTCCAAGGTCCTTCGGATCTCAAGTGTGCTCAAGCGTACACACCTCTAGTAGTATCCACACGAACAAGAAGTGATTCTCAAACCACTCTAGATGGAGAAAAAAAGCACCACAAGTGTGCTAGCACTCCCAAGGGCTCTCAGATGGGATTGGAAGAAGAAAGGAGAAAAGAAGAAGAGAGAATAAATCTCATACACTTCTCTAAAGCCCTCCATATGACTTTACCTTACCCTTTCTACTTTTAATTAAACTCACTCACCTTCACCTTTCTTGCTTGGAACTCTCGGCCAAGAGAAGATAGGGAACAAGGAAGAGCTAAGGAGGAAGAACACATTCATCACACCCAAATCAATGCCAATGAATCTCTTATTCATTTTGGCCGGCCACACATGGAATGCCAAGGGTCGTTGGCTCTTGGCATTCCATGCCTCTTGCTCTCCCTTGATAATGTGGAGATGATGTGGCAAGGATGTATTGGTTAGTCATGCCATGTAGAATGAGTCAACCTTCATCAAGTGGCATTTGGTCAAGTCAAACTTGATGTTTCAACTTCCCATTTAGTCAAGTTAAAATTGACCACTTCTCTTCCTTGTTGAGTTAAATCCAACCTTTGATTCAAGTCAATTTCAATTTAATGAATCTTAATTCATTAATATAAATTGGCTCAATGAATCAACTTTAAATTAGACTCATTCAACAATTGAATCTAATTGAGTCTAACTCAATAAGTCTAATTTGAATTAATCCTAATCCAATCTTTGGTGCATCACATGAACCTAATCCAATTAGTTCATCATATGAACCTAATCTCTATCCACTTATTCTTTATGTGTGACCCAATAGGTTCTTGCAACGTTGGCAATGTTTCTAATCCTATTTAGAAATATAAGCAATGAGCGGCATCTAGCAATACATCATTGTTGTTAGAGTGTATACTAAAAGCCTAGCTTTTGTAAACATTTATTTGTTGAAATAAAAGAATCACATTGGTCAATATCTGTATTTATTTGTTAAATGTAATTGTTCAATTAATTTATATAGTAGACAACATAGAGTGTGGTATCACACTCAGAAGATCATGTTGTCGGTTCTCTATAAATTATAAACAAGTTGCTCACGACTAAAATGGAAAGGAACAAACCATCAGAATAGTCGTAGTGTAATTAAGTATTAGTTTATCTTGACTAATAAATTACACTGATACACTTTAAGTGTATTAAATGGGACCATTTAGGTAAGTTCTTTTTTTACTGACTTAGTAAAAGAACTAGACCTTAATTATTATGGAAGTGTATGCTCTTAATACTAATATAATAACAAGCATATATATTTAATATTTATTTCTTTGACTTATCAAATGGTGAGGTTTAGCTCGATAAATCAATATGCCCGATAAGTTGGGAAATGATATTACTTATAGTGTGTGTTGTTGATTATAGAAGGAATCTGTTGTTGGAGGATCGATGGCCGGCTTGAAGGGGGGTTGGATAGCTAGGCCACCCCCAAATCGATTTCTTCTCTACAATACGTTAGTTTTCGCAAGCGGAAATATAGAAACTAAAACAATGAAACACAAACGAGAATACAAATGCTAACACGCTCGATGTAACGTGGTTCGGAGATTACTTGCTCCTACTCCACGACGTGTCCTTGAGGTGGACGAGCCCTTGATCCTTTGGTGGATCAGTCCCCGGCAATCTCCGGCTAAAGCTTCTCCTTCTCGGTGGAGCAAACCTCTCACAAAGTTCTCTTCCTCTTTACAAGATGAAACTTTGGGCTAGAAGGAAGAGAGTTGGCTTAGAAGCTTTGGGCAAGATTCAGAAGGTTTACAATGAGTATCAGTAACCTCCTCAATGCCCCAAAGCTCCCCTTAAATAAGAGGAGAGAGTTGATCACAAATCAACTCAAACCCCGACACCAATCGACTGGTGCTTGGACCAGTCGACTGGTGTACCGTTGGACTCAGCCAACGGCTCTTTGCAGAACCCCAAATTTTACCAACGGCTATGTACCAGTCAACTGGTTTCAGGACCAGTCGACTGATGCTCGTAGCCGACAAGCACAGAACCATTCTGTGCATTCTGTGAATTGGGATCAGTCGACTGGTCCCATTACCAGTCGACTGGTCCCAGTACATTCACTCCTCTCATCCTTTCCGGAGTCGCCTTTGAAGTCCTCTTCCTCGGCCTTCGTCCCTCAGATGCACCTGAGCCCGCGGCTCCTCTCCGTGCCATCCTTCACGCTGCCTTGAAGTCCACTTCCCTCGGCTCCACTCCATTGCTCCTCGTCCGGCGGTCCCTCGGATGTCTTCCACACCATCCTTCACCGACTCAAGAATCCGAGCCCTTGGATGAGTTTCCCATACATGGCCGCACCAAGTTCTCATGTGTTCCACCAAGTCCTGCAAGACTCAAACACATATCAAATACATATGAAAGCCTAACTTAAACTCTTTGACACACACATCAAAACCTAGGTCGATTGCACCAACAATCTCCCCCTTTTTGATGTGTGGCAATATGTTTAAGTTAGGCACCAATAACAGCTTTGAAAAGTACAAGCAATATGTAAATATGAAGCATAAAACCCAAGCTCCCCCTTAACACATGCTCTTAATCTTAATTTTCAAAGATTTGCACCCAAGTAGATTTCTAACTTAAACCTACCCATTTCTCCCCCTTTGACACCATCAAAAATATTGTATCAGATACGTGCACATACTATGGTATCAGTTCCAACCAAATTTGAACCAAAAATTTTATTTTAAAGACCAACAGAATGTTGAAAGGCTGGTACCAGTCGACTGGTATCTGCACCAGTCGACTGGCACAAACTGAACATCAATTTCAGCCTACGGCAGCCAACTTCAGAAATCCATAAAAAATTCTAGAAAATTCAAAAAATCATGAAATTTTGAACACATATTTCTTATAATGTTCTTTAACTAATAAAAATATGTTTTCATGAAAAGTCAACCTATTTTAAAAAATTTTAACCAAGTTTCAAAAATATCGAAAATATGCAAGTTTGTATCAATTTCAAGCTCAGTTTTGCACTCATATGTTTTAAAATAGCTAGACCACAGTAAATAAAACATAGAATTATTTTCAAAACATTTGAAATGTCCAACTATGATCTATGGGCAAGATGTCCATTAATTAAACATTTACTTTCCCCATAGTTGGCCTATGATCACTAAACATTTATACACTTCATAACTCATCAAAATGCCATAAGCATAAGTGAATTACTTGTATCATCCTAATATCTCACATTCATGGTTAGAAAATAATACAAATCATTGTGAGATAAAGGTAACCTCTACTTAGCCCTCTTGATCATAAATCTCTATCAAGGCTAAGTCCTCCCCCTTAAGGTCTCAAGTCAACCATATAGGAAAAATTTGAATTATTGACTTCCATGGTTGACTTGCCATAAAATTCTCTTAACCCTTGAGGATTGATTTTGGCACCCAATAGAAATTCTTTCTAATTGGGTTGACCAAGTACTCTTTGGGGATCCATTTCCTATCTATGGTCTTTGTCTTGAATTGCCCCTTAGCAAGTAGACAATGATAGGTCTTTTCATTATTTTGTTCATTGTATCCTATCCCATTTTTCTTAAAACTTGTCCTTTGGCTTCCAATGATCATATTTAGGGTTTTTGAGCCAATTTCAAATTTTCTAAGGGCTATGGTGAGGTATTCTACCTTTTCCCTTAATTTCCTATTTTCCTCTTCTAAACATGAATCATTTGAACTTGTAGAGGAAGCATGCAAATCATTATCCCTAATAGGCATGGATTCTAATTTTTCTTTAAGCATGCAAATATTTTTTTTTTAAGATTTGTTCTTTCTTTTTGCCTTAAACAAATCATCATTTGTGCTTGAAATAATTTTAATTAAAATATGGGGAGGAAGATTATGTACCTCACTTACCGAGAAGTCCGAATCCGATGATTGACCTCCCCCTTCACTTGAGCTCCCCTCTTCATCTTCACTTGAGCTCCTTCCTTCTTCTTGTTCGGATGAGGTGGAGGCTACATCATCAATCCCCATGAGAGCAAACTTGACTATGTGATGCTCTTCTTCCTCCGATGATAATGAAGGATCATCCCATGTTGCTTTTAGGTTTTGAGCCTTCTTCCCCTTTTCTTTTGTCTTCTCCTTCTTCTTCTTGCCTTCCTTCTTTTTCAAGAGAGGACAATCATCTCTTATGTGTCCTTCTTCTTGGCAATTGTAGCAAATGATCTTCCTTGTCCTACTTTTGCTTCTTGAATTTTTCCTAGCACGAGATTTGTTAGAAGAAAAATATTTAAATGCCTTTCTCATCTTCCTTACCATATATGCCTCTTGATCGCTATCCATTGAGGCACTTGATTCTTCGGAGTCGGAAGATGATGGTGATGAAGATTTCTTCTTCTTTCCCTTTCCCTTGTTTGCCACAAGGGCTACTCCTTTTGATCTATGTGCTTCTTCATCTAATCCTTCAACTCTTGTTTCATGGAGCTCCATTCTTGAGAAGAGTTCATCTAGAGAGGATTTCTCTAGGTCCTTTGATATGTAGTATGAATCTACAATGGAGCTCCAAGCTGTGGTTCTTGGGAAAACATTTAGGGCTTTTGTCATCATGTCTCGATTTGAGAGTGTCTCACCTACACTTGTTAGTCCATTAATAATTACTTTAATTCTAGAATGTAAATTTGATACCTTTTCTCCTTTCTCAAGCTTGATATTGTTGAGTTGAGTTCGAAGGAGGTCTCTTCTTGTCAATTTTGCTTCTGATGTCCCTTCATGAAGCTCCACTAGCTTTTCCCATAACTCCTTGGCGTTTGAATAGGTTCCAACCCTTGTTATTTCTTGTTGAGGAAGAACATTGTGTAGATGATGGATTGCCTTGGCATTTGCTAGATGCTCTTCTTTTTACCTTTTGGTCCATCTTGTTATGTCGATTGCCTCATTGTGTTCATCCTTGGGCTCTTCAAAACCATTTCTCATGATTAGCAATATGTCAAAATCGGTATTGAAAAATACCTCCATTCTTTTCTTCCACCAAGAGAAGTCTCCTTCGAATTTGGGTGGATGAATGTTTGAGCCGGCCATTTGATGATGTTGTTCTTCTTGGCGATTAGTCTGTTGAAAAGCAACCTCGCTCTGATACCAATTGTTGGAGGATCAATGGCCGGCTTGAAGGGGGGTTGGATAGCTAGGCCACCCCCAAATCGATTTCTTCTCTACAATACGTTAGTTTTCGCAAGCGGAAATATAGAAACTAAAACAATGAAACACAAACGAGAATACAAATGCTAACACGCTCGATGTAACGTGGTTCGGAGATTACTTGCTCCTACTCCACGACGTGTCCTTGAGGTGGGCGAGCCCTTGATCCTTTGGTGGATCAGTCCCCGGCAATCTCCGGCTAAAGCTTCTCCTTCTCGGTGGAGCAAACCTCTCACAAAGTTCTCTTCCTCTTTACAAGATGAAACTTTGGGCTAGAAGGAAGAGAGTTGGCTTAGAAGCTTTGGGCAAGATTCAGAAGGTTTACAATGAGTATCAGTAACCTCCTCAATGCCCCAAAGCTCCCCTTAAATAAGAGGAGAGAGTTGATCACAAATCAACTCAAACCCCGACACCAGTCGACTGGTCCAAGCACCAGTCGACTGGTGTGCCGTTGGACTCAGCCAACGGCTCTTTGCAGAACCCCAAATTTTACCAACGGCTATGTACCAGTCAACTGGTTTCAGGACCAGTCGACTGATGCTCATAGCCGACAAGCACAGAACCATTCTGTGCATTCTGTGAATTGGGATCAGTCGACTGGTCCCATTACCAGTCGACTGGTCCCAGTACATTCACTCCTCTCATCCTTTCCGGAGTCGCCTTTGAAGTCCTCTTCCTCGACCTTCGTCCCTCAGATGCACCTGAGCCCGCGGCTCCTCTCCGTGCCATCCTTCACGCTGCCTTGAAGTCCACTTCCCTCGGCTCCACTCCATTGCTCCTCGTCCGGCGGTCCCTCGGATGTCTTCCACACCATCCTTCACCGACTCAAGGATCCGAGCCCTTGGATGAGTTTCCCATACTTGGCCGCACCAAGTTCTCATGTGTTCCACCAAGTCCTGCAAGACTCAAACACATATCAAATACATATGAAAGTCTAACTTAAACTCTTTGACACACACATCAAAACCTAGGTCGATTGCACCAACATCTGTGTCCTAGTTATCTAGGTTGAGAATGTCCCCAAGAGAAGCTCATAAGGATTGCCATGTTAAACCCTGCAGGTGGACTTAGTCTGACATGACAATAAAGTTGAGTGGTACTACTCTTGGAGCTAGATATTAATTAAGTGAGTTGTCAGTAACTTACTTAATTAGTGGACATTTGTAATCTTAAACACAGGGAAACTAACACACTCATAATAAAAAGGAGCTCATAATGTAATTTGGGATCGGTGCAATAGTGCGGTAATAACTCTCTAGTGGAATGAGTTATTATCGATGAACTTGAGTTGTGTGTTCGGGGTGAGCACGGGATACTCAAGCTCATCAGAAGGTCAAAACCAATTTCTCCTCTAGGTCCCTGTCGTAGCCTCATTAAAGCCTCAAGTTCATCCAAAGAAAGACCCATCTTGGTGTCCAAGAAGGGGGTCGGTCTATTGCTTGGTGACCAAGCAATGGTCGGCCACATCTCCTCTTAAAGGGTCGGCCCTATTGCTTGATGACCAAGCTAGTAGGGGTCGGCCACAATATTCAAACAAGGAGAGTTGTTTTTGAATTTTTAAAATCTTCTCTTTGTAGAAAACTATAAGTTTTAAAAGAGAGATTTTAATTTTAAAAACTTTCCTTTTTTGAATTTGGTCACATGTTTTAATAAAAAGTTTTAAAAGTTTTAAAACTTTCCTTTTTTAACCATCCTCATGGTTTAAGAAAAAAAGGACGAAGATAAGTTTTAAAATTAAAAATTTCTATCATCATGTTAAAAAAGGAAATTTTATAAGAGAGGTTTTAAATTTTAAAACATGGTTTTAAATTTTAAAAACTTTCCTTTTTTAACTCTAGGAAAGAGAGCTTGTAAAATTTTATAAGAGTTTTTTCTTCTTGTAAAATTTTATAAAAAAAATTATTTTTTCTTTCCTAAATATGGTGGCCGGCCACCTTGCTTGGTGCCCAAGCAAGGGGTCAGCCAAACTCAATCCTAAACCAAATAGGATTGATCACAACCATTGATTTGGTGATTGATTCAATCAAGAGGAAAGAAAAGGAAAAATTAAAAGGGAAAAGGAAAAACTCTTGCATGATTTTATTTTTTATAAAAAGTTTTTCCTTATTTGCCTTGGGCAAGTAATATAAAAGAAGGGGTGAAGGGGCTTCATGAGATACAACTCTTATTCTTTGGCTTGGAGACTCTCTTGGTTGTCGGCCTCTCTCTCCCTCTCTTCTCCCTTTGCTCTCTTTTCTATTGTGGTGGTGGTGGCCGAATATTACAAGGAGGAGAAGCTTTTTTGGGTGGTGTTCATCTTGGAGGATCGTCGCCCACATGACGTCCAAGGCGAGGCGAGGAATACGACAGAAGATCTCGAGGTCATTAGCTTACAAAGAGAAGGTATAACTAGTAATTTTCTTTCGCATCATACTAGTTATTTTCTTTGTAAGAATTCTAAATACAAGAGGCAATTAGATCTAGTTTTTTCAAATTTATTTTTTGAGTTTGTGTTTTCTTCTTTTTTGAATTTGTGATTCGATTGTTCTTTTTGGTTAACCTAGAGTTATTTAAGGAAATTAAATATTAGCTTTCCTTAAAAGGCTTTGCCTAGGCGGTGGTGGTTGCTCCCATATCCAAGAAGGTCATGTGCCTCACCATGCAGTCCTGGAAGTTAATTTTGGAAATTAATAACTTAGGTAGATTTGAATCAATAGTGTTAAGTTCCGCTTGCGATTCAAATCTAAACCATTAAGAACAGATAAGTTAAATTTGGAATCAATGATGTTAAGTTCTGTCTGCGATTCCTAATTTAACTTCTAAAGAACACAATAGGTTATTTAAGGAAAGGTTCGACGCTTGTACAAAAAATTTTGTACAATGGAACCGGTACGTTTTCCTAGGATTAACCAACAATTGCTACCCAAGTTACAAGAATGTTGAGATCCAACATAATCTTTGTGACTACTAATTGTGACTCTCACAATATGTGACAATGTCCTCCTATCCTTGACATCTAAATTGATCAAATGAGGCATAGACCATGGCATCCTCTAATCAATCTATATCTTAAACTCCAAGTAGACTCACTCTAAACAAATGAGCTCAACATCTCATATTAACTCATTTGGGCATGGCCATGCACTTAGTGGTCTCACTCTATCAAGAATATTGATGTCGCTCCCATCATATAGGAGGGATAGATCCCATCTACATCACTCACATCCCTCTGCATAATTTGTTACATACCCAGTAATCGCCTTTATAGTCCACCCAGTTACGGGTGATGTTTGACGAAACCAAAGTACATAACTCCTTATGTAGGGATCCATGGTGACTTCAGGTCCAAGGACTAGTAGTCATACTAATAGCCACATGAGAAAGTATATGACACTCATATAACGATCCATGATACTTTCTCATGGCGGGTCATTCAGTATACATTCTCCAATGCATACCCATGTGTCAACTTGATATCTCTATATCCATGACTTGTGAGATCAAGTCATCGAGTTGACCTACATGCTAGTCTCAACGCATTAACATTGTCCCTGAATGTTAATACTTGACTAAGAATGATTAATAGTAGTGTTCTCTATATCATCTCACTATCAATTCAACCAATCGATTGATATAGATAAGAACCTTCTACTCAAGGACACTATTATGCTTAGTTATTTGGCACTAATACAAGTAAGTATAATAACCATAAAGAAATGATTTTATAAGTATATAGGAATATGATACATCGAGTCCATACAACAATCATCATATGATTGGCTCTAGGGCTCTAACTAACAGATTAAGCAAGAAGAAGGTTTTATTTGTATTCTTGTGCATTTACTTCTTACGTGTGTTGTATCCTGTTGTGAGAGTCTTGTACGAGGTTTCTCGACCTCCTGTTGTATCCGAGAAGGAGTTTCTTTCTTAGTGGAGAGTGCTCGTGTATGTGGATCCTTGGATTAGTCATCTCTTCTTGAGGTAGATATCAAATAAATCTACTTGTTAGCATTGGAGAGTTTGGCTTCGAGTTTATTCTGCTACACATCATCATCTACGAAGCAAGTGAACAAGCGCGACGAGCTATTCACCCCCCTCTAGCTCCAAAGTGACCTAACATTTTCTGCATTCGGAAGATTTTTGAGAAGGGGAAAATTATAGTGGTGGTAGATCACTAGACTAGATCTTGGATTAGTCACCTTAAGAGATAGACACCAAGTAAAATTAAGGTGCTGTCAAGTTTAATTCAACTTTTCATTGTGCATTCAAATGACGAGCCCACAATCAAGATGAAGTAATTGAAGTTATTCGCCCTCCTCTAGCTCACATTGGTCTAACACCTTACACTTTTTTTATTTTGTCCATATTAAAATTTCAAGATTTCAAAAACATTGAAACCATCAATGGGCTTTGACTAAAACTAATTGGTGAACATCAATAAGTTAGATTTAGTTTATATCTTATCCAATAGGTTTCTTTCACTCCCGTGAGTCTTATCATGCCTAAAAACTCTTGATTCATGACTCATATTGATTAAGAAAAAATGCTTAAAAATTTAACCTTATTTACTTTTTACACAATGTCATATCTAGACCTAAACACCTCTAATTCACTCTTAGACAATACCAATAATTTCCTTACACTCTCCTGATCTTATTCTTGCTAAAGTTTCAAGATTTTAGAAACATTTAAGTCATCATTGAATTTTGACTAAAACTCATTGATAGACATATATAAGTCAGATTCAATCCAAACTTTGTGTAATATGTTCCTCCCACTCCCTTAAATCTCACCATCCTTAAAACTATTAACCCGTGCCTCCTATTAGTTTAGATAAATTGTTTATTTTTTTTATATCTTATTTCACTTTTGACATGGTATCTGTGGACTTAAACACCTTTGATTCACTCTAGGACTGTATCAATAGTTTCTTTGTACTCCCCTAATCTTGTATATGCAAAAGTTTTAGGATTTCAAAAGTGTTTAAGTAATCAATGATAGGGGTCAAAAGTAAAGAACATTAAATTTTTTAAACAATTTCTCTAAACTAATAGAGGTCATGATTTAAGAGTTTTAAGGCATAATGAGACTCAAGGGAGTAGAAGGAATTTGTTGGACTAGGTTTGGACTGAATTTGACTTAATTAAGTCCATCAATAAATTTTGATCAAAATTTATTCCTAACTTAAATACTTTTGAAATCTTGAAACTTTAGCATGGACAAAATTAGGAGAGTGCAAGGAAGCTTTTGGTGTTATCCTAAAGTGAATCAAAGGTGTTTAGGTCCAAATATAATATTATGTCAAAAGTAAAGAAGGTTAAATTTTTAAATAATTTCTCTAAATCAATAGGAATTATGAATAAAGAAATTTTTGGGCATAGTAAGACAAAGGGGAATGAAAGAAACCTGTTAGATAAGGTTTAAATTGGATATGACTTAGTTAAAGATTTAGTTCAAACTCATTGATGATTTAAATACTTCTGTAATCTTAAAATTTTAGCATAGACAATCAGGAGAGTACCAATAAGTTATTGGTGTTGTCCTAAAATGCATCAGACGTGTTTATCTCTAGTTATAATACTATGCCAAATGTAAAACAAATAAAAAAAAATTAAATAGTTTATTCAGACTAATAGGGTTTATGATTCAAAAGTTTTAAGCACAGAATAACTAAAGAAATGGAAGGAATCGAACCGAACTTTTTAATCTTTGAGCTTCGGATTACCTTAGAGTTGCTTTAATCGTAAAGCAACTCCAAGGTCATTTTTTTTAGTCTTGTTTCTCTTTCTTTTTTTAATAGAAAATTAAAATAAAAAATAATTTTTATTTTTTTTCTTTTATTAACATTCTTTTGTAATTTTTTTGTGAATTTTGATTAAGACTCCAAAATTGAAAACAGAATAATAGATGAATTTAAGGGACCTTCATGAGTGTAAGAAAATAAATTTAAAATAAAATTGAGCTCTAATACTTTTTAGTCAAAATTTATTAATAGACTTAAAAAGTTTTAAAAAATAATAATAAATAAATTAAGTAGGTCATTGAGAGTGAATAATATTAATTCGTGATAAATGTTAAATTTTTAAGACTGTCAATTAATTTTATATAAAAATCCTCGATGAAATAATTAATTAATTATTTTTTTTTATTTTTTAAATTCTTTTGTAATTAAAGATAAAAAAATTAGATTTTTTATTTTTTATTAACCTTCTTTTGCATTTTTTTTAAAATTTTTTAGTTTTTTATTAAGGCTTCAAAATTAAAATTAAAAATATATAAATTTAGGGGACTATTAGGAGTGTAACAACGTAAATTTTGAAAAAAAAAATTCTTTAGAGTTAGCCACATGCTTAATCAAAGCTCATTAAAAATAAATAAAAAAACTCAATTTTTTAAAAAAGATTATAAATAAACGAAGTAATTCATCATGAATAATATTAATTTGATATAAATTTAATTCTTTTAAAGACCACGCATACTGTTTATATGAATTTTTTGAATGAAATAATTAAAAGTTTATTTTGATTTAGTTATATAATTCATAAAGAAAAAATCGATTCTTTATTTTAATTTGGAGTTGAAAGTTCTCTGGTAAAAATTAGAGGCGGTGCCTTTTGGGGATTTTTTTCAAATCCGGATAAAATGTAGGGATAGGACTAGACCCAACCCCGAGTTGGGTCTGAATCAGATCTGAAATGGGTTGATTTTGATTCATGCCAAAAAATAATAGTTGAACTGCCAGTTAATCAATGTATATTTTTTTTGCAGCAGGTAATCAATTAATTGCGACACCTCATCTTTGATCGCAATCTTCTCTTTCCGGTTGCTTACCTCTCCTCTTCCTCTACTCCATCGTCGGTTTCGATGTTGCCGTCGCTCTTGACACCATCATCAGTCTCAATGCCATCGCCAATCCCGACGCCACCACACTAACACTCTCCACTCTAACTCCGACTCCGACTATGACTCCGAACAACGAAAGCTTCCTCCTCGCTGAGGCAAGAAATGGAGGGAAGCTTCCTCCTGGGGAGGACTCCATACCATTTAGAGAGGATGGAAGGGGGTGGAGAGGGTGTTATCATGTGATGAATCACCACATCTCGTGTCTAATGTGATGGAGGCCAAATGTTATGAACCGTGAACTATATTCGTCTTAGATAATTAAGATTAAGGGCCAATCTTTTAGAAACGGTTGAATCGTTGATTTCGAATCGGATCTATATAGAAAATCCTTTTATATTTTTATAATATTGAACACCATATAATATATTTAATTTTTTTTACTTTTTATTGGTAAGTTTTCGAAATTACCAAATCACACAAGATAGTTTCAAAATTACCAAATCACATACCCATTTTTCATTTTACCTCTATTAGTCGATTGATTTTTTTATCAGTCGAATCAATTTTACTCTATGTCGAAATGTCGAAATTTTAAGTAGATTAGTGGACTGATTTTTTTTTTTTATGAAAGTCAATTTTAGATAAAATCGGTTGATGGACCAAACAACTTTGGATTGATATAAAACTAGTTCTTAAATGTTCAGCTGCCTCTCCTAATTATATTCATGCACTCAAACACCAATTTGACTAATATATTGAAAGTAGTGATTTTTTTAATACGAATATGTCTGAAAATTTTAATTGTTCTCAATATATTAGGTTAAACTGGTATTTGAGGGTATGAATATAATTATGAGAGTTAAACAAATATGTAGGAAATAGTTTCATATCAATCTGAGGTTATTTGATCCATCAACCGATTTTGTTCAAAACTGGCTGATAAACCAAACAATATCGGATTGACATTAAACTAAATCTTATGTGTTTGGCTAGTTCTTTTGATTATATTCATATTCTCAAACATCAATTTGATTTAATATATTGAGAGCAATAATATTTTGAATACAAATTAAATTTTTCAAATATATTTGTGTTCAAAAAATCATTGCTCTTAATATATTAATTCAAATTGACATTTGAGGGCATGAATATAATCAGGAGAGGTAGACGAACATATATGAACTAGTTTCAATTTGAGATCATTTGGTCCATCAACCTATTTTGGATAAAATCAGTTAATGGACTAAATAATCTCAAATTGATATGAAACTAGTCCTTAAATATAAATTTGACCTAATATATTGAGAGCAATAATTTTTTATATATGAATTAAATTTTTCAAATACATTCATGTTCAAAAAATCATTGCTCTCAATATTGAGTCAAATTGACTTTTGAGGTATGGATATAATCAGGAGATGTAGCCAAATATATAGGAACTAGTTTTATATTAATCTGAGATCATTTGGTCTATCAACAAGTTTTTTGGACATAAAACTAGCTCATATTCGTTTGTCTGCCTCTTCTGATTATATTTATACCCTCAAATATCAATTTGGCATAATATATTGAGAGCAGTGATTTTTTGAATACATATATATTTGAAATAAATAAATAAACGCTGAAATTTTGAGCAAATCAGTCACTGATTTAATTTTTTTTTATCAAAATCAATTTTAGGAAAAATCAATTGATGGACTAAATGACCTTGGATTGATATGTAACTAGTTTCTATATATTTGGCTAGTTCTCCTGATTATATCCATATTTATAAACGTTGATTTGTCCCAATATATTAAGAGTGATGATTTTTTAAACATGAATATCTTTATAAAATTTAATTTATGTTAAAAAAAATTAATGCTCTCAATATATTATGTAAAATTGGTATTTGAGGACATGAATATAATCATGAGAAGTAGACGAATATATAAAAATTAATTTCATATTAATCCGAGGTCATTTAGTTCATCAGCCGATTTTACCCAAAATCGACTGATGGGCAAAATGACCTCGGATTGACATGAAATTAGTTTATATATATTCGTCTATCTCTCTTGATTATATTCATACACTCAAATGTCAATTTAACCTAATATATTGAGAGTAATGATATTTTAAATATGAATATATTTGAAAATTTTAATTCATATTAAAAAAAATATTTCTCTTAATATATTTGGTCAAATTGATGTATAAGAGTGCGAATATAATCAGGAGATATAGACTAACACATAAGAACTAGTTTCATATCAATTCTAAGTCATTTGGTTCATCAACCAATTTTGAGCAAAATTGACTGATAGATCAAATGACCTCGGATTGACATGAAACTAGTTCTTATATGTTTGTCTACTTCTCCTATTATATTCATGCCCTCATGTAACAATTTAACCTAATATATTGAGAGCAATGATTTTTTAAACATAAATTAATTTTTTATAAATATTTTTGTATTTAAAAATTATTACTTTTAATATATTAGGTAAAATTAACATTTGAGAGTATGAATATAGTTAGGAGAAGTGGACGAGCATATAAGAACTAGTATCCATCAGTCGGTTTTGGCCAAAATTGGCTGATGGACCAAATGACCTTAGATTGATATAAAACGAGTTTTTATATGTTCGTTTACCTCTTCTAATTATATTTATGTCCTCAAATACCAGTTTGATTGAATAATGATTTTTTGATTATAAATTAAAATTTTCAAATATATTAATGTTTAAAAAATTACTTCTCTTAATATATTGAATCAAATTAACATTTGATGGCATGTATATAATTAGGAGAGGTAGCTAAACATATAGAAACTAGTTTTATTTCAATCCAAAATCATTTGTTTGGTCTATCAACTATTTTGTCTAAAATTTATTTTGATAAAAAATAAATAAATCAATCGACTGATTTACTTAAAATTTTGACATTTCGTTATAAAATGACATGGATTCGATTGATAAAAAAATAATAAAAATAAAATAAGAAATGAATATATAATTTAATAATTTTAAAATTATCCTATGCGATATAATTTTAAAAACTTATCTGGTTCGGTAAAAAACTGATAATTTGTTGAATTGAAATAGGTGGCCGGTTCAGTGTTCATGTGGAATCTGCCGCATTCCCATTTTACTGAACTAGTCATCTCGTCATGCGTGATTGATCACCACCGCTCAAATATCAACATTAGCATACGCACATATCTTGAAGCATATACATTGCCTTCCAGAATGACCCTGTCTTACACTGTGCTTGCGTCCGCATTGGTCAAACGATAATAAATCCACCGCTTCTTCAATAAGTGATTTAGGCTACGTTTGATTGAGTGTAATGTAATCGAGCTTGTAATATAATTAAATTTGTAATGTAATGTAATATTGATTACATTACTATGTTTGGTAATATAATGTTTGAAATATTTGATTACAAGGATGATTACATTCTTTTGTTTGATATTTATTATTTTTTATAAGCAATGTAATTCGTATTATTATAAAATGATAAAAATATCCTGCGACCTCTACTGGCAGTCGCCGCACCTTTATCGAAGCTTGTGACAACCACTCGCAACCAGCGGCCACTGCCGCCGGCAACCGCTAGCTGTCGACCGCCACCGTCGCTGGCAACCGGCAGCCACCGCCACCACAACCGGCGGCCGTTGCTGGCGGGGGTGGCGACCGGGGGACGACAGGCGGTCGGGGGGCGACAGGTGGCGGGGGCGGCGGTGGGCGGGGGTAGCGACGACCGGGGGGCAGCCGGGTGGCTGTGGCAGCGGCGGCTGGCGGTGGTCGGCGTGTCCGGCGGTGGGCGGCGGTCAGGTGGCGACAATCGGCGAGGGCGGCGGTGGGCAGGGGTGGCAACGACCGGCGGGCGATGACGACGGTCAACAGGGGGCGGCGATCGGGTGGTTATGGCGGGGGCTAGTGGTGGTCGACGTGCCCAATAGTGAGCGGCGGCTGGGGGGGCGACCGAGTGGCGACAAGCGGCGAGTGCTGCCCCCGACGAGCGATGACGGCGGTCGGCTGGGGGCGATGATTGGGTGGCTGCGACATCGGCGCCAGTTGGCGGTGGTCGATGGTGCCCGTCGGTGGGCGATGGCCAGGGGTTGCGGAGGCGACAGCGGTTGACGGTGCCCGACGGTGGGCGGTGGCTGGGGGCGACCGGGTGGCTACGGCGGCAGTTGGCGGTGGTTGGCGATGCATATATTCGGCATTCAAATTTTGGTTAAACGGTGCTCTCGTAATGTAATCAGATTATATAGTATTTACTTTGTAATTCAAATTACAAAACTTCACTATCTTTTGTAATCCAGATGATATTACATTATAAATTTAAAATTAAACTAAATAAAATAATTAGCATGATAATATAATCCTAATTATATTACAAAATAGATTAAACCTTATCAAACACAATATTATCGGTCCATGTTGAAAATCAGATGGATAAATTAGGAGGAATATTTTATGCTAACGCACCTACGTAGCAGATATCGCTCATGTTATCCGGATAAATAGTCAAAGGTCGTGTGATTGCGCCCAGAGGATTTGTCCATTTTCTAAATAATTAAAATTTAATTTTTACGTAAGATGCAACTGTGATACGACGATTTAAGTCTTTTGAATCACTCGTCAAAGTGCTTTCCCAACCAAACCAGTCATCCGATTCGACATTAATCATTTAGGCTATGTTTGATTGGGTGTAATGTAATCTAACTTATAATATAATCAAATTTGTAATATAGACTATGTTTGGTAGGGTGTAATCTGCCTTGTAATATAATCAGGATTACATTACAAGACTGATTATTTTGTTTGGTTTAATTTTAAACTTGTAATGTAATGTAATTTGGATTACAAAAGATAGTGAAGTTTTGTAATCTAGATAACAAAGTAAATACTATGTAATCCGATTATATTACGAGGTTACCATTTAACCAAAATTTAAATGTTGAATATACCCCTAGTCCACTGTCGCCACCGCTCACTTCCGTCGGCTGCCGCCATCCACTATCGTTGCCTACCGCCGCCCAACGTCATCGCCCACCGTCGGCGAATGGTTGCCGGCGACCACCGTCGACCGCCGCCGCCGGCGAACATAGCCGGTCGCTGCCACCCGCCGCCGGCCGCCACCTCTGCCGTCGTCATCGGTGGTCGTCGTCGTCGGTGGTCATCGCCGTCGCCGGTGGTGGCCGTCGGCGGAGGAGACAACGGCGACGGTCGTTGGTTGCCGCAAGTTCGGCAGAGGTGCGACGACCGTCGGTAGAGGTCACAGGTGTTGGTTAGTCCTAGGAAAACGTACCGATTCCACTGTACAAAAATTTTTTGTACAAGTGTCGAACCTTTCCTTAAATAACCTATTGTGTTCTTTAGAAGTTAAATTAGGAATCGCAGACGGAACTTAACATCATTGATTCCAAATTTAACTTATCTGTTCTTAATAGTTTAGATTTGAATCGCAAGCGGAACTTAACACTATTTATTCAAATCCACCTATGTTATTAATTTCATTAAATATTAATTTCCAAAATTGGCTTCCAGGACTGCATGACGAGGCACATGACCTTCTTGAATATTGGAACAACCACCACCGCCTAGACAAAGCCTTTTAAGGAAAGCTAATATTTAATTTTCTTAAATAACTCTAGGTTAACCAAAAAGAACAATCGAATCACAAATTCGAAAAATAAAACAAAAGAAACATAAATTCAAAACAAATCCGAAAACTCTAGAATCATATGCCTCTTGTGTTTGGTATTTCTAAAAATAACTATACAAAGAAAACTAGTATGATGCGGAAAATAATTACTAGATATACCTTTCTTTGTAAGCAAATAACCCCTTGATCTTCTACCGTATTCCTCTTCTTATCCCAGACGTTGTGTCGGTAACGATCTACCGAGATGAGAACCACCCAAGCCCTTCTCCTTTCTTCCAAGTTTCGGCCACCTTCTTTTCTTCAAGGGATGAAGAACTTAGACCACAAACCAATCTCCAAGGAATGCTAGGAAACAAAGCCTCCTCCTTCTTCTTCTTCCTCAAGTAAAATCCGGCCACCAACCAAGCTCCTAGAGAAGTTGCCGTCGGCTACAAGAAGAAGAGAAGAGGGAAAAGCTAGGGTCGGCCACCAAGGAGGAAAAGAGAGGAAGAATAGAATAGAGTCGTTCTTCATGAAGGCACCTCTACCCCCTCTTTTATAATCCTTGGTCTTGGCAAATAAGGAAATTTAATTAGAAACTTCCTTAATTCTTTTGCCATGAAAAGAAAAATTTTATTTAATTAAAAACAATTTTCCTTTTCATTATTATATGGTCGGCCACTTATTTCCCCAAAACAAGAAGAGTTTTAATTAAAACAAAAATTAAAACTTCCTAATTTGTTTCTGAAAATTTATAAAAAATTTCTCCAATAATTTTTCCCTTCATGGTGGATTATAAAAAGAAAATTTTATAAATTAAAATCTTTCTTTTAAACATGTGGATGATTTCCAAAAAGGAAAGTTATCTCTAAAAATTAAAATCTCCTTTCAATCTACAAATAAGGAAAGATATCAAATCTTTTCTTAATCTTTTGTAGAAACTAATAAAAGAGAATATTTAATTTTTAAAACTCTCTTTTAAATTATGATCATGGTTAAAAAGGAAAGTTTTCTCAAAATTAAAATCTCCTTTCAATCTATAAATAAGGAAAAATTTCAAATCTTTTCTTAATCTTTTGTAGAAAGCTATAAAAGGATAGATTTAAATTTTAAATTCTCTTTTAAAAACATGATATCCACATAAGAAATAATTTTAATAAAAATCCTTTTTAATATTCTAGTAGTCGGCCACCTAAGCTTGGGACCCAAGCTTTGGCCGCCCACCAATTTAGCTCATCCATTTGGTCTTGGTCGGCCCTAGCTTGGGTTCCAAGCTAGCTTGGCCGGCCCCATTAGGATGGGTAAGAAGGTGGGTATATGGTGTGTATAAATCTCTATATACATGAGGCTACGATAGGAACCGAGAGGAGGAATTGGTTTTGGTCTCTCGATGAAATTAAGCTTCTCGTGTTCGCCCCGAACACACAACTTAACTTCATCAATAATAATTCATACCACTAAAGAATTATTATTGAACTACCGCACCAATCCCAAATTACATTTTGCGCTTCTTCTTATTATGAGTGTGTTACTCTCCCTGTGTTTAAGATGTCGAATGTCCACTAATTAAATAAGTTACTGACAACTCACTTAATTAATATCTTAGTCCAAGAGTAGTACCACTCAACCTTATCGTCATGTCGGACTAAGTCCACCTGCAGGGTTTAACATGACAATCTTTATGAGCTCCTTTTGGGGATATTATCAACCTAGATTACTAGGACACAGTTTCCTTCTATAATCAACAACACACACTATAAGTGATATCATTTCCCAACTTATCGGGCTTATTGATTTATCAAACTAAATCTCACCCATTGATAAATTAAAGAAATGAATATCAAATATATGTGCTTGTTATTATATTAGGATTAAGAGCACACGCTTGCATAATAACTAAGGTCTAGTTCTTTTATCAAGTCAGTATAAAAAGAACTTACCTAAAATGGTCCTACTTAATACACTTAGAGTGTACTAGTGTAATTTATTAGTCAAGATAAACTAATACCTAATTATACTACGACTATTCCAATGATTTGTTCCTTTCCATCTTAGTCGTGAGCAACTGTTTATAATTTATAAAGAACCGATAACATGATCTTCTGTATGTGACACCACACACCATGTTATCTACAATATAAATTAATTGAACAACTACATTTATCATAAATGTAGACATTTGACCAATGTGATTCTTATTTCTAGATAAATGTTTATACCGAAAGCTAGACTTTTAGTATACATCCTAACAATCTCCCACATATACTAAAAGACTAAGCTGCCATATCTGTTGCCCTACATCTGATTCTCAACCCTTCAACATGCCCATCAATAGCTCTTGCCTTAAGGGCCTTAGTGAAAGAATCTTCCAGGTTATCACTTGATGAAATCTAAGCGGCAACAACTTCTCCTCATTATACGAGTTCTCGTATTGGGTAGTACTTGCGCTCTATTGTGTTTACTTACCTTATGGACTTATGGTTTCTTCGAGTTTGCTACTGCACCAAATTATATTGGGCAAACCAGAAAACATATTTAAGTTTATCTTGAAGTATCTGAGTCATACAGCTTCTATGGCTACCTCAGAGGCTGCCATATACTCAGCTTCTATGGTGGAGTCCGAAAAAACACCTATGCTTATCACTCTCCCATAGTTATGACTTTACCTCCTAAAGCAAACACAAAACCCCGAGGTTGACTTACTATTGTCCCTATCCGATTGGATGTCAAAATCCATGCAACCCACAGAGACCAAATTATCTGCCTTATAAGCTAGCATATAATCTCTAGTGTCTCTAAGGTACTTTAATATATGCTTTACTGCAGTCAAATGTCCTTATCCAGGGTTACTTAGATATCTGCTAACTATGCCCTCGACAAAATAGATTTCTGATCTCGTGCATAGCATACATTAGGCTTCCGACAGCCGAAGCATAAGGAACTGCCTTCATTTCCTCTATCTACTTTGATGTCTTCGGAGACATCTCTTTAGATAAAGCTACTCCATGCCTAAAAGGTAAGAAACCTTTTCTTGAAGTTCTGCATGCTAAAATGAGCAAGGATTGTTTCAATATATGAAGCTTGGGATAAGTAAAATATATTTTTTTCTTGCGATCCCTTTGATCCCAAGAATATATGCATTCTCCTAAGTCCTTCATATCGAATTATTTGGACAACCATACTCTTACTTCTGACAACACTTTGATATTATTTCCAACTACCAAAAATGTTATCTATGTATAGTACAAGAAATACCACCACGTTTCCATCACATTTCTTGTATACACAAAACTCATTCGGTTATAAAATAAATCCATAGGTCTGGATTACTTTATTAAACCGGATGTACCAAGACCTTGAAGCTTTACTTTAGTCCATAGACTGTTTGAGCTTACACACAAGATGCTCTTTACTCTTTGCAATGAACCCTTCTGGTTGCTTTATATGAATGTTTTATTCAAGACTTCCATTAAGGAAAGCTGTCTTGACATCCACTTGCTAAATCTCATAGATGAAAGAATCCGGGTAGACTTAAGCATAGCTACCGGTAAAAAAGTTTCCTTTTTCAACAAGCCTTGCTTTGAAAGTTTCTACCTTCCTGAATATCCCTCTTTTCCTATTGTAGACTTATTTTTACCCAATGACTTTTATACCATTTGGTGATTTTATAAGCTTCTAGACTCTATTAGAATATATATATTCTAATTCTGTATTCTTTACAAAGATGCTGCATCTTTATCTTAGAGTGCTTCGTCATATGTCCGGAGATTAGGTTCATGTCCTCCAGGGATCGAGTCCAAAGACTCTCCCAAAATATGAATCTTTTTAAGTTGCCTAACAACCCTCCCACTACGACGAGGTACTTTCTGCAATTGTGTATCATTTGTGATACGTGTTGCAGTTTCTTATGATATTTCATCTTATACAGTTGGTACTAGGTTAGACGTGTCCTTTAATTTCCTTAAGAACAATTTTTACTCATGGGCTTGTGGTTTATAGTATAGTCCTTTTCTCAAATCGAGCATTAGTGCCGTCAATGACCTTCTAATTTTAAGGACTACAAACCTCTTTTCGTTTTTCTAGGATAACTCACAAACAAGTGAACTCTGAAGAGTCAAGTTTGACTTGACTTTATGACACCTCATGGTGAGTTAGCATTGAGTGGACCAATGATGATGCTCCACATCATCATGGTTGCTTAAGTGGGATGCCACCTCATGGGAGTTACCAAGAGTTATGACTCTTGGCATTCCATGGAGGTTACAACACCTCTTAATGTGGTCGGCCACATGAATTGCATGAATGAGTTTCATTTTACAAGTGTAACTCTCATCTTCTTCCTCCTAGTGCTCTCTCTTCTTGCTCTTCCTCTCCTCATCTTGTCAAACCCTACTAAGGTGCTAGCACACTTTAGTTTGGTGATCTCCTTCTTGCGTTCATGTGGATAATTCTAGAGGGTTGTCTACTTTGACAATCTTGAGATCCTGCACCATTGGACGAGCGGTATTCGCGAAAGGCATGCATCAAGGGTAAACTCATACTCTAATGTAGATCTAGAGTTTGTAAACTCGTACTCGTAATGTTTTCAAAGTTTTATTCTTCGCACGGATCCGGTGGCGGGGATTTCGGGGTTTCCGCGACGCGAAAAAGCGGTTTTCGCGGCCCGAAAAACTCAACAGTGGTATCAGAGCCACGTGCGAAGACTTGTACGAGTTTAATTTGATTTTTTATGAAAAATATAGCTTCTGTGATTTTCTATAAATTTAAGTTTTTATGGATTTTTATGAGTAATTTTCTCGTAGAAGCGAAGCACAAGTGTTTATACACTTGTAGGCTTCGACTACCGAGAAGATTTTTCCGAAACGGCAAGGTTTCGCCCCAAAACTTTTTGGCACAGCGGACTAAGGCACTGTAGAATCGCTTAGGGACACTCGCGATGGTTAGATCGCGGGTAGGGGCACTGCCCCTGGCCCCGCAAGGGGATTCGTTCCGCGATTGCGCCCGAAAATCGCTAAACGGGACCGCTGAGAAATTTTACTCGTAAAAATTATAAAATTTGATATTAAAATTGCAGAAAATTATAGATAATACATAATTTAGAATTATGTATTGGATTGGTATATTTTGTGTTATAATTCATAATACGGCATGTGTGCCGTCATGTGATTGTGTGTGCTGTATTTTTGATATGTGACCTGCACGTCGTGCCTTTCTCTATTTATTCTTGTTGTAAATTAGTTTAGACTCGAATGTAACTCGAGTTTCAAAATTGTAATGTACAAAATTGGAGCCATGGAAGGTCCACTCGAGATGGAGTTACGAGGAGGGCGCGAGCAACACAAGGTGGTCAAAGGGAGGAGCTTGAGAAGCTGTTGACCCTAGGTTGACCATCCGATCTTCTCATTGGCTTGAGAAGATCATAGTAGGGTCATAACTAATCACAAATTAATTTAATTAATTGCTTGTGTGTATGTGATGCATGATTAGTAATTAATTAGTGTTAACGATTAGATTAGATCTAAATCGTGTACAAGATGCACCCTTTCGATTAGATTAAATGTATCGCGTATTTGATACACATCGACGATTAGATTAGATCTAAATCGCGTCAACTCTAATGCCTACCGTGTTGTGATACCTATCATTACCTCGATCACATGTGTTGTTGAATCTGCCAAAGCAGAGCAACACATATTATCTTGGTAGGGTACGGAGGAGGGACAATCTTGGTCCCGCTTATCAACGCATGGGCGAATACAAACTCAATTAGATTGAGTATTCCTAGTTAACTCGGTTGGAACGAGTACAACTATAGGCATTCTTCTAATGGTTGGAAAGATAGGACATAAATCACATTTATATTAATTCTTAGGCGTATTAGCCAAAGCTAACTCAAGTTTTAATATAACTGCGGATAATGATCCTATAAACAAGAGTTGCATAGAGATGTAATTGGTAAATCGTTACCTACCGATCGTACTAAAGCTTGGGTGTATTAGCCAAAGGTAACTCAAGGGTTAGTATGATGTGGATCTTGTCTCACATGAATTATAGAATTCAGTGGGAGCATCATTTAGTTAAAGGCCTAATTAAATTATTTAAAAGAATATGATATTTATTTTCTGCATTTTTCTGTTGTAGAATTGTCATGATGTCAAACATGAACAACTTCTCTCTACGTTCTGTCCTTGAGAAGGACAAGCTCAACGGAGCAAATTTCCTGGACTAGTACAGGAATTTGAGAATAGTTCTCACCCAGGAACGTAAACTGTACGTTCTGGAGCAGCCCATTCCGGAGGCACCTCTTGCCACTGCCACGCGAGCTGACCAAGATGCTTATAAGAAGCATCAAGAAGACGCATTAGATGTATCCTGTCTCATGCTCGCGAACATGAACTTTGAGCTTCAGAAGCAACATGAGTTAATGAATGCTTACGATATGGTTGAATATCTTCGTCAACTGTATTAAGGACATGCATAACACAAGAGATTTGAGATCTCTAAGGCACTGTTTCAATGCAAGATGCAAGCTGGGACTCCTGTAGGTCCACATGTGCTCAAGATGCTTGGGTACATAGAGAACCTACAGAGATTAGGATTCCCATTTGATCAAGAGCTGACCACTGACTTGATCTTGCACTCCTTGCTCGAAAGTTATAGTCAACTTCGTTCATTTGGTAAGGGAAAGTCCCAAGCCAAAGGCAAAGGCAAGACATTGAAGCCTAAAGGAGGGGTCACCAAGGATGCTACCTGCTTCCACTATGGTCAGACCGGGCACTGGAAGAGGAACTTCAAGGTGTACCTGTTAGATCTTAAGAAGAAGCGAAGTGAGATTTCCACTTCAGGTATATATGTTATAGAAGTCAATCTATCTATTTCTTCATCATGGGTATCAGATACCGGATGTGCATCTCACATTTGTACTAATGTGCAGGCGCTGAGAAATAGCAGGGCATTGGCGAAGGGCGAGGTGGACCTACGCGTAGGCAATGGAGCACGGGTTGCTGCTGTTGCTGTAGGGACTTATTTTCTATCTCTGCCCTCTGGGCTTGTATTAGAGTTGGATGATTGTTGTTATGTGCCTGCATTAACTAAGAACATAATTTCAGTTTCTTGTTTGGACTAGAAAGGTTTCTCTTTTATAATTAAGGACAAATGTTGTTCTCTTTATTTAAAAGATATGTTCTATTGTAGTGCACCTCTGATGAACGGACTCTACATTCTAGACCTTGAAAGTCTTATCTATAACATAAAATATTTGGTCAAGACCAACACCTTAAAATCCCTATGAATTTTGTATGCCACGATAGGGTGGACGTATACAAAATCAAAAAGGAGATTTTATCCATTAATTTTATTATCTCGTCAACTTTACTTTATGACGAATAAAATTAATAGTTGATCTATCATTGATCAAATATTTGATCAAAACTTTTGAATTTAAAATAACATTGATTCCTCAAACAATATTATTTAAATTCACCAACACCTCAAACACCGTGAATTTTACATGCCACGATAGTGTGGACGTATACAAAACTGAACATTTGTAAGAGGAGGGTTTTACCCATTAATTATCTTGTCAATAAGTTTTTATGACAAATAAAATTTCCTCAAACACCGTGAATTTTGTATGCCACGATAGTGTGAACGTATACAAAACCAAACATTTGTTAGAGGGGTTTTCCTATTAATTTTATTTCCTTGTCAAACTGACAAATAAAATTACCTCATACATCATGAATTTTTGTATGCCACGATAGTGTGGGCGTATACAAAATCTCAACATTTGCAAGAGGGGGTTTTAATTTTATTATCTTGTCAACCTATATTTATGACAAATTAATAGTTGGTTTTCTTCGGTCACACAAATAATATCAGTGACTCCGATGGAGAGGATACTATTAGACGTGCCTAAGTGTATACCATTACTTGACACTAAGTCCATTAATAAGATTATGCTCCTTCCGATGGGGAAGATCACACGCTCTTAATTAATTTCCTATAGTCATCCTAAATGGAAGTTTGATCTAGTGATCCGCAAACAAACTCATCCGATATGGAGGAAGGCACTCAGAGCCAACGCGCAAGTTTGTTTGCATCACTTACAAACCAGTAATGGAGACCGTGGAATTTATTAAAATAAATCTCTCTCTCACTTAGTTATTTAAAATGAGGAATTTTAAGTTATCCTAGCATACATCACATGCATACGCACACATCACAGTAAATAAAGCAATAAATATGGAAATTATTTTCCAACTATTATGGCATTTTCCTGTTACTGTCTTCCATGTGCTCCAACCCTAGCTGCTGCCATCTTTAGCCACCGCCATCGGGTCGAGTTGTCGCATCCATCTTGCTTCTTATTCCGCTACGCCTCTGGTGCTCCAAAAGTACCACGCCTCGCAAGAATCCGATCCGCGACAAAAATAGAATTTTACATATATCGATCCTATATTCCATGAGGGAATGTACATATAATCTAGATCGAAAATAAAATTCTAAAATCCTAAGGCTAATACAGCTCCTACTGTATTAGTTACATACAATCATGCACACACAAAATAATACCCTTGACATGTCCAAGGGTTCAATCACACACAACATCTATAAGCCATAATAGTTGGAACCTGCAATCACAAAGTTAGCACATCCTACTATTATCCTGCCTAAATTATGTATGACATGTGCATAACCTAATTTGAAAACCAAACACACAGAGGCATACCCTAGCTTTGATACCAATTTTTGGTTAGTCCTAGGAAAACGTACCGATTCCACTGTACAAAATTTTTTTTTACAAGTGTCAAACCTTTCCTTAAATAACCTATTGTGTTCTTTAGAAGTTAAATTAGGAATCGCAGACGAAACTTAACATTATTGATTCCAAATTTAACTTATCTGTTCTTAATAGTTTAGATTTGAATCGCAAGCGGAACTTAACACTATTGATTCAAATCCACCTATGTTATTAATTTCATTAAATATTAATTTCCAAAATTAGCTTCCAGGACTGCATGGTGAGGCACATGACCTTCTTGGATATTGGAGCAACCACCACCGCCTATACAAAGCCTTTTAAAGAAAGCTAATATTTAATTTCCTTAAATAACTCTAGGTTAACCAAAAAGAACAATTGAATCACAAATTCGAAAAATAAAACAAAAGAAACACAAATTCGAAACAAATCTGAAAACTCTAGAATCATATGCCTCTTGTGTTTGGTATTTTCAAAAATAATTATACAAAGAAAACTAGTATGATGCGGAAAACAATTACTAGATATACCTTTCTTTGTAAGCAAATAACCCCTTGATCTTCTACCGTATTCCTCTTCTTATCCCGGACGTTGTGTCGGTAACGATCTACCAAGATGAGAACCACCCAAGCCCTTCTCCTTTCTTCCAAGTTTCAGCCACCTTCTTTTCTTCAAGGGATGAAGAACTTAGACCACAAACCAATCTCCAAGGGATGCTAGGAAACAAAGCCTTCTTCTTCTTCTTCTTCCTCAAGTAAAATCCGGCCACCAACCAAGCTCCTAGAGAAGTTGCCGCCGGCCATAAGAAGAAGAGAAGAGGGAGAAGCTAGGGTCGGCCACCAAGGAGGAAAAGAGAGGAAGAATAGAATAGAGTCGTTCTTCATGAAGGTACCTCTACCCCCTCTTTTATAATCCTTGGTCTTGGCAAATAAGGAAATTTAATTAAAAACTTCCTTAATTCTTTTGCCATGAAAAGGAAAAATTTATTTAATTAAAAATAATTTTCCTTTTCATTATTATATGGCCGGCCACTTATTTCCCCAAAACAAGAAGAGTTTTAATTAAAACAAAAATTAAAACTTCCTAATTTGTTTTCAGAAATTTATAAAAAATTTCTCCAATAATTTTTCCCTTCATGGTGGATTATAAAAAGGAAATTTTATAAATTAAAATCTTTCTTTTAAACATGTGGATGATTTCCAAAAAGGAAAGTTATCTCTAAAAATTAAAATCTCCTTTCAATCTACAAATAAGGAAAGATATCAAATCTTTTCTTAATCTTTTGTAGAAACTAATAAAAGATAATATTTAATTTTTAAAACTCTCTTTTAAATTATGATAATGGTTAAAAAGGAAAGTTTTTTCAAAATTAAAATCTCCTTTCAATTTACAAATAAGGAAAGATTTCAAATCTTTTCTTAATATTTTGTAGAAAGCTATAAAAGGAAAGATTTAAATTTTAAATTCTCTTTTAAAAACATGATATCCACATAAGAAATAATTTTAATAAAAATCTTTTTTAATATTCTAGTGGCCGACCACCTAAGCTTGGGACCCAAGCTTTGGCCGCCCACCAATTTAGCTCATCCATTTGGTCTTGGTCGGCCCTAGCTTTGGTTCCAAGCTAGCTTGGCCGGCCCCATTAGGATGGGTAAGTAAATCTCTATATACATGAGGCTACGATAGGAACCGAGAGGAGGAATTGGTTTTGGTCTCTCGATGAAATTAAGCTTCTCGTGTTCGCCCCGAACACACAACTTAATTTCATCAATAATAATTCATACCACTAAAGAATTATTATTGAACTACCGCACCAATCCCAAATTACATTTTGCGCTCCTTCTTATTATGAGTGTGTTACTCTCCCTGTGTTTAAGATGTCGAATGTCCACTAATTAAATAAGTTACTGACAACTCACTTAATTAATATCTTAGTCCAAGAGTAGTACCACTCAACCTTATCGTCATGTCGGACTAAGTCCACCTGCAGGGTTTAACATGACAATCTTTATGAGCTCCTCTTGGGGATATTATCAACCTAGATTACTAGGACACAGTTTCCTTCTATAATCAACAACACACACTATAAGTGATATCATTTCCCAACTTATCGGGCTTATTGATTTATCAAACTAAATCTCACCCATTGATAAATTAAAGAAATGAATATCAAATATATGTGCTTGTTATTATATTAGGATTAAGAGCACACACTTGCATAATAACTAAGGTCTAGTTCTTTTATCAAGTCAGTATAAAAAGAACTTACCTAAAATGGTCCTACTCAATACACTTAGAGTGTACTAGTGTAATTTATTAGTCAAGATAAACTAATACCTAATTATACTACGACTATTCCAATGATTTGTTTCTTTCCATCTTAGTCGTGAGCAACTGTTTATAATTTATAAAGAACCGATAACATGATCTTCTGTGTGTGACACCACACACCATGTTATCTACAATATAAATTAATTGAACAACTACATTTATCATAAATATAGACATTTGGCCAATGTGATTCGTATTTCTAGATAAATGTTTATACCAAAAGTTAGGCTTTTACTATACATCCTAACAGCAGGATATTTTTATCATTTTATAATAATACAAATTACATTCGTTATACTAAATAATGGACACTAAACAAAAGATTACATACATTACATTACCAAACGTAGTAATGTAATGTAATCTTGATTATATTACTAAACGTAATGTATGTAATCTTTGATTACAAGAGTGATTATATTTTTTTATTTGGTGTCCATTATTTTTTATAAGAAATGTAATTCGTATTATTATAAAATGACAAAAATATCCTGTGATTTCTATCGATGGTCGCCACATCTCTGGCAGAGCTTGTGGCAACCAGCGGTCGCCGCCGTTGGCCTCCTCCGTCGGCCGCCACTGACAACCGCCGGCTGCCACCGATCGCCACCTACAACCGCCGGCCGCCGTCGGTCTCCACCGGCAACCGTCGACCGCCGACAACCGACAACCGATGACGGTGACAATCGTTGGCGGCGAGCGACGGTCGGTGGCGGAGGTGACCGATGGTGGTGGGCGGCGGCCTGCAGTGTCCGACGACAGTGGGCGACGATGACCAATGATGGTAGGCGGCGACCGTGATGGACTAGGGATATATTTGTCATTTAAATTTTGATTAAATGATGAACTTATAATATAATTAAATTACATAGTATTCACTTTATAATCAGATTATAAAATTTCACTATATTTTATAATCCAAATTACATTATATTACAAATTTAAAATTAAAATTACAAGTGACCGATTACACTAGCCTTAAGTAATCGTAAGGGTTATGGTTACGCCTTTACCTGCATACGATTACTCCCGTCGCGAGTAAGCTTCCAGCGATTGATTTCCCTTTTTTATTGTTCATCGTGATCGGCTCAATCGTTTCCGGGTTCCGAACCCTAATCCTCTGCCAGGTACACTCGATCTCTCGTCATTCCGTATCTGTAAGGAGAGATTTTGAGATTGCTTGTTTTGATATTTTCTGATCTTTAAGATCATGTTAGGGTTTCGTGTTTCTATCCTACAATCTTTCTGAATCGACGGAATTAGAGGTTTTATCCTGTTCTCCCTGCTTTCTGGTGGTTTTTGTTTTATAATTGTGGTTACTATTCTACATTTACCTGTTGGATGAAATAACCGATATTCAATATGGGGGTCGTCAGTTTTTGTTGCTAAATGGAGAAGAGATTTTATTAGTTGAAAATTTCTTTCTCTTGTTTCATCTTTCACTGTGTTGATACACCATGTTCCTCTTCCTGAACTGCTCACTAGTTACAATTTTATTATTTGTATGATCGTCACCTCGTTGTCAAGGATCATATGCTTGTCCCATTGGTTTGATTGGACACTTGATCAAGTTGTAGCTAGTGTAAGAACTAGTAAAGTTGTAGCTACTGCTGCAAATACCTTTTTGCCCTTTGTGATATCCCTATGTTCCACTGAAAACGAAAACCTCCTTGTTCCTGTTTTTAATTTTGTGGCACCTAAATATGATATTACTGGTTATTGGTTTATGAATCATAAGTTGTTCAGTTGCTTGGTACATATTCTTTAGAATTATTATCTGAATTTGCTACTTTGGCTTGTTTAGTGCCTAATGGATTCGGATAAATAGTGAACTGAGACTGTTTGGATATTCAGCAAAAAATATCAACCTCTATTTGATGTTTTGGTCCTTGTTTAAATATTTCACAAGGCTTGTTTTGGTTAATTGGTTTATTAGTATGATGCATGTCCTTCCATTCACTATCAAACAGAATCAAAGACCCTAATTGTCAGTTCTTGAGAATCAATTGTATGCATTACTCTAGATGTGAGATTCAATAATAGTTCACTTTGTCTTTCAAACAAGGAATAAAGGATTTTTCTCTTCCGAACTCGTAGTCTTTTGTTGGAATAGTACAGTTTATCAGTTCCATTGTGTTGACACTTAGCACACTTTATAGTGCGATCAACTTGGATGAGTTATACTTCTAGAATCCTCTTCCCATTTACTTTTTTGCCTTTAAATACAAGCATATAGTAGTTCTATTACCAATTAAATCAAAATTTTAAAACAATAAGTTAAACTATAACAAATACTTTGACTAAATTAGAAAAAAAGATGCATGTTGTGTGCTGATTGGAAGCAGTGAATTTATTTTTTAAAAGCACTCACTTAGTTCCTAAATATGGTCTCATAGTGGATTTTGACAGGGACCACATAGGCATTGCATTTAATTTCATATAGCATATTTGGTCTACATTTGCAATCAAAACATCTTATTTGGTATTATTTTAAACAATTTGCCCGGGAAAAAATTGATTTAAAAATCTTATGCTGCCCTTTAATACTTGTTTTGCATATGATAACGATGTTAGATATCAATGCATATTTTAATACACATTACATAGGCCCCCACATCTGTGTTATGCAATGGATTGCATGTTGCATATGTTTTTGAGACCTTTAAGCATTAGTTCTACTAATTGGATAATTTTTGATGCATTTTAAACAAGGCTTTCAAGATATATAATAATAGAATTGATTTTTTCACATTTAAACATTTTTTTCTTTTGAATGATATGTAATTATGAAAGCCTTGTGAAGCTGGAAAAAAAGTAAGTTAAACATATCACCATGGTGTATAAATAATAGTACAACTTTGTGCTAGGTGGGTGAGCAGTTAAGGAATAGGAACATGGGTGCTTTGTACAAAAATCTAAAGAAAAAACTTTCACAAATGAACTAAGAGAACTAATAAAATCTCTCCAATTTGCAATAATAAACGATGAACCTCTAGATTTAATATCAATTATTTCATCCAACTAATAAACATAGAATATAAACCTCTAAAAACCAGCTAAAGAAGAATAAAGCCTCTAATCTTGTTGATTCAGAAATACTTGTTCGATAGAAAGACGAGGCCCTAACATGGGCTTAGATATAATACAACAAAAACAGCAAGTGATCTCAAATTTCTCCTTGCAAATACAGAACAACGAGTGATTTAGTGTATCTGGCAGAAGATCAAGCTCCTGAAACCGAAAACAATTGAGCCAATCAATAGATCATGAGGAACAACAAGAAGGCTTTGATTATGTTGTTGGAAGATTTTTTTTGTAAACAGGAGCAATCCGTCTTTTTTTTTTTTTAAATCTTCCTTCGGTCCAACTAGTCCCATTTTCCGATTCATAAAATCTAATGTGAATGACAAATATATTAATAAACTTTCGATGAATATTGTAAATGTAATGAAATTTTATGTTTTAAATTTTTTAATTGCTGGAGCCTTGACGTAATGGTAAAGTTGTTGCTTTGTGATCAAAAGGTTACGGGTTCGAATCCTGAAAACAGCCTCTTGCAAAAGCAGGATAAGACTGCATACAATGGATCCTTCCCCAGGACCCCGCATGGTGGGGCTGTCCTTTTTTTATTTTTATGTTTGATGTGGAGAAGATAACGATACCACATGGCATCGACCATGACTCGGTCAAGTCAACTCTACTGACTTGGGAGGGATTTAAGCCAAGTTAGCCGACTGTTATCTCATCTCAAGTCAAGTCAGCCGCCTCCGAGCCAAGCTCCACCTCAACTTGGGTCGAGTCAGCTGTCTCCCGGTCGAGCTCAAGCTCAACTTGGGTTGAACTAGCCACCTCCTTAAAAGATGCAGTCGTTGCCAAGCTACCTCCCGACTGAGCTCAATCTCAACTTGGGTCGAGCTAGCCACCTTCTTAAAGGACGCAGTCGTTAGTCGCCTCCTTAAAGGATTCAACAGTGGCGGCTAACCACCTCCTTAAAGGATTCCACTGTAACGGTGGTGGCCATCCACCTGCTTAAACGATGCAACCATTATGCAGGCTGCTAGCCGCCTCTTTGAAGAACACACTCATTGCCGGTCGTTTCCTTAAAGGACACAACCCTTACGCAGGCTACCAGCCACCTCCTTTACGGACGAGACCGTTACAGCAAGAAGTCAACAAATCCAAGGGACACGACCGTTATGGTAGGAAGTCAACAAACTCAAGAGATGTGGTCGTTACAACATGTAGTTAGTAAATTTAAGGGATGTGGCTGTTACAACATGAAATCATACAGTAGTTATGTAAGCCACCTATAAGAAGAGGCCACCTCTTTACCCTTATATAAGGTAATGGAGATATGCTTATGTGATGAAACAAAATGCATGCAAAATAATACTAAAAACTATGCATGAAATACGCACATCAAATTTCCTATTCGAAAATGATCCAAGGGATCATGTAGGCCTTGGAGTAGCACTAGTTGGACTGTGAACCAAGTTATCGAGTTAAGTTTTTTGTTTTAATATTCCGTTGTGACTCTGTTTTGTTTTATAAAAAGAAAAGAAGGTTTTAAACCTAGTCATTGCATCTAGTTCGGACCCAAACCTGGTCAATTGAATCTAACGGGTCGATTAGATTGGTTTTTCGAACACTCACATTGGCCTTCTGGTCGCTCGAACCTGACATTGTCCGTTTGATCAGATTTGTTTGAGTCTAGTTTGATCCAAGTCAAGTCCGATTTACTTAGGACTTGGTCTAGCTGCGTCCGATTGCGTTCACCTCCTCGCCGTCTTGCTTCCAACACTAGGTTCTTGTGAGACAAGCATAAAAACACAAGCAGCAAACACACAAAGCCGTAGTCTACCTGACCTATAGCTTATCTTTTGCTTGGAGTTCACTCCTCCAAGACTTCTACTTAGAGTTCACTCTCCTAGGGTTTTTCTTTACCTAAGGTTTACTGCCTTAGAATTTTCTCTTTGCTAAGCATCCTGTCACCTTGACCGACTTGATCTTGTCTCTTACTAGACATTCGGTCATCTTTGACCTTGTTAATCTTGTTCTACTTAGACTTTACCCTTGCTAGTCATCCGATCAATCTTGATCTACTTAGTCATCCGACTTGGTCTTGTCTCTTACTAGACATTCGGTCATCTTTGACCTTGTTAATCTTGATCTACTTAGACTTTATCCTTGCTAGTCATCCCTCCCAAGTCGGTCAAATTGATTGCGTTAATCGAGTCATGCCATGTGGTACTGTTATCTCCATTACATCACATATTAAAATAAGCGATCAAAAAAATTTTAAACATAAAATTTCATTACGTTTTCACTATTCATTAAAAACTTATTAATATATTTTTCATTCACACTGAATTTTGAATAGGAAAATGCGACTAGTTGGAATGAAGCGGGCTCAGATACCTAGATTACAAAAAGGGACAGGTTGCTTTCGTTGCAAGAAAATTTTCTAGCGACCGATTTCAAAGCCTTTTTGTTGTTCCTCGTGATTTGCTTGTTGGCTCAATTGTTTCCTGATTTAGAAGCCTAATCTTCCACCAGGTACACTAAATCACTTATTTGAGATCGCTTATTATTTTTGATATTGTATTATAGAGATTTGAGATCGCTTATTGTTTTTGATATTGTATTATCTCTAAGCCTATGTTAGTGCTTGGTCTCTATCGAACAAGTTATTTTGAATCGACGGGATTAGAGGCTTTTTATTCTTCTTTAGCTAGTTTCTGGTGGTTACTATTCTATGTTTACTAGTTGGATGAAATAATCGATATTAAATCTAGAGGATTGTCGTTATTGTTGCCATGTTCCTCTTCCTGAACTGCTCATTGGGCACAAAGTTGAACTATTATTTATACACCATGATGATATGCTTAACTTACTTTTTTCATGCTTCACATGGCTTTCGTAATTACATATCATTCAAAAAAAAAAATGTTTAAATGCTTTATATATGGAGGGTATACATGGATTTTGGGAAATGAAACGCTCATTACTTTCTTGTTTTATTATCATCTCAACTCTCGTAGTTCTTGTGATCATGCTAATATGTTTCACTTATCTATTGGAAATGAATTAATTATTTTTTACTTGTTTGACAACTGTCATTAATTCTTTATACTTGTTTTTTAATGTATGAGGAAAAGAGAGAGACACTTAAGGTTTAAGTTATCCTTTTCCATTTGAAAATAAAGTCATCATCTCAAAGTAGCTTTAATCAAGAGCACGGTTCCGCAAGATATCTAGATTGAGGGGAGTTAAGATTGAGGGGGAACTTTAGAGAGATTGATAGGACAATGGTTCAGTCCTTATGACTAGGTTTGAACTCAATATTTTGATGGTTTAACAACACAATTTAAGTCAAATATGTATTTGATAAGTTCAATAAAGTGTGAAAATATGATATGAATTGGAGAGTGAAGTGATTAACTTTAGATGAAAGGTTTCATGGATCGAGTGTGAAGTTGTGAGGTGCTTCAAGCTTTTGGATGGTTAGTTAATCATCAAGCTTGAAAATTGACTTGAATATTTTATGCTCAAGTATTACATTAATCAATATTATAATGTTGTGTTTATTTTAGCCATAAGTTAATTTCATTTATAGAATTTAGCTAGTATCTAGAGTTTGCTATCTAAGGAGCTTCATCTTAGGGCCTATATGGTGTTTGATAGGTTGCTATGAAGTTTGAGGTTGCCCCTTAATGGTGTGAGGTTAAAAAAAGCTAAGATCGACCTTAAAACTCACTTGGGCCCATTTTTGGTTCAAAAGTATCATAGGTGGAACTAAGCTTTCCTAGTCGATTGGAACATCAACTTGATAGAGTTGTCGACCATGACCAAGTTGTGATGTTGGTAGGCACAAAAAAGATTATGTTTACAAGTATCTCGACTAAGTTAGAGTTGTGTTATCCCTTTTGATCCAAAAGTGGCCATTATGGTTTCCAATAGTCATATTTGGTTTAGCAGAAGTTTAAAATTGATTAACACAAGTGTCTAAATAGAGACGTCAAGGCTTCTTTTAAAGTCCTTTTTGGTGCCTAATGCTGATATGAAAATAATGTTGGAGCAATCGGTGTACCCTTAGGTTTCGATGTTTGGGCAAAGGGTTGAAGTTAGAATTTGCATCTTTATTTGCTATGCGCTATTGAGTGTGTAGGTGACAGGTGCAAAGGAAAGTCCAAGTGTGATCTTGGCAAAGGTGAAGTCCAAGCATGAGAGTCTTGGCGGTGCAAGTCTAAGCTTGAGGCTTAGCCGTGTAAGTCTAAGTGTTACTTGGCAAAGGAAGACCCGACAACAAGGATAAAGTCGAAGGAAACTCTTGAAGGCAAGACGTGAAGAATGGGAAAACATCCGAGGAATGCAAGGCTGATGAAGGAGGCTAGAAAACAAGGTCAAGGTTGTGCGGGCGAGGACGAGTGTATGAGTGATTGTACTCGGGGGTAAAATTGTAAATTAAGTTTACCATTTGACTGGTATATGTCAGTGGTTGAGAACCAGTAAACTTGGAATGGAATTCCAGGGTTTATGGTTCTAGGGTTATCAGAATACTTCGCTCAGCCCATGAAGACTAGTCGACTGATCCATGGTGAGCAATAGATTGGAATCAAGCCGGTTGTAACGGTCGAATTACACAGAGGTACCGATAAGTATGGCAGTCGAGGCGGCGGAAATACAGCTTGGGTGTTTCCTCCCAAGCTATATAATGGAACTCAGATTGGCTAGATTTGGTGACGAAATTAGAGGTGGTTAACCGCTAATAGAGTCTCCAAAGCTCAGAGCAATCCAAGAGTTCTTGATCGAGTTTGTGGTGAAGTTTTTCTATCGACAAGGAGGAATGTGCTAGCCGGAGTTTCGGGGACTAATCCATCGATGAGGGATTATCCACCTTACGGACAACCATGGAGTAGGAGCATCATCTTCGAACCACGTAAACAACCATGTTAGGTTTTGTTTTTTTCCTTCTTGTCTCTAGGGTTAACTTTTATATTTGGTTGTGTGTATTTTCATTGTGTTAACAAGTATAGAAAAATGAATGAAGTAGGTGACCGTCTATTCACCCCCTTCTAGTCAGTGATCAAGGTCCCAATAATTCGTATCAGAGCTAGGAGCACTCTTGAAGGACTAGCCGCCGAAAGGAGTAAGCACTAGAAGAAGAAGGCGACAATTTTTGGAAATTGTCCGATGCCAATAAGTGGTATCGCAATGGAGTCGGAAGGAGCACTAGGATGGGACATCTGAATTCCACCTCTATACGAGCAAGGAGTTTTCAAGTATTGGATGAAGCGATTGGAGACATAGTTCCAAATGAATCATTGGATCGCCTTCGAAGAATCCTTCGAAGCTCCAACAGACAAGAAGAGGAAGTGTCTCTGGCCAAGATATTAGAGTGAGGAGAAAAAACAACAATAGGAGGCGGACAAGGAGGTAACTAAAATCTTATTAAAATTATTGCCTTCTAATGTGTTTTCTAGTGTACATGAGTACAAGAATGTATGTGACCTTTGGAAAAAAGTAATTGCTTATCATGAAAATCCTACACAAATCCAAGAGTGGAGGAGCCCAAGGAGAAGAGCTCATTGGTCCACGAGGAAGAGGAAGAAGAGTACCATTCAAATGTTGGGACATGTTCAACATCAGAAGAGGAGGAAAAAGTGGAATCATCTACATCTTCGAGGGAAGAAGAAGAGCAATTTTGAGATAGTGGAGATCTTGAAAGTTCAATCCTCAACCACCTTTGCGAGGAGTGAGAAGACCCATATCAAATGTTTTGAATGTGGAGAGATGAGACACTATAAGAATAAGTGTCCTTTGCTCAAAAAGGAAAAAAAGTAATTCCTAAACTAAATTTAATTCATTTAGAATCTAATTTAAGTTGTAGGAAGAAGAAGGAGAAGATGCACATAGTGTGCTTCACGTGTGGTGAGCGAGGATACTACTGTTGGATCATGAAGAGTCGATAGAGGGGGGGGGGGTGAATATCGATTTAAAATTAACGAGAGTACGCAACGGAAAAAAGTAAAGTAAAGAGAGATGACACAAGTAATTTTTACTTGGTTCGGAGCCTGTGTCGACTCCTACTCCAACGCCCGCACACAAGGGTGCTTTCGGTGGGCAATCACTAATAATCCGAAATAAGAATTACAGCGAAAGTACAGGAATTATTAGAAACAAAATGTCGACAATTATGAAAATTAAAACAGAGAGAAAAAGAAACTTGTGAGCTTTTGGCAGCGTCGCATGAGCACTGAAGATCTGATTATCGGTTGTTGTGAGGGCTCCGCCTTTGACCCTCCTTATATAGGAGGCTCGGGGCGCCTGGAACCTTCAGGGCGCCTCGACCATGACATAGCCGACCCAATCAGGAGGCTCCACGTGGCGGTGACGTGAAGATGATAGAATTTACCTCCGGGCGCCCGGGTACCTCCCGGGTACCCGGACCTCCGGGCGCCCGGGTACCTCCCGGGCGTCCGGACCCAAGTTTTCCAGCAGACTCTTTCCTGCAAGAAAAACTTTAGTCCGAGGCAATTATACCCTGCAACACAGATTGTTAACACAATTTTATAGATAAGAAAAATAGTAATTAGATTCCGTCTCTCCGAGACTGGAATCTAGTCAAGATCTCGACTTAGAGTTCCGAGATGGTTCTAAGTCGGATCGGCGCCTAAGTTCCCTTTCCGGGAACGCATCCTCACAGTCACTCCCTTCCAGTGACTTACGATTTGACGGTCAGGCGCCGGAATGGACGAATGCGCGCCACAGGCATCCGTTCGCCCGCGTCAGTGCTGGCGCTTCCCAACCAGCGCTGGAGTTTGGACTTCGTCCCAGCTATCCGGTCTGCCCGTCGACCTAGCTGGGCTTCGTGCCAGACATCAGGTCAGCCTGTCGACCTGTCTGGGCTTTTCCTGCACACTCGGTCAGAGTGTTAGATCAACAACAAAACTAACTTAACCTATTTTGTCATTCATCAAAACTTGGGTTAGACCGTTAGTGCTAACCGCACCAACAACTACCACACAAATACCTAAGGAAGGGAGTACTCAAGAAGATGGAGCGGATGAAGCAATGGAGGAAGTGGAAAAAACTATATGGATGCTTGTGTGGGAACTCCAATGGTAAGTAGAAAGGTAAACCCTAACCTGAATTTTAATTCGAATGTTAATTCAAGTTCTAGAGATTTGCATGTTAGAAATAACAATGTCGTTTATTTACCCATGCATAATTTTGAATTTAGATGCCATGATAGGAATAGAGTTAATATGATTGATAACCCTAAGAAATTAAATTCAAAGGTTAGATCTAACAACAAAAATAACAACCCACTTTGTCTAAAGAGAGGAAGGCGGTGGAAAATCTAGGCATTAATCTCAAAAAGGGGAGACACATGTCTAGGAAGGGTAGGTCTAGGAATGTCTTGATTCTAGGGTTAGAAAGTTAGAATTAGAAAATCAAACTTTGAAGTCAAGGCTTGAGGAATTAGAAAAAACCCTAGAAAGATTTAATGTTGGATCTAAGAGTTTGGATTTAGTATTGGGTAGTTAAAGACCTAATGGTGATAAATCTGGTTTATAATACCGATCTTCATCAAATAAGGGTAAATGGAAGCACTTTGGTGGAAATGCATTTGCAAAGTCAACCAAAGCCAAGTAAAAGTCGTATGCAAGGGTTGTATATAACTATGACAAGGAGAAGTTATCCAAGGATAAGAAATCAAAGGATAAGTCAACTAAGGATAAATCATCCAAGGTTAATTACAAGGAGAAATTAACCAAAGACAAGATGTCTAAGGTTAAGAGAGTACAATGATTATAGGTCAATTGTCACTCGAGGTGTATCATAGTGGTCTTAGCCATAATAGATGAGTTATCTAGGAAGGTGACTAGGGTTAAGAGTTATAGAGGGAGCTCAAAGAGTCAATTTAGGACCCACGGGTGAACCTTGCTTGGGATTCTAGATGGGTCATAAAATGTACCAAAGAGTTTATAGATGAACTTGAGTATCTAACCTAATTGCTTGACACAATTAGGGTGAGATTCATGTATGAAAATATGAAATGAGATTCATATTGCATGAAAATGGATTTTAGATGTATAGATATCATATAAACTAATACTAGGGATGCATTACGATTTAGTATGGATAGATACATCAAGAGGAAGTCAAACTAAGACTTTAGGTCAAACTTCAATTGAACCGTTCAGATAGTTTTAAATTTTATGTCTATCTTGGATCCGTGATGAATTAATTTTTAATTCTATTTTTCTCTAGTAGAAAATAGTGAAACAGACTTCTCTACAAAATTTGGAAATTTTTGGAGGTCTAGAGAATTTCTGGTGCATTTTTGAAAATGAGTTTAGAAATGAGTTTAGGTTGAAATTTTGATGCTAGTCAGCTATCAGAAATCAGTCAACTGGTAATGCTGTTAATCGAACACAAAATGACTCTATGAGATTGATTCAATAAGGGTAGTTGATTGGGGATTATGGCAGTCGACTGAGATAGTCTGAAACTATTTTTAGCAATAAAAAATAACCAAAAGGATGATATATGTGGATTAATACCTGATAATTATAGTCATTAGAGGTATAAGAGTCCAATAATTGGGATATTGTTGCTCTTTTTGATGTATGGCAAAAGGGGAGAAGTTTAGGTTTAAGTAGGAAGTCTAAATACCTTTGCAAGGAATCCTACCTCAAGGAGGAGTTTAAGTGAAGGGGGAGCTAAGGATTAGGTTCCATTGCATATGTATGAGTATATTGTATATTTATTTACATATGTATTGCATTATTTGTTTCCCTAACTTAAACGTTGCCAAACATCAAAAATGGGGAGATTGTTGGAGCAATCGGTACTTTGATGTTTAGGCAAAGAGTTTAAGTTAGGGTTTGCATCTGTATTTGATATGCACTATTGAGTGTGCAGCAACTAACAGGTGTAAAGGAAGCCCAAGTGTGATCTTGACACAGATGAATTCCAAGCTTGAGGTTTGGCCGTATAAGTCCAAGTGTGACTTGACAAAGGAAGATCTGACAGGAAGGACAATGCTGTAAGAAGCTCTTGAAGGTAAGGGGTGAAGGATGGGGAAACATCCGAGGGACGCAAGGTTGATGGAGGAGGCTAGAAGACAAGGTCAAGGTTATGTGGATAAAGACGAGTGCATAAGTGATTGTACTTGGGGGTAAAATCGTAAGTTAGGGTTTACCAATATATGTCTCAGTCGTTGAGAACCAACAAACCCCAGAATGGAATTTCGGGGTTTGTGGTTCTAGGGTTACTAGTCGACTAAGAGCGAACACAATGTTTCTGTTCGCTAGCCCATGAAGACTAGTCGACTGATCAATCACTACTAGAAAAAAATACTTTTTGTGACACAACAAAATATGTCTTAAATTATAAATTTAGTGTCTCAAAATGTTTTTGAGACGGTGATGAGACAGTAATGTAGTCGTTTCCAATACAAATGTCTTAAAAAAATATTGAGACAGTTGTACCGTCTTAAATGCTATTTAAGATAGTGATGAGACGGTTGTTCAATTGTCTCAAAAGTATTTAAGATAGTTATTTTTTTCTCAAATATTATGTTTTACCCTGTAAAAAAAACTAGAGATATTAAATTAAGATGGTATTGTGCTATCTCAAATAGAAATGAAGACAATAAATTGGTCTCTAATGCTTTAATTTGTTAGATACACCATTTATGACAAAAATTAATAATCTTAAAAGAATATTTACTATATAAATTAATTTAAATCAAATTTATTGAATTATCATTTCAAAACAAAAGGAAAAATCTCTTTATAAATTAAAAATGATATACATAACATAAAATTCTAATATTTTTTAACTTACAAGTTAGTACGTACATTTCATATCAACATTCATCCAATAATAGAAATATCTACATATTCATCATTAATTTGATAAGAAAAAATTATTATTCCCATGAAAGTTACACAAGAGAAAGTCCAAAGAACAACTCCTCGTGGTCTGGAGATAATTTCTATAATTCTTCTTTATCAGAATCCTGAACATTAAAAAAATCCTCTTATTAGAGATAAAGATGATTTATAATATATACTGATAAGAAAAATCAATAAATAAAACTTTTCAATAAGAAATCTCATCATCTAACACATAATCCTCTTTCTTGCAACTATGTATAATACAACACAAATATTTTCAAGTTAAACAAACCTCTCATCTTGTAATAAGAAATGATGGTTCATGTGTTTGTCGATATCTTTGTGCCTTTCAAGTTGTTGTACTTATAAAATAAATTTATCTACAACATAAAAAACCCTACACTACATCGCCAAAATTATTAATAAAATAAAAAAAATTCTTGTGAAAATAACTACCAATGTACCGATTGGTTACCCAATCCTTATATATGTGAAATAGTATTATCTACAATCTAAATAAAAAATAGTGCACAAATCACAAAACTATCAAAATTCATCATAAAAGATAATTATTTAAATAAAGTTAAGATACCTTTTGATTACTAAATTTACTGGATTCCATTCGAAGATGTCTATGAGGATTCATGATTCTCTAACTTTGATTGAAGTGCATCTATTTGAAATTTCATTTGATTTAGAACTACTTTCATATACTCTGTTACAGTTTTCTTCGTAGCCATTTTGATTAACTCATTTGAATGTTCATTGGATAACAAGGGAAGGGGTGAGTACACATGCCAGAAGGACTATGACCTAAACCCAAAGTGCGAACACAACCATGCCTTTCATTTTCCATGAAACTATTGAAAATCTTCTGCCTCAACTCAGATGTTTGATCCTCAATAGGTACAGCTGATAACTTTTCTTGCATTTGACCCTATATGTTTATTAACATCAATAAATATAGATCCTTCATAAGTAATTAAAAAATGATAATGTCTTAACAATATAATAATTGTAAATGAATGTGTTTACTATTAAATTTGCAGCCTCAGCATCAGCTGGAACTCAACTTTTTGAAACGAGCCTCAATGTACGTTGTTAAGTGATTGACTGCCAACTATATAAAAATGATAAATCCTTATACATTTGTTAAAAAAAACATAATATATTATAATTATATATACTTTATTATAATTATACATACTTTTATTTTATAGTTAGGCATCGAAGTTGTTCCGGTCATATAGATATTGGTCCCGTAAGTTCTCTATTGAGTGTATTTTTTTTTTGAAATTTCCTTAAAAATAGAAAAAATAGAGACAGGAAATTATTTGATGAGAAAAAAAATAATGTTATTTGAGACAAGAAATTACTTGAAATTTTTCTGTACTCGATGAGAATCCTCCATTGCTCAGGTTCAACATGATTAGGAACATTGGCTAACAATTGGTCATGGGTCTTTCTATTAAAATAATAAATTTTAATTCGATTGTTCCACTTTCTCTATTTGTCGCCAAATTTAAGGTAGGGGTATTGCTATTCTCCTATATAATATATAGGAGATATATGAACAGTTTGTTAAAAAAAATTTGCAAACATAATTATTATAACTAGGTTAGAAACATTATTTTGTCATATCGGCCATATGATATGATTAATAATAGGTCAAAAATGGTAAAAAATAGAGAAATTACTTGAACTTCATTCCGGATATAATTTGTAACATGTGTGGGCACGTCAGACCATTCTACATATATTAAGGGAACTTGGACACCATTACGAGCAATTCGACCAAGCAATGATGAATACTTGCCCGCATTCCATCCAATAGCCTGGAATGATTCGTTGAAATCAACTATTAACTTTTCACTTTCATGTAAATCCCCTTGAGCAGGTCCTCTTCCTCATTTTTTTTAGTAACTCCATTGTTAGTTTTTCCTATAAATTCAACAAACGTAAAAAACTTGTAAATTACAATAAGTAAAAAAGGACCAACAAAGAAGGGTGACAAATAATACGAGAAATTTAAAAAATAATTGAACACTTTGGAAATCTATATAAATTAACCTGAATTTGACAAGGTTAAACTAGGTTGTGAATTAGGTGGATCAATTGATTGCGAATTTTGTTTATAATGGGCTCCAAAGTTTAAGCTTGTAATGTTGATGCTTCTTGAACTTGTGATTGATGCTTCGATCTTGTTTGTGGATGATGAACTATTGGATGTAATATGTTATTTGGTCTTTCTTATTGCGGTTTCTCTATTACACGTGTGGGAGGATGCACTTGAGATAAATTACCTTGAGCAAAGGCTCTTCCTCGTTTTTTAGTTACTCCATTGTTAGTTTCTCGTATAAATTCAAGAAACATAAAAGACTTGTAAATTACAATAAGTAAAAAAGAACCAACAAAGAGGGGCGACGAATAATACGAGAAATTTTAAAAATAATTGAACACTTTGGAAATCTATATACACTAACCTGAATTTGGCAAGGTTAAACTAGGTTGTGAATTAAGTGGATCAATTGATTGTGAATTTTGTTGTTCATCAATGACCTCCAAAGTTTGAGCTTGTAATGTTGATGCTTGTTGAACTTGTGATTGATGCTTGGATCTTGTTTGTGGATGATGAACTATTGGATGTAATATGTTATTTAGTCTTTCTTGTTGTGGTTTCTCTATTATACGTGTGGGAGTATGCACTTGAGATAAATTACCTCTTACCACATCATTTAATTTTTCCAGCATAGTTGTCCCTTTATTTTCTTGTCTAACCAAGATGATCTATCATGAAAAAAAAAATCAACATATTAGTCCAAAGGTCATAAAAGGTCAATTACACATTTGAAGCTAAACTTAGAAAAGAAAACAATGATAACTAATTATTAAATTATAAATAAATCAATCAGACTAATACTCAAAAATTGATTATACATCAAGCATAAATGAAGAAGAATAAAACACTCTCTCTTTTATTGTATTAGTATTTCTTCCTTCAATTGAGACTGGGACTGGAACTGGAATGGGAAGGCATACATAAAAAATTGAGTGTGCAATTTAGTTTATTTGAATGAAAATGAGATAGATTGTTTCCAATTAGTCATTGAGGATACCCTCAAAAAAAAGTTGGAGCTCAAAGGGGTTTTCATTTACCTTGACGAGTACTCTGTCGAGGCACTTATGTTAAGTTCGTTGTGTCTCATATAATAAACGAATACAATTTGCATATGTACTCGGGTAAAAAGGGGTACTCTTTTCTATTTTATTTATCAAGAATATTGAAAAACAAAAGTGGACAAGTATCTCATAAATTCAAATAGTAAAGTAAATATAAGAATACTACCGATTGTACGAATCTAACTATTATGTTATGTCTCTCTCTTATCAATCGGCACTAATTGATGACCATTGCAGTTAGTGACCTCTTTAAAAAGTTCAGAAGCTCATTTTGCTTGGGCGATGTGAATTTGTTCGATTACCAGGAGTTATGAAGAATGGATGAAAATTTAGGAATACACAAGAAACAATGCCTGAAACAATGCATTAGGCAGAATAAATTAAGAATGAATTCAGAACATAATAAATTAGGAAGAAAAAGGAAGACATGGGGAACAATGCCAGAAACAAAAAAACAAATGTGCGTGCCAACCAAGGACTATCACTTCTCAAATCAAAACATCATCTGCTTCCAACTCTCCACTTCCATATGTAAGAAAGAGCTTTGAGAGAATGATTTCTAAGCTCACCGGGTTCGTTAAAGTTGAGACTAAAGTAGGTTTTTCAAATGCATTCTCCTTATTAGCGTTAAAGAATAACAATACAAAAAACAATCTTAATATGTTTCATCATTCTCTGCAACTTCTGCGTCCTGTCCAAGATCAATGACTCCATCAACAACATCTTCCCTCACCCCAGCATTATCCTCATCCCTAATAGGAATATTATCATCCAAAGTTTGAGAAGAATATGAATCCGCTTGATCCAAAGAAGAGTAAACATCATAATTATCTCCGCGACTCATTTTCAGAACATGCCATTTGGTTCCATTGGATCATTGCTATAGAATACTTGCTTTACTTGACTAGCAAATATGAATGGTTCGTCAGATAGCTGATTGTCTCTATACATTAGATGATCAAAATTCACTAAGGTAAATTTGAAATCATCTTCTATTTTCCCTCTTTGATTATCAACCCAATCACAATTGAACATAACAAACTTCATCCTATTACTAGTGTACTTGAATAATATCTTTCAATACTCTAAAGTAAATAATTTCTCCAGTAATTGGATTCCTTTCTTTCCTACTAGCATAGCTAGTAGTTTTTGCCCTAAGTATTACTCCACTATTTTGAGTTGTTTTACTAGTTTCGAAAGACTCTGTACGAAAATGAAATCCATTAATTATATAAGCCTTGAAACTTCTTGCTAATGCTTTGATTACTTTTGAAAATTTGGAATTTCCTACATTTAGATGCTCTTCAACCTACAATACATGAATATGCATATATAAGTTTCAGAAAAGTTCGTTGAATGAAATCAAGGATTTATTTCTAAATAGAAAATAGAATAAAAACTTACATGAGTTTTGAACCATGTATGAAATGTATCATTATGCACACTTTGAAGTTGATGGTATCCGTAATGTGGAAACTTCACACAAAGTTCTGTCATATACGTGCTGTTCATTTGGTAGATTTTGTTTCAATATAATATGTTTATAAAATAAAAGTGGTGCAATATTAAACTAACCAGGTGCTGTAAATATTTTTTTACTTAATAAATGGTTGCACAACATTAGTGTTCATTAAGACGTAACAATGATATTGTGTCCATGTAACTCTATCAAGAGTTATGTTCACTCATTTTCTTGTAGCATGTGATTTATCATTACCGCCATCAAAATTTCCTTTGGGTCGATTAGATTTGGTTTCCACATCATCTAGATACCTTGTGCAGAAATTCATGCACTCTTCCATTAAATAGTCTTTAGCAATAGAAGCTTTAGAATGAGCACGATTTCGCATGTATTTTTTAGTACATAGATATCTGGAAACATTAAAGAGATATTATTTTGTTTCAATTAATCAAAATGTTGAATATTCATACAAATATAATCTATTCATAAAGGAAACAAAAACTAACCTTCCTTTAGGATACATCCATCGAAATTGTACGGCTCCAGCAAGTAATGCTTCTTCGGCCAAGTGTATTGGTAAGTGCTTCATTATGTCAAAAAAAGATAGAGGAAATATTCTCTCAAGATAACATAGGATAACAACAATTCTATTTTAGATGCGTTCCAAATCATTTATGTGGCCCTAAAAAAATTAGTTAACTCTATAAGAACTTTAACTATATCTTTAGGCAATGCTTTGCGAATACTAACGGAAGCAACAGTTGTATAAGAATATGATAATCATGAGATTTGAAACCCCATATATTTCGTTCCTCCAAGTGTACATATTTTGATATATTTGATGCAATGCCATCTGGAAGTTTGATATTTTTCAAAACTTTACAACAAATCAATTTTTCATCCTTGGACATCGTAAATTTTGCTGGAAGAATGCACTTTTTACCTGAGGCCATTAGAGTAGAATGCAATGCTTTCCTTATTCCCATTTCTTTCAAATCACAACGGGATTCAGATGATCCTTTGATTTTTCTGCTATGTCAAGTATTGTAAAAAATACATTTTCCATGAAATTTCTCTCTGTATGCATCACATCAATATTATATGGTACCAAATTATCTATTCAATAAGACAACTCAAAAAATATACTTTTTTTCTTCCAATTGGTCTCACTTGGTAAATGAAATTCCCCATTGTGCCTTTTGATAATGTCTTATTTCTTATAATCCGTTAAAACATCTCTCACTTCTTCGTATATTTTAAACCCTGAAAGCCTTCTTGGCTTATTTCCATATTCTCGTGTTCTATCAAAGGATGCTCTCAACTTTTGAAATATGTGATTAGGAGACAAAAAAAAATTCTATGACTAGAATAGCAAAATTTCTTATTAGGTTTCAACCACAATGATCGAGTTGTGCTACCACAATAGGGACAAGCATACCTCCCTTTTGTACTCCACCCTGACAAATTTCCATAAGCTGAAAAATCACTGATTGTCCATAATAAAACTGCATAAAGATTGAACATTTGCTTACTTGAAGCATCATAAGTACATATACCATCATTCCATAGTTCTACTAATTCTTCAATATGAGTGGTTGTAAGTTCACATCTATTGTATTTCCAAGTGCTTTATGCCCATCAATCACAGCCATGGGGGTAAATTGTATGGGATAAGCACAACAGGTTATGTACTATGAGATATATTCATTGTTCTAAAAGGATTGTATCCATCCGCAGCTAATCCAAGTCTAATATTACGACAATCACTAGCAAAAGATGAATATTTATTATCAAATGACTTCCAAGCTTGGGAATCAGCAGGGTGTCCCAGGACACCATCATTGGTTCTTTCTTTTTCATGTCACTTCATTAATGAAGCAATCTCAGATGATAGAAAAGTTTTTGCAATCTTGGCTTTAATGGAAAATACCTAATTTGCTTTGCAGCAATTTGCTTACCCCCCCGGCTTGTATCGAGGTGATTCACATACTTCACATTCTTTAAGTTTACTATCTTCACCACGAAATGCCATACAGTCATTCAGGCAAACATCCCAAGTGTGATATGTGAAGCCAAGATCTTTAGTTATTTTTTTGGCTTCATAAAAGGATGAAGGTAACTTTGAGTGAGGAAAGACTTTTACCAATAATTGAAGTAAAAGAATGAAGGAATTATCAGGTCAACTACCTAGAACTTTTAGTTGTAGGAGATGAACAATGACTGCCAGTTTTGTGAAATTCTTACAACCTTCATACAATTCACACTGAGCTTCTTGCAATTTCATATCTTGCTTGGTTTTTTATCCATCCCAATTAAATCATCTTCTAATCTAAAATCATGGCTATTGTTGGCACCAAAAACATCTTGAACCATCCTAAATATATCATCATCTGTATCCATATCACTTGTACCTCTATAAGATAAGATTGTTTGTTGCGAATTGTAAATTTTGCCATGGTAAACCCAAACTCTATATTTGTTATAAAAGCCTCTAACAATAATATGCATTCTAGCATCTACCTTAGAGACAAAATAATGATTCTTGCAATCACAACATGGGCAATAAATTCGGCTATCTCCAGTCTTGTCTTTGTAAGCTAACTCTAAAAATTCATCAACTTTTCTCCTATATTCTTCTGAATTCCTATTCTTTGAATGAATCTAACTTTTTTCCATATCACCGGTCTTCATTGAGGAACAATTTACTGATAAAAACAATCATTTATAAAAGAAAAAGTTACTTCTTAGATCACAACTAAATATTTACTACACGGGTAATACTTACAAGTACAATTAAATTTTAACTAATGAAAGAATAGAACCTTTTCTAGAAGTGATAAAACTCTAATTTCAGAACTGTCGGTATTCAGGGAATACAAATGAAATTGAAAAAAATTAAAAGTGCATTATGATATCAAAGGTAATAAGAGATGTACCATGTAGTTTGATCTATTGGTTCATCTCCAAACATTGTTCCAAGTCCAATATCCTATATCAAAATCAAGAAAAATAGATGTCGGAGGCATAATTCGAGGTCGGAGGCATAAATCCTATATAAACATAGAGCCATGATTACCTCTGGATGAATCGGACAATGACGTCAAAGGCGCTCCGACGTGGCCTGATCGGGCAGTTCACGGGGTGGGCATGACGGGCAAGAAGAAGAAGGTGGCGGCGGTAGCGGTAGGTGAGCACGACAGGCTGAGAAGAAGAAGACGAAGGCGATGGCGTAGCGGCAACGACGATGCTTTTAGGTTTCAGCATGTGAGAAGATGAGAAGACGAAACGATGTTAATAGAAAGTTAGGACTTAAGTTTTGATAATAATCATTTAAAAATATAATATAATAAAAAATAATAATAATACATTTTAAATTTTTAAAAATATAAAAAAATTATATATAATCATGTAAATTTATTTTCTTATTAACTATTAATTATATTATTATTATTTTCCTAAATAAATTTAATTATATTAAATTTAATTAGTTTTAATTAATCATCATCCTCTCTATATATAATAAATTTATTATTTATTCTTATTATTATGTTATTTAGTGTTTTAGGCATATCCTAAAAGGTTAGTACATCATTAAATATTTAATATGTTTTATTTTCATAATTCTTAAATTATCAATAGTCTAAACACACATTATAAATTAAAAAAATTTAAATGTATTTTCCTATATTATTATTGTATGTGTGTGTCTATATATATCCACGTTGCGACTATTCCGTGAAATGATATTAGAACTTGAATGGTAGAGTCCGTGACAGTTACTGTGACCGTTCCAACGAATCATATTCAAGTTAATTTGAGACATTTTTTTTCGTCTTATTTAAATGTCTTATATAATTATATTTTTAACTGTCTTTATTAGGTGCCTTAGTAGTTGAATTTGAGACAAAATCTTAAATACTATCTTAAATTTAATGTCTCCATGTAAAATTTTGAGACATCTATTATTACTGTGTTAATTACTTAGTATTTGAGATGAATTTTGTTACTGTCTTAAAATTTGTCTCAAAAGCCTAGTTTTTTAGTAGTGAATAATGAGCAGTTGATTGGAATCAAGCCGTTAGGTTATAAAGGTCGAATTCCATAGAGGCCACTAGTAAGTATGACAATCGACTGGTGACAGAAACACAGCTTGGGTGTTTCCTCCCATGCTCTATATAATGGAACTTGGATTGGTTGACTTTGGTAATGAAATTAGAGGTGGTTAACCCCTAATAGAGTCTCCAAAGTTCAGAGCAATCCAAGAATTCTTGATCGAATTTGTGGTGAGGTTTCTCTGCCGACAAGGAGGATTGAGCTAGCCGGAGTTCCGGAGACTAATCCAATGACGGATTGAGGGATCGTCGAACTTACGAATAGCCATGGAGTAGGGGCATTATCTCCGAATCACGTAGACAAACGTGAGGGTTTATTTTCTTTCTTCTTTCATATTTGGTTGTGTGTATTTTCATTGTGCTAACAAGTATAGAAAATTGAACGAAGTGGGTGACCGTTTATTTACTCTCCCTCTAGCCGGTGATCAAGATCCCAACAAATAATAGTCATCATCCTTATTTCTCTCGAGTGCCAAAGGAAATACCTAGAGAATTTGGAAGAAAAAACATGATCTCAACCTTTGGTTTGAAGTACTCTTTGGATTGAGAAAAATAATGCACCATCTATTCACCTTGAATCTCTCTTAGGATTGATATAAAAATCATGCACCGTCTATTCACCACTCTTTTAGTCAATGTTCCTACACTCAACACTCTTACCTTTAAACTTATTTCCGTTAGGATTCTTAAAATTTAGCCTCTTGGAAAGCTTTGTTAACCTATACCCATGTGCTTTGGATGGTAAGATCACATAATTTGAGCTAGCTTCTAAAATTTTGTTAATGATACTAGCTTCGATCTATGATTGGAACAAGTATGCTATTAATTGCATCATATTGGCACACTATTTAAGTTGACATGGTTTAGACCGTTCCATGAATTGGTTTAACGTGTATGGTTTGAACCTTGAATTAGTATCACTTCTATGACCTCATTCTACTTGGCTTATTTACCTAAATTATTATCTCATGATTTGATGAGTTAATATGACACAACTAGAGAAAGTATGATACTACTCATTGTAATACTTAGATATGAATTTGGATATGAAGTTGTACGTATTGTATATAGTTACATTTTATCAAAATTCATATGATATTTAGTGACTGAGTGAGAAAAAGAGAGCAACCACACATGGTGTTCATGAGATAAATTTTGATTTCATTCCATGGGTAGAACTATATAGTTCACTGAGTCTACGGATATTGAAAAAGATTTGAAACCATGATCTGAAAAAATCATGATTAACAAGTACAAGTTCTCTAAGTTATTTTTGTCATTAACAAGTACAAGTGTTGGTTTTTAATATGGAAAGACCAATGATTATCTTGACAAGAATGGGTATTTCAAAGTTTCACAAGAATATCTACTAAATTTTGTTTTGATTGCAATGAAAAATGATAATGAACTATAACCATGAGAGATGAAATTAACATGTTAATTCAATGAATGATTAGAATGAGAAGTTAATAAATTGTAGGAGATATGAAAAGCCAAATTAGCACATACGGAACTATAAATAACTTAATTAATAGTTACTTTGTGATTGGCAAAACTTGTCAAATTCGTTGCCTTCTTTTGAAGACTAAACTAGTAAAAGTTATTGCTTGTCTTCCTGTTGATTCCACGCTTTTAATATCATGCAATATTGTCTAGGATTATTAAGTTAGTGCTAGAGGGGGCTGAATAACACTCATCTTTTTCTCGCTTGTTTCATCGTTCTTTCTTTTTTATCAGGGTTAGTATGCAATGAAAATAATAAATCTAAAAGTAAAGACAAGAACACGATAGGGTTTACTTGGTTCACACTCCCAGGGTTCTACGTCCAAGGCCTGCGTACAGAAACGTCATCCACTTTCTTTCTCATTTCCGGAAATATTCCGGAGGCGGAGAAATCTTTTATAAAATTGTAAAAGCAATCACAAGTAGATAAATCAAATGAGCATATAATAGTTAATACAAACAAAGATTTGTCGATCCAATCCGGAGGTCCTGAGTGCTGCGACACTACTCTTGGTGGTTCCTCGGTCGTAGAGCTTTGAGAGAATTTTGAGCACAGATCTTAGAGAGATTTGAGAGTTGATCATTATACTGAGTCTTTGTTTCGAGTCTCTTTTATGGACTTTTTACAGTCAACCGAACAAGCATATATGGTCGGCCGATCCACAGCTTATCCGGATCTATTCTTACCTTATCTAGATCAAGTCTTATCTGTATCTGTTCTTACATCATATTTTTCTACATCAACTCCCGATGCTTATTCTTGGCCATGCCACCTTACTGAAGCTTATCTGGCACCATCTCTGGCAACTCAATTTCCACGTCAACATTTTAGTCATGACACATCAGTTGCCATGTCATCAGGTCGGTGCTTATCCATGTCACATTAATTGCCACATCATCAGGCTGGTGCTTATCTATGTCACATCAGCTGAGGCTTAGCCCTTTACACATCATTTGCCATGTCATTTTACTATGCTTTCGGTCGATTGGAATATCTAGTTGAACTGGAAACCTTGTTTCGGTCTCTTGAACTTCCTATACTTGACCTACTAGTGTCACTTGCTTGGATTTTACTCCTCTAAGATTTTTCACTACCTAGGATTTACTCCCAACAGTTTTTTCACTTACCCAAGCATTTGGTCATATTGATCTGCTTGGACTTTCCCTCATTCAGTCAACTTGGACTTTACCATTGCCAAACATCTTGTTATCCTTAACCTACCTGAACTTTCCATTTGCTAGTCATTCGCTCAACCTTGATTTGGCTAAATTTTCCCTTTGCTAGTCATTTGGTTATCTTTGATATGGCTAGACTTTCCCTTTGTTAGTCATCCGGTCAACCTTGACTTGACTAGATTTCTTGACTGCCAAGCAACTGATATCTCACTTACTCACTTCCAAACATTTGGTCAACCTTGACCTATTTTGGATCAATCCTTGGTCAATCTCGACTAGTGGTATATTGTTAAATTTTGCAATCCTGGAGGTTGATTGCACCAATACATTATAATGGGAAGTATAATTTCTAACAAAATCTGCAATCCTATTTTGTTTCTCTATTAAATCGATTCAGTTCTTTATGTGGCTGGCTGTTGTTTTGTCCTTTTACTAATTATTGAATGTACAACTCTAAAGATTACAAATTCAAAATGTTTAGGTACAAGTTGTTAAGTCAACTGGTGGTTTATTTTCAGCAGGGAATAGTTATGAGCTTCAATTTGCCCAGGTTTGAATGAACATTCCTACCATCTCCGATGAGGTTCAGCAGAGATACTTGGCGTTGGGCTTTAGGTCTCATATACATTGTTGCAGTGGCAATAATATGGATTGCTGCTAGTTATATAGTTCAATCTGTTGTAGATTCTGGTGTTTCTCCGTTTCTGATTACCTATATCTGTAATTCGTTGTTTGTTGTTCTTATTCCAATTATTGAGATCTCTCGGTATCTTGAGGTTATATTAAAGGGTTCTTGGCACTGGTTTCGGAATAGGAATGTTCCAGACTCACAATTGTCTGTTAATTCAGAGGAAGTTAATCTTCTAGTGCAGACTGGTCAACCTACTGGCCCATATGTGCTGAGTAATAATCAACAAGAAAACATTTCTTTGATTCACTCTAGAATTCAAGATTCTGAGAGCATATTATCCATTCATGCTATTGCGTTCAGTGGTGGAGAATCTTGCTTGATGACTGACGATAGCACTAAACAAGTGAATACGGAGGAGCATTGGACTCGTTGTCAAGTAGCTAAAGTTAGCTTCTTGATATGCCCTTTTTGGTTCTTTGCTCAATTGACATTCAATCTCTCTCTTAAATACACAACTGTTACGGTTGGTGTTCCTATCTGTTCCTTTTTTTGTTCTTTTTTTCTGTTAGCATTCTAATGGTTTTTCTATTTTCTGCAGTCAAATACTATCTTAAGCAGCTCGTCTAGCCTCTTTACTTTCTTGGTTGCGGTAGCATTTTTAGGAGAAAAGTTCACATGGGTTAAGCTAGTCAGTGTTCTTCTTTGCATGGGCGGGACAATAATGGTCAGCCTATCCGATTCAAGTGTTGGGTTAAATGCAATTGCAACAAATCCTCTTCTTGGGGATATTCTTGCTCTCGTCTCAGCAGGGATATATGCTGTTTATATCACCCTTATTCGACAAAAGTTGACTGATGAGAAAAAAAATTGTCAAGCAAGCACTGCTCAGTTCCTTGGATTTCTTGGTCTATTTAATCTACTTATATTTTTCCCTGTTTTGCTAGTTTTGAATTTCACAAAGTTGGAGCCCTTTGACAAACTTAGTTGGAACCAACTTGGACTTATTGTGGGAAAAGGTTAGTAGTCAATTAGTTATCATTTCAAGTTCAATTGTTATATCAAAGTGGATTTTGATTTGTTGTTTTTTACACTTGCATACACATTTCTTCACACTATTTGCTAACACATATAAATCATATAGGAAACCTTTGGCTTGAAACTTTGTTTTTGGTTATTTATCCAATTTTGACTAGTTGAATCTTTCTGGTAGATAGATCTACGGACATATTATTCTAACCTTGTATGTGTTAGTGCAATTGTACCCTACGTGGTCACATTCGATTTTGAATTTTGATATTTGTGCAAAGGATTTAAGTTAAGCCTCATAATTTTGATGTGTTTAAGTTGTGCATGGACTTGACATGACACACAGAGCTTGGAGATCTCGTGACACAACAAGGTCGATTAATGTTGATGAGTTTGGGCGACTAAGTTAATACGTTTAGCGGCTTCGAGATCCATTGGAGATTGGAGAAGGTTGCATGAGATAATTGAGGGACTGTAGGATGAAAAACATTGAAGTGGTGTCGGAGTACTCGTTGGGCATGGCTTGGTGTGATGAAGTTAGTAGTTCGGTGGCTCGAGGGGTGAAGGTTGGTATGGGATACTAGAGGGAGTAGGAGCATTGAATCGTAACGTTGACGACAACAGGAGCAGGCAAAGTATGTGAAGCGTGAAAGATGACACGTAGAGTGAGCAAGCTTAGTTCACGATGGATAATCTGATGGGAGATAGTCATGGTGCTGAAGTTAAGATAAGCTCTAGTTTAAAACGGTAACAGTTGAGAAACTTGTACAGTTTTAATTTCGGCGAGATTTGATCATTAGGATGATTGAAATCAGAGTTCTAGGTGACTAGAGCCGAGTCGGAGTTTCATTACTATATATAATTATTATATTAGTGTTATATGATTTTTTTATAAAATTATAACAGTGTTATATATATATATATATATATAGTATATGTTATATAAATTATATATTAAATATATTATATAAACTAATAATTAATTAAATTAACTGTTTAAAAAAAATAGTCCAATGCACAAAGCTCCCGTTAGTGTACGTGGTCTTATCTTGTATTTTTATAAGAGTATGTTTTTGACTCAAACCCATGATTTTATAAAAATGCAAGATAAGAGTCATGTGACTTTATAAGAGTGGTAGTAACTTTATCATTGCTCCAAGCCTACCCTTATATTAAATTAATTGTTAATTAACTAATATAATTATAATATATAAATTTTTGTTATTATTATTATTTTATTAAAAATATTAATAAATTAAAGTAAAAAAATTAAATATTTTAATTAAAAAATTTTAAAATTGTATTTATAATTTATTCAAATTCAAATCAATCAAACCTTGAGTTTTTTTTTATTTTTTATAAAAATATTTTAAAATTTGAAATAATTATAAAAATTTATAAATACTTTTAAATTTTGTAAATAAATTTAAAATCATTGATTGTTATATATATATTTTTAGAAATATATGATTTTAAATGTTCTAAATAAATTTGGTTTTAGAACTACAATATAAATTATATATATCAATATTTAAATTGCAAAATTATATATATATATATATATATATACACTGTAACTATATAAATATATATTTTAGAAATTAATAATTAATTAAGTAAACTAATAGTTATTTGATACAATTATCATATATAAATTTATATTCGTCTTATTTTTATATCAAATAAAAAATGAAAATAAATTTTAAAAATATATCAAGTGATACTATTGAAGGAGTCTTATTATAGTGATTACGTATTGTATATGAAAATATAAATGACAGTATATATATATATATATATATATATATATATATATATATATATATATATATATATAAGTAAATTAATTATTATTTAATACAATTATCATATATAAATTTATATTCTTATTATTTTTTTATGTCAAATAGAATATGACAATAAATTAAAGTGAAAAAATAAAAAAAACGAGTAAGAACGTGCTTACTTATTGTATATCTTGTCTATTAGTTATTTTCTATATTTAGATTTAGACTTCTTACTTGGGTGGAAAACACTGTCTTTAAATAACTAAGCTGAGATTAGATTATGGTTTAAAATTTTGTGTCATGCTGGAGTTTCGATCTCAGACCGGAACGATATAATTTCGATATTGTATCGTGTCGTGTCGATACAGTTTTAGTAGTTTTTAATTTTAAATATAAATGTTAGGCAAAATCAAATAAATATATATTTTTTTAAAGAAAATTGATATATGAACAACTCAAATTAAAATTGCTATATCATAATACAATACCTTACTAATATCAAAAGAAGTGACGTGAATCAGATTGAAACATTGGTTCTTGCAACATTCTGATTAAATCAATCCATAGTTTTCCAATGCCCAGATTAAATAATTATCCCTTGACATGCAATATTGATATTGATTTCTCCACATATCTATCAGTATGTCTCGATTGACCATTGAAAGTTGAATTTGAATTGACACCACTGGAATTGGAACTGGTACAAGCACAAATATAGGATAAGGATAAGCATACGTCCGTGAGTTCTGATATGATGGATCACCATATGATGCATCAAAACTATAATAAGATGACTGAGAGTATGATGAACTTCGATCAGAATCAATCTCAGCTAAACTCTCCCGCATATCATGATAATTATGAGCTTTCTTTTGTTTGTCACCCTTAGATCGACGTTGATACTGAGTTTTAATAATTCTACCTCCATGATCATCATCTTGGGTTGTATGTATGTAATCTTTCTCACATATCCAAGGCTCCAGTGCTGGAGTTGGGGGAACATAAGTGTTACAACTACCAGATGCATCACCACTATCATCACTTCCATTAGTACTTGCATTGCCATTGACGTCATTATCATTATTTCGAACTTCTCATCGGACTATAGTGTCAGAAGGTGATGATGTTTCATCACTATCATCATGCTCTTGCTCATCAATTGTATGTAGTGAATTTTCACTAATTCTCAATTGACCCCTTTCTTTAAAAGTAGGATTTTTGACTTTTCTTTTCTCTTAAATAAAAATTCCAGGAGTTTTACCTTTGTCTTTATCTATGGACTTTAGTTGACTTTGAGATTGAGATGTTTGAGAATGTCTCGGTCGTAATCCGGAAAATTGAAATTCTTGGTCAAAAGCCTCATCATTATATTCTTCACTGACATCTCCTCTAGCTTGTATTTTTTCAATCTCTTGAGTAAGAAATTGAGATGGTCATGGCGAATCTCTTGTTTCATCAGTAAGGGATTCTCAGCCTCAACGACACTCCACCGATCCATCATCGGATCATCCTTAGTTTGGACAAATTCAATATCAAATGGGTCTACATCACTAGACTCTTGTTTTTCCTGTTCTTGTTTTTCTGTTATCGCTCTTAGTTGAAGATGCATATTATAATGAAGGTAGACCATCTTCTCCAAGCGACGATAAAAAGATGATTACGTACTTTTGTATGAATGAGGGAGAAAATTGACCAATTTCTTTCGCAACCACTTGAAAACGTTGTCTGTGAGAAAATTTGTACTGCAATCTTTTTTAAATTTGGGGCCGATCCTCTATATTGTAATCACCACTCAGCTATAAGATAAATAAGAATAAAATTAAAATAGTATTTATGTTTGTTGACAATAATTAGTAATAATTTTTTTCTATATTTACTTGCATCCATTTTATATCTGCATGACACTGCAAAAGGATCGCTAAAAGAACCATATGCCTCTCGAAATAATCGACTTTCATTAATAGCCTTAGTAGCCAAATCTCTATTTTTTTGGAGTCTTGATATTACATTTTTGAGGGTTACTAATAGATCTTCATTTGTGGCAAGATTGTAACGGTATTGATATGATGGATTGAGATAATAACCTAAAATAATTAAGCATATATAATTATTAATAGCAATATTAAAAATTCTTTATCATACGCACCTACCAAATGAATATATTTTCCCATTTGGTTGTCCCATCTTGTAGTGATTATATCAATATAATATTGATACTTGGTGATTGTAGACGTCTCTTAATTTCTTCTTTTGCTTCATGAATTAGACGGTAGACGTTGTCCATCTATGACTTCTTGTCCATATCGACTTTACGTAGAACGACGTACAAGGGTTCTACTGCTATAAGAATATTTGAAATATATAGTTCCAAAATCTAGCAGATATAATAATTTTTTGTACCTCTCTTCCTTCAGTAGAACTAGAGTATTGAGAGGTTTCCCAATCTTCAGAAGTGAACATGACCTTCAATCCGACTTTTTTTTTGAAACAATGATTTTAATAGGAGAAAGTGAGTTGCAAACCTAGTTGCTCTTGGTCGTAGAATCTCCCCATTAATAAATTTTCTCATTAATCAGCGAACCCAATGATGATTATAAAGGAATTTTGTTAACGATTGACCTTTTTTCACTGTCTTCTTTACTATATCGAGTTTACCAATATCTGCCATCATCAAATCAATACAGTGGGCTGCGCATGGTGTCCAAAATAATGTTTAATATTTTTGCTCCAATAACTCTCCAACCCTCTTGAAGTTGGCACCATTGTTAATGACCTGCACTATATGTTTTGCACCTATCTCTTCAACTACGTTATCTATCAAATGATATATATAAGATGCGTCATGATAATATGTAGTTGCGTCAACGGATTTATGAAAAATCACCATCACACTTTAATATAACTCCATATAAGCCCCATTGTTTCTTGCATGATAGGATCCAAGTTTTGATTTCCTCTACTTGTTCATCTAAATACGGATCAGCAATTTCATTTGCATTCGGAGGTTGAATACCAAATTCAGATTTTTGAATGTTGGACACCATGCTGCGGTAGTATGTGTTATTTGCTGCATTGGGAGGAATTCGATTAAAATGAAAAAAATTTAGCAATAGTCAAGACTTATTGATTTCTTCTTCTCCCTTGTATAAGTATAATTAATCCTAGTCTATTTGCTAGCTTTGTCTGAGAATGCTAGTGGATCAATATCAGCAATATCAACTGTACGCCTTCGTCCCATAGAAGGAAAGAAACGACCAATACCACTTTGTGTTGAAGTTGCAAGGAACTATAGCGCTAAACACGTCGAAAAGCGCAGCAGAAAAATAAGTTCCTATCTAGAAGATCCATGCAAAGGAAACTATATACTAAGTTTTGTTAAAAGATATATACCTTTACTACGTGCTCTTCGTAATCCCAACAGCAACGTTTCTTTAGGATGTAGATCTCAGCGCGATCAACACATCTGCGCCTCTATGGTATCCACACGAACACGTTCTCCGTCCGTCTCACGAACTCACGAAATGGAGAAAGAAACAACCAAAATTGTACTAGCAACCTCTTGTGGAAGTTTTTGGCCAAGAGTGGAAGAAGGAAGAAGAGTAAAAACCAAGAAGAGCATAATCACCCAAAAGGCCACTTCATCTATATAAGGTGACTTCACAAAAGGGTTACTTTACCAAATAGGTTACTTCACCAAATAGGTTACTTCACCAAAAATGTTATTTTACCAAAAAGGTTACTTTTACAAATGACTTTTGTATATATCCAATGAATATAAAATATTTTTGTCTTCCTTTTGATTAATGATATATTAATCTCTATTAATATTCATTAATCTTAATGGGTTGGATTTAGAATATTGGATTAACCATTAACCCAATAAACCATTAACCCAATAAATCAATGAATCTAACCCATTATTCAATAAGTCTAATCTGAATTCATTCGAGTCTAACTCAATGTTTATAATTCGGATTAAACTTAACCTCATAATTCATCTCCAAATCAACATGTTCTTTGTGTGACCCAATATGCTCTCGGTACATTGACAATGTATCTAAAATCATTTTAAAAACATAAGCAATAAGTGACATCTAACAATACATCATTGCTACCCAAGTGACGAGAATGTCGAGATCCGATCTAACCTTTTCATGTCTATTATCTTGTATAACTCAATCTTTCTATCCTTGATATCTAGATTGATCTATAAGGCATAAAACGTGTCATCCTCTTATCAATCTTTGTGTCTCTTGATCTCTAAGTAAACATACTCAATCAAATAAGTTCAATATCTCATATTGACTCATTTAAGCAAGACAATGCATTCTTGCGTCATACTAATCAAGGGGCCCATAGATATCGTTTCCGTCATATGGAAGGGATATATCTCATCTACATCACTCACATTCCTCCGCATAATTCATTGCATACCCAATGATCGACTTTATTGTCCACCTTGCTACATGTGACGTTTGCCGATACCAAAGTACGTAACTCCTTATGTAGGGAACCATAGTGACTTCAGGTCTAAGGACTATTCATACCAATAGTCACATGAGAATATTTATGACACTCATATAACGATCCATGAAACATTCTCATGGCGGGTCATTCAGTATATATTCTCTAATATATACCCATGTGTCAACCTGATATATCATATCCATGACTTGTGAGATTAAGTCATCCGTTAATCTACATACTATTCTCAACGCATTAATATTGTCCTTGTATATTAATGCTTGACTAGGAATAGTTAAGATTAGTGTTTCATATATATCTACAATATATCACTATCAATTCAACCAATTGATGTGTTGTAGATAAGAACCTACTACCCAAGGACATTATTATACTTATTCAATCGGCACTGAACTGAAATAAATATAATAACCAACTTTGTCTTTTATTAATAATGATATATGATACAAAATGAGTCCTTTACAATCATCTCATAATTGGTACTAGGGCTAATACTAACAATCTCCCACTAGCACTAGTGACAATCACTAAGATATCGAATACCCATTGACCTAGTGTGAACATCATGCTTCCTCTGTGCCAAAGCCTTGGTCAAAGGATCTGCAATGTTATCATCGGTCGAGACTCTGCATATCCTCATATCTCCTTTATCGATGATCTCTCGAATGAGATGGAATCGTCGTAGTATGTGTTTGGATCTCTGATGAGAGCGAAGTTCCTTAGCCTGTGCAATAGCTCCATTGTTATCACAATAGAGGTCTATTGGGTTCGCTATACTAGGAACAATACCAAGCTCTATGATGAACTTCCTGATCCAAACATCCTCCTTTGCTGTAGTTGAAGCAGCAATGTACTCAGCTTTTGTTGTAGAAGCAGCTACTGTGTCCTGCTTTGAACTTTTCCAGCTCACAGCACCACCATTTAAGCAAAACACATACCCTGACTGCGATATGTAATCATCCTTGTCAGTTTGGAAGCGAGCATCGGTGTAATCCTTTACAACAAGCTCTCATCGCCTCCAAAGATCAAGAAATAATCTTGAGTCCTTCTAGAATATTTTTGACTGTTGTCCAGTGACTTTCACCTGGATCTGACTGGTATCTGCTCGTCATGCTTAAAGCATACGAGACATCTGGGCGAGTACAAAGCATAACATACATGATAGACCTTATAGTAAATGCATAAGGAATCGATCCATGCAGTCCCTTTCTTCCTTAGAAGAGGGACATTGAGTCTTCGAAAGACTCACACCATGTGACATCGGCAAGAATCCCTTCTTGGAATTCTCCATGACAAAACGTTTAGCACCTTATCAATGTATGTACTCTGGCTTAGACCAAACAATCTTTTAGATCTATCTTTATAGATCTTTATGCCTAAAATATAGCCTGCTTCACCTAAGTTTTTCATTGAAAAACAATTCCCAAGCCAAGTCTTTACTGACTGAAAAGTAGGGATATTATTTCCAATGAGAAGTATGTTATCTACATACAATATGAGAAAGATGACTGTGCTCCCACTAATCTTCTTGTAGACACAACGTTTATCTTCATTCTTAATGAAACCAAACGTTTTGATCGCATCATTGAATCGAAGATTCCAGCTTCTAGAATCTTGATTTAATTCATAAATAGGTCTTTGCAGCTTACAAACCTTTCTAGCATTCTTTGGATCTACAAAACTCTCAGGTTGTGTCATGTACACATCCTCGAGCAGATTTCCGTTAAGAAATGCGATTTTAACATCCATCTGCTAGATCTCATAATCATAGTAAACTGTAATAGCAAGTAAAATCCGAATAGACTTGAGCATCGCAACTGATGAAAAAGTTTCATCATAGTCTATACTATAAATTTGCTTGAAATCTTTAGCTACCAATCTACCTTTATAGGTATGCATATGCTCATCTATGTCAGTCTTCACTTTGAAGATCCACTTACACCTAATGGGTTTGATCTCTTCAGGTGGATCAACCAAAGTCCATACTTGGTTAGTGTACATGGATTTTCAGATCTCATAGCCTCTAGCCACTTCTCAGAATTTGGGCCCTGTACAGCTTCCTGATAAGACGTAGGCTCGTTGAGACCAACTAGCACTACATCACCGTTGTCAGATAAGAGAAAAGAATATCTCTCAGGTTGACGACGGGCTCTATCAGATCTGCGTAGAGCTTGTGCTACTTGAACAGGTTGTTGCTCCATAATTTCTTGTGGTATAACAAAATCATGATCCACAATATTTTGTGATCCCTGTTCAATTTCCATTAAGGTTTCGGTGCTACTTTGTGTATCTTAAATTTTTTCAAGATTAACTTGACTCCCACTAGTTTTTCTAGAAATGAACTCCTTTTCTAGAAAGACACCAGTTCTGGTAATAAACACTTTGCCTTGTGTGGGATTATAGAAGTAATATCCCTTTATTTCCTTAGGATATCCTACAAAATAGCATTTGTTTGATTTGGGTCCTAGTTTATCTGAGACTTGTCGTCGAACATAAGCCTCACATCCCCAAATCTTCATGAAAGACATCTTGGGACTCTTCTCAGTTCATATTGTGTATGATGTCTTTATGACAGCCTTAGATGGAACGCGGTTAAGTGTGAAAGCGGTCGTCTCTAAAGCATATCCCCAGAAGGAAGTAGGAAGTTCTGTTTGACTCATCATCGATCGTACCATATATAATAAAGTACGATTTCTCATATCTGATACACTATTCCATTGTAGTGTGCCAGGTGGAGTAAGTTGAGATATGATCCCACACTCAACGAGATGGTCATGAAATTCTTGGCTAAGGTATTCCCCACCTCGATCTGATCGAAATATCTTAATACGCTTACCAAGTTGGTTTGGTACTTCATTCTTGAATTCTTTGAACTTTTCAAATGATTCTGACTTATGTCTCATCAGATATACGTAGCCATATCTACTAATATCATCAGTAAAAATAATCAAGTAATGATAGTCTCCTCTAGCTGCTATTCTGAAAGGGCTGCATACATCAGTATGTATGAGTCCTAACAAGTCATTAGCTCTTTCGCTATGTCCACTAAATGGAATTTTTGTCATCTTGCCTTGAAGACAAGATTCACTTATTTCATATGATTCAAAATCAAATGAGTCTAAAAGTCCATCCTTATGGAGTTGAGATTTGTGACTCTCATTTATGTGACCTAAGCGACAATGCCAGAGATATGTTTGGTTCAAATCATTAAACTTAAACCGTTTGGTATTTATGTTATAAATTGGGTTGTCAAAGTCTAGAACATAGAGTCTATTCACGAGATGTACACTACAACAGAACATTTCATTGAAATAAACGGAACAACATTTGCCCTTTATTTCAAATGCGAATCTTTTCTTGTCCAAACAAGAAACAAAGATGATGTTCTTAGTTAAGGCAGACACATAACAACACTCTTCAAGTTCTAAAACAAGCCCAGTGGGCAAAGATAAGGAATATGTTCCTATAACTATAGCAGCAACTCTTGCACCATTGCCTACTTGTAGGTCCACTTCGCCCTTTGTCAAAGATCTACTATTTCTCAGCCCCTGCACATTAGTACAAATGTGAGATGTACACCCGGTATCTAATACCCATGAAGAAGAAATAGATAGATTGACTTCTATAACATTTATACCTGAGGCAGAAGTCTCACTTCCTTTCGTTTCACTTCCTCTAGGTACAATTTGCAGTTCCACTTCCAGTGTCTTTTTTCACCACAGTTGATGCAGGTTCCTTTCTTAGCTACCCCGTCTTTAGGTTTCAATGCATGTGTCTTGCCTTTGCCTTTGGTTTGAGTCTTACCCTTACCTTTAGGCTTCCACTTGCCTTTGCCCTTTGGTACCATCAAAATGGTACTAGACTTTGCCTTCTTAAGGTTGAGTTCAACAGTTCTCAACATCTCATGCAATGACTTGTCAATTTCATTCATGTTATAATTCATGACAAATTGACTGTAGTTTTCAGGCAATGATTATAAAATAAGGTCAGTGGCCAATTCTTGACCTAGTGGAAATCCCAATCGTTATAGGTTCTCCACATACCCGATCATTTTGAGCACATAAGGCCCTACGGGACTTCTTTCTTGCATTCTGGATTGAAATAGAGCCTTGGAGATCTCAAATCTCTCATGCCTTGCTTGTCCTTGATATAGCTGTCTAAGATGTTCAACCATATCATAAATATCCATGTTCTCATATTGCTTCTGAAGCTCAGAGTTCATGGTGGCGAGTATAAGACATGATACATCTAATGCATCATGATGCTTCTTATAAGCATCCTTATCAGCTCTAGTAGCAGTCGTGGGGGGTGCTTCAGGAATGAACTGTTCTAGGACGTACAATTTTCTTTCTTGTTTGAGAACTATTCTAAGGTATCTATACCAATCCAGTAAGTTAGCTCCATTGAGCTTGTCCTTATCAAGGATAGATCGCAGAGACAGTATTTGACGACATGGTGATCTACAACAATGAAATGCAGAAATAAGTATCATATTTTGATCATTTAATTAGATCTTTAATTAAATAATTCTCCCACTAAATTGTAAAGATTTAGTAGGAGCAAATCATGGATGTGGTTTTACCCACACTACTAGCTTCAAATCCAATCGCGATAACATTCATATGGGACAAGATCTATAGTATACCTCATCTTGAGTTAGCTTTGGCTAATCGCCCAAGACTTAGTATAACTTAGGTAGGCAACGTGTATCAATTGGACAAGATCCATATTATACCTTTTCTTGAGTTAGCTTTGGCTAATCGTCCAAGATTTGTATAATTTAGGTAGACAATGTTTACCAATTACATCCTATGTAACTCTTATATCATTAGGTGAACAAAACTATTTGTTCATTTGCCCATCTTATGAAATTCACATTATAACACATCTTGAGTTAGCTTTGGCTAATTGCCCAAGACTAGTATAATTGAATTATATCGTATGGGATATGCTTCTAAGTTCTCAACTTAGTTAAGTCACACCCAAAGTTCAATAGTCGGACATCATTATTGTTCTGTCGCACTCTACCAAGACAAAACGAGTCACTTTGTTTTGGTAAACTTGACTACAAATGATCGAGGTAGTAGTGAGTATTGAACTTTGGTAGACATATTTAAAAAGACCTAATCATGATTAAACTACACATGCATCGCATACAAAGCATATCATGACATACATCACATATACGCATAAAATAAACGTGACATGGTTATGACCCCATTTTCTATGATCCTCTCAAGCCAATGAGAAGATTGTAAGGTCAACCTAGGTCAAAGCATTTTCTCCGAATGTTTCCTCGATCATCATGTGTTGTTGTCCTCCTCCCTTTTCATCGTCGTCCAGTAGACTTGTTCTTCTATAATTTGTACATTACAAAACCTAAAGAAACCTCGAGTTACATACGAGGGTAGTCTAAATTTACAAGAAAGAAAAGGGAGAGACACGACACGCATGCCGTATTATGAATTACAACACACATCCAATTACATCGGGGTAAAAGATCATAACCATGCACCATGTCACATAACATTCACAATATTTTATAACATAAAATCTACTATGATTTAAACAATGACTTATGAGTCGCAACGCCACGACGGTCCTGCTAGCCAGTTAGCGAGCGGGGGTCAAGGAGGCAACACCCCTTGCGGGGTGAGGGGGCAACACCCCCAAAGTTGCATACTCATTGTATGAGTTGCTGCCATGCCCGAGACCCCGCTACCCACAAAACTTTAGTCGAGACCGTTGGCCTAAATCTTACTCATAATCATCTAAATCAAAGTAAAATCTCATGCATTTCTGATACCACTGTAAGGAACTATAGCGCTGAACACGCCGAAAAGCGCAGCGGAAAAATAAGTTCCTATCCAGAAGATAGAGCAAAGGAAACCATATACTAAGTTTTGTTAAAAGATATATACCTTTTCTGCGTGCCCTTCGTAATCTCGACAGCAACGTTTCTTTAAGATGTAGATCTCAGCGCGATCAATACGTCCGCGCCTCTATGGTATCCACACGAACACGTTCTCCATCCATCTCACGAACTCACGAAATGAAGAAAGAAACAATCAAAGGTTGTGCTAGCAACCTCTTGTAGAAGTTTTTAGCCAAGAGTGGAAGAAAGAAGAAGAGCAAAAACCAAGAAGGGCATAATCACCCAAAAGGTCACTTCATCTATATAAGGTGACTTCATAAAAGGGTTACTTTACCAAATAGATTACTTCACCAAAAAGGTTACTTTACCAAAAAGGCTACTTCACCTAAAGGTTACTTTTACAAATGACTTTTGTATTCATCCAATGAATATAAAATATTTTTGTCTTCCTTTTGATTAATGATATATTAATCTCTATTAATATTCATTAATCTTAATGGGTTGGATTTAGAATATTGGATTAACCATTAACCTAATAAGTCATTAACCCAATAAACTGATGAGTCTAACCCATTACTCAATAAGTCTAATCTGAATTCATTCGAGTCTAACTCAATGTGTATAATTCGGATTAAACTTAATCCCATAATCCATCTCCAAATCAACATGTTCTTTGTGTGTGACCCAATATGCTCTCGTGACGTTGACAATGTATCTAAAATCATTTTAGAAACATAAGGAATGAGTGACATCTAGCAATGCATCATTGCTACCCAAGTGACGAGAATATCGAGATCCGACCTAACATTTCCGTGTCTATTATCTTGTATGACTCAATCCTTCTATCCTTGATATCTAGATTGATCAATAAGACATAGAACGTGTCATCCTCTTATCAATCTTTGTGTTTCTTGATCTCTAAGTAGACACATTCAATCAAATAAGCTCAATATCTCATATTGACTCATTTAAGCAAGACAATGCATTCTTGTGTCCTACTAATTAAGGGGTCCACAGATATCGCTTCCGTCATATGGAAGGGATAGATCCCATCTACATCACTCACATCCCTTCGCATAATTCATTGCATATCCAATGATCGACTTTATTGTCCACCTTGTTACAGGTGGCGTTTGCCGATACCAAAGTACACAATTCTTTATGTAGGGAATCGTAGTGACTTCAGGTCTAATGACTATTCATACCAATAGTCACATGAGAATGTTAATGACACTCATATAACGATCCAAGAAACATTCTAATGCCGGGTCATTCAGTATATATTCTCTAATATATACCCATATGCCAACCTGATATCTCATATCCATGACTTGTGAGATTAAGTCATTTATTGATTTACATGCTAGTTTCAACGCATTAATATTGTCTTTGTATATTAATACTTGACTAAGAATAGTTAAGAGTAGTGTTCCATGTATATCTACAATATCTTACTATCAATTCAACCAATTGATATGTTGTAGATAAGAACCTACTACCCAAGGACATTATTATACTTATTCAATCGACACTGAACTGAAATAAATATAATAACCAATTTTGCCTTTTATTAATAATGATATATGATACAAAATGAACCCTTTACAATCATCTCATAATTGATAGTAGGGTTAATACTAACAGAAGTAACACGAACACTTTCACTCTTCCCCAATGTTGCTGCAGTAGTTAAGCCACTTTCACTAGCACCAGCTGAGTCACTTCCACTAGCACCAATTATAGCACCACTATGTTGCATATGCCGTTCATATTCATATTGAGTTCGAGAGGCATTAAGAGCTGCTAAAAATTCTTCATCATTTGTATCTTCACCATGACCTTCAATTTCATCAAAGACTGATTCTTTAGAGCTCCGCCTATCAACCATTTCACGTTGTTGTTGTTGTTTATACTTTAATTCTTTTTTGCCATCAAGTTTGTCTTTCATTGCACGACAAATTAGAACTTTTGGGCATTTAGAGACAACCGGATATCCACCAACAAGATGTTGTTTTAGGCGTGTGATTCCACCGCCACACCCAATCATATCGCAATGCAAACATTACCAATGAAATCGATTTTTTAATCGACGTGCATGTTTCCAAGCTGGATCATAAGATTATTGTTTTGTGTCATTACCTATGCGTTATAAAATGTAAAAATTATATATTTTAAAAAAATATTTAATAAATAAACAATTTAAATTATTTATTTAATTAATAAACATGATAATTATATTATTAATTATCAATTTAATTAATTATCTATTAATTTATATAATATATATCTACCGTTTATATATTTTGTACAATATATAATAAAAATTACTATTTATATATTTATATATAATTTTAAAACTAAATTTATTCAAAACATCTAAAATTATATATTTTAAAAAAATAGTAATAAATAAATAATTTAAATTATTTATTTAATTAATAAACAGTTTAACAATCTTTCTTATAAAATTTTCTAATATATCACAAATTAAATTATTTAAGTAAACATGAAATAATTAATTTATATATATATATATGATCCGGCGGTAAGGACAGGGGACCCCCTTTGAGGGGAGTCAACGTCACGTGGATGTCAAAAGTCAAATGACCGATCAGAGAGGAGTAGGGTCGACCGGCCGAACGGGTCAGAACAGAATCAAAGACAACCCGACGGGGAGTCGGGTCTCCGACGCTCATGGTGACTGCCGAGCGGGCTACCCGCTTGGCCAAGGCACAGTAACAGCAATGCTGTGAACAGTCTCAGCCGAGCCGAGCACGCGACCGGGAAGGCCCCGGTCGGAACGATAGCGTGCATGCCGAGCGGGTGGGCGCTCGGCGCGAGTAAAAGAGGACAAGGGCAAGGGGACATTGGGGAACATCTTCTGACAACAGGCATGTTCAACGATCAAACCATACGCAAATCTTACGACAGAAGGTTCTGCTATCCCATCAGAGAGGTTCTCGGACTGTAGCAGTATGGTGTTAGACATGCTCCTCTGGTAAGCCCATGCTAAGGTATGGGCAAAGGACACGTATATGCCTCGTTAGGTGTGCCTGAGCCTCCCCACAGCTCTATATAAGAGCCCTCAGACTTCGCCGGAGGTACGCATTCTCTCATATTCGAAGCCACCTCTACATTTTCCTCTTGCCTGACTTGAGCGTCGGAGGGTCGTCGCCGGGAACCCCTTCCCGGCCCGACTTCTTTGCAGGTTCGCCGGAGATCCATACAGCCGGTCAGGGATCCACGTCACCAGTTCGAAGAGCGCCACATATTCAGCGTCCATCGATTCGGCGTCCGGACAGAATCAATATATATATAATTAATAAATAATATTTACTAGAAATTAGTTAATAAATAAAAAATTTAAATTATTTTTTCAATTCATAATCAATGTAACAATTCTTCTCATAAAATTTTCTATGATATCACTAATTAAATTATTTAAATATACATGTTATAAAATATTTAGATATTTAGATATTTATATAGAAAATAATTAATAGATAAATTTTACTAGATTCTTACAATACTTGCCTAATAATTTCATAGATTTTTTTTTTAAATTTTTAATTTGATTTTATTTGTATTTAATATAAAAATAATTTTATAATATTAATTTATATATAATAATTATATAAATTGATTATTAGTTTAATTAATTAATTATTTATAAAAGTATACTAATCCATGATGATTTTTATGAAAAATACATTACAGATTAATTATTAAATGTGAAAAAATAGTAAAAAACTGATTAAAATATACATAAAATAAGCAAAAATAAAATACAAGTTTGCTATAACATGTCTAAATAAATTTTAGGTCATAAATAATTAAATTGCTAATGTTTGACTAATTTAAGTTAATTTACTTAAGAGAATATTAAGAAATTAATTAGAAAATTAAAGATTAATAAAGGATGTAAACTTCAATGCATGAAAAATAGCTAAAATTTAGTTAATTTTGTAAAACTCCAACTCATATAGGAAATTGGTCACCTATTTATATTATAATATACTTTATATAATTTCTATTTATAAATATTCTATATGATTTTTATGTTAAATACTATCATTTATATTACATTGAAAAATTAAATTTATTTAAAAGATTCAAATTTATTTTAATTTTTGAATTATTTATAAAATTTTAAAATTATTTATAAAATTTTAAACTATTTTTATTTATAAAATTAATTTAAGATTTAATTTTGAATAAATTGCAAATTCAAAGTTTTTAATTAAAATATTTGTATTTTTATACTTTAATAATAATAATAATAATAATAATATGAATTTATATGTCATAATTATATTAGTTAATTATAATTTATATAATAATTAATTAGAAATTATATATATTTTAAATAATAACATATTTATGTATATAATTTTAATTTGATTTTTAATAAATTATAAATATGAATTAAAATTTAAATACTTTTATTATTAATACAAATAAATTTATATATTATAATTATATTAGTTAATTAACTATTTATTTAATTAATATTAATTTAATTATATAATTATCTTTTATATAATAATTAATAATTAATTAGAAATTATATATATATTTATATTAAATAATACATTATATAATTATATATATAAATTTTTATAAAAATTTAAATATAACACCGTTATAATAATTATAACAGTTATAAGTTATTTCAATATAACGATTTTAATTAAAATCGTTATATTGAATTTTTTTTAATAAAACACTTCCTCCATTCCGTCGTCCGCCATCGCCTCCTCTGCTCGCGATCGCAATCTCGCTCGCTCACGATTCATCTCTTCAATTTCTCTACTTAAATTGAAAATTTACTATGTTACTTGCCAAAGAAATGTGATCGCCGCCTCGCCGTCGCTAGTGAGCAAGTTGCCTTCGCTGATGCTTCTAGGTAAGTCTTCATCGATTATATACTGTTTTTCCCACTGATTAAAGTAATCTCGTGATCGACAGAAGGAATCGAATCAATTCCTTCTGTCGCGCACTGTGCCGCAACTGGACGCACGCGATGACAATCCAAACTTCACGCGCATGTGCTGTGTCGGTCGCGTGCTGGTGCCGATCCTCATCGGAACAGTAAAAATCGTGAGTTTCGGACGAAACGGCTCAGTATTTTAAACCATGCATTACATTAAGAGATTATATGAAGACTTGTTGCTTATGAATTGAAAATTTTAAACTCTGTTCCAATAAAGGAAATTTTAAATTAAATTTTTTTTTTAAAAAATAATTTCAAAATTTCAAAAAAATATTTAAAATTAGTAAATAATTTTAAAAATTTTGATTTGTTAAATAATTTAAAAAAATATGTAATTTTAGATGTTTTAAATAAATTTGGTTTTAGAACTATAATATAAATTATATATATAAATATATAAATGATAATTTTTAATATATATATATATAATATAACTATGTGAATATTTATTATATAGATTAGTAATTGATTACATTGATAATTAATTAATATAATTATTATTTATATTTTTTATATAAATAAAAAATATAAACAAGTTAAATAAAAAATTTAAAAAATCTTTCAATTAAAAAATTTAAACTTATATTGTCAATTAATTCAAATTCTAATCATTAAAATCTTAAAAAAATAATAAAATTTCAAAAATATTTAAAATAATTCTGAATTTAATTTTAAAATTTGGGTTATGTTATTTTTTTAAAAATATATGATCTTAGATGTTTTAAATAAATTTAGTTTCCCAAAGTATAATTTTAATATTTAAATTAAATTTTAAATATAAACTTTTAAATATGTTTAAAAAATAATTTAAAACTTTCAAATAACTTTAAAATTTAATTAATAATTCTTAATATTTCCTTGACTTTAAAAAAATTTAAAATTATATTTGAACTTTTAGTTTATTGATCTTCGTATTTATGAATATTTGAACTTTTAGTTTGTGATAAAAATTCTATTATGCAATTTAATACTTATTTAAAAGTTTTAAATTATATTATTGAAATTTTTGATTGGTGAGTCTCTTGAGACCCTATGATGAATTTGAAGGTCATGGTGAAGGTCCAAATAACGAAGAATTTTTAGTAGCTCTTAGTGCGTCTCAAACTCAATATAAATGTAAGCAACATATGCGATATAGTGATAATATAGTCGATGCTAGAAGTGAATCAATTACTGTAACAACTTTAGGGAGGAGTACAAGTGTTCGTGTAACTTTAACACAAGGTGGTATTGATCGTTTCTTTCTTTCTATGAGACGAAGGTGTGCGGTCGATATTGCTAATATTAATCCACTGACAACAGACTAGGATTGATAATGCATATACAAGGGAGAAACAAATCAATTGGTCAAAGTATTGCTAAATTTTTTATTTTAATCAAATTCTTCCTAATGCAACAAACAACACATACTACGGCAGTATGATGTCCAACATTCGAAAATCTGTCCTAGTATTTAACCTTCGACTGCATATGAAATTATTGGTTCGTATTTAAACGAACAAGTGGAGGAGATCAAGACTTGGATCATGTCATGCAAGAAACAATGGGGCTTATATTGGGTTACATTGATGTGTGATAGTTGGGCAGGACTTACACGGATGAGTATTATCAACTTTATTCTATACTGTAATAGAAATGTGATATTTCATAAATCTATTAATGTATCTGTAGAGTATCATGATGCATCTTACATATATCGTTTGATGGATGGTTTAGTTCAAGAGATAGGTCTAGAACATATAGTGCAGGTGATTACCGACAATGATGCTAACTAAGAGGATTGGAGAATTATTGGGGTAAGAGTATCAAACATTATTTTGGATACCATGCACAACATGTTGTATTGATTTGATGACATATATTAGTAAACTCGATATAGTGAATAAGGTAGTGAAAAGAGTTTAGTCGTTATCAAAATTCTTTTATAATCATCATCAGGTTCACAGATTAATGAGAAAATTTATTGATAGGAAGATTCTACGACTAGGAGCAATTAAGTTTGTGATTCACTTTCTCTTGTTAAAGTTGTTATTTTAGAAAAAAAAGTCAAATTGAAGGCCATGTAGGAAGTTTCTTGATACTCTATTATGATGGAAGGTAGGGAGGCGCTAAAAATTATTATATATACTAGATTTCGGGACCACATTGCACATATGCTTATGGTAGTAGAGAGCCCTTGTACGTTGTTCAGCGTAAAGTTAACATGGATAAGAAGTTACAAATAAGCAATGCTATTATCTAATTCTTGAAGCGAAAGAAGAAATTAAAAGACGTCTACAATCACCAACTAAGTATCAAAATTATATTGATATAATCAACGCAAGATGGGACAACCAAATGGGAAAATATATTCATTTGATAAGTATGTAATTTTTTAATAATATATATTTTTTTAATACTGCTATTAATAAATATATATAGTTAATTATTTTAGGCTATTATTTCAATCCAACATATCAATGCTAATATAGTTTAGCCACAAATGACAATCTATTAGTGACTCTCAGAAATATATATTAAAACTACAAACAAATAGAGAATTAACTGCTAAAGCTATTTATGAAAAGTCGATTATATCAAGAAGTATGGTTTTTTTTTTACAATCCTTTTGTAGTGTCATGCAGATATAAAATGGATGCAGGTAAGTATAGTAAAAATTATTACTAATTATTGTCAACAAATATAAACACTATTTTAATTTTGTTCTTATTTATCTTACAGCTGAGTGGTGGTTACAATATGGAGGATCAACTCCAAATTTGAAAAAGATTGCAGTACGAATTCTCTCACAAACAACGTCTTCAAGTGGTTGAGAAATAAATTAGTTAACTTTCTCTCTCATTCATAAAAAGTACGAAATCGTCTTTCTTATCGTCGTTTTAAGAAGATGGTCTATGTTCATTATCATATGTATTTTCAACTAAGAGCCATAACATAAGAAAATAAAGAACAAGAGTATGATGTAGACCCATTTGATATTAGATTTGTCTAAACTGAGGATGATCCAATGATAGATTGGTGGAGCGTGGTTGAAGCTGAGAATCCATTATTTGATGAAGCAGGAGATCCACCACGACCATCTCAATTGCTTGCCCAACAAATTAAAAATGTACAAGTTAGAGAAGATATCAGCGAGGAAGATGATGATGATGAAGTTTTTGATTGAAAATTTGATTTTATGGATCTCGACCCAAACCTTCTCAAACATCGCAGCCCCAAACCCAACCAAAGTTCATAGAAAAAGGCAAAGACAAAGCCTCTGCAATTTTTACTAAACAAAAATGAATAGACAAAACTTATGCCTTTAAGGAAAGGGGTCAACTAAAAATTTGTGAGAACATGATGACAGTGCACCTTCTGACACTGTAATCCGACGAGAAGTTCCAAATGATAACAGTCATGTGTGCAAGTACTATGGAAGTGATGACAGTGGTGATATAAACTCGGCAATAAACACATAAAATTAAATCAATAGTGAGCATTATAACAATCAAATATTAAATAGAATTTATTTTTTAATTAATATACATTAATATTTTAAAAATAAAGAGTTCCGAAACTATATTAGCATGATATGATACTGTATTGTTTTCGTCTCGGATCGAAACTTCTGCACAACACAAAATTTTAAATCATGGACTGGATAGTTGACTAATGAAAAATTCTAGTCAGGAAAGTCAAAAGGAGCCATTGATCATAAAGTTGTAGTACAAGGTCAGATTATTTAAAGGATTCAATGGAACTATCGATTGATGGTGGAATCCAATTGACTCAAGTAGCTATTGGTAGACTGGCTTAAAGCAATTAGAGGAACTAGTTGACTTGATCAACGACAATAAGTGCAACAACAAATCAAGCTTGAAGAGGCTAAGGCTAAATAAGGGAAGCAAGGTGGACGGTTGATGGCTAGCAAAATAGAGATTGGTTAGATTCTAGTAGGCCTTCCCTTATATTCTTAGCCTTTCTTTTAATTCTTCTTGTAATTATTCATGTTGTAAGAGGTCTCCAGCTCTCAAAGTTATATGCGAAGGAGAAAGATAGTGGACTTTCCAGGAGTGACTCACCAATGAATCATAGGCCGAGTAGGAATGTGGGTTCCAATCACGTTATATGTCTGCATTACTGGTTTGGTATGCTTGAATTATTTGTATGATTTTATTCTTGTGTGACCTTGCTAGTGTTGTAACATGAGTAGAAAGAATTCATGTGCTAGTCTAATCAATAGACACCCTCGCTACCTCATCTAGCCATCCGTAAACATCGGTCCCCAACAATATTTGTGTGGATAAGGGGCATGGATGGATAGAGTTGGAACAAGAAAGTCACTTTTTGAGTTATAGATATTGAAATTTGGGTTTTGATTTGGGTTACTTAAACAACCTCAAATAAAAAGAAAAATATAGAAATTAGACCTAGTCCTCTCACTCAAAAAATAATAATATATCTCGCTCAAATATACATCTAACTAGGACTAATGGTTGCTATTGTTGGGTCTTGATGATATCTTATTTTTCTCATCGATTTAAATCACATTGAAAACTACACAAAGTCGGGACATTTATATTGAAAAATAGAAGTATATGACATGTATTCTATAATAATTGGTATTGGTCCTACCTCTTGATGTTCGAACAGACAAATACACAACAATCAAGTCTTTATCCCAATAAGTGAGATCGGTTATTCATCCTCCTATGCCATTAGGCTTGATCCCTCACTATATCCTCATTTATATTTAAATGAATCATATTCTATTTTATTGTTATTAATTAAGTCTTCTTTGGTTTTCCTTTTCCTATATTAATGTGCATATTTTTCATCGCTTAATTGGGGTATTTATTGAATGCCTAAGTGCATGTCCTTATCATTTTAAATGTGTCTCTTGGACTTTTCCTCAATAGACATAACCTCTATTTTCTCTCTAATATCATTTTTTATTATGTCTATCTTCGTATGTCCGCACATCCACCTTAACTTCATTCCTTAGCAAAATAGAATACTTTCTATCTATTTTACCACATGTTCTTTAGGTTAAAACGATCATGAATATCTTTTATCTCATTATTGATAAAATGTTTTATGCCAACATTCAAGTTGCATTGTTTATTGTTGCTTTCATGTCTTTCACATGTACGTGGAACTGATTGCCCTAGACTTGACCTTTCTATGAAGCAATCAACAGTTAAGAGATTTTTATCAAAATCGATTAAAAGACCAAGATTCTATATTTGTTAACCAAGTTGGCATTTCGTATTTCCACATCACTACGGATATAAGGGATTGTTGGAGAACTAAAAGATTTTACATGATGAAAATGAGGTTTCTGATCAAAGAAATAAATGTTAGCCCTTTCCCATTATTATTGGCTTTCACAAAAAGAGATGTTTCAAATCCTTGTATATTACTGCGACCAGTGATTAATGTATGAGCTTTTTATTTAATTATGGAGATAAGTAGTGTGAAAAGGTTTATCCAAATGCTCCAAGGTTGAGCAATGGGAAAACCAACATGTGTTCAATCAACTTGGACAATGTGAAAGGGGTCTAAGTCCACATGAAAGGGCTGGCAATACCGTGATTAAGTGCTCACTCTCTTTGAGGTCTATAATGGTTGCATTTTTAGAGACTGCCATAGTGACTTGTTTTGCCCGACGCTATTGGTAGGCAACAACTAATAGCCACCTCGGACTAATCCCCTAAATACTCAGCACAACCAATCCAATTAATGACACATCCCACCCTAAGAAGAATAATAAGAAAAGGATTTGATAGTATTTCTCTCAAGATATTAGTGAGACAGAACACCTGTGCCAAATTGTGGCAAATAGTAAAATGTTTCTTAACATATAGGATGAGATGTGTTATTTACTAAAACTAAAATCCTAATTATAATCCAATCAAAATCAAATAATGAAGTTCAACTTGAAGTATTAGATGCATCGACACATAATTTTAACAATAAATATCCCAAAATCATATATAACATACAATGTTTTATCAAAACACAAAATTAGTCCATGTTGACATATTTTTAACCAAAACATGTAAACACTTGAAGAAAATCCACATAAAGCTATCTATTAAACTATGCAACTTGCTTAAAAAATGACCACACCATAAAAGATGTTCATAACAAGATTCAAAATCTTGAGCTATGTTGGAGTTTTGATCTTTATACTATTTAGTATTGTGTCGATATTTTGATATATGGTGCTTGCGGTGAATTGGAGATGAAAGGATGAAGAGAAAGAAGAAAATAAGACAACTATAAACTTAATAAGTTCGGATTGTGTTCCATCTAAAATAGTATACTTTTCACATTATCTTATATGAACACAATCTAAAAAATAACAAGATTATCGCAATTCATCTTGACATGTATTTTAGCAAAACTAGTATTTGATATATCTTAATCGAATCAAGTTGTTGTGGCACAGTACTCATCGATGCAATTCAAAACAAGAGTCATTGTTTGTGCTGAATAATACAAGTTTGATAATTTATCGGAGCGATGCGTTTGGTCCATCTTGCCTAGCATGAGATTTAAAACCATGGTTTATAATTATAAGTTCTCTTCTAAACTATGATTCCTAGGTTAATCTGAGTAAGTAATTAGCTCAACCATTGTAAAGTAAGCCAAACCAAATAAGCAAATGAGATGCAAATCCCAGTAAGGATAAGGAAGTTAAAATTTTCCCCAAGTAATTATAATTAAAGATTTATTTAACAAGTTTACCCTAAAATGAAAGATGTTCATATAATTGACCAACGTTACACATGTCAAAAGTATTAGGTAAGAAATATGCAATTTTAATTTCATAGTAATTTCATATAACAAGTGCTAGTAGGTGCATACAACATCTATAGCAAAGATGTTTAATTTCATGGATATCATATACAAAATGCTTTTCAAATTTGCCAAACACCAAAGTCCAAGTTTGAACTTGGACAAAGAAATAAACCAACAAGGAATATTTTGAGCTCCATCCCATATAGTCGGGTGGTAAATTTGAGGGGTAGGCACCTGGAATTTACATGTATCACTTCACTCAACAAACCCTTCTCACAACATGAGAGTGTCATAAACAGTCCCATGAGCATGTCCAGTCACATGCAAACCATTCATAAGTCAAAGTATCATACGGTCAAAAGAAGATCATAGTTGCAAATTCTAAGTGTTTAACATGTTTAATCTCAAATTATAATTAGTTTAAATTACTAGCACCTTCAATAAAACAAAATTAAACAAAGTGTAAATTCAAAGATAAGGAAACTCAATGAGAGTCTCAAATTGAAGAAAAAACAAGTGGAAATACTTGCCTAAAGTTGAAATGTTCAAATCCTAGCTAGTTTTCGGGTGCTTCTCTTTTACTTCTACTTCATCCTCTTCTTATGCCTGACAGCCTTGAGCAGAACCTGGTCCATTTTCTCCCATTTAGCCTCTTTTAGTACTGCATATTTGAGAATTTAGCATGTGGTGGATAAACCATAGCATGGATGAAGAAGCACGAGGTGTAGAAGAAAGATAAAACAAGGTGGAAGCTTGAGGTGGATTTTCAATAAGTCAACTAACAAGGTGGATACATCCAATTTATCAGAACGCTGAAAGTCCTCAAGAAAGGAGAGGTGGATTTTCAATAAGTCAACTAAAAGGTGGATACAACCAATTCATCAAAAAGCTAGAAGTCCTCTAGAGAAAGGAAGGAGTGGTTGAGATATTGCTTAAAAGGTGAATTGCATTAGAGAAATGGACTTCTTGACTTGGTTAGTCAACATCTTGTTGTTGTTAAAGAAGCCTAATGGAAAATGATGGATGCGACTTTACTGATCTGATAAAGCATGCTCATATTATTGCTTCTTATTACTTCTGATAGACTAGATAGTGAACAACACAACACAATATGAAATGTTAAGTTGTTTAGGTGTTTTCTCAAACGTTTTGAATGGCCAAAGAGGAAACCCACATCCCTATGAACTACTAAATGAATTTGTTGTTACAAGTCATGCCCTTTGATCTAAAATGCAAGCACTACATTCCTTTTCTCCTCAAATCCAATTCTTTCCACCTCCAGTGTCTTCGGCACCATATGTCAGCATGACGCTAAACCTTCTTGCTCGATTGGGGGTATCAAATGTTGGCGCTACTCGGAATTCCGTTCTGTTCTCCTGTACAAAAATTTGTACAAGCACAGAACTTTTCCTAGCAACCCATGTGCTTTTCAGAAGTTAAACTTGAATTGCAAACGAAATTTAACATTATTAATCCAAGTTTAGCCCATGTATTTATCAGAAGTTAAACCATATTACAGAAGTTGATTAAATATCTATTTCAATGATTGACTTCCAGGTCGTTGGCGAGACACTCGACCTTCTTGGGTATGAGATCATCCACCACTTTCTAGTCAAAGCCTTTCAAAGAAATTGAATATTTAAACTCCTTACAGTAAACCCTAGGGTAAACTACAAAGACCTCAATCAAAGTATAAGATCGCTAGCCTCTTGTGTTGGTACTTCAGGATCCATACAAAGGAAAAATAAACTAGTACACAACGGAAACAATTAACTAGTTATACCTTTCTTTGTAGCTTAAATACCTCTTGATCTTCTGTTGTATTCCTCTCCTCCTCTTGGACGTCGTGTGGGCGACGATCTACCAAGACGCAAAAAACACCCAAACCCTTCTTTCTTCCAAGACTTTCGGCCACCAAGGGATCAAAGCTAGGAACACCACCTCTTGTTCTTCTTTCTTCCTTGCAACCCGCCGGCCACAAGATGGTTGAAGCCTCTTGATGCCACCGACCTTAGGTGAGAAAGCAAGGGGAGAATAAGAATATGAGGGGGCCGACCATAAGGAGAATAGAAGAGGAATAGAAATTTTGTAGATCATAGTTATCAAAAGTGCTCGCTTCGCCCGCTTAAGCGCAAAGCGAAGCGAGGCGCAGCCCTTGCGCTTCCGAGAACTTGGAAGCGCAGCAGGTTTAAGAAGCGCGCGCGTCGCTGCGCTTTGCGCAGAAGCGAGCGAAGCGCAGCGACCCTAAAAGATGCCTTTTTTGTTTTAAATTTTATTTAAAGCCCTAATTAATCTTTTTAAACCTGTCTCTTCGTAACAAAATTTAAAATAAAAAAAATTGATAAAGTTTATTAATTCATATAAATTTAATTTAAAGATATAAAAAATAAATTAAAATTTTAAAAAACTTAATAAATTGCATTAATTTATATAAATCAGATTTAAATATATAAAAATTATTTAAAATAAACAAAAATCTAATAAATATTATTAATTCTAATTTCTAAATCAGATTTAATTATTTAAATTTTAATTAAATGTATCAAAAATATTAAAAAAATCTAATAATCTTATTAATTTTAAACTAGATTTAATTATTTAAATTTTAAACATAATATTTTAAAAAAAATCTAATAAACTTTATTAATTATAAATCAGATTTAATTATTTAAACATATAAAAAATATTTTTAAAATAAAAAATCTAATAAATTCTATTAATACATATAAATCAGATTTAAATATATAAAAAATAAAAATCTAATAAATATTATTAGCACATATACATCAGATTTAATCATTTAAATATATAAAAAATATATGTAAAATAAAAAAATCTAATAAATTTTATTAATACATATAAATCAGATTTAAATATATAAAAATAAATATATTTAAAATTAAAAATTGTAATTAATTTGTATAAATCATATTTATATTTTGATATTTTTTTACTGTTTTATATTGTTTTACTTATTGATTGTTTATTACTAATTGCAGTGCTCTTGACTCTTGAGTTAACCATGTCAAATATAACAATTTCATCCACTCGAAAAGATATTGCTTGGAATTATGCAACATGTTCAGATCCTAAAAATCCAAATGTTGTCAGTTGTATTTTTTGTGGTAAAATAACAAATGATGGAATTTATCGACACAAGTTACATTTAGTCGGGGGCAATAGAAATGTGAAAGCTTGCCCGAAATGTCCCGAGCATGTTAAAGAAGAAATTAGAGAGTTTATGCAAAAAAAGAATAATTTGAAGAATCAAATGGATGAAATTCCTCATTCTGATGATGTTGATAATTTGGAAGAAGATGAAGAAGATGATCATCAAACTAAAGTGAAAGGGAAACGACCAATATCAGATTCAAGCAACCATCCTACGACCCAAGGTAAAAAGTGTAAACAAACTGGGCCCATTAATCTTTATTTTATGAAAGATGTCGATGAAATTGTCAAACAAAGACGTGCAAAAAGCAAAGGACAATTTGATGAAAATAAAAAGAAGTTAAGAGATATTGCAGTTGAGAAATTTGCAAGATGGATGTATGATGCTGGAATTCCCTTCAATGCTGTTAAATATGATTCTTTTGAGCCTTGTATTGAAGCTATTGGACAATTTGGATCTGGGATGAAACCTCCATCATATCATGAAGTGAGGGTTAAGTATTTGAAGAAGGAGTTGGCAAATACGCACTCACTTCTCAAATCCCATGAAGAAGATCATGCTAAGTTTGGGTGCACAATCATGGCAGATGGATGGACAGATAAAAAGGGTAGGACTCTTATAAATTTTTTGGTGAATGGTCCCAAAGGAAGTGTATTTGTCGAATCAGTTGATGCTTCAGGCTATTCTCACACAGCGGACAAAATGTTTGAGTTGCTTTCTAAATTTGTGTATCGCATTGGAGAAAAAAATATGGTTCAAATTGTAACAGATAATGCAAGCTGTAATGTCAGTGTAGGTAATATTTTAAATTTTTGTTAAATATTAGCCTGTTATTTCCAAGTTCCAATTAATAATTGAATTATATTTTTAGTTTTTTTTGCTTAAATGTTTTTGTTTTTTTAGGTCGTCTTTTGGAAAACCGATTTCCACACTTATACTGGACTCTCTATGCAGCTCATTGTTTAGATTTGTTGCTTGAGGATATATTCAAAATTCCTCATCTCAGAAAATTGCATGAACGGGCATTGATGGTGAATGGTCAACAGACCACAAGTATTGAGCATGATGAGAGAGTTTACTGGACAGAGAGACATGGTAAGAACCGCAAAGACACGTTTCGCAACCGCTTTTTTGACTTTAAAGCGGTTTCATGTACAACAAGCAAATTTGAGAAAGATGTTTACATCTGAAAAGTGGGCAAATAGTCGATTTTCCAAAGAGGCCGCAGGAAAACGTGTAGCAGAAGTGATATTGATGCCTTCCTTTTGGAAAAATATGATTTTTGCATTAAAAGTTGGTGGTCCATTGGTGAAAGTATTACGACTGGTAGACGGTGAAAAGTGATCTCCTATGGGTTATATTTATGAGGCAATGGATAGGGCCAAAGAAGCTATTGCTGCGTTATTTAACAATAATGAAGAGAAATATCGTATCATTTTTGAATTCATTGACAAAAGATGGAACATTCAACTGCATCGACCTTTGCACGCAGCCGGATATTTCTTGAATCCAGAGTGTTTTTACTCACACCCTGATATAAAAAATGATACAGAAGTGATGGAGGGTTTGTATAAGTGCATATCTAGATTGGTGAGAGGTGAAGATTTACAAGATAAGATCACGAATCAGTTGGAAAAATACAAGAAAGCAGAAGGACTTTTTGGTTTGCCAATGGCTATCCGACAAAGAACTTTAAAATCGCCAGGTAAATTTATAAATAATATATTGTGCAATAATCAATATCAATATTGGATGGTAATAAAGTTAATCTTATAATTTATATGTTTTTGTTTTTCAAGCTGATTGGTGGTCTTCTTATGGTGCATCAACGCCTGAATTAAAAACATTTGCAATGAAGATTTTAAACCTCATATGCTCTTCTTCAGGCTGTGAACGTAATTGGAGTGTTTTTGAACATGTAAGTTGGATTTTTTTTAATACATATTAAAATTTATATTATGAACTTAACCTTTTATTTTTTAATTTTTTTGTAGATACATTCTAAGAAAAGAAATAGGTTGTCTCAACAACGATTGAATGATTTGGTATATATATCAAATACAATAGAGCTTTGAGGAGAAGATATGACATGTGAGATAAGATTGATCCTATTACTTTGTCAGAGATAGATGATAGTAATGAATGGTTGTTGGGAAAATTGGATGATAGTGATAAAGACAATGATAATGATTTTGTCTTTGAAGGTGAAGATTTGCGTTGGAGTGATGTAGCACAAGCATCTGGAGTTGGTGAAAGTGCATATGACTTTCGATCTCGAAATGTGTCTTTTTCAAAAGGGACATCATCATTTGCATTAGCAAAAAGAAAGCAGTCTTCAGCTCAAACTAGTCTTGTAAATGAAGAAGAAATTAATCTTGATAATGAAACTGAAGAAGAAGATACTGATGGATACAAATCAAGCGATAGAGCTGATGACATAGATTTAGACAATGAAGATGAAGAAGATGATTATTTTGATATTTGATATTTCATGTATCATACTTTCAAAGACTTTTAATTTTCAGTAATCTGCAACTTCATCAAAGAATATTTTGTTTATGGTTATTTGGATTTTCAAAGACATTTTGAAAGTTTTTTTAATAGATATAATAGCCCTTTTGTTTATTATGTTCTTTTCCGTAAAGTCCGCGCTTCGCCTTGCGCTTTGCGCTTTAAGCCCCAAGACCCTTGAGCGTTTTTTTGCGCTTTGCGCTTTTGACAACTATGGTGTAGATGATTATTTCCTCTAAGACACCATCTATCCTCTTTTATAATCCTTGGTAATGGCTAAAAAGGAAAGATTTTAACAACAATTAAAATTTTTCTTTTAAATTTCCTATTGTGGATGACTACAAAAGGAAAATTTTAAAATTAAAAATCCCTCTTTTAAACATTATAAATGGCTAAAAAAGGAAAGATTTTTAAAATTAAAACCTCTTTTTTAAATCATGGTTACAAAAAAAGAAAGTTTTAACAAAAATAAAATCTCTCTTTTAAACCATTGTAGATGACTACAAAAGGAAAGATTTTTTTAAATTTAAAATTCTCTTTTAAAACCATGTGAATGACTTCAAAAAAGGAAAGTTTTTAAAATTTAAAATCTCTTTTAAAACATTGTAGATGGCTACAAAAAGAATGATTTAAAAAATTAAAAACCCACTTTTAAACCCATCTTGGCCGGCCATAAGGATGACTTGGGTGGATGCGAGGCTTTATACATAGAGGCTACAATAGGGACCTAGAGGAGGAATTGGTTTTGGCCTCCTGATGAGCTTGAGCTTCCTGTGTTCGACCCGAACATCCAACTTAAGTTCATCAATAATAACTCATACCACTAAAGAGTTATTATTGAACTACCACACCAATCCCATATTACATTATGGACTCCTTATCATGAGTGTGTTAATCTCCCGGTGTTTAAGATATCGAATGCCCATTAATTAAATGAGTTGCTGACAACTCACTTAATTAACATCTAGCTCCAAGAGTAGTACCACTCGACCGTTGTCGTATGAACTAAGTCCACTGTGGGGTTTTCCTCAAGGGGACATCATCATCCTAATAAATAAGATACAGTTTCTTCTATAATCAACAGCACATCATATAAATAATATTATTTCCCAACTTATCGGGCCTATTGATTTAACGAATAAATCTCACCCATTGATAAATTAAAGAAATAAATACTAAGTACATGTGCTTGTTATTATATCAGGATTAAGAGTATGCACATCTATAATAACAAAGGTTTTGTTCTTTTATGCAGTCAGTATAAATCGAACAACCTCAAATGGTCCTGCTTAATACACACATAGTGTACTAGTGTAATTTTATAGTTAAGATAGGCTAATACCAAATTACACTACAACCGTTCCAATGGTTTGTCCATATCCATCTCGGTTGTGAGCTACTATTTATAATTTATAAGGAACTGATAACATAATCTTACGTGTGACATCGCATGTTATCTGATATAAATTAAATGACATTGCGTTTAACTAAATGCGAACATTTGAACAATGTGATTCTCATTTCAAAATAAATGTTTATACAGAAAAGACTTTTAGTATACATTCTAACAATCTTCACTTATCTGAAAAGTATCTTGCGTATATGTTGGCATCATCGATCTCCATCCCTCAGCGTACCCATAGCTCTGCGAAAGGGCCTTGGTGAAAGGATTTGCGGGTTATCTTGATGCGATCTTGGCGATATGACTTCTCCTCGCTTTCGATGTCTCGTGTCGGTGGTACTACGCTCAATGTGTTTACTTGTTTTATGGGTTCGTGGTTCCTTCGAGTTTGCTATTGCACCACTATTATCACGATAAATTGTGATAATTTTGAAACCAATCACATCTAAGTCCATGAAGTTTGAGCCATCTGACTTCTTTGGGCTGCGTCGAGGTTGCCACATACTCGACTTCCGTGGTGGAGTCGAAACACATTTCTACTTAACATTCCTCCGTCTTATGGCTCCACCTCCCAAAATAAACCACATACCACAGGTCGACTTCTATTGTCCTATCGATTAAGTCCGAATCTGTAACCGGGGCAAATCATCTGCACAGTAAACTAGCGTATAATCTAGTATTTTTGGTATTTGATATATGCTACGGCGATCAATGTCCTTGTCACGGGTTACCTTGATATCTCTAACCGTGCCAACAAAGCGGATATCCGGTCTCGTAGAATCACATACATTAGGCTTACTACGGTGAGCGTAAGGCGCCGTGTCCTCTATTTCCTTTGATGTTTTAGGAGACATCTCTTTAAATAAAGGTACTCTATGCCGAAAAGGTAGAAAACCTTTCTTGGACTTTTACTTGCTAAAACGAGCTAGAATAGTATCGATGTATAAAGCTTGAGATAAACACAATATTCTTTTCTTGCGATCCTTTATTACTTTGATCCTAAGAATATGTCCACATTCTCCCAAATCCTTCATATCAAACTGCTTGGACAACCATGCCCTTACGTCTGACAATACTTTGACATTGTTGCCCGATCATGAAATGTCATCTACGTATAGTGAAATACCACCGTATTTTCCGTCGTTCTTCTTGTATACAGAGACTCATCGGGACATCAATAAATCCATAAGATTAGATCACTTCATTAATGGGATGTTCGAGATCTGAAGCTTGCTTGATTCGTAGATAGACCGATTGAGCTTATATCTGAGATGCTCTTTGCCCGTATGATGAATCCCTCTGGTTGCTTCATATGGATATTTTCTTCAAGACTTCTATTAAGGAAAGCTGTCTTGACATCCATTTGCCAAATCTAATAATCCATATGAGCGACAATAGATAAAAGAATCCGGATAGACTTAAGCATGACTACCGACGAAAAAGTTTCCTCATAATCGATTCCCTCTTTCTAAGTATACCCTTTTGCAACAAGCCTTGCTTTGAAAGTTTCCACCTTCCCGTTTGTCCCTCTTTTTCTTTTGTAGACCCATTTACACCCAATGAATTTTACACCATTTGGTGGTTCTACAAGGTCTCATACCTGATTAGAATACATAGATTTTATTTCAGAGTTCATTGCACTTTGCCAAGATGCTGCATTTTTATCTTGGAGTGCTTCATCATATGTGCAGGGATCAGGTTCATGTTTACTAGGGATCAAGTCCGACTCCCAAAAACATGAATCTATCAGGTTGCCTAACAACCCTCCCACTACGACGAGACACTACTTGTGATTGTGCATCATTTGTGACACGTGTTGCAGTTTTTTGTGGTATCTCTTCTTGTACCGTTGGTACTAAGGTAAACGTGTTTTCTCTTATTTCCTCAAGAACAATTTTACTCATGGGCTTGTAGTTCATTACATAGTCATTTTCTAAAAATCGGGCATTGGTGCTAACAATGACCTTCTGATCTTTAGGACTATAAAATAAACCACCTTTCGTTTCTTTAGGATAACCCACAAACAAGCGAATTTCTGTACGTGATTCCAACTTATCAGCGTCTCCCTTCAGCACATGTGCTGGACTACCCCAAATCCGAATAGTTTCAGAGTAGGCTTACGCCCATTCCACAATTCTGTGGGAGTAGAGGTTACTGACTTAAAATGATTTAGAATATACAAATTGCCAACCAACGTATCAGAACAGATAACTACCATATTTTTCTTAACAACTACTTTATCATCAAAAGAAATAAAATATCCATCCATAAATAATTTAGAAACTGAAATCAAGTTCTTTCTAAAACATGGTACATAAAGACAATTTTTCAAAATCAATGTTTTGTTTTTATCAAAAGATAAATAAACATCTCCTACTGCAACAGCCACCACTTTTGTAGCATTGCCCATATAGACGGTAATCTCCCCTTGATGTAGTCGTCGAGTTTCCTGGAACCCTGCAATAAATTGCATACATGATCAGTGACTCCCGTATCTACACACCACGTACCGGTAGATAACACCACTAAACATGTTTCAACTACTAGAGAATAACATATACCTTTATTGTTCTCCTTTCTGAGAGGACAGTCCACTTTCCAATGTCCAGACTGCTTGCATGTGAAGCACTTGCCCTTCGGCTTCTTCACACCTGTATGCGGCCAGTCCCTTGAGATCGATTCACTTTCTTTGCTGAACCAACTCGTTTCTTTTTCTTCTTTCTGCCTTTCGACTTAGAAGCAGAAACATTTTCAGTAATGTGAATTTGAGAACTTTGACGAAATAACCCTTCTGCTGCTTCAAGTTCTGTCTAAAGTTCCGCCAACGAATAAACCCTTTTGTTCATGTTGTAGTTCAGGCAGAACTGCTCAAAACTTTTAGGCAACGTTTGGAGAATGATATCGACCTGGGTTTCCCGATCGATTTTTGCTCTAAGGACTTCCATCTCATTCAAAAGAGCCATCATTTTGAGGATATGATCTTTTACGGATGTTCCCTTAGTCATGGTGGTCGTCATCAAGTTTCTCATAGCCTCTGCCCAGCAGCCCGATTCTGGTGTCCGAAGAGTTCCTTGAGATTGCACATCATGTCATAAGCGGTAGGCATGACCTGATGTTGATGTTACAGCACATTTGACATAAAAGCCAAAATGTAATACCGCGCCATCTCATCTGCTCTGACCTATTTCTTATGATACTCAATCTCCTCTTCACTAGAATCACTATTAGGCAGGCTTGGACAGATCTCAAAAAGTATGAACTTGTAACCTTTAGCAGTTAAGACAGTGTCCAAATTTCATTTCCAATCAATGCAATTAGGACCAGTAAGTTTGTTTTCTTTCAATATAACAACAAGAGGATTGAAAGCCATTTGAAATTCTAAGAATTACAAAATATTTGGTTAAAACTTTAGAATTTAAAATAATATTGATTCCTCAAACAATATCATTTAAATTCACCAACATCTCAAAATATCGTGAATTTTGTATGCCACTATATAAATTCAAACATTTGTAGGAGAGATTTTACCCATTAATTTTATTATCTTGTCAACCTAACTTTATAACAAATAAAATTAACACTCTGTTTGGAAACAACTTAAGTGAAGGAATTGAATTGAATTCCATTAGGAATTGAATTCTGCCAGGAATTGAATTCAATTCCTATGTTTGGAATGGATTAGTGAATAATAGAATTGAATTGAATTTCTTAATTTGGAATCTATTTGAATTGAATTCCATTCTTATACATTTACTATTTTATCCTCATAACTAATCATTTAATAATCAAGTTAAGTATTAGAGAATAGAAAGAAGGGATCGCACATTTAAGACAGTAGTATGAAGAAGGTGGCGCACGGGAGAAACGGTGCAAGGAGAAGTTTTCGACACAAGGAGAAACGACGCACGGGAGAAAGGCAGGAGAAAACAAGAGAGTCGGTAGATGGACAAAGGGTTTTAAGTTAAAAGGGCAATTAAATAATTTTAGTTGTTCATGGTAAATCCCTATCCAAATCTGATCATTTGAGGTCTGATTTACTATTCACGTTTTGAATGGAATTGGAATTGAATTCCATATCAAATCCATCTCAAAAATTCATTCCAAACTATGGAATTGAATTCCAATTACCATAAGAATCCAATTCCATAGGATTCCAAACAGGGTGTAATAGTTGGTTTTTCTTCGGTCACACAAATAATAGCAGTGACTCCGATGGGGAGGATACTATTAAATGCGCCTAAGTGTATATCATTACTTGATACTTAGTCTATTTAATAGGATTGTGCCCCTTCAGATGGAGAGGATCACACAAACCTAAATACTTTCCTATAATCATCCATAAAGGAAGTTTGATCTAGTGATCCGCAAACAAACTCATCTGATGTGGAGGAAGACACTCAAAGCCAACGCGTAAGTTTGAATGTATCACTTACAAACCAGCAATGGAGACCGTGAAATTTAAATAATTCCTCTCCCACTTAGTTATTTAAAACGAGGAATTTTAACATGCACACACACAACACATATAAACAACATAAAAGACAATAAATATGAAAAATAATTTTCCAACTATTATGGTCTCATCCATAGCTGTCCTCCGTGTGCCACCAACCCTAGCCGCCACCAACGGGTCATGTCGTCGCGTCTATCTTGCTTCCTTTTCCACTGCGCCTCTGTCCTCAAATAACACCACGCCTCGCAAGAATACGATCCGCGACAAAATAAAATTTTACATTTATCGATCCTATATTCCACAAGGGAATGTACATATAATCTAGATCGAATAGAATGTAAAATACTAAAACTAATCAGCTTGTGCTGTATTTAATAATTCTGATAAATGCTGTAAAATGCCTTAGCGTGCAGGGGTCAAATCACACAAACCCAATAGGATATAATAGTTGATGATCCGGTTGTAAGAATCGGAACCCCATAACGAGGATCAACACGGGAGGTTAAAGGGCCCGGTGGCCCGTCGGAGAAAGAACGGCCGGATTTAGAAGGAAGGACATCGGTAGTAAAAGGCACCGGTAGGGATCGGGTTAAGCCTCGATAAACGATGCATATGGCCGGCGGAGGGCGGGCCGCCCGGCGAGGAATTAAGGCCGTCCGGACGACGTTCTTCGCCGGTCGGTAGGACGGACGTCCGGCGGCGGTGGGTAAAGAAGAACACCTGGCAGCCGTCAAGTCGTATGACTACCCCATACCCCTAGTCTGGCGACGGGGTGCCTTGCTGTCCCATCAAAGACATGCTCGGACTGTAGCAGTATAGTGTCAGGTAAGCTCTCTGACAAGTACATACCAAGGTATGGGTGGCTGACACGTCTGCACCTCGGTGAACGTGCATTAGTTCTCTCCTCGCTCTATATATAGAGCCTCTTACTTCGCCTCAGGTACGCGGAAAATTGATCTCTGGAGCCACCTTTTGCAATACTTCCTTGCCTGACTTGAGCGTCGGAGGGTCGACGCCGGGAACCCTTCCCAGCCCGATTTTTGTGCAGGTTCGCCGGAGATTCGTGCGACCAGACGGAGGTCTACGTCCTCGACTAGGAGCGCACCACGTGCCCAGCGTCCTTTGGTTCGGTGATTCAGACAGGATCAGTTGGAACTAGGATGTCTGCAACCACATAGTTAATCTATTTGCACATCCTACTATTATCCTGCCTAAATTTATGTAAGAAAAGTACATAATTTAATTGAAAACCAAATGCACAGAGGCAGAAAACTAGCTCTGATACCAATTGTTGGCACTATTCGGAATTTCGTTCTGTTTCTCCTATACAAAAATTTATACAAGCACAGAACTTTTCCTATCAACCCATGTGCTTTTCAGAAGTTAAACTTGAATTGCAAACGAAACTTAACATTATTAATTTAAGTTCAACCCATGTATTCATCAGAAGTTAAAACATATTACAGAAGTTGATTAAATATCTATTTCAAGGATTGACTTCCATGTCGTTGGCGAGGCACTCGGCCTTCTTGGGTATGAGATTATCCACCATTTCTTAGTCAAAGCCTTTCAAAGAAATTGAATGTTTAAACTCCTTACAGTAAACCCTAGCTTAAACTACAGAGACCTCAATTAAAGCACAAGATCGCTAGCCTCTTGTGTTGGTACTTCAGGATCCATACAAAGGAAAAATAAATTAGTATACAACGGAAACACTTAACTAGTTATACCTTTCTTTGTAGCTTAAAAACCTCTTGATCTTCTGTTGTATTTCTCTCCTTTTCTTGGACGTCGTGTGGGCGACGATCTACCAAGACGCAAAAATCAACCAAGTCCTTTCTTCTAAGACTTTCGGCCACCAAGGGATCAGAGATAGGAACACCACCTCTTGTTCTTCTTTCTTCCTTGCAACCCGTCGGTCACAAGATGGTTGAAGCCTCTTGATGCCGCCGGCCTTAGGTGAGAAAGCAAGGGGAGAATAAGAATATGAGGGGGTCGGCCACAAGGAGAATAGAAGAGGAATAGAAATTGTGTAGATGATTATTTCCTCTAAGACACCATCTATCCTTTTTTATAATCCTTGGTAATGAATAAAAAGGAAAGATTTTAACAACAATTAAAATATCTCTTTTAAATTTCCTATTGTGGATGACTACAAAAGGAAAGTTTTAAAATTAAAAATTCCTCTTTTAAATATTGTAGATGGCTAAAAAAGGAAAGATTTTTGAAATTTAAACCTTTCTTTTGTTGGTGCAACCTTAGGTCAAGGTTGACCTGGTTGACCAGACTCGAGTTGACTTGACCCGAGTTGTGTTTTGATGTTTGACGAGTTATGTTTGACAATGTTTGACGTGAACAGAAAAGTTGTATCTTGACGTTTCTGAGGATCTGACTTGGGAGATTGTGGAGTGCGACATGGTCAAGGTTGACTGGTTGACCCGAGTGAGTTGACTGACTCGGAAAAGTCAGCGAGGGAGCTTGGCGGGAAAAGTCAGCGGGGAGCTTGGCGTGGGAAAAGTCAGCGGGGAGTTTGGCGTGGTGAAAAGTCAGCGGGGAGCTTGGCGGGAAAAGTCAGTATGGAGACTTGGCGGAGAAGTCAGTATGGAAGCTTGGCACATGGGAAGTCGGAGAGGCTCGGTAGGCTCGTTCTCGGGTTGTGGTCGAGAGGGCTCGGGAGTTCGTTCTCGGACCGGATGGAAGTCGGAGAGGGCTCGGTAGCTCGTTCCTCGACTGTGTTCAGAGAGGGCTCAGTAGCTCGTTCTCTGGACCGGATGTGGAAAGTCACGGTGAGTGAAGCCGAGGCGGTGAAAGTCCGGTGAGTGAAGCCAGGCGGTGGAAAGTCTGGTGAGTGAAGCCAGGCAGTTGTGAAAATCCTAGTGAGTGAAGCTAGGTGAAAGTCACAGTGAGTGAAGCCGAGGCGGTGAAAGTCCGGTGAGTGAAGCCGGTTGGTGAAAGTCACGTGAGTGAAGCGGCGGTTGGAAAGTCTGGTGAGTGAAGCGGGCGAGGAAAATCCGGATGGATCGGGTGATTGGACGTCGGTGTTGAGAAGGTCAGTAGGTCGAGGGTGGCCGGATACTTGACACGAAGAAAAAGTCAAGTGGGTGAAAGTTGGCCGGACACTTGGTGGGGAGTCTTAGCGGTCGAGGGAGTGACCGGATGTTAAGTGATGTACCAAGTCGAGGTTGACCGGATATTGGTTTGGACTTGGTTTGGGCAAAACGAGTTACGGATCGTCGATGGATCGATCCGGTGATCTGATGGTATACGGATCGATGCGGTGACCGATCGGTAACAACGATAGCCCTCGAGTGTTATCGATCGATGCGGACCGATCGAGCTAACGATCAGAAGGCAAGAAGTTCGGGAGAAAAAGGAAGGGACATGCATGCTGATCGGTCCCTGGACCGATCAAAGGAAGCTCTGATCGGTCCCCAGGACCGATCAGGGTCTTCCTGGACCGATTAGGACATAGCCTGATTGGTCCAGGCTTAGCCTGATCGGTCCCCAAGACTGATCAGAACACTCCTGGACCGATCAGGAGTGTGCCTGATCGGTCCAGGCCCTAGCCGTTGCGACACAACGGCTAGTTTATGTGTCTTCTTCTTCGCAGGTTATATATCGAGATCGAGGCCTCTACAGGAACACTTCTTGCTCTTCCTCCTTACTGCGATTTGAGCTTTGCTGAGCTCTCGGTTTGCTGAAGCTTCGCGTGAGCTTCGTGCTGGTTTTCTAGCTGCTGGAGCCGTGAAGCTGCTGCTTCATCAACGGACTCCGACGAGAAGGCAAGCAAGTGTGTTTACAATTTCTATTGTTCTTGTTTGTTTCCTCTATTGTTGTACTCCTCTGTTTTGCTGTTGCAAAGACTTTGTGGTGAGGTTTCTCCACCCAGAAGGAGTTCATATTAGTCGGTTATCCGGGGTTTCATCCACCGACGGATTGATAGGCTTCGTTCACCTTACGGACACGCCGAGGAGTAGGAGTTTCATCTCCAAACCTCGTTACATCGCTGCGTCTAAGGTTTGATCTTCTCGTTCTCATTTCTATTATTGTATTTCCGCTGCGCTAACTAGATTTGTAGAAAGAAACGTTTTCTAACATCTTTGGGGTCGGCTATTCACACCCCCCCTCTCTAGCCGAGTACGACGATCCTAACATCTTTTAAATCATGGTTACAAAAAAGGAAAGTTTTAACAAAAATAAAATCTCTCTTTTAAACCATTGTAGATGACTACAAAAGGAAAGTTTTTTTTAAATTTAAAACTCTCTTTTAAAACCATGTGAATGGTTTCAAAAAAGAAAAGTAAAAAGTTTTTAAAATATATATATATTTTTTAAAACATTATAGATGGCTACAAAAAGAAAGATTTAAAAAATTAAAAACCCACTTTTAAACTCATCTTAGCCAGCCATAAGGATGACTTGGGTGGATGCGAGGCTTTATACATAGAGGCTACAACAGGGACCTAGAGGAGGAATTGGTTTTGGCCTCCTGATGAGCTTGAGCTTCCTGTGTTCGACCCGAACATCCAACTTAAGTTCATCAATAATAACTCATACCACTAAAGAGTTATTATTAAACTACCACACTAATCCCATATTACATTATGGACTCCTTTTTATCATGAGTTTGTTAATCTCCCTGTGTTTAAGATATCGAATGTCCATTGATTAAATGAGCAACTCACTTAATTAACATCTAGCTCCAAGAGTAGTACCACTCAACTTCATTGTCATGTCGGAACTAAGTCCACCTGTAGGGTTTACATGACAATCCTTATGAGCTTTTCAAGGGGACATCATCATCCTAATAAATAAGACAGTTTCTTTCTATGATCAACAACACATCATATAAATAATATTATTTCCCAACTTATCGGGCCTATTGATTTAACGAATAAATCTCACCCATTGATAAATTAAAGAAATAAATACTAAGTACATGTACTTGTTATTATATCGGGATTAAGAGTACGCACATTCATAATAACAAAGGTTCTATTCTTTTATGCAGTCAGTATAAATCGAACAACTTCAAATGGTCCTGCTCAATACACACATAGTGTACTAGTGTAATTTTATAGTCAAGATAGACTAATACCAAATTATACTACAACCGTTCCAATGGTTTGTCCATATCCATCTCGACCGTGAGCTACTATTTATAATTTATAAGGAACTGATAACATGATCTTCTGTGTGATACCATGTTATTTACAATATAAATTAAATGGACAACTGCATTTAACTAAATGCAGACATTTGACCAATGTGATTCTCATTTCAAAATAAATGTTTATACAAAATCTAGACTTTTAGTATACATTCTAATATCAAAACCCTAACTTCGAATGGGATTTTAAATCTTTGACAACACTATGTAGATTTTTTTCAAGGTTCTACTCCTTTCTTGAAAACCTTAAAGACCAAGTGAACGGCGAAGAAAAAGATGCTTTTAAAGGATTAAAAGAAGATTTTTGATAGTCTTTTGCAATTAGCTTGACCAAGTGTGAGGAATCAGATGATAATTCACTTAAATATTAGAACATGCATTGAATCCTGTTTTAGTGAAAGAAGAGGATCTGGGGTGACTGATTTACTGTGTGTCTTATCATGAAAGGGTCAAATTAAGATAAGCAACATTGAAAAACCAGTCTATTCATTGGTGATAACCCCAATCTTCAAGCATATTTCTAGGGGCATACAATTCAAGTGTTGTTAAGTTATCCTTTACAACAGATTATATCAATCTAATGTGCCAGGGAGAATGCTATATCAGACCATCGAAGTGAGTGAATTTGAGCTGGTGTTCCAAAGGAAATTGGCCTGAAGGATCAAATGTGGCAGATTTTATTGCAGAAATGACAAAGTTCATAGAGGAGTTTGGAAGATGAGTGTCGTATATAGATGTACCCACCACTAGAAGCAACGGGGGAGCTGGTTTAGTGTTAATGAATATAGAGGGGTGTTCTTTTGAGAGGCCATTGAGATTTTAGTTTGTGTTGACTAAGTCAGAATAGTAGTGGGGTTAATTTTGCTATAGCGATGATGACAAATAACTTTCATGTGTTTAGTAGTTTTCACATGGTAGTGAAGCGTGCTTGAGTTTGAGACTAAAGTAAGTATGGCAACATACCTAGAAAAGTGCAACTGTTGAGGGAGCAATTCCAGTCTTTTAGCATCATTGTGTATATTCTGAGACCAGGTGATACCAATTTTGATGCCCCTCCCAAGGTTGTCATAATGGCATTAAAGGGTATGTGTGAAATAGGAATGATTCTAACCCAAATTATCCAAGGATTTTGCTGTTAACATGCTTAAATGTCGCTATTGGATGGATAAAATCTATGCATACATGCAAAGGGGAAATTGGCATTACAAGGTAGAAAGTTCACGAGATGTGATGCATGGAAACAACGTAAGTGCAAAGATTTTGGTATTCAAGGTTATGAGAGCAGGTTACTTTTGGCTTAGTTTGCACAATGTAGCTGAATTTGTGAAGTGTGAGTTCTATAAAAAGTTTGTTAAAATAACCTTTCTACTTATGGGGGTTGATATCCTTGAGTCTTTTCCATGTTAAATAATTAAGCAAAACATTTTAGTTGTTGGAGTTGATCACTTTTCTAAATGGGAAGAAATAGTGAGGAATGCACAAAGAAGCAATCGGAGGATTCCTCATGGAAGAACATTAATTCAGTTTGAAATACCTAGAGTTCTGATACTGGACAATGGACAGTTCAGTTCTAAATTGAAGTAGTGTTTAGAATATGATATTGATTTAAGATTCACCTCGGTAGTGCATTAAGCACAAACTGTCGACTGGCGGAGGTTCATAGTACTTGATGCAATATTGAATTGGTATTGACTTTAGAACAACGCGAGGGGAGGAGCTTTCTAGTACTTTGGGCATACAAAACTACATTGAGGTCAATGACAGGAGAATAACCTTTTAACGTGGTCTTTGGTTTTGAGGTAATAATTTTGGTAGAAACAACAATGCCATCATATCAGATGCTGAACTTCACTCAGCAGTTGTATATGAACATGAATTTTCTAGTCTGTTCAGAATCATACTCGAGGGCATATTGTACAATTTAAGTTGATCATTGTCCAAGTGTATAATAAGAATATGTACAAATGGGAATTGAAGGTCTAAATTAGAAGCATTACAGTTCCTATAGAAATGTGTATTTTACATTTTAGGTGGAAGATATGGTCATATGGAAATAAGAAGCAACTCTGCCTACGCAGCAAGGAAAAAATATGCAATTATGCATAACTTGGAGAGGCTAAACAAGGTCAGGGTGCAACTCAGAACACTCAAACTTACTACTGTGGAAGGGAACCTAAACATGGCATGCAGCCAAATTACTGAAAGTTTTACTTGAAGTTCAATATGCATTTCCATTACTAAATGGGTGTCTTTGGGCATTATGATGTCATTCATAATAAAATTCTAACATTTCAAAATATTCAGTCAGCAAAGAAATCGAGCAAGATGATGGTGAAATGATCACATCTCTGACAAATTGAATGCAACAAGTATGATTCTCGGAACGAGTTGCCAATAAAGTATACCCTTTGGTTTAACTAAAATAAGGTAAAGACTATAGGTTGAACTGCTGATGGACAGATCACATCAGAAGACAGGTGTCTTAAGGTTACAAAAGACAGCCTTATCTATCATCAAGTAAAGAGGTGAACCATACAAGTAATAAAAAGCAGACCTAAAAGACAAGGTCCTAAGTTCTTCTCTGTCAAGGAAAGAGGTGAGCCTTAAAGACTGTAAAAGGTAAGCCTGTTTTGAAGTAAAGAGGTGAACCCTAAGGCCATAAAAAGGCAGATTTGAAAAAATAAAAAATAAAAATCTGAAGTCCTTACCCACAAAAAGGAAAGAAAGTGAGCCCTATTGGTTGTAAATGGCAGACTGAAATTTTGATCTATTTCAATACTGATTTAAAATTACATTTAATTATATGCCTAGCCAAACAACAGAAATTCAAAATACATAGTGACTCTAGCTAACAACTAGAAATTGAGCTGAGTGAGCTTTTCTATGCAACCTTCCTTTTCTTCTGCATTTTGTTCCAGGAATGGGGTGAAGCTCCACATTGTCATCAAATAGATCTACCCTTCTTCGAGTTGGTCATCACCCTTAGCCTTTTTGTAGTTTATGGGAAAGGTTGATTCCAAGGAAGGTATGACTTGAGTAGCTTGATGGCAGAAAAGTTAGTAGCTCAGGTGGAAGAAGATTCTAGCATATTTAAGTAGATCCGCTGTGAAATGATTAGAGTCCTTATAGGCCTGAATTGCCATATCGAGCTCTTGTTATACATGATTTCAGGTTAAGTTCCTAGAGGTGAGCTTCTATAAGTTTTTTACCAGCTTTGCTAAGTATTTTTACTGCTACTTAAGTAAGGTATCGAGGCCAAAGATGCTCATTGCTTGAGCCTTGTATTATCGAGTAGAGCTTGGTGGGATGAGGTGACCTAACTGTGCTCTAGAACTAACTGTTCGTGTTTCCCAGCAAGTTACTATTCTTTGCTTTTTGATTAGGCGAGTGAAATTCACAAATTTTCCATTTTCTTTGTGAGTTTCTTCTGCTGGCCGATATCAAATTGAGATCCTTTCTTGAGTAAATCTTTATTCTCTATATGGAACTTCTTGTTCTTGGCCTGCTCAAGCAGCCAATTAATATGAACTCCAACATCTTGTGCATAGTTTTTGAGAACCATGTGTTCATGGAAGAAGTAGTTTGTGTTTGACAAAAAAGGAGTTTATTTTGGAGGTGCCTATACTGTGAAGCTAGACAGAAAGAATGGGCAGCAGCACACCATGAAGGCTTCTGGTTTGTTTCGAGCTTCTTCAGGACTCATTAGTGTCTTTAGCTTCCTATTGGGTTTGGAATAGTGTCCTTAGGTTATGGAAAGTGATTTTGAAGATTCCGATTATATAGTTGTATGCAGCTCAACAAAGTTTAATGTTGTATCAATTTGGGCCTTTGAACTCAGTTTGAGAGGATCCTTCATTTGAATCCTTAAAAGCTTCAAAATCTAACAAAGTTGGGGCGCTGAGAGCTGTTTTTGTGTGCTTAATACCTCGGCCTTAAAGTTTATAGGCTATATATGCTTCTGGAAACTCCTAGAGGGTGTTGACCTCTTGTAGCTAAACAATGTTTCGGGAGTGGTGGGTTGTCAAAAGGTTCAATAGGATCTTGACAACATGATTCTCTTGTGGAGGGAGCTTGGCCTTAGGGGTTGGAGCAAGGGTTTTTTGTTTTGGATTGTGAGAGGTGCTTTCCTTATGTTTTTTTTTTCAAGATATCTCGAGAAATGATTTAAAAAATCTGACTTGTAGTCCACCAAGTTGATGTCTATATCTAAAAAATGGGAAGAATATTAAGAGGATAGAGCTAAAGTAGTAAAATTGCTCCCTGGTATCAGGGTCATACCTTTGTGACTCCTAATTCTATAATTTAAAATTGACTTTGCATAATTTTTTACGGAAGATTGAGTTGCTAATAGAGCTGTAAACGAGCTGAGCCGAATAGTAAGAGGCTTGAGCTCGGGCTTGGTTCGTTATCTCTAAGCTTGAACTCGATTCGAGCTTTAGTTTTAAAGCTCGAGTTCGGCTCGTAATAAAATTAAATGGCTCGAGTTTGGTTGGAAAAAAACTTGTTTAAAAATTAAATGAGCTTAGTTCGAGCTCGTTTAAGATATATATATATATATATATATATATATATATATATATATATATATATATATATAAGATAAACGAGCCTCTTAACGAACACGTTCGTGAGACTCTAAACGAATATGTTTGTGAGCTCACGAACCAAATGCTGTTAAGCTCGAGCTCGGCTCGTTAACTTGATCGAATGAACTCGAACGAACTTTTTTTCGCACTGATACCTGAATAGCTCGCGAGCGGCTTGACTTGTTTACACCCCTAGTTGCTAATGCTCTTAGAGAGGATCTTGACATCACTAGTGGGTGTGCTGGCTAGGAATAAAGAATTTCCTCTTTTGATGTAAGAGGAGATCTCCTTGGTTTTCCATCTATTCTAGAGGGCTTGTTGAGCTTCCTTTCAAAAACCAAGCCGGTTCTTTGTGGAATAGCTTGACATTCGCCTCGATACTTAGAGCATAACATTCAACAATGAAGACTTCTAAATGATGCCAACATGTTAAAGAAAATTGAGTGATGCACACCCTCCCTTTTGATTTTTGTAGTTGAAGTATGAGGGTGAAGTGGAAGTTGGAGTCCGACATTTAAATACTCTTAGAAGATAGTAATACAGTCAAATGGTATATTTTATCTGTATTGGAGGGAGCACAGAGGAGGAAGGACCTCAAAATGCAGTTATCTTCTCAAGTATAACATCAATATGGTAGGAGGGTTTGGATTAGAATCCTTTCCAATTGCTCAGGTTGCATTAGTGATGTGCCTTAAAGATAAAAGAAACATTAACATCCTTGTTTGATGAAAATGTTCGGCTACACACAAGAGAGACTAGCTTCTATTCATCACACTCTAAGATAGAAGAGTGATAAGAATCACCAGTAGCCTTGTTTGATAAGAAAAGTTCACCACAAACAAGAGAGACTAGTTTTGATTTGCCACACTCTTAAGGAAGAGTGATAAAAATCTATGTAATTCGCCACTAAACAAGTAAATTGCTTAAATAAGAACTTAGGGAAAAAATGAAATCAACACTTAAATTTTAAAATTCAAACTCTTTCATTACATTAAACCTTTTAATGTAGATAATACTCTTAGAACAACCCTCTCCAAGTATGAGAACTAAAGAAAATAAATAAACATCAAACTATAAAACAAAAACAAATTCTCTTGAAACTTGAACAGCTTGGACTAATCTAGTTGTAACTTGCTCTAGAAGACTTCAAAATACACGTTTGATATACAAATTAAAGTCATTTGATTCCACTTCAGTCAAAAGTTATGTCTCCAAAGTTTGCCTCATGCTCAGCTCATTACTGCTCTGCGAAGCACTTAAGTTGTGAGATTTTTATGGGCTTCAACTCTTTAACTTGGACTCTAAATCATCAAGTAGGTTGAGCTTTCTTCTAGAAGTCCAAGTTCCTGGCCGTTGAATGAGTAATTGGCGCAAGACTAGGATCATGAATTTGGGCAACCTATATATCTTTTTGATTGTGGGCCACATCAATTAGGGATAGCACGAATAGGTGAATAGGTTGTGTCTGCCCTGCTTGAAATTGGAAAGCCTTGACAAGGTGAATAGGTTGTGTCTGCCCTGCTTGAAATTGGAAAGCCTTGACAAGAGCAATTTTTCTAAGTTATGCTTCGGTTGAATCAAGAGTTTTGAAGGAATGAGTAAGCATTCAAGTTACGGGAGATGCAAATCAGATGGCAAAGGTTGAGAAAACCCATGAATGCTCATACTAAGTGCAAAATGATTCTATTTAGGATGCTAAACAGAGTTGGACTAGCAAAAAAAACGTAAAAATGTGAATTAAGCTAGAGTAGAAATACTTGCTGACAAAAAGGGCAAACTGAGTTGGAGAAAAGAATTTAGGAGACTGCTACAATAAGTAGGCAAAAGTAAAAATTATAACCAGCCGCACTATTAATATCATAAGATTATTAGAGGAGAGAGATTAAGTGTGAGTGTGGTTCGAGGTAGATAATAATTAGTGGTGATCAAGAGTTATACTAGGATACTGATAGGGAAAGATCAAGTGAGATTTTGCATAAAATTTCACCTAAATGCTTTGGGAAGGTAATTGATATGGGTAAAATTATCCACTTGTTTTTAGGAATTGTTGGATGAGTGATGCGTATATTGTGGAGATTAATAGTGTGAGTAGAGGTTAACTAAGGCTCTAAGCTTGACTACTGAGAAGCCGACATGTGCCCAATCAATTTACTGGGATAGTTGGATCCACCTGCACTCCTTGGTTACATGGTGGACTGCAATTTGGTGATGTTCAATTTGAGGCCTATCAAAGGGGACCAGGGACTAGGGCCACGTGGAGGAATGAGTAGTTTGGAGATCTGCTACAGTGACTGGCTATTCTCTGGGCAAGACCTAGCTAGGGGTGAGCAAAATTTTGATTAAACCAGCTTTACCGACCGAACTGACTGGATTTTAAAGTTTGGTTAATTTAGAAATTCAATTTTTTTTATTAAAATATTGATTATATCGATTTTAATCGGTTCGATTTTAAAAGTTAAAATTTGGTTAAACTGAAAAAACTGATCTTTTTGAGGCAAATTGAATAAATCCCAAAATTGTAATAAAAATCCCAAATTCCTTTTGCACGCTAATTCTTACGTAGGCTTATGCCGAGCTCGGCGCCCTACCTGCTGTCGTCGACTCCTTACCTCCTACCTTCTGCCAGGCTGCTCGATGCCCTCCCCCTGCCCCCTCCGCGACTTCGACAACTGAAGGATCTCATCGCTCTAGTTGTCGGCTCCTACCTTCTGCTCGGTTGCCCGATGCCTCCCCTCCGCGGCTTTGACAACCTAAGGGCTAGGCTAGATGCTGCCGCCAGCTCCTCTTTCCCAATGCCCTCCCCCAAGGCTTCCACAACTAAGGTCCTTGGAAGAATTCCTTTGCTCTCGCCTCTCGAAGTAAGCTTCATTCTAATATTCTTTTTTTCCCCCTTTTCCCTTTCCTCTTGATTCCCTTTCTTCTTCCATCACTCTTCAAAGAATTTGAAAGATTCCTTAGCTGTTGCTTGCTTTTCACGGTAATTAATTTTTGGTGATTAATTTGATGCTTTTCACAAGGATTATTTGAAAGCATATTCAGTGATTAATTTTGCAAGAAATCGGTTAAATTCAGTAGGGATTAAAATGAAGTTAAAGCCTGAGAAATCAATTAATTCGATTAAAACCGAATTAATTGATATTATATCGGTTCGGTTTATTCGATTTTTGTCCTAAAATTCGATCGGTTCGATTAGCTTGAAGAAAATTCGATTTGTTCGATTTCGGTTAATTCGGTTCGATTTTAACTGAATACGCAACCCTAGTCCCAGCCAACGAATAATAGCAACCTCACATTAATCTCTTCAATATTTGCCACGTTGGCACATTAATCCGTATTACACAACCCACAACCTAGCTTCACCTTAATCCTAAATTCCTAATACAATTCATTAGGCCAGCTCACCTTGGTGAAGCCGTCTTTAGCTTGATCAAGCCTTATTACTACTATGCTCCTACCAGTCAATTGTACTAGACCTAATTCACAATCCAACTCAGTTCAACTCTTTTCAATTTGGTTTCCTTTAGTTCATTTTCCTAACCAAGGTCCAAACTAGATCCAAAGACTAATAATAAACTTCCATTTGCAGCTTTATCCGTATCATCCATCTACATATACTTGTTATGTAAGAAAAATATTGTCCAAAAAACACGTTATGTTTAAAATCTCAAATTCACTTTCATTTGGTCACACAAATTTTTTTCTTTTACAAACATAAGCATTTCTGCTGTGTAAATTGGTTTAAGGTCGGGAAATAATGCAACACTAGCTCATTTGTTCAATACAGGTTTGCTGGACAATGTGCTAAGTGATTACTTGTGGGCAGAAGCAATCCATCTAACTACTACAACGGTGGCAACAGCAGGTCTCACAATTCAGGTTCCGATTGCTGCAGTTGTGGACTCTCTGACTGGACATGCTCCTCACCTGCTGGATTACATTGGAGCTGTTGTTGTTATGGTTGGTTTTACTGGGATCAATATACCATCTGATGATTCAGTTAGGTCTTTGGTTATGGAAGAAGAGCAGGAGACTACTACCATTGATGCTTCTTCTGAGAGATGACATTTCTGATTCCTTAAGTGACTTAAGCAATATGTAGTTTTCACCTCCCATAGGTGAGTTAGTTAAATTTATCGCATATAGCTGTCAAGTTGAAGATCCCTTTACAGTAACCAACATATGTGGCATGCTATGGAGCTCTGTCTTAATTCTCTAAGTGGGATGTGAAGATAGGAACACTTACTCTCACCGGAGGAAGGAAAGGATACTTGAATTTCAGGAAGTGAAGTGCCTATATTCTAGATTGGAATGAAAAGATTAAGTGGTGTAAGTGTGGTAAAGAGGGATTCAATTGCGAGGTTTATGTGCAAGTATATTTGTTGGGATTCTAACTATATCTCCTTTTCAATCACATGCATAAATGTAGTCGGTGGAATTTTATCTCATGAATTGAACTTGGGATCGATTTGATGTCCTCATGTTGATGCTTATGAAATGAGATTGTTAGCAAGTAAACGATAAATAGTTTCATTTACATGTCATAATTCTCTTGATAATTTTTCATTTTAATGTTTAGTTTAACTGATATATCTTATTTATGCCAGCCATTTCTTTTAAAGTATTATGTGCTCAATAGGGCTACAAGAGTATTTGTGCATTGGATGTTAATGAAACGGAGTATGATCATCTTCTCTTTCGGTTCTAATTATTCTATTCATAATCACTAGACATGGATATTTTTGAATTAAATAAATTAGTAGAGATGATTGATGCTCATCAGAGTAAAAAAAAAAAGTCTCATGTATCCATTAATTAGAGGACGCTAGGGAATTATGTGAGTGTTCATTAGAATGATGTCATGACTTACACAGGAAAGTGGACCTGATCATGAAGGAATTCATGAATTGTGATTGTATTTTGTGTTGTTCTGATTCAAAAGAATCTAGAATTATTTGAGGACAAATTTATATTGAGCAATTATGCAAATTTGAGCACTTTATACATATTTTATAATGCCAAAATAAGACCTTTTCTCTTGTCTTAGATCAAAAATACCTCTCCATCTTCCAAAGACCTAGATCTATTTTGACGAATAACTAGTGATTATTTTTATTTTTATTTTAAAAAAATTATTATACTGATGCGTCCAAATTGGATCGCCGGTAACAAAGCTTTCTCCGATGACATGGATGAATCTACGTGGATTAAACATGTGTCAGGGTGCTAGAGAAGTTCGATAAAGTATCTTTACTACGATAAGGGAGTCCTTAACCTTAACAAATGGGTAAGCAATGAATTGTTTAAGGTACCACTTTCAGTCAGTGTCCTAACTGATGTGTGCAAGAGTTGGTCGGTCTCCGTGGTTCAATAGGGGGGATTGTATTTGTACGCTACGTGTTGTCTAGTAGGCTAAGTAAGAGGTTCTAATTCTACTTCCTTTCATGTAAAGTTCTTGAAAGAAGAAGCTCATGATAAGCACTAAAGAGAGCACAAAAGAGAATCAGAGGCCCCTTCCTTTATCAGCACTAACTTTACCCTTTTTATATGACCAAGTTAAGGAGCCCTAAGGTTGTTGGGCCCTAGGGATCATAAGTCGTGTTAGTATGGATAGTGAGGAGGAAGCTCTGACCAATACACTGTGAGGGGGGCTTTGACCAGTAATGGTTGGGATTTGCTCGCACCATGCCCTATTGTACAAATACATATCACGCTCTGTTGTATACATACAAACTACAAGGAGGTTCTGACCAATGATGGTCACGGAGTGTCTCCCGACCCCTTCCATGTCAAAGATTACACCCAGGAATAGGCCAGCGATCAGAAGCCAAGCCCATCATAAGGGGCTTGAGGAAGGCCATGATGCTAAGAGGGGAGGTTAAATATGAAGCTCAGAGATCCATCACCTAGGTCATTTTGAAGGGCTGAGCTATAGGAGGGACTGGGATGGCTGAGCCACGTGAATAGATTCAAGAAGTCGAGTTAAATGGGACTTAGGAAGCTAAGCACTTGAATTGGGGTGCTAAGTGGAGGGGACGATTCTTGTATTAGTTATTATCTTTAATTAGTGGACTTAATTATATGTTATGTATACAAGTACAAATCGAATCCATTAAAGTGTTCTAACTTAAGTTTATTGGGTTTCGGGTTATCAGATGTGGGTTGAATGTGTAGAATTCTTTAGCCTAATTCGTTATCATCTATGGTTTAATAACAGATTGATTGCCTATATAAGGGGAAGTCTCCAAAGGTTTAGGCATAATCTTGACAAAGCTTTTTGATTTTCCATTGACCTAGAGCTTTTCAGCATCGCCATCCTTTAAGCTCCTTGGAAATCTTTTCGTTTTGCTTCTGCTTCTTCTTCTTTTTCCTCAGAAATTATTTTCGATGACACTAAAGACAAGGATGATTCTTCAATTAGATTTCTTGTCTTATTTATATATTACTTTCTTATGTCATGTTTAATTGATGAAACTAGATCTTCTTATTCTTGTATATCCTATATGTGAGTTCTTTGTGTTTTCGAATTTATGCGACATAGATTTTTCAAGAACTAACACGTGGTATCAGAGCTAAGACTTTGTTTCATCATTTTCATAGCAATAAAGTTAGAGTTTTTTCTTTGATTTGTTGTGTTGATGCTAGATTAGGATTTACTAGTATATACCATATTTGATCGTTGAAAACTCTTGATATGAAAACCTAGGAAAAATTTGTTTTCCCATGTTTTTCGTAGTTCTTTGAAGAGCACAAAGGATGACGGAAATTACCACTGTTTGACCTAATTTTAGGTCGAATCACGATGATTCAATCGATTATCTTAGTCGGTCAACAAGCCAAAATTAGTGAACAGAATTGTTCGTAATGATTGGTTAATCGATCAAGTTGACACAAATTGATTGTCACGACACGATCAAATATGAGATTATTTCTTGCCAATCGACTGGTGATTATCACCAATCGATTGAAAGCTTTGAAGTCACGACAGAAATAATTGAAATCGATCAGTAAATTAAAATTATCCTAATTGATTAAGAATTTTTTTCTATCGATTAACAACCTTAAACCTAGAACAGAATGTGTTTCTAATCTATTAAAGCATTCAGTAAATCTATTAAAAATTTTGTCAATTGATTCCATTGATTTCTAATCGATTAAAATATTTCTTAATGGATTCAATTTATTTTTAATCAATTAAAATATCTTTCTACGATGAGAATGCTCTTAAATGTATTAAACATCTTCCAGGGAACATTAATTGATTACGAGTCCTTTTATGTGAGAACTTCTCGAAAACATCAGATGAGTTATATATATATATATATATATATATATATATATATATATATATATATAGAGGTTGATATATATCTATGATAAGAATAATCGATTCAAAGGAAGATTATTTTTATATTAGATATATGTTTAATGTAATTTATAATTATGAAATAAAATATTATTTTGTTTAGAACATGCACATAATATGTCTGTCTATAGGAAAATATATTATATCCGAGAAAACCAAAACAGATCTATGAACAATACCTCGCAAAAATGAACTCCGGCGAGGTACCCCCGTAGAAAGGCAAACTCCGATGAAGAACACCATGGATCAACGAAGGCTCGGCGGTCCAATGGATAATCTCCTCTTCCTGCGCACTATGAGACCAAACCAACAAAGTGTTAGCGACCTAAGACTAGGGTGGGAATCCCTGACTAGGCCCTCCAACACTCAAGTCAATCTCTCGGAGAAGAAGTACGGGAAAATGGAATTAGGGTTTGATTTTGATGCAATGCGTATGTTTGCGTACTTTGCTAGTGAAGAGGATTCCCCTTTTTATTCCACCTCATCTAACCTCCACAGTCATGAGGTGGACCCCGGTTCGTTAGAGTTTGTTAGGAGATGATATAAGCCGAAACTGTAATAATAGTTTAAGGAATCTTTTTCTTACCCCAGATGTACCTTCTTTGTCGTTTAGCATACCTGTGGAGACTTCTAGAAGCTATTTGCCGCCAAATTAATTAAGCTGTCATATGATCACATATTCTTATGATTCACTTATTACATACACTTGGTTAGTTACATAAGCTCATTCTGTATATATGCGGAATATCTTCTGTTGTACTAGTCTCGACCGATATTTTATACTCAATCTGTTATTTATACCCGACCAGGACTTTATTATTATAAATATGTCAAAAATTGTGTAAGGTTAAAGACCTTTATGCTCGATCGACTTTCCATGTTTGGTGAGTCTATTGTGCCCGATCGATCACACATTATCGATCGAGATTAACTAATCCGACGTGTACAAACACTATTGCTCGGTCGACCTTCCCTCGGTCGGCTGTATGCTAAGGGTCGTGTGAGACTAAATGCCTTTGTGCTCGACCGGTCTATTGAGCCTGGCCGATCACACATTATCGACCGAGATTAAATAATCGGGTGTGTTCAGACACTATTGCCCGGTTGACCTTCCCTCGGAAGGCGTATGCTAAGAGTCGTGCGAGATTAAATGCCTCTGTGCTCGGTCGGTCTATTGAGCCCGATTGACCATACATTACTGACCGAGATTAACTAGTCGGGCGTATATAAGCATTCTGGACAGCTTAAGGCTAAGTGCTTCTACGTTCGGTCGGTCTCTTCCACTCGGCCGGTCTTTGCCTGCAGAACTTATATGCTCGGCCGGTCTATTACGTTCGACCGGTCTTTTACTGCCGAACGTGCTATGCCTTCATCCTGCATGAAGCTAAGTACTTTTATACTCGGTTAGCTATTTATACTTGACCAATCTTTGTCCACTGAACTCATATGCTCGGTCGATCTATTATGTTCGACCAGTCTTTGCCTGCCTTGTCCTTATCTTGCTCATAGCAACACTCTTACCCGGTCAAACCTTTTTCGGGCGGCCCACTATATCCTTATCTTGCTCTTTTCAGCCTTCCTTGTCCTTATTGCCCCTTTTTCTCTTCTACAAAGAGTTCACTTATCATAACCCGTATTACTAGCTTCCCCTTCAAGTCTAATCAAAGGAGGTGTAGTCGACTGACTAGACCTAAGTCTATTTCTGACCTTTTGATACCTTCTGTGGCGACCCGTGATAACTTTTACAATGATCTTGTGATATTTTTTATAGTGATCCCGTGACTCCTTTTACAGTGATCCCGTGACTCCTCCTATAGTTATCTCGTGACTCCTTTTGGCAAGCTAAATAGAGATGTGCTCTTGCTTCCTTTCCCATTCACATTTGCTCCTTGTAGTCTTACTTTCCTCCCAAGATTTACTGAGAGTCATGGCTTCAGAACCCCCTCCTTGGGATCAACTGCTGCGCGAGAAGGAGAAATCTTTAAATGAGGCTGTGCAAGCCCTGGATTTACATCGTTTCCCTCAACAAGAACTAGAGGTGCGTCTGCGATCAACTCAATCATAGGTTCGGTCAGAAGTGACTTTGAGGAATAAAGCCTACTCGGAGTTGAAACAAAAGACTAGGGAGCTGGATAATCTAAGAGTCCAGCATATCTCAGAGGTAGCCGCTCTAAACAGAAAAGCTCATGCAGATGGTTTACTAATATCACAGCAGCAACAAAAGTTGGATCGATAGAAGGCTAAGGTGGATACTCTGTAAGCCGAATACGATCAAATTAAGTCAGAGGGGACCTTTTAGTCACATGTTTGGGGGAGTGAATCACACAAACGCCAAAGGACAGGGCAAACCTCTCCTCTTTGTCCAAGCTATCATTCTACTTCCCACCCCCATTTAGGTGTGGAAGAACAATCTGGCGTCTCTAAATGGAAATGAGATTCCGTTGGATGATAGATTTTTCAACCTATAACAGTACCGGGCAAAATATTCCCCCTTCCTTTTTGTGGTTATAAAGTTACTAGTAGTGATATCAGAGTTTCATGTGTATATTTGAGAGTAAGAGCACGTGTAAACACGTAGCTGATTGTGTAAGAAATAACTAAATAAGAAACTTTGTGTATGAGTTCGGGCGGGTTTGAACTTGGTCAAATTTCTGAGTTCCGGCTGTTGGGTTTTTCGGGCTGCGAAAACCGCTTTTTCGCGTCGCGAAAACCCCGAAGCCCTAAGCCACCGGATCCGTGCGAAGTAGAAATAAAACAAAAATATGAGTACGAGTTTCTAATCTAGATCTACACTAGATTTACAAAGAGGAAACCTTTTATACCTTCGATGCGTGCCCTTTTTCGTATCCCGCTCGTCCAAAATTCGTTGGATCTCGAGAGTATCAAAATAGATACTCCTCTATACGTATCCACATGAACACACTAGGTGGAGAAGACCAAACAAAGGTATGCTAGCACCTAGGTTGTTCGGCCAAGAGAGGAGGAGAGGGAGAGCTTGAGGAAGAAGAAGATGTAAATGACACTTGAATGAAAAATGAATTCATTCCCTTCACAAAAGTGGCCGACCACTTTCACAAAAGTGTAACCCCCATTTTGCATTAAGTGGCCATTAAAGAGGGAATTTGTAACCTCCATGAGGTGGCACACACATGTGCTAAACATGATGATGTGATATATCATCATTGGCCACTTAATTCCAAGTCACAAATGATGTGACATAAAGTCAAGTCAAACTTGACTCTTCCTCTTCCTCTTCCTCTCAAGTCAAGTCAAACTTGACTTAATCTCTCTCATGGTTGATCTAATCCAACCATTTAATTCAAGCCAATTTAATATAATGAATCTAATTCATTTAATTAAATTGATTCAATGAGTCATAATCTAAATTAGACTCATTGAACACATGAATCAACTTGAGTCCAACTCAATTAGCCCAATTAGGATTACTCTTAATCTAATTTGATTCATCATATGAATCTAATCCTCTTGGTTCATCATATGAACCTAATCTCCATCTAATTGTCCTTAGTGTGTGACCCTATAGGTTCTTGTAACGTTGGCAATGCCCCTAAACCCATTTAGGAGCATAAGTAATGAGAGGTATCTAGCAACACATCATTACTACCCAAGTTACAAGAATGTTAAGATCCAATATCACCTTATGACTACTAATTGTGACTCCTCACAATATATGACAAGTGTCATTCTACCCAAGACATCTAGATTGATCAATGTGAGGCATAGACCGTGTCATCCTCTGATCAAACTAAATCTTGAACTCCAAGTAGACTCACTAAATCAAATGAGCTCAATATCTCATATGACTCATTTGGGCATGGCCATGCACTTCGTGGTCTCACTCTATCAAGAATATCGATGTCGCTCCCGTCATATAGGAGGGATAGATCCCATCTATATCACTCACATCCCTCTGCATAATTCGTTACATACCCAGTAATCGCCTTTATAGTCCACCCAATTACGGGTGACGTTTGACGAAACCAAAGTACATAACTCCTTATGTAGGGATCCATGGTGACTTCAGGTCCAAGGACTAGTAGTTATACTAATAGCCACATGAGAAAGTATATGACACTCATATAACGATCCATGATACTTTCTCATGGCGGGTCATTTAGTATACATTTTCCAATGCATACCCATGTGTCAACTTGATATCTCTATATCCATGACTTGTGAGATCAAGTCATCGAGTTGACCTACATGCTAGTCTTATTGCATTAACATTGTCCCTGAATGTTAATACTCGACTAGGAATGATTAAGAGTAGTGTTCCCTATATCATCTCACTATCGGTTCAACTAATCAATTGATATAGGTGAGAACCTTCTACTCAAGGACGCTATTATACTTAGTTTATTTGACACTAATACAAGTAAGTATAATAACAAAAAACAAATGCCTTTATTTATATAAGAATATGATACAATAAGTCCATAATACAATCATCAAATGATTAGCTCTACGGCTCTAACTAACACCAGCCTGTCTATAAGACAGGTCGACATCATAGTCTGTTGATATATTTTGAATTTTAACAAGTCACGATTTGATAATGTCATTTTATATTTTCTTTCCATTCCTTCCTTTATTACACCTAGGAAGTCGAATATCTTTTTCAAAATCTTCTCCTCGTTAATTGGTCCTTCAACAGAAAGAGAGTATCGGCGATGTACTATGCTGCGGCACTGATCCGAGCATGATTTATCCTGTTATGTTTATCATAAATGCCCATTTATGGATTTTTGACACATGTTACCACTTTCTTCCTCCTGACGTAATCACTCGCATGCCTTTTGGCAACGTCTTATCATATTCTTTCTTTGATAAATCAACGAATACTCTTGTGAAGTTTGCTTACATCCAATGGTGATTTTTGTCAGTCAATATTTTTGAAAAACCCTAAACCCTTTATATCCTTACTTCTTCATCTTCTTCCTTACGCTCTTTGTTGGTGCCATAACTTAGCCTTTGTCGTCCTTCTTTCTTCTCCAGCCTTGTCATCCTTCATCCTAAGGCTTCAGTAAGTTGTCTTTTATTCTTATATTTATATATGGCTAAAGAATCATTTTCCGCATAGTACGCTCAAACCTCTTCGACCTTTCAGAAAGATGATAAGTCTGCTCTTTGTTCCTTGTATGGAATTCTCAAAGCCTATCGTATTGCTATTCCTGATACTGATTCTCGCCCTCATCTCCCTCTTGAGAATCATGTCACCTTCTTCAAAGATCAAATAACAACCGATTTACGTTTTCCCATTCCCCCTTTTCTGGTAGAAATAAGTCAGTTCTTCAATATCCCCTTGCAACACTTCACCCCCAATGCCTTTCGTTATCTTTGTGGTTTGTTCATGCTCTTCCACCTCTTTGATATCCCTCCAACCCCTCAGAATTTCTTTATGTTCTCCTATCCTAAGAGGTCAGAGCCTGGTGTCTTTTTGTTTCAATCCAGGCCTAAAATGACTTTTTTTGAAGAAATGCCCTCTTCCATCGAGAGATGGAAATCATGCTTTTTCTTTATAAAATTCCCTCTCTTCTTGCTCTTCCTAATGTGAAGGAATTGCATAGACATCCTTCCTTCACTACTTACTCACAGAAGCTATCAGGTTGTCATTTATTCATTCACAAATGAATTCGGGATACCTCCTTTATCTTTTTGGATTGAGCCCCATCCAGATAGGGCTTCATGGCTCTCTTGGTAAGTCACCATTTATCTATTACAATCCTTTTTTACTAACTAAGATATTTTTTTACTTTGTGTAGTGGATGCTCTGTTCGAAGCTACAATCGATGAGCAGTTGTATTTGGCGGCAGAAGCAGTTAAAGCTAAGGAGCAAGAACTTCTTGCCGCATTGGATCAACCCTCTTCGTCAGAAGCCCCCGCTATCACAGAGGACGTTTCTATTTCTCAAGCTGTAGTTCCAGAAGGGAACTTTCCTGAACTTCCCATAATTGTTGAGCTTGCCTCCCCTTCGGCTTTAGAAAAATCTCCTTCAGAAGCCCCCGCCAAGAAAAGACGCAAACTAACCCTTGCTCTGCCCCCAAAACAAAAATTTGTTTCCCATTCCTTACAACCTCCCCCCCGTAGATGTTGCTCCTCCTTCTCCTGATTTCCCTCTCTCAGCCCTTTATCCTGCTCTTGTTCCTTCTTCCTCTACAACCATACCTATTCCCAGTGGTAGTTCTTCATCGACCTTTTTTGTGAATTTTCCTGAACAAATGACCTGGCCCCCCATAACTCACCATACCTTATTTTTTGTCCCCCTTCGATTCAGACTACTTTGTCTTCCACTTCTTCCCTTACTGCTACTCTATCTATACTCTTGGGAGGGTCTTTCACTACAGCTTAGGAGGAGGTGTGCCAATTAATTGAAGGAATCGATCGCTCTGAAGTGGCTGATAAGTTTTCTCTTGAGGAGACAAAGGTAACCTTATTTCCCTTTACGGTCCTATTTTCTTAAGTATCCTCTTAATGCTCATTGTTCTACAATGTTGGATATATAACATGAGTGTAGCCCATCTGTTACATACCTTAATCGAAGAGAATGTGGCATTGAAGAAACAGGTCTCCGAGTTATCTCCCGACCATGTGGCCGAAAAGATAAAGACTTTGTCCACCCAATTGAAAGTGACCCGTCAGTCACTTAAAACTGAGACTGAGAAATCCCGTCAGTACATGGCTGATGTGGAGAGTCTTTAGTCTCAGTTGTTATCAGCCAATGCCCGTGGTGATGAGCTCTCTTCCAAGTTGGAGAAATACACCTCTAAAATTGCTCAATTATCCTCTCAACTACAGTCATTAAAGGACACCCATGCAACCACATTGGCCGAACAATTATCTACTTTGAACCTTAAAGAGGCTGCTCTGAAGGCTTCTCAGGAAGAATTGGCAGATTATAAAGCTGGCGAGGATGGCCGCTTTGAGAAGAAGAAGAAGGAGTATCTTAAGTCTCCAACTTTCCTCATCCCCGTTTATGATTCTCTTATACGGACTATGAATTACGCACTTGATTGGGGGGGGGGGGGTGAGAGAGTTAATGGAATTGAAAATATTGGTGTCTGATCCTCCCTCCAGCTTCCCTGATCGAAGGAAATTACTAAAGGATCACTCTCCTGGCTTGTTTCCCCAGTTGCTGTAGTTGTTAGCCTATTGTAATTCTATCCTTCCGCAGACCCTTTCTCTATGATGAACTCACGCTGACTTCTCTTTTGGGATTTGATATAACTCACTTTACTTTCCTTTAATTAATTATATTTTCTGAATATTTGTTCATTTTCTTTATGCATACATTTATGGGGATCGAGCGAATGATTGTGTGCTCATGCATATGTAAATTAATATCCCGGTTGACCCGTCCTAACCGCTCAGTCCTATCATTGATAACTATATAACTTAGTATATATATATATATATTTCTTCTTTTCATACATTTGGTCACCCTGTGAGGGACAGGGTATATTTACTATATGTTTGCTTAGTATAGAGTAACCCCGTGCACTTACATATGTTTTTCCCCTTGACATTAGTTATCATATTTGTACATGAGAGCCGAGCGGAATCATCTCGACTTCCCTCATCACCAGAGGTTGGTTATTTCTCGCCCGATATATAATGGCAGGGCGAGCTTATTGACTCGGCCTGTCCGGTCGGATGAGTTAGACGCATGCATTCTCTGCTCAGCCAGTGGTGACATGGCGAGCCTATTCTCGGCCTATCTGCTTCTTATTTTATACGTCCAATGAATCTGAACTTACCGAGCTTTCAAAAGATTGGTCATGCTTTCCCTCGGGATCTTGCAACTTTTTCAGTTTGAACTTGTACTTTGGGAATGCCACCCTTGCGATTACAGGTGTACCTATTTTCTTATACCTAATATTTTACCTATGTGTCTATTGGTTCGCTATCGATTCTCTCACCCCTACCTTTTTCTCTATTCGCTATTTACCCTTCTCGATAATTGCATTGAGAGTTTTAGAGATGAATCAAGGGTTCATCCTGTCGTCTTCCTCCTCTGCAACATTCCTTCTTTCTTTGTTGCATTCGCGATTCTTTCTCTTTCCCTGATCTTCTGTCCATGATGGCCTCTTCTTCTTCCTTCCATGAGTGGTTCACCCATGAGTGCCAGTGAGTCAGAAATCTATGCAATGTGCTTAGATTATGGATTCCTCTCCTATTTGGTCCTTCCTACTCCAGAGGACCGCCCACATCTTCCTCGTCCAGGGAGTGTCACTGTCTTTTGGGAACAAGCACTATCCGACTTTCGACTCCCTCTCCACCCTTTCTTCGTCGCCGTAGGTCAATATTTTAACGTACCCCTGAATCAACTCATCCCTCAATCTTTCTCTATATTATCTACCTTTGTCGGTGTTTCCCAATTACTTGACTTTCCCCCCTCTCCTCATTTGTTCTATCAATTTTTTGCTCTTCGTCAAGTAGAAGATAGCCTCTTTAAGTTCCAGAGTCGTCCCAAGGCTATCTTATTCAATAGAATCCCAGCGCAAGCGAAATGGAGACAAAAGTTCTTCTTTTTGTGCCTTCCTTCTCCTCCTCCATACCCTATCACTTGGCAATAGACTCTTCCTACTCCTCCAAATCCAAAGGATGATACTATTGACTTGACCTTTTATGTGTCTATGTCAAAATTAAAAGGGGCTAAATTCTATTTACAAGCACTAGTTGTCGAAGGTCTGCTTTTTATCTTTGGAATAAGCTCTACCGACATAGAATTGGAGGCTCCTTTTGGTAAGTTATATACTTTTCCCCCCTGATCCTTCTGTTGGAGCAATCCCAATGGTCTATGTGACCATGTGTTTTGGTGTTTGGGCAAAGGGTTTAAGTTAGGTTTGCCCTTGTTATTTGATATGTGTATGTGAGTGTGTAGGTTTGCAGGATACACATATGGCTCAGCTTGATGGCTTCGGGTCTGGTGAAGGATGGAGCATCCAAGGGACCGTGGACAAGGCAGCAAGGACAAGGGCCGAGGGAAGCGACTTCGAGGCATACGTGAAGGATGACATTAGGGATGAGCCATGTGCTTGAATGCATCTGAGGGACGAGAGCCAAAGGAAGTAGGCTTGAAGGCAAGAGGTCGAAGCTACAAAGAAGTGTAAAGTGAGTCGTGAGGGTCCGAGTGTGAGAGAAATGTACTCGGGATGGGAAACTCTATGTTTAGGGTTGTACCAGTCGACTGGTACTAGGATCAGTCGACTGGTGGTGAGCACAGAGAGGTTCTGTGACCAAAATGGCTGGGATCAGTTGACTGGTCCATGGACCAGTCGACTGGTAGAGAGCCGTTGGGCTGGCACCAGTCGACTGGTAACGGTAAAACAGCAAGGCTATTTTCTTCCAAACTCTATAAGAAGGAGTTTGGGATGGCCGACTAAGGCGATGAAATTAGACTTGGTTAAAACCTAATTAGTAGTCACCAAAGTGCTCAAGATCCCATGCAAAAATTTGGATTTAAATATCATGATAGGAATAGGGTAAATATCGATCATAACCCTAAGAGACCTATGCATGATAGATCTAGAAAAGTTAAATTCTCATCACCTAAGGAGAAGAAGGTAATAGAGAACCAAGGCATTAATCCCAAAAAGGGGAGACATATGCCTAGGAAGGGTAGGTCTAGGAATGTCCAAGGTGGACATGTTGACTCTAGGTTTAGGAACCTAGAAAGGAAAAATCAAGCTTTGAAGTGAAGGCTTAATAATTTAGAGAAATTCCTTAAGAGATTCACTATTGGATCTAAGGGTTTAGATATGGTGTTGGGTAGCCAAAGACCCAACAATAATAGATCAGGTTTGGGATACCGATCTAATGTCTCCAATGCCAAGGAAAAGTCTTATGCTAGGGTTGCATATGACTATAGCAAGGAGAAGCCAATAAATGGAAAAAGAAAGCCATTTAAAGGTAAGATTAAATTAACCAAGGACAAGGTGTCCAAGGTTAAGAAGGTTAGTTTTGTAAGCCAAGTGTCACCAGAGGTGCACTGATGTGGCCTAGCGATTGTGGATGAGCCACCTAGGGAGGTGGCTACTGTTAAGGGCTCTAGGGGGAGCTCAAAGAGTCAATTTGAGACCCATGGCCAATGGGTTTCAAGTGGGAATTACTTGGGAGTCTAGAGGAGCCATGGAGTGTACCAAATGGTTTGGAGATGGGCTTGAGTCTCAAACCTAGGGATTTGGCACACATGGTTTGTGTTTCATGCAAGAAATATGACATTTGGGGTCATATTGTTAGTTAGAGCCCTAGAGCCAATCATTTGATGATTGTATGGACTCATGTATATCATATTCTTAATAAAGGCATTGGTTTTTGGTTATTATGCTTATTTGTATTAGTGTCAGATAAAATAAGTATAGTAACGTCCTTGAGTAGAACGTTCATACCTATATCAATCGATTAGTTGAATCGATAGTGAGATGATATAGGGAACACTACTCTAAATCATTCCTAGTCGAGTATTAACATTCAGGGACAATGTTAATGCAATAAGACTAGCATGTAGGTCAGCTCGATGACTTGATCTCACAAGTCATGGATGTAGAGATATCAAGCTGACACATGGGTATGCATTAGAGAATGTATACTGAATGACCCACCATGAGAAAGTATCATGGATCGTTATATGAGTGTCATATACTTTCTCATGTGGCTATTAGTATGACTATTAGTCCTTAGACCTGAAGTCACCATGGATCCCTACATAAGGAGTTATGTACTTTAGTTTCGTCAAACGTCACCCGTAACTGGGTGGACTATAAAGGCGATTACTGGGTATGTAACGAATTATGCAGAGGGATGTGAGTGATGTAGAAGGGATCTATCCCTCCCATATGACGGGAGCGACATCGCTATTCTTGATAGAGTGAGACCACTAAGCGCATGGCCATGCCCAAATGAGTCAACATTAGATGTTGAGCTCATTTGATCGAGTGAGTCTACTTGGAGTTCAAGATTTAGATTGATTGGAGGATGACACGGTCTATGCCTCACATTTATCAATCTAGATGTCTAGGATAGAAGGACAATGTCACATATTGTGAGGAGTCACAATTAGTAGTCACAAGGTGATGTCGGATCTCGACATTCTTGTAACTTGGGTAGTAATGATGTGTTGCTAGATATCGCTCATTACTTATGCTCCTAAATGGGTTTAGGGCATTGCCAACGTTACAAGAACCTATAGGGTCACACACTAAGGGCAAATAGATGGAGACTAGGTTCATTTGATGAACCTAAATGATTAAGTTCATATGATGAACCAAATTGGATTAAGAGTAATCCAAAGTAGGATAATTGAGTTGGACTCAAGTTGGTTCATGTGTTAAGTGAGTCTAATTTGGACTTAGACTCATTTAATTAATTTAATTCAATGAATAGAGATTCATTAGATTAAAATTGGCTTGAACCAATGGTTAGATTAGATCAACCAAGGGATAGGAGTGGTCAAGTTTGACTTGACTTAAGTAGGAAGATGAAGAGTCATGTTTTTGACTTGACTTTGACTTGACCAATGCCACATCATCAAGGCCTCTTCATTTGGTCAAGTTTGACTTGACCAAATGCCACCTCATGGGAGTTACCAAGAGTTGTGACTCTTGATATTCCATGGGGGTTACAAGGTTTAATGTGGCCGGCCACCTTGAGTGTAAAATGAATGTTTTTATTTTTCATTCAAGGCTAATTGATTTCATCTTCTTCCTCTTGCTCACAATTCTTCTCTCCCTCTTCTCCTTCTTGCCGAGACCTTGCTTGAGTGCTAGCACACTCTAAGGTTTCTTCTCCATCTCTTGCTTGTGTGGATACAAATAGAGAAGTGTCTACTTTGACACTTTTGAGATCCGGCGAACCAAGGACAAGCGGGATTGCGAAGGGCTTCGCTACAAAGGTATAAATGGTTTATCCTTATGTAGATCTACTGTAGATTAAAGTTTTCAAACTCGTACTCATATTTTCGTTCGGTTTTACCTTGCACGAGATCCGTGGCTTGGGCGATTCGGGGTTTCCGCGGCCCGAAAAACCCAACAGTGGTATCAGAGCCACGTGCAAGGCTTGTACGAGTTTGTTTTTATTTTTATGAAAAATAAAACCTTCTGTGATTTTCTGTAAAAATTAGTTTTTTATGATTTTATGGGTAATTTTTCCGTAGAAGCGAAGCACAAGTGTCTCGGCACTTGTAGGCTTCGACTACCGGAAAGATCTTTCCGAAACGGCTTTGTTTTGCCCCAAATTCATTTGGGACAGCGGGCTTGGGTGCCATTAGATCAAAGGAGCAACTCACGATGGTTAGATCGTGGGTAGGGTACTGCCCCTAACCCCGCAAGGGGATTTGCTCCGCGATCGCACCCGAAATCGCTAAAACGAACCCGATTTCCAACGGCAATGTCTCGACCCAAATCGCTTTGGGACAGCGGGTTTAGGCGCTGTTGGACGCAAAGGAACTCTCGATGGTTAGATCGCGGTGGGGCGATGCCCTGGCCCCGCAGGGGATCCGTTCCGATTGCGCTCAAACCGCTAAACGGGACCGCCGAAAATTTTTTCAAAAATTGTAAAATTAATTTTAAAATTATAGAAAATTATGAAAAATATATAATTTTGAATTATATATTAATTTTTGATAGTCATGGCCCAAAGCCCAATATGATTGGTTGTGTTGTAATTCATAATACGGCCTGCGTGCCGTTATGTGTTTGCGAGTGTTGTATTATATTCGCGACCTGCGCGTCGTGCCTTCTCTTATTTTCTTGTTGTAAATTAGATTTAGACTCGAATGTAACTCGAGTTTCAAATTGTAATGTACAAATTGGAGCGGTGGAGGGTCCACACGAGACGGAGTTCCGAGGCGGGCACGAGCAACACAAGGTGGTCAAAGGGAGGAGCTTGAAGAAGCTGTTGACCCTAGGTTGACCAATCGATCTTCTCATTGGCTTGAGAAGATCGTAGTAGGGCCATGACTAAATCACAAATAGATTAATTAATTGCTTGTGTATGTGATGCATATTTAATAAGTAGTTAATTAATTAGTGCCTAACGATTAGATTAGATCTAAGTCGTGCACATGATGCACCCTTGCGATTAGATTAGATCTAAGTCGTGCACAAGATGCATCTCTTCTCGATTAGATTAGATCTCAATCAACTCAACTCTAATGCCTAACCGTGCCGTGATACCTATCACTACCTCGATCACATGTATTGTTGAATCTGCCAAAGCAGAGCAATACATATTATCTTGGTAGGGTACAGAGGGACAATCTTGGTCTCGTCTATCAACGCATGGGTGAATACAAACTCAATTAGATTGAGTATTCATAGTTACTCGGTTGGATCGAGTCAACTATAGGCATTCTTCCAATAGTTGGAAAGATAGGTCAATATCACATCTATATTAACTTTCGGGCGTATTAGCCAAAGCTAACTCGAGTTCTAATATAAATGCGGATATTGATTCTATAAACAAGAGTTGCATAGAGATGTAATTGGTAATCGTTACCTACCGATCATACTAAGCCTTGGGCGTATTAGCCAAAGCTAACTCAAGGGTTAGTATGATGTGGATCTTGTCCCACAAGAATTATAGAATTCAGTGGGAGCATCATTTAATTAAAAGGCCTAATTAAATGATTTTAAAAAGAATATGATATTTATTTCTGCAAATTTTTCTGTTGTAGATAACCATGACGTCGAACACGAATTCCTTCTCCTCGCGATCCGTCCCTGAGAAGGACAAGCTCAACGGAGCAATTTACTGGTACAGAACTTGAGAATAGTTCTCACCCGTGAGCGTAACTGACGTCTTGGAGCACCCATTCCGGAGGCTCCTCCCGCCAATGCCCCATGAGGCGACAAAGATGCTTACAAGAAGCATCAAGACGACGATTAGATGTGTCCTGTTTAATGCTCGCGACCATGAACTCAGAGCTTCAGAAGCAACATGAGTTGATGGGCGCTTTTGATATGGTTGAGCATCTTCGCCAACTATATCAGGGACAAGAGAGGCATGAGAGATTTGAGATCTCGAAGGCACTGTTTCAGTGCAAGATGTCAGACGGGTCTCCTGTAGGTCATTATGTACTCAAGATGATTGGGTACATAGAGAACCTACAAAGACTGGGGTTCCCACTTGGCCAAGAGTTGGCCACTTGATCTTACAGTCCTTGCCAGATAGCTATAGTCAATTCGTTCTCAACTATAACATGAACGAGATTGACAAGCCACTGCCCGAGCTACTTAGTATGTTACGAACTGCTGAGATTAACCTTAAGAAGGTTAAGCCCATTCTGATGGTCCAGAAGCACAAGGGAAAGGGCAAGCCCAAAGGTAAGGGAAAGTCCCAAACCAAGGGCAAAGGCAAGGCACTGAAGCCTAAAGGAGGGGTCGCCATGGATACTACGGTCAGACCGGGCACTGGAAGAGGAACTGCAAGGTATACTTGGAGGATCTGAAGAAGAAGCGAAGTGAGACTTCCACTGGTATATATGTTATAGAAGTCAATCTATCTATTTCTACATCATGGGTATTAGATAATCGGATGTGCTTCTCACATTTGTACCGATGTGAGAAATAGCAGAGCATTGGCAAAGGGCGAGGTGGACCTACGAGTAGGCAATGGAGCACGGGTTGCTGCTGTTGCTGTAGGAACTTATCAGCTATCTCTGCCCTCTGGGCTTGTACTAGATTTAGATGATTGTTGTTATGTGCCTGCTCTTACTAAGAACATAGTTTCAGTTTCTTGTTTAGACAAGAAAGGATACACTTTTATAATAAAAGACAAATGTTGTTCTGTTTATTTAAAAGATATGTTCTATTGTAGTGCACCACTAATAAACAGACTCTATATTCTAGACCTTGAGAGCCCTATCTATAACATTAGTACCAAGAGGTTCAAGTCAAATGACATGAACCAAACCTACCTCTGGCACTGTCGCTTAGGTCATATAAATGACAAGCGCTTATCCCAGCTCCATAAGGATGGTTTGCTGGACTCATTTGATTTAGAATCATATGAGATATGTGAGTCATGCCTACGAGGCAAGATGACCAAAACCCCTTTAGTGGGCATAGCGAGAGAGCAATCGATTTGTTAGGACTCATACATAGTGATGTATGTGGCCCTTTCAATGTTGTTGCTAGAGGCGTTATAGGTACTTTATCACATTTATCGATGATTTCAGGAGATATGGTTATGTGTACTTGATGACATATCAATCCTTTGAAAAGTTCAAAGAATTCAAGAATGAAGTACGTAACAACTTGGCAAGAGTATTAAGGTACTTGATCAGATCGAGGTGGTGAATACTTAAGCCATGAGTTTCGTGACTACTTAGCCGAGTGTGGGATTTTATCTCAACTCACTCCTCCTGGAAACACCACGGTGGAATGGTGTATCCGAAAGGAGGAATCGTACCTTATTAGATATGGTACGATCTATGATGAGTCACATGGATCTTCCGACATATCTATGGGGATATGCTCTAGACACGCAACTTTCATACTCAACCGAGTTCCATCAAAGGTCGTGATAAAGACACCATATAGGATATGGACCGGGAGACCCATGTGTCTTTCATGAGGATTTGGGGTTGTGAGGCTTACGATCGACGCCAAGTCTCGCATAAATTAGGACCCAAATCGACAAGTGCTATTTCATTGGATATCCCAAGGAAACTAAGGGATATTATTCTACATTCCCAACAAGATAGTTGTGGCAAGATCGGGTCTTTCTAGAAAGGGACTTTGTTTCTAGAAAGACTAGTGGGACGCGCTCGATCTTGAAGAAGTTCAAGATGCGAACAATAGCACTGATGCCTCGATGGAAATTGAACTGAACCACAAAGTGTTGTGGATGATGTTCCACAAGGAGTTGAGGAACAACAACCGTTCAAGTAGACATACCTCTTCGCAGTCCGATAGGGTACGTGCCTGAGAGATATTCATTTCTCTTGTCGACCATGATGACGTTATGCTCATAGAGGATGAGCCTATCACCTATCGTGAAGCTGTGAGACCAGATTTCGATAAATGGATAGAGGCCATGAGATCCGAAATGGAGTCCATGTACACCAACCAAGTATGGACTTTGGTTGATCCACCAAGGGTAAAACCCATTGGGTGTAAGTGGGTCTTTAAGAGAAAGACCGATATGGATGGACTTATTTATAAGGGTTGCTTGGTAGCTAAAGGTTTTAAGCGATTCATGGTATTGACTATGATGAAACCTTTTCTCCAGTTGCGATGTTTAAGTTCATTCGGATCATGCTTGCTATTGCAGCCTACCATGACTATGAGATATGGCAGATGGATGTCAAAACCGTGTTTCTGAATGGAAACCTACTCGAGGATGTGTACATGACACAACCTGAGGGTTTTGTAGATCCACAGCATACTAGTAGAGTATGCAAGCTGCATAGGTCCTTTTATGAACTAAAGCAAGCTTCTCGGAGCTGGAATCTTCGATTCGATGATGCAATCAAACAGTTTGGTTTCATCAAGAATGAAGATGAACCTTGTGTCTACAAGAAGGTTGTAGGGGACATAGTTGTCTTCCTTATATTGTATGTGGATGACATACTACTCATTGTGAAAGACATCCTTTTGCTTCAGACTGTCAAGACCTGGCTAGGGAGTTGTTTCTCAATGAAGGACTTAGGTGAAGCATCTCTCATTCTTGGCATTCAGATCTATAGAGATAGATCTAAGAGATTACTTGGCCTAAGTTAGAGTAAATATATTGACAAGGTACTCCTACGGTTTGTCATGCAGAACTCCAAGAAGGGATTTCTGCCGATGTCACATGGCGTGAGTCTTTCGAAGACTCAAGGTCCCTCTTCTAGAGAGGAGAGAGACCGCATGGATCAGATCCCTTATGCCTCAGCCATAGGATCTATCATGTACGCCATGCTATGTACTCGACCTGATGTCTCGTATGCTTTGAGCATGACGAGCAGATACTAGTCAGATCCAGGTGAAAGTCACTAGATAGCGGTCAAGAATATTCTTAAGTACTTAATAAGGACTAAAGAATATTTCTTGATATATGGAGGCAATGATGAGCTAGCTGTAAAGGGTTACAGTGATGCCAGCTTCCGGACCGATCAGGATGATTATCGATCACAGTCAGGGTTCGTATTTTGCATAAATGGTGGTGTTGTGAGCTGGAAGAGTTCGAAGCAGGACACAGTAGCTGATTCTACGACAGAGGCCGAGTACATTGCTGCATCAGAGGCAGCAAAGGAGGCAGTTTGGATCCGCAAGTTCATCACTGAACTTGGGGTGGTTCCCAGTATTGCTGACCCCATTGAGCTCTATTGTGACAACAATGGAGCTATAGCACAGGCGAAGGAACCTCGCTCACACCAGCGGACCAAGCATATACTACGGCGCTTCCATCTCATTCGAGAGATTATCGATAGAGGAGATGTGAAGATTTGCAGAGTACCTACAGAGGCTAACATCGCAGATCCCTTGACCAAGGCTTTGGCACAGAGGAAGCATGATGGTCACACTAGGTCTTTAGGCCTTAGAGCCTATACTGATTGGCACTAGTGCTAGTGGGAGATTGTTAGTTAGAGCCCTAGAGCCAATCATTTGATGATTGTATGAACTCATGTATATCATATTCTTAATAAAGGTATTGGTTTTTGGTTATTATGCTTATTTGTATTAGTGTCAGATAAAATAAGTATAGTAACGTCCTTGAGTAGAACGTTCATACCTATATCAATCGATTAGTTGAATCGATAGTGAGATGATATAAGGAACACTACTCTAAATCATTCCTAGTCGAGTATTAACATTCAGGGACAATGTTAATGCAATAAGACTAGCATGTAGGTCAGCTCGATGACTTGATCTCACAAGTCATGGATGTAGAGATATCAAGCTGACACATGGGTATGCATTAGAGAATGTATACTGAATGACCCGCCATGAGAAAGTATCATGGATCGTTATATGAGTGTCATATACTTTCTCATGTGGCTATTAGTATGACTATTAGTCCTTAGACCTGAAGTCACCATGGATCCCTACATAAGGAGTTATGTACTTTAGTTTCGTCAAACGTCACCCGTAACTGGGTGGACTATAAAGGCGATTACTGGGTATGTAACGAATTATGCAGAGGGATGTGAGTGATGTAGAAGGGATCTATCCCTCCCATATGACGGGAGCGACAGCGCTATTCTTGATAGAGTGAGACCACTAAGAGCATGGCCATGCCCAAATGAGTCAACATTAGATGTTGAGCTCATTTGATCGAGTGAGTCTACTTGGAGTTCAAGATTTAGATTGATTGGAGGATGACACGGTCTATGCCTCACATTTATCAATCTAGATATCTAGGATAGAAGGACAATGTCACATATTGTGAGGAGTCACAATTAGTAGTCACAAGGTGATGTCGGATCTCGACATTCTTGTAACTTGGGTAGTAATGATGTGTTGCTAGATACTGCTCATTACTTATGCTCCTAAATGGGTTTAGGGGCATTGCCAACGTTACAAGAACCTATAGGGTCACACACTAAGGGCAAATAGATGGAGACTAGGTTCATTTGATGAACCTAAATGATTAAGTTCATATGATGAACCAAATTGGATTAAGAGTAATCCAAAGTAGGATAATTGAGTTGGACTCAAGTTGGTTCATGTGTTAAGTGAGTCTAATTTGGACTTAGACTCATTTAATTAATTTAATTCAATGAATAGAGATTCATTAGATTAAAATTAGCTTGAACCAATGGTTAGATTAGATCAACCAAGGGATAGGAGTGGTCAAGTTTGACTTGACTTAAGTAGGAAGATGAAGAGTCATGTTTTTGACTTGACTTTGACTTGACCAATGCCACATCATCAAGGCCTCTTCATTTGGTCAAGTTTGACTTGACCAAATGCCACCTCATGGGAGTTACCAAGAGTTGTGACTCTTGATATTCCATGGGGGTTACAAGGTTTAATGTGGCCGGCCACCTTGAGTGTAAAATGAATGTTTTTATTTTTCATTCAAGGCTAATTGATTTCATCTTCTTCCTCTTGCTCACAATTCTTCTCTCCCTCTTCTCCTTCTTGCCGAGACCTTGCTTGAGTGCTAGCACACTCTAAGGTTTCTTCTCCATCTCTTGCTTGTGTGGATACAAATAGAGAAGTGTCTACTTTGACACTTTTGAGATCCGGCGAACCAAGGACAAGCGGGATTGCGAAGGGCTTCGCTACAAAGGTATAAATGGTTTATCCTTATGTAGATCTACTGTAGATTAAAGTTTTCAAATTCGTACTCGTATTTTCGTTCGGTTTTACCTTGCACGAGATCCGTGGCTTGGGCGATTCGGGGTTTCCGCGACGCGAAAAGCGGTTTTCGCGGCCCGAAAAACCCAACACATATTGTTAGCTAGAGCCCTAGAGCCAATCATTTGATGATTGTATTTTGAACTTATTGTATCATATTCTATATAAATAAAGGCATTTGGATTTTGGTTATTATACTTACTTGTATTTGTGCCAAATAAACTAAGTATAATAATGTCCTTGAGTAGATGGTTCTCACTTATATTAATCGATTAGTTGAACCGATAGTGAGATGATATAGGGAACACTACTCTTAATCATTCCTAGTCGAGTATTAACATTCAGGGACAATGTTAATGCAATAAGACTAGCATGTAGGTCAACTCGATGACTTGATCTCACAAGTCATGGATATAGAGATATCAAGTTGACACATGGGTTTACATTAGAGAATGTATACTGAATGACCCGCCATGAGAAAGTATCATGGATCGTTATATGAGTGTCATATACTTTCTCATGTGGCTATTAGTATGACTACTAGTCCTTAGACCTGAAGTCACCATAGATCCCTACATAAGGAGTTATGTGCTTTAGTTTCGTCAAACGTCACCCGTAACTGGGTGGACTATAAAGGCGATTACTGGGTATGTAACAAATTATGTGGAGGGATGTGAGTGATGTAGATGGGATCTATCCCTCCTATATGACGGGAGTGACATCGGTATTCTTGATAGAGTGAGACCACGAAGTGCATGGCCATGCCCAAATGAGTCAATATAGGATATTGAGCTCATTTGATTTAGTGTGTCTACTTGGAGTTCAAGATTTAGATTGATTAGAGGATGACACGGTCTATGCCTCATATTGATCAATCTAGATGTCTATGATAGAAGGACACTTGTCATATATTGTGAGGAGTCACAATTAGTAGTCACAAGGTGATGTTGGATCTCGACATTCTTGTAACTTGGGTAGTAATGATGTGTTGCTAGATACCGCTCATTACTTATGCTCCTAAATGGGTTTAGGGCATTGCCAACGTTACAAGAACCTATAGGGTCACACACTTAGGACAATTAGATGGAGATTAGGTTCATATGATGAACCAAGAGGACTTGATTCATTTGATGGATCCAATTGGATTAAGAGTAATCCAAATTGGGCTAATTGAGTTAGACTCAAGTTGATTCATGTATACAATGAGTCTAATTTAGATTATGACTCATTAGATCAATTTAATTTAATGAATTAGATTCATTATATTAAGTTGGTTTGAATCAAATGGTTAGATTAGATCAACCATAGAAGAGATTTGGTCAAGTTTGACTTGATTTGAGAGGAAGATGAAAAGTCAAGTTAGACTTGACTTTATGCCACCTCATTGGTGAGTTGACATTGAAGTGGACCAATGATGTTACTCCACATCATCATGGGTGCCACCTCATGGAAGTTACAAAGCCATTTTCTTAATAACTTCACATTAATTGCATTTAATGGGGGGTTACACTATGGGAAGTGGCCGGCCACTTTTGGTTTTGAATGAGAATTCAATTTTCATTCAAGTGTGTATCTTCTTCCTTCTTCCTCTCAAGCTCTCCCTCTCCTCCTCAACTTGGCCGAACCATACATAGGTGCTAGCACACCTTTTGTGTGGTTTTCTCCACCTACGTGTTCGTGTGAATACTTCTAGAGGGGTATCTATCTTGATACTCTCGAGATCCGGCGTTTTGGACGAGCGGGATACGCGAAAGGCACGCTTCGAAGGTATAATTCTTCTTCATGTAGATCTAGGAGTAGATCTAAGTTGTAAACTCGTACTCGTATCGGTTTTGAAAAGTTTTCTTCGCACGAGATCCGTTGGCTAGGGTGATTCGGGGTTTCCACGACGCGAAAAAGCGGTTTTCGCGGCCCGAAAAACCCAACACATATAGCATGATAATTAGTTTTGGATGTATGGATGCCATATAAATTAATTCTAGGGATGCATTATTGGCTGGTATGGGCAAATACATCAAGAGGAAGCCAAAATTAGGATTTTAGGTCAATGTTCAATTGAACTATTTAGCTAGTTTTGGATTTTGTGTCAATCATGGGATTGGGGATAGACATTTTGTAATATATTTTTTCCAAGTAGACACTAGTAAAATAGACCTCTCCATAAAATTTGGGAATTTTTGGAGGTCTGTGGAATTTCTGGTGCATTTATGAAGTTGTCCAGAAAAGGTTGATTCTTTCAGAAATAGGGTACCAGTCGACTGGTGAAGATACCAGTTGACTGATAACAGTGTTTTTTGAGCACAACATGTCTCTGTAAGCTCATTTTATCGATACCAGTCGACTGGTGCCGATACCAGTCGACTGATAACAGTAGATTTCGAACACAGAATGCTTCTGTGTGTTGATTTCAATAGGGGCAGTCGGCTGGTACCAAGGGGCAGTCGACTAATACCAACCTGAACTTATTTTCAGTGCTGTTCTTGACCATGTCAACTCGTTTAGATGTATGGGATCCATGGGGGATAAATACATGAGTTTAGGGTCAGTTTGGACGACAAGTGTTCAACAATTGCGATATTGTTGGAGTGCTTTTTGAATGTTAGGCAAAGGGGGAGAAGTAAGGTTTAGTTGGGAAAACCTTAAGTGCCTTTGCGTAGGGGGAGTTTTATGATAGGTTCTTAAGTATCCCAGTAGGAAAATCCTAAAATCCTAGCTCATTGGGGAACTCAGGTGTAGAGGGAGCCTTGGGATAGGTTCCAATGCATGTTGCATTTTGTTTCGGCAGTGTAAGTCCAAGTGTGTAGCCTTGGCAACGTAAGTCCATTCGGCGGTATAAGTCCAAGTGTGTAGCCTTGGCAACGTAAGTCCATTCAGTAGTATAAGTCCAAGTTTGTAGCCTTGGCAACGTAAGTTCATTGTTTCTTTTTAGCATATTTATTTGCTATTATGTTTTCCCTAACTTAAACATATTACCAAACATTATAAAGGGGAAGATTATTGGAGCAATCCCAATGGTTCATGTGACTATGTGTTTTGGTTTTGGGCAAAGGGTTTAAGTTAGGTTTACCCTTGTTATTTGATATGTGTATGTGAGTGTGCAGGTTTGCAGGATATACATATGATTCATCTTGATGGCTTCGGGTCCGGTGAAGGATGGAGCATCCGAGGGACCATGGATAAGGCAGCAAGGACAAGGGCTGAGGGAAGTTACTTCGAGGTATACGCGAAGGATGACATTAGGGACGAGCCGCGGGCTTGAATGCATCCGAGGGACAAGAGCCAAAGGAAGTAGGATTGAAGGCAAGAGGTCAAAACTACAAAGAAGTGTAAAGTGAGTTGTGAGGGTCCGAGTGCGAGAGAAATGTACTCGGGATGGGAAATCTTAAGTTTAGGGTTGTACCAGTCGATTGGTACTGGGATCAGTCGACTGGTGGTGAGCACAAAGAGGTTCTGTGACTGAAATGGCTGGGATCAGTCGACTGGTCCATGGACCAGTCGACTGGTAGAGAGCCGTTGGGTTGGCACTAGTCGACTGGTGCAAGGACCAGTCGACTGGTAAAGGTAAAACAACAAGGCTATTTTCTTCCAAACTCTATAAGAAGGATCTTGGGATAGCCGGCCAAGGCGATTAAATTAGACTTGGTTAAAGCCTAATTAGTAGTCACCAAAGTGCTCAAGGTTCTCTTGTGTCCAAGTGTTCTTGGTTGGTGTTGTGGTGAGGTTTCTCCACCCACAAGGAGTTGCTTGAGTAGCTGGAGTTTACCGGGGGCTAATCCACCGAAGGATTAGGATCGTTCACCTTGCGGGCAGCCGTGGAGTAGGAGCAAGTTATCTTCGAACCACGTTACATTGACATGTATTGCAATCGATTTGGGGGCACCGTCCATTCAACCCCCCTTCTAGCCGACCATCGATCCCCTACACCTTCATCATCTTTAAATTGCCTCCTTCTTAAATTTATACTTTTTTACCCTTTCCAGTTGATGTCGTTCTTCCAGCCCTCATGTACAGAAACCCCGAGCTGAATAAATCATCTTTAGCTAAATTGGGAGCAGACTTATTGAAGAATGGCCGCATCAATCCCACCACTTCATCTCTCGGGTTGCTTCCTTCTAACGAAGTAGCCCCAGAGGTAGCCCCAGAATCCTCTAAATCTTCTGAGGAATATAGTCCTTTCATTGCTCGACACAAAAGGACTCACATCCTAAAGAATAGTTTGACTCCGATCATCATCTCCGAGCTTGAACAACTCCCCATTGTTCCCTCCGAGATTTCTCACGAGAGAGGTAAGGAGCCAATGCCTTATAGTCGTCTTCGTCACAATTTTGCCCTTAACATAATGTGACCTGTTTTACTGACTCCTACAGTTCCTCCAGTTATTCTTGCTTCTAGGCCGACTCTGGCCATATCAGTGTCTTCCTCGCCTTCCCAGATTTCCTCTTCTTCTCTTCCCGTAGTGAGAGCTAGAAAGACCCCTTGTAAAAGATCCTCTAGTTCTGCCCTCCAAGATGTTATCATTGGGCCGACTATTGATTTTGTGCCTTCTGTTTTACCTCCTATTGTCCCTACTGCTGTACCAAGACCTCCTCTTACTTTTAGTGTTGGTCCCTCCTTTCCTCGTCCAAGTTCATTACCTTCTTCCTCAGCAAGGCCCTCTACCCCTATTCCTCCTCAAGTTCTTTTCAGGCAAGCCTAAGGCTTGCCTTCTTTACTGGGACAAAATCAAGCTCCTTCTTCTTATGGGCTCCTTTAGTTGAAAGATTCCCTGGCTACTTCTTGGTTACAGAGTCAGAGTTTTATGCAGGGAAGAAGTGTTTTCGATCAGGTTGACAACTACAATCATCAAGCCGTTGCTGTAAGTATTCTAAATGTGTTCTTTTCACTACAAGAAAATCCTCATTCAACAACACTCAAACGATAACGGTTTTATATCAAATCGTTGTTTTTTTCCTTTTAACAATGGTTTTAACAAAAACCGTTTTCTTTTAGCATTTTTTTGGCCTACGATAACGGTTTTTAAAAACCGTTGTCTATTTATGTTTTTTTGGGGCTACGACAATGATTTTTAAAGACAATGACAATAGTTTTTGAAAACTGTTGTCTATGTGCACTTTTTTTGGGATTACGACAACGGTTTTTGAAAATCGTTGTCTATTAAGTGTTGTTGAATATCATTTTTTTTTTCTTTCGCCGCTTTTTCCCCTTCACAATTTTTTGCCGCTACATTTTGTCTTTCCCTCTCTCTGAAATTTTTTCCGCCGCATTCCGCCCCTTTACCTTCTCGATCCCTAAAACCTCTCACTTGCTCTCTCGTTTTCTATGGTGATGGTGAGCGCGCGGCTGTGGGATTGGAGTAGAATGGAAGGATAGAAGAAGGCTTAGAGGTTTTCAATGCTTGGCGATCTCTGTTGAGGCATCCTAAACCTCATCGTGTACCTCTGATCTGCAGCCACAGATCGTACCAACGGTGACCTTGACGACCTTGGAAGACTGCCGCATCCTCCAATCATCCCTAGCCCGACGTCTCCCATAGAGAAGGAAACTCCTTTCTAGTATATCGATTCCTCCTTCATTATTGTCCGATCACTTTTCTCATGAGATATTTTTCGATTAAATCGAATAATTTATGGGTATGCAGCCACTTCATGGCACTTGGCTGATACCGAATGGATATTTTGTTTTTGCTACAATGATCGTTATCGACGATTCTTTGGTGATGAGTTTAGTAATGATTCTTTTGTGATCACTATCGTTATCGAATAATTTTTGTTTTTGCTAGAAAATAAAAATACTTTTCTAGCCAATTAATTCATGTTGTTCTTGATATACGCATGGGTTTAGCAGGTGGAGGAGATACCAGGTGGCTTTCCTTTTGAGATCCAAGATGAGAAGGGAATGAACACTGTTACTCTGAAGAGGAACTATCATGGAGAGAGAGTGTCGAGGTCATAGTTTCCATGCCTAGCCTATGAAGAGAAACTATCATGGCTTGCCTATGAATGACCTGATTTCAGGTTTGTATTCTTTTCCTTTTTTTTTGTTATTTTGTATGATTATGCTAAGGAACAACAATACAATATTTTTTTTGTGCAGTGATCTGGATGAGAATCTGTAGAAATCTTTTCACAAGTATCTAGAGATAAGAGGAATTTCCCCTTTGACAACCAATTTCTTGCATGAGTACATGATAAATAAAGACAATCGTGAGTATTTGCTGTGGTTGAAGAATTTGAAGCAGTTTATCCAAAAATAGAATGTTTCAAAAAATTTCAATAGATTTTCATTTAATATATAGTCTTATCCCAAACTCATGATTCTTTATTAAGTTTATTATTGCCTTAGAAATAAGTAACGCCCCATGGTTTTTACCAGTTACTGAGAAATCATATTCTGCAGCACAATCTTATAGTATGATAATATTTCAAGAGTATTTAATCTGGAAATGAAATCTACAGGTTAACGTCGAGTTCATGTTTTCTTAGTGGAGATACATCTGTGCAGCTAGAATTTTCTCCATTGTTACTGGTGGGGGAATGCATAGTGTAGGAGGTAACTTTTTCTTAGCTAAATTCTTCTTCATATGGGATCTGCTTGTATGTATGTATGTAATCATGGAATTGATTAACCCATATTTCCTGATTTAGATTCAGATAGTTTGAGATATGTTATAATTGTGACCATAATTTGGTATCAATATTGGTGGTTTGTTGACTTCTGTAAAAATATTTCATTCTCTTGGCATGGTGGTCACAAGCTATAGATGCATATTCTCTTTCCATACCAATTATAAAATTTTTCAACCATGCTGCAGTTTAATTGGATGTTTGTGAGGATTAGACTTTGATATTTGTTCAATGGAGATTTTTCTTACAGTTGTCTAATTTTGACTAAGAGTGAAAGTATAGATTGCTCATTTCCTCTAACCTTCTAAATAGGTTTTTAAGTCTCAGATTGTCTCCATGTTACTTTCTCTGTTGTGCAACTCTAAAAACAATCAATTTGTCATCCCGAACTCATGATTCTTTATGATGCAATGACTATACTCCAACCTCAGAGAAAGGAGCTTGATTTGCTCATTGTAATATTGCATGATAATGATGGTTCTCTTTATGGTATGATGTCTTTCTTGCACTTGATCTTGTTCGACACAACTTGATATTTTTGCTTGTTGACAAATATCAATTGGTTGAACCTTTTAGCTTTAATTTTTTCCCTTTCCTTGTTTGCTTTATTATTATATGCCATAGTTATTACAAGTGATCAAAAGCAGATATGTGAGACTGGCCTTGGTTTAGTTTCATAATGTTGCTTGACAAAGCATGTTTTCAGGATGAGTAAATAGTACCTTACCAATGTTGGCCTCTAGATCAATGGAAAGGTGAGTACGTGGAAGGTGGATCTATTTTTCTTGTTCTGCTTTGTGTTACTAAGGCTTGATTCATAGGTTGGAGGAAGGGACACAGTTCTTGTCGATGCATTGTCAAGGCGCATTCCTCTTGTTAGCGACCGACCAACTATAATATTTGGTGCTGACGTAACACATTCTCATCCTAGGGAAGATTCTAGCCCTTCTATCGTAGTTGTAAGTAATTTTATCAATCTTCATTTCTTAGTCTATGTATAGTTGCCTTGATGTATCCTTACTATCACTTGCAATGTATTAATATTTCATTTAGACAAGAGATTGTTAGAATCAATATAAAAATTCTGTTAGCTTAATGTAAAGTTTGTTCTTTATATTCAAATTTAATTGCATGATTTATTATCCTTTCTCTTTTTTATCAAATATAATTACTTAAATGAGGGTTAGTTTACATTGTTTAAAGTTCAGACATGTTTGCATTGTAATGCTTCATAGTAGAATAAAAAACCTAACTAGTTAAGGGGATAATGACCTTGTTTTGGATATTTTTATCTTCTAATATATGTTTATATTTTGCAGGTTCTATTGACAAAATTTCCTAGCATGCCACCAACGTTCCAAGTAACATCAAATGTTGTCCAGGATTTGACAATTACAAGTAATATTCACTCAACATTCTATATTTCTTTATCTATTTTTTTCATAATTAATTAAATGCATTAGTTGAACATAACAATTAAAATAGACTTATATGGAACATGTTGGTCTATGTTCCCGTATGAATTGCACTTTTATTTGAAGTAGAAATTCTTATGCGCATGTTGATCCTTGTTACTAGTGTTGTCAAGCACTAACATTGCAAAATAGTGTAACAACTGACAATCAAGACTACATGGAATAGTATCATCCTCAAAGGTACACGCACTTGCTGTATAAGGTTTATACACACACTTGCTATAAAATTTTAGTATGAAAATAAGCTCGTTATAATTTTTTATATGGATTGAACTTCCTTAATTAGTATTACTCTAAAAAATACATATTTGCATTCTCTGCATAAATGCAGCAGATTCATGTCTACAAAAATGATTTGCTCCTATTTATAGAAAATAGGATCATGTTAGTTGCAACTCGCAAGAATTGATTCTACTTTCATTGGATTATAATTTCTTTAGTGGGATTGGCCATATTTGATACATGTTCATGTTTGCAAATTTCATACTTCTCCTTAATGTATTTATTGGACTGCTACTCCAGATGCTTCCAAAGCTTATTTTTGCCATGAAGGGAGGTCGCGCATAGCATGGTTCACCATCGAACTTCAAGTTACATGTGAAATGGGCTCCTGATGTCTATGATCCACCATGCACCTTACTATTGCACACTGTGAAAAAGAGTCACCATCAACTTCCCAAAGCAAGGAAAAATTATTACAACAAGCATAGGACCAAGTCAGCTCGAGGAAGTAACAATGATAGAAGAACTACAAATAGGAGCCTGACCAGCTATAAGACTGAGTCCTTCAATGCAAGGTTTACAACAAGTACAGGACCAAGTCAGCTCGAGGAAGTAACCGTTGTCTTTTCATACTATTGGGATAATTTTTTTTTTGAACATGAGATATGTTTCTTCTTTTGTGATTCTAATTCTTGTATAATTAACATTTTGAATGATATTGATGTGGGAAATATTCTTTCTTGATTATGATTCTTTATTATATATTTAAATTGAAATCTAATATATTGGTATTAAAAGATAATAATTTAAAAGACAACGATTTAAACCCGTTATTATTGTCTATCACCCTAAAAAACAACTGTTAAAAATCGTTGTCGTAGCCCCAAAAATGATTATAACTGGCAATGTTACTAACAATGCTCTAAATAACAATGGTTTTAAACCGTTGTCTTTTCATTCAAAGACAACAGTTTAAAACCATTGCAAAACTATTGTCTTTTCATTCAAATACAACGGTTTAAAACCGTTGTCGTAGCCCCCTACTTTTAACAACACTGCCAATTACAACGGTTTTAAAGGGCCTACGACAACGATTTTTAATTGTTGTCTTTTAATATTTTTGTTGTAGTGTTTATTTTGTATCTATAACTTATAACCATGTTATTGCTCTATTCAGTTTTGTGCCTCGAGCTTGTACATGGGCAATCTAGCCATAGAGTTAGAGAGGGAAAATAGGGATATGAAGAATCAGGTAAGGGCCCTAAAGGCAGCCTCCCCCACTCCGAACAACGAGGTCACCCAACTCCAGGAGAAGATAAGTTCTCAGGCTCATCAGATGACCCTTTTGGAAAAGAATTTACAGAATCATCGCCAGATGCTAGGGGTTAGAGAAGAAGAGAAAAAGACTTTAGAGCTGTAAATACAGAGCCTATCCTCTCAATTGAGTGTTGAAGTAGCCAAGAAAGACAAAGCTATCTCAGATGCTACCCTCAAATCCTCTATCTTAGAGTATTTTCAGACTTTATGCCCTAGATCTCCGGACTTAGCTCAAGAGTTGGCCTCTCAGAATTTTGAGCTATTATAGCTACAAGAGAAACTAAAAGCTCAAGATTCAGAAATAGATTTCCTCACCCAATAACTAGAACACACCAAAGCTGAAAGGGCCAATTTTGAGAAGGAATCATAGTGTCTTGCCTCAGAACTACAAGTTTACAAGGCGGGTGAAGAGGAGCGCTGGAAGGTCTGACCCAACAATACTTAACCTCTTCTGAATTCAAGAATGAGTTTGCCAGCCGCATTGTAGGAACTCTGACTCATTCTACTGATGGGGTTCTTAAGCAGCTATGAAAAGGGGGGGTTTTATCTCAAGGGCCTCCTCCTCAATTTATAGATCGACGGCGACTCAATAAAGAGTTGCCCAAGCATCTCATCAGTTGTTTTAAGTAAAACTTGTGTGGATGAACTGGTTGTAGGATAAACTATGGGTATTTGCTCTCATTCATTCGGTTAGCCTTGTGATGTAAAAGATATTGCTAACTTGTGAATTGGTACACACACACACACACACACACACACACACACACACACACACACACACACACACACACACACACACATATCTTTAAAGCAGGTATGTGGTAATCATAGTAGTTAAATATACTTGCAGATTTCTAAAGTCGACATGTGACAATTATAGTATCAGAAATGTATATGCAGAGTAGTTATTTGTATGTATGCATGACAAGTGAATATTCGAGAGGTGATACTTAATTGTTCGCCTATCTGTTTTTAAGGTTGTTAATCTTGAGAGTCGCCCTTGTTTTATGGTCCATTATCATCTGACCCTCCTCCATTCTTAAATCTGTTCCTGTTTTACTTATAACAGACGAGAGGTAAGGAATAAGTGCTCTAGTGAAGTAGTCATGAAATAACATGACCCCATAAGTGAGCATATAACAGGACAAGTAATTAAACATAAGCATTTTTCCTTATCGGTTTCCCCTGAAAATATATTTGTAGAAATCAACACTTACTTATTTCTTGTGGGCTGTATACCTTTTTAGAGTGAATCGTGTTGGTATAAAGAATTCTATCCACTCTTGTACTTTGGTCAAGCTTCATATCCCGGGTAAATTTCATGAGAATTCTGGTTGATTATCCTGGTCAATTTTTTGCTCCGAGCAAATTTAAGGTTCACATGTGAAAATCAAAGTGCTATGATATCTCGGTCGGGGAAACATTCCTGAGCGGATTTGAATTGACACCTGAAGGTCGAAATGCTGATATATTTCGACTGAGAATGTACTTCCGAGTAAATCTGAATTGATGTCTAGAGGCCTGAATATTGATATATTTCAGTTGGAAATGTACTCCCGAGTGAACCTGAATTAATACCCAAAGGCCAGAATGTTGATGGATTTCGGTCGGGAATGTACTCCCGAGAGTATCTGAATTAATGTCTGGAGGCCCGAATATTGATATATTTTGGTTGGGAATGTACTCCGAGCAAATCTGAATTAATACTCGAAGGTGAGAATGTTGATGTATTTCGATTGGGAATGTACTCCCGCGCGAATTTGATTTAATATTTGAAGGCCAGGAGGTTGATATATTTCGGTCAAGAATTTACTCCCAAGTGAATTTGAATTAATATTTGAAGGCCAAAATATTGATATATTTTGGTCGGGAATGTACTCTCGAGTGAACCTGAATTAATATATGAAAACCAAGGCATCAGAATAATTCCATCAGGATGCTATTCCCGAGAAAATCTGAGCCTTAATCGAGAATATGCTTCCGTACAAATTTGGTTCTGCTCAGAGTCTATAATCTCCAGCTATTTTGATGAGAACCCAACCAATCTCTTCTCAAGATATCCTAGTTGACTATTGCTGAGTGGAGGGAGCACACTCAACTGTTAGGGGTTTAAAGTCTTCGGTTCCCCTTAAAGAAACCAGGTCGGTCACTCCTTAAGGTCCCCAATCGACTATCGCTGAGTGGAGGAAGCAAGCTCGAATAGTACTGAGCGGAGGAAAAACGCTCAACTATTAATGGTTTAAAGTCTTCGGTTCCCCTTAAGGAAGCCAGGCCGGTCACTCCTTAAGGTCCCCGATTGACTATCACTGAGCGGAGGAAGCACGCTCGAATAGTACTGAGCGGAGGAAGCACACTTAACTTTTAGGGGTTTGAAGTCTCCGATTTCCCTTAAGGACTCCAGGTCGGTCACTCCTTATGGTCCTTGATCGACTATCACTGAGCGGAGGAAACACACTCGAATAGTACTGAGTGGAGGAAGCACGCTCAACTTTTAGGGGTTTAAAGTCTCTGATTCCCCTTAAGGAAGGCAGGCCAGTCACTCCTTAAGCTCCCCAATCGACTATCATTGAGCGGAGGAAACATGCTCGAATAGTACTGAGCGGAGGAAGTACGATCAACTTTTAGGGGGTTTAAAGTCTCCGGTTCCCCTTAAGGAAGCCAGTCTGGTCATTCCTTAAGGTCCCCGATCGACTATCACTGAGCAGAGGAAGCACGCTCGAATAATACTGAGTGGAGGAAGCACGCTCAACTTTTAGGCATTTAAAGTCTTTGGTTCCCCTCAAGGAAATCAAGACGGTCACTCCTTAAGGTCCCCGATCGATTATCACTGAGTGGAGGAAGCACACTCGAATAGTACTGAGCGGAGGAAGCACGCTCAACTTTTAGGGGTTTAAAGTCTCCGGTTCCCCTTATAGAAGCTAGGCCGATCACTCCTTAAGGTCCTCGATCGACTATGACTAAGCGGAGGAAATACGCTCGAAAGGAGAATTGCCTGATCTATTCTAGCAAATGCATGTATTGATTAAAGAGTAGATGCCTACATTTTTTCATTATATCCAAAAATTAAATGGAATATATGGACAAATTACAAGCGTACTTGTTAGGCTCTGTATGGTTACAAGTGATTTGCACTCCAAGGGCTATCGAGATTCCTTCCTTCTGAGTCTTGGAGATAGTAAGAGCCTGAGGTCAGCTTCTGTATAACTTTATATAGTCCTTCCCATTGGGGTGCTAATTTAGTAACATCTCCCATAGGTCTAATATGCTTCCACACTAAATCCCCTACTTGAAAGAATAGGGGGAGAACTCTTTTGTTGTAAGTTTACATCATTCTTTGCCGGTATGATGTAAGGCGCGTTGCTGCCTTATCTCAGACTTCTTCTATCAGATCTAACTTCATAAGGCATCGACCTGCATTATCTTCGTCATATAACTGTCTTCGATCAAATTCCACCCCAACCTCGATGGGGACTACTGCTTCTCCTATGTATACTAACTGGAATAGAGTTATCCTTGTAGCCTCTCGAGGGGTGGTACGGTAGACCCATAGCACACTGGGTAACTCTTCTACCCAACTACCACCAACGTGATCTGATTTAGTTTTAAGTTCTCTGATAATTTTTCTGTTAGTTACTTCTGCTTGCCCATTACTCTACAGGTATGCCACAGAGGTGAATGCCTGTATAATGCCATATCCTGCACACCATTCTTCAATTCTCTGTCCCTGAAATTGTCTTCCATTATCAGAAACTAATTTATGGGGAATACCAAATCTGCAAAGAATGTGTTGCCACAAGAATTTGATAACCGCATTTTCAGTAATTCTTGCTAATATGGGTTAGGTTTTACGAACCCCCGATAAAGGAGGGAAAGGGAATATACCTCCAGGGGGATAGGCCAATATCGACCGGGATATATCTTCGGGGAGGAAGGTCAATATCATCCGAAAGATACCTTCAAAGAGATAGGCCAATATCAGCCGGAACATACCTCCACGAGGACAGGCCAATATCGGCCGGGACATACCTCCACGAGGACAAGCCAATATCGGCCGGGATATACCTTCGGGGAGGAAGACCAATATCATCCGGAAGATACCTTCAGAGAGACAGACCAATATCGGCTGGGACATACCTCCACGAGGACATGCCAATATCGGCCGGGACATACCTCCACGAGGACAAGCCAATATCGGCCGGGATATACCTTCGGGGAGGAAGGCTAATATCATCCGGAAGATACCTTCAGAGAGACAGGCCAATATCGGCCGGGACATACCTCCACAAGGACAAGTTAATATCGGCCGGGATATACCTTCGGGGAGGAAGGCCAATATTATCCGGAAGATACCTTCAGAGAGACAGGCCAATATCGGCCGGGACATACCTCCAGGGGGATAGGCCAATATCGGTCGGGATATACCTTCAGGAAGACAGGCCAATATCGGCCGGGATATACCTCAAGAAGGAAGTCCAATATCGGCCGGGATATACCTCAAAAGAAGTAGGCCAATATTTAGCGGTACATACCCCCGGGAAGGAGGGCCAATATCGGTCGGGTTGACTAATACCTTGAAAAGATACTTGATAAAATACAACCCAGTGCTAGCTAGAATAATAAACATAAAGGAGCCCGGATGGGCATGACCCCAGGAACCTCATGAGAGGTAATAATAATTGATCAAACTTAGTTAAACCCAGTTCCAACTGATACAAGGGACATTGGTACATTAAGCTATCTATGATATAGCAAAAACAGAAGAGGTAAGCAAGAACGATAGAAACATTCCAAAGGACCTGTGAAACAGGATAGAAGTAAGTAAAATAGTTAATGAAGATATTTGTAGTATATGATTGTATAACAGGTGTTATATATTTTGGTTGGAAATATGTTTTTAGACTATTTTGCAGGTACTAGACGACAAGGAAGGTACATCTGGGATACAAAAAAGATTCCTTAAAAGTCATTTACTACAAGTACGCAACTTACGTCATCTCATAACAAACTCTAACAAACCGGGGTCCACTTCATGACTATGGAGGTTATATGAAGTGGTATAAAAAGGAGAATTCTCTCCGTTGGCTAGGTAAGTTCACATCATTGCACACACTCATAACCCTAATTTTCAACTGCTATTCATCTTCTTCTTCCTTCTTCCACACCAAGAGAGATCACTAACTTGAGCGTCGGAGGGCCTAGCCAGGGATTCCCACCCCGGTCTTAGGTCACTGACGATAGTGTTGGTTGGTCTCTTATGCGCAGGAAGTCTTGGAAGCTTCGATTCTGGGTTTCTCTTCGATTGGATTTCTCTCTCGTCATCGGATCTTCGCGCAAGGAGGGCATTCGGTGACTCTATTTTTTCCGATCCGCTTTGGGTTTCTTGGATCGTTGTTCTACAGGTATTATTCTTCACCAGCGGTAGGTTTTTTCTCCCGGCTCTCCGTCTTGTCAAGCTTCTCAGACAAGATCAAATTTGACGCCGTCTATGGGAACTTCACCTGAATCTGAGACTATAAGATGGAAGAGGCCGGAAAATCAAATCTACTCACCATTAGCCGTGAGGATTTGGATTTCCTCATTAATTCTCATGTACAAAAAGCCTTGCAACAACAACAACAACAACAACTTCAAGCGCATACTGGAGCTACCCTGCCAACAACTCATAATCTAGCGGTTTCAACTATTGAGCACCGGAAGGGAAAGGAACCAGAAGAAGAAGAACATGCGTATTTCCCTCCAGTTGCAGTTTCTCCGACAAGACGTCCATGAGCTTTTCTTCGTACTCCCATGGAGCAGGGGGGTCGAAGGTCCGTGTTCCATGAATCTTCTGGCGAAGCACCGGACAAAGAAAAGCGTAAGATTAAAATGATAACTAGTGATAGCTCACCAGAAAAAGTCATCTTCCCATTCTCTCAAAGTGTACTGGATGATCCGCTTCCTAAGCGGTATCAAAATCTTCAAATCGGCGAGTACACTGGAACAACAGATCTAGAAGATCATCTATTGAAATTTGAGAATGTAGCATTATTACAACAATTCTCTGATGGGGTGAAATGTCGGATGTTTCTTACTACCCTTGGAGGAGCCGCACAACACTGGTTCAAGAGACTACCAGAAAAGTCTATCCGAAAATTCAAAGACTTCAAGAAAGTTTTTCTACATCACTTTTCTAGCAACAAAAGATATCATAAGACTCCTTGGAGTATATTTTCAATTAAGTAAGCATCTAAAGAGCCCATCCGAGTCTACATCAAAAGGTTCAATCAGAAAAGAAGGCACTACGTCTTCTCCTACTCCGATTAAGGAAAAGGCTCCTACTCCTGTTCCTCCAACAAGAGGGCCTCAAGCGACTCATCCACCTCACCGTTAGCCAGAATATCATCCACAAGTAGTACAACACGTAGAGATACAGCCAGAGGCACCAAGAAGATGGTGCACTTATCATAAAACTAGCAGTTATCATACTGAAGACTATTTTGTTTTAAGAAATAAACGAGCTAATAGGGAGTGCTACCAAAGGCAAAATTATTATCGGCAACAGTACCTTAGACAACAAAGTCTGCTCAAATTAGAATATCGTCTGATCGAGCCTCGGCAGGATGCATTGCCTACCCCGGTCGGTACAAGCCAGGTGTCAGAAAAGGCTCCTCCTGAAGCCATGAAACCCGACAAGAAGAAAACAAGAGTAATGCCGCCCGGGACAATATCAATATGATCGCGGGCGGGCCCACTGATGGGGATTCTAATAGGGCCAGGAAAGCACATGCTCGAAGACTGGAAATTCATTCTGTGGGGTGCAGTATGGAACGAGCAGCTGGTTCCGAAATAAGTTTTGGGCCTAGAGATCTTGAGGGGGTAGAAATACCCCATGATGATACCCTGAATATCAAAGCCGTGATAGCCAACTATGCTATTTCTCGTACCTTCATAGACACGGGCAGTTCTGTTAATATTATATTCAAGAAGACTTTCGATCAATTACAGATTGACCCAAGTGAACTTCAACAGATGGTCACTCCTCTATATGGATTCACAGACAACGAAGTACAACCGCTGGGTCAAATAAAGTTAGTCATATCTCTAGGAGAGGAGCCTTTGATGAGGACAAGGAGATCTTATTTCATGGTGGTAGACACCCCGTCCTCTTATAATGTGATACTGGGTCGACCGGCCTTAAACGAGTTTAGGGCGGTCATTTCTACTTTCTGTCAAAAAATTAAATTTTCTGTTGATGACCAAGTCGGGGAGGTACGGGGTGATCAGAAGACAGCCCGAAAATGTTATGTAGAGATAGTTCGGGCTGAAGCTAACGTTGCCCGAAAGATTCAAAGAATGGAAGTCAATGCCATACAGGAGAAGCAGCCTGTTCTGGTTTATGAAGAAAAGGAAGAAGTTCAGATTCAGACTGGTCGACCTGAAGCTACTACATATATCGCTACTGATCTTGAGCCTATTCTGAAAGCTGAATTGGTGAAATGCTTGAAGAAGAATAGTGATGTGTTTGCCTAGACGCCCAAAGAAGTCTCGGGTGTTTCTGCTACAGTCATGGAGCATTCTTTGCATGTCTTCCCAGATGCCCGACCGGTCATGCAAAGGAAAAGAAATTTTAGCGCGGAACAGAACCAAATTATCAAAGAAGAAATAACTATGCTCATGGAGGCCGGTTACATCAGGGAGGTACAATTTCCTAGTTGGCTAGCTAATGTGGTTCTAGTCTCTAAACCAGGAAACAAATGACGAGTATGCATTGATTTCCGGGATCTCAACAAGGCTTGCCTAAAAGATTATTATCCATTACCCAGAATTGATCAACTGGTAGACTCCACTGCCAGGTGTGAGTACATCTCTATGCTAGACGCTTATTAGGGCTATCATCAGGTCCCCTTAGCTAAAGAGGATCAAGAAAAGGTCAGTTTTATAACATCTGAAGGTACTTATTGTTATAATGTTATGTCCTTCGGATTGAAAAATGCAGGAGCAACTTATCAAAGGCTTATGAACAAGGTCTTCCAGAAGCAGATTGGAAGAAATATGGAAGTATATGTTGATGATATTTTAATTAAGTCTCTTCAAGTTGTTGATCTATGTAGGGATGTAGAGGAGACTTGCAAGACATTGAGGAAATATGGCTCAAGCTGAACCCGAGCAAATGTTTATTTAGAGCAAAAGGGGGGAAATTCTTAGGATATATGGTGTCCGAGTGAGGAATAGAAGCCAACCCGAGCAAAGTCAAGGCACTTCAGAACATGGAGCCTCCTCGTAACATGAGGGAGGCTCAAAGACTTACTGGCCGGATTACAGCCTTGTCTCAGTTCATTTCCAGGTCGGTCGATCGCAGTTTCCATTTCTTTAAAATACTCCGGAAGGCAAACAAATTTCAGTGGAATGAGGAATGTGATAAGGCCTTCCAAGAGTTAAAAGATTACTTGTCTACTCTTCCTGTATTAGCTAAGTCTATAGTAGGAGAGACCCTCTGGGTATATTTGTCAGCTAATGAAAACGTTGTAGGCTCTGTATTAGTTAGACAAGAAGGAAAGGAACAACAACCTGTATATTTCTCTAGCCATTTATTAAAAGGAGCTGAGTGTAGATATACTACACTAGAAAAATTGGCTTATGCATTAGTGTTAACTGCTCGGAGGTTGCGCCCATATTTCTTAGCACATGAAATTGTTGTATTGACCAACAGTACCTTCGGACGGGTGCTACTTAACCTAGAGGCATCAGGTAGGCTGATTAAATGGACAATTGAACTTGGTAAATATGACATACAATATCAACCCCGCTCGGCCATCAAGGCACAAGTTCTAGTAGATTTCATTATAGAAGTTCAAGGCCCTGAGGAAGAAAACATCTGGAAAGTTTATGTGGATGGCTCCTCAACCAGACAAGGTAGCGGAATTGGTGTTCTTCTCATATCTCCAAGGGAAGATAGACTCTAACTCTCTATCAGATTGAATTACAGAGCTACTAATAATGAGGCAGAATATGAAGCCTTGATAGTTGGATTGCAAGCCGCTCGGCATATAGGAGCAGCTCGAGTCCTCATCTATTCTGATTCTCAATTAGCAGCCCAACAATTATCAGGTAATTTTGAAATTAATAATAACAGGCTCAGGTTATATGCTGAGGAATTTGATAAGTTGAAGTCCCAGTTTCAAGACGTAAATATACAAAAGGTTCCTCGATTTGAGAATCAGGTAGCAGATGAATTGGCTAAGCTGGCCTCCGCTATAACACCATGGAATTTGGACCGAACCAGTGGAGCAAACCCTATTAATATCTTGTATTGAAAGACAAGCTAATGCAGAGATACAAGGTGACTGGAGGGCCTAAATCATATTGTATCTACAGCAAGGTATTCTTCCAAGTAATGCAGAACAAGCAAGGATATTTAAGAAAAGAGTTGCTCAGTACACTATGATAAGAGAACAGTTATATAAAATAGCTTTTTCTAGACCTCTGCTCAAGTGTATTGGAATAGAAGATATACAATTTATTTTACGGGAGGTTCATCAAGGCTCATGTGGTAGTCATATAGGAGGAAGATCCTTGGCTCGCAAAATTTTACTAGCAGAATATTTCTGGCCTACTCTACACGAGGATGCCAACAAGTTGGTAAGAACTTGTATTTCTTGTCAAAACATCAAAATATCTTGCACCATCCTACACAGTTATTGAGGACCTCTATAGTCTCATGTCCCTTCGATCAATGGGGCATGGACATAATAGGCTCGTTTCCTATGGCAAGTGCACAAAGAAGATTTTTACTGGTAGCAGTGGATTATTTTTCCAAATGGGTAGAAGCAAAACCACTTGCCCGGATTACCGAAGATGTAGTTATTAAATTTCTGTGGAAAAATATCATATGCAGATTCGGCATTCCTCATAAATTAGTCTTTGATAATGGAAGACAATTTCAAGGGGATAGAATCTTAGATTGGTGCAAAAGTTACGGTATTATTCAGGCCTTCACCTCTGTGGCTTATCCGCAGAGTAATGGTCAAGCGGAAGTAACCAATAGAGAAATTATAAGGGGTTTAAAAACCAAACTGGATCATGTCGGAGGTAGTTGGGTAGATGAATTACCCAGCGTTCTTTGGGCATACCGTACTACACCTTGAGAAGCTACAGGAATCACTCCTTTTCAATTAGTTTATGGAGGAGAAGCAATAATTCCCATTGAGGTGGGAGTGGAATCTGATAGAAAATAATTATATGATGCAGACAATGAGGGTCGACGACTCATGGAGCTGGACCTGATAGAGGAAATTGTTAGTTAGAGCCCTAAAGCCAATCATTTGATGATTGTATGGACTCATTGTATCATATTCTTGTATATTAATAAAGGCATTTGTTTGGTTATTATACTTATCTGTATTAGTGCCAAATAGACTAAGTATAATAGCGTCCTTGAGTAGAAGGTTCATACCTATATCAATCGATTAGTTGAATCGATAGTGAGATGATATAGGGAACACTACACTAAATCATTCCTAGTCGAGTATTAACATTCAGGGACAATGTTAATGCAATAAGACTAGCATGTAGGTCAGCTCGATGACTTGATCTCACAAGTCATGGATATAGAGATATCAAGCTGACACGTGGGTATACATTGGAGAATGTATACTGAATGACCCGCCATGAGAAAGTATCATGGATCGTTATATGAGTGTCATATACTTTCTCATGTGGCTATTAGTATGACTATTAGTCCTTAGACCTGAAGTTACCATGGATCCCTACATAAGGAGTTATGTACTTTGGTTTCGTCAAACGTCACCCGTAACTGGGTGGACTATAAAGGCGATTACTGGGTATATAACGAATTATGTAGAGGGATGTGAGTGATGTAGATGGGATCTATCCCTCCCATATGACGGGAGCGACATCGGTATTCTTGATAGAGTGAGACCACTAAGTGCATGGCCATGCCAAATGAGTCAACATTAGATGTTGAGCTCATTTGATCGAGTGAGTCTACTTGGAGTTCAAGATTTAGATTGATTAGAGGATGACACGGTCTATGCCTCATATTGATCAATCTAGATGTCGAGGACAGAAGGACAATGTCACATATATTGTGAGGAGTCACAATTAGTAGTCACAAGGTGATGTCGGATCTCGACATTCTTGTAACTTGGGTAGTAATGATGTGTTGCTAGATACCGCTCATTACTTATGCTCCTAAATGGGTTTAGGGCATTGCCAACGTTACAAGAACCTATAGGGTCACACACTTAGGACAATTAGATGGAGATTAGGTTCATATGATGAACCAAGAGGATTAGATTCATTTGATGAATTAAATTGGATTAAGAGTAATCCTAATTGGGCTAACTTGAGTTCGACTCAAGTTGATTCATGTGTTCAATGAGTCTAATTTAGATTTTGACTCATTGAATTAATTTAATTTAATGAATTAGATTCATTATATTAAGTTGGCTCGAATCAAATGGTTGGATTAGATCAACCATGGTAGAGATTGGGTCAAGTTTGACTTGACTTGAGAAGGAAGACCAAAGGTCAATTTTGACTTGACCTTTTGCCACCTCATTGGTGAGTTGGCATTAGGTGGACCAATAATGATGTTCCACATCATCATGGGTGCCACCTCATGGAAGTTACAAAGTCATTTTCATAATAACTTCACATTAATTGCATTTAATGGGGAGTTACACAATGAAGAGTGGCCGGCCACTTTGGTTTGAATTGTGAATTCATTTTTCCATTCAAGTGGTGTAACTCCTTCTTCTTCCTTGTGTTCTCTCCTTGCTCTCCCTCCTCTTCCTTGCCGTGACCTATCAAGGTGCTAGCACACCTTTGTTTAGGTTTTCTCCATCAAGAATTGTTCGTGTGGATACTTCTAGAGGACCGACACTTGATGGTCTAGAGATCTGGCAACTCCTTGGACGAGCGGGAACGCGAAAGGGCACGCTTCAAGGTATATTCTTAACACATAGATCTAGGAGTTGATCTAAAAGGTTTTTCAAACTCGTACTCGTATTTATTTTTGGTTTTCCTTGCACGGATCCGTTGGACTTGGGTGATTCGGGGTTTCCGCGACGCGAAAAGCGGTTTTCGCGGCCCGAAAAATCCAACAGTGGTATCAGAGCCACGTGCAAGGCTTGTACAAATTTGTTTTTGGTTTTATGAAAACTAAAAGTTTCTGTAATTTTCTGTAAAATTATGATTTTCGAGTTTTTATGGGTAAATTTTCCATAGAAGCGAAGCACAAGTGTCTCGGCACTTGTAGGCTTCGGCTACCGGAAAGATTTTTCCAAAACGGCTTCGTTTCGCCCCAAAATTTTTTGGGACAGCGGGCTTGGGTGCCATTAGATCGCTTAGAAGCAACTCGGGATGGTTAGATCGTGGGTAGGGGTACTGCCCCTAACCCCGCAAGGGGATTTGCTCCGCGGTTGCACCCGAAATTGCTAAAAACGAACCCGCCGGGAAGATTTTTCCGAAACGGCAATGTCTCGGCCCAAATCGTTTTGGGACAGCGGGTTTAGGCGCTGTTGGATCGCAAAGGAACCCTCACGATGGTTAGATCGCGGGTAGGGGCGCTGCCCCTGACCCCGCAAGGGGATCCGTTCCGCGATTGCGTCCGAAACAGCTAAACGGGTCCGCCGGGAAATTTTACTCGTAAAATTGTAAAAATTAATTTTAAAATTACAGAAAATTATGAAAAATATATAATTTTGAATTATATATTAATTTTGTGATAGTCATGGCCCAAAAACCCAATATGATTGGATTGTGTTGTAATTCATAATACGGCCTGCGTGCCGTTATGTGTTTGCGAGTGTTGTATTATATTCGCGACCTGCACGTCGTGCATTCTTTTATATTATTGTTGTAAATTAGATTTAGACTTGAATGTAACTCGAGTTTCAAATTGTAATGTAAAAATTGGAGCGGTGGAGGGTCCACACGAGACGGAGTTCCGAGGCGGGCACGAGCAACACAAGGTGGTCAAAGGGAGGAGCTTGGAGAAGCTGTTGACCCTAGGTTGACCAATCAATCTTCTCATTGGCTTGAGAAGATCGTAGTAGGGCCATGACTAAATCACAAATAGATTAATTAATTGCTTCTGTATGTGATGCATATTTAATAAGTAGTTAATTAATTAGTGCCTTACGATTAGATTAGATCTAAGTCGTGCACATGATGCACCCTTGCGATTAGATTAGATCTAAGTCGTGCACAAGATGCATCCTTTTTCGATTAGATTAGATCTCAATCGACTCAACTCTAATGCCTAACCGTGCCGTGATACCTATCACTACCTCGATCACATGTATTGTTGAATCTGCCAAAGCAGAGCAATACATATTATCTTGGTAGGGTACGGAGGGACAATCTTGGTCCCGTCTATCAACGCATGGGTGAATAGAAACTCAATTAGATTGAGTATTCCTAGTTACTCGGTTGGATCGAGTCAACTATAGGCATTCTTCCAATGGTTGGAAAGGTAGGACAAAATCACGTTTATATTAATTCTCGGGCGTATTAGCTAAAGCTAACTCGAGTTTTAATATAAATGCGGATTTTATTCTATAAACAAGAGTTGCATAGAGATGTAATTGGTAATCGTTACCTACCGATCATACTAAGCCTTGGGCGTATTAGCCAAAGCTAACTCAAGGGTTAGTATGATGTGGATCTTGTCCCACAAGAATTATAGTATTTAGTGGGAGCATCATTTAGTTAAAAGCCTAATTAAATGATTTTAAAAGAATATGATATTTATTTCTGTAAATTTTCTGTTGTAGATAACCATGACGTCGAACACGAATTCCTTCTCCCTGCGATCTGTCCTTGAGAAGGACAAGCTCAACGGAGCGAATTTCCTGGACTGGTACAGGAACTTGAGAATAGTTCTCACCCAAGAACGTAAACTGTACGTTCTGGAACAACCCATTCCGGAGGCTCCTCCTGCCAATGCCCCGCGAGCCGACAAAGATGCTTACAAGAAGCATCAAGACGACGCATTAGATGTGTCCTGTCTAATGCTCACGACCATGAACTCAGAGCTTCAGAAGCAACATGAGTTGATGGGCGCTTACGATATGGTTGAGCATCTTCACCAACTATATCAGGGACAAGCGAGGCATGGGAGATTTGTTTCAGTGCAAGATGTCAGACGGGGCTCCTGTAGGTCCTTATGTACTCAAGATGATTGGGTACATAGAGAACCTACAAAGACTGGGGTTCCCACTTGGCCAAGAGCTGGCCACTGACTTGATCTTGCAGTCCTTTCCGGATAGCTATAGTCAATTCGTTCTCAACTATAACATGAACGAGATTGACAAGCCACTGCCCGAGCTACTTAGTATGTTACGAACTGCTGAGATTAACCTTAAGAAGGTTAAGCCCATTCTGATGGTCCAGAAGCACAAGGGCAAGGGCAAGCCCAAAGGTAAGGGAAAGTCCCAAACCAAGGGCAAAGGCAAGGTACTGAAGCCTAAAGGAGGGGTCGCCAAGGATGCTACCTGCTTCCACTGCGGTCAGACCGGGCACTGGAAGAGGAACTGCAAGGTATACTTGGAGGATCTTAAGAAGAAGCGAAGTGAGACTTCCACTTCAGGTATATATGTTATAGAAGTCAATCTATCTATTTCTACATCATGGGTATTAGATACTGGTTGTGCTTCTCACATTTGTACTGATGTGCAGGCGCTGAGAAATAGCAGAGCATTGGCAAAGGGCGAGGTGGATCTACGAGTAGGCAATGGAGCACGGGTTGCTACTGTTGCTGTAGGAACTTATGAGCTATCTCTGCCCTCTGGGCTTGTACTAGATTTAGATGATTGTTGTTATGTGCCTGCTCTTACTAAGAACATAGTTTCAGTTTCTTGTTTAGACAAGAAAGGATACTCTTTTATAATAAAAGACAAATGTTGTTCTGTTTATTTAAAAGATATGTTCTATTGTAGTGCACCACTAATAAACGGAATCTATATTCTAGACCTTGAGAGCCCTATCTATAACATTAGTACCAAGAGGTTCAAGTCAAATGACATGAACCAAACTTATCTCTGGCACTGTCGCTTAGGTCATATAAATGACAAGCGCTTATCCCAGCTCCATAAGGATGGTTTGCTGGACTCATTTGATTTTGAATCATATGAGATATGCGAGTCATGCCTACGAGGCAAGATGACCAAGACTCCCTTTAGTGGGCACAGCGAAAGAGCGACTGATTTGTTAGGACTCATACATAGTGATGTATGTGGCCCTTTCAATGCCGCTGCTAGAGGCAGTTATAGGTACTTCATCACATTTACTGATGACTTCAGTAGATATGGTTATGTGTATTTGATGACACATAAATCTGAATCCTTTGAAAAGTTCAAAGAATTCAAGAATGAAGTATAGAACCAGCTTGGCAAGAGTATTAAGATACTTCGATCAGATCGAGGTGGTGAATACTTAAGCCATGAGTTTCGTGACTACTTAGCTGAGTGTGGGATTTTATCTCAACTCACTCCTCCTGGAACACCAGAGTGGAATGGTGTATCCGAAAGGAGGAATCACACCTTATTAGATATGGTACGATCTATGATGAGTCACACAGATCTTCCGACATATCTATGGGGATATGCTCTAGACACGGCAGCTTTCATTCTCAACCGAGTTCCATCCAAGGCCGTGATAAAGACACCATATAAGATATGGACTGGGAGAGATGCCCAGGTGTCTTTCATGAGGATTTGGGGCTGTGAGGCTTACGTACGACGTCAAGTCTCAGACAAATTAGGACCTAAATCCGACAAGTGCTATTTCATTGGATATCCCAAGGAAACTAAGGGATATTACTTCTACATTACCAGTCAGCACAAGGTAGTTGTGGCAAAGACTGGGGTCTTTCTAGAAAGGGACTTTGTTTCTAGAAAGACTAGTGGGAGCGCATTCGATCTTGAAGAAGTTCAAGATGCGAACAATAGCACTGATGCTTCGATGGAAATTGAACTGGAACCACAAAGTGTTGTGGATGATGTTGTTCCACAAGGAGTTGAGGAACAACAACCAGTTCATGTAGACATACCTCTTCGCAGGTTTGATAGGGTACGTCGTCAGCCTGAGAGATACTCATTTCTTTTGTCTGACCATGATGACATTGTGCTCATAGAGGATGAGCCTACCACCTATCAGGAAGCTGTGATGAGACCAGATTCCGAGAGATGGCTAGAAGCCATGAGATCCGAGATGGAATCCATGTACACCAACCAAGTATGGACTTTGGTTGATCCACCTGAAGGGGTAAAACCCATAGGGTGCAAGTGGGTCTTTAAGAGAAAGACTGACATGGATGGACTTATCTATAAGGGTCGCTTGGTAGCTAAAGGTTTCAAGCAGATTCATGGTATTGACTATGATGAAACCTTTTCTCCAGTAGCGATGTTTAAGTCCATTCGGATCATGCTTGCTATTGCAGCCTACCATGACTATGAGATATGGCAGATGGATGTCAAAACCGCGTTTCTGAATGAAAACCTACTCGAGGATGTGTACATGACACAACCTGAGGGTTTTGTAGATCCACAGCATACTAGCAGAGTATGCAAGCTGCATAGGTCCATTTATGGACTAAAGCAAGCTTCTCGGAGCTGGAATCTTTGATTCGATGATGCAATCAAATAGTTTGGTTTCATCAAGAACGAAGATGAACCTTGTGTCTACAAGAAGGTTGTAGGAGACATAGTTGTCTTCCTCATATTGTATGTGGATGACATACTACTCATTGGGAAGGACATCCCTATGCTTCAGTCTGTCAAGACTTGGCTAGGGAGTTGCTTCTCAATGAAGGACTTAGGTGAGGCATCCCGCATTCTAGGGATACAGATCTATAGAGATAGATCTAAGAGATTGCTTGACCTAAGTCAGAGTACATACATTGACAAGGTACTCCTTCGGTTTGCCATGCTTCCAAGAAGGGATTTTACCGATGTCACATGGCGTGAGTCTTCAAGACTCAAGGTCCTTCTTCTAGAGAGGAGAGACCGCATGGATCGGATCCCTTATGCCTCAGCCATAGGATCGATCATGCACGCTATGCTATGTACTGACCCGATGTCTCGTATGCTTTGAGCATGACGAGTAGATACTAGTCAGTGAAAGTCACTGGATAGCGGTCAAGAATATTCTTAAGTACTTAAGAAGGACTAAAGAATATTTCTTGATATATGGAGGCAATAATGAGCTAGCTGTAAAGGGTTACAGTGATGCTAGCTTCCAGACCGACCAGGATGACTATAGATCGCAGTCGGGGTTCGTGTTTTGCTTAAATGGTGGTGTTGTGAGCTGGAAGAGTTCGAAGCAGGACACAGTAGCTGATTCTACAACAGAGGCCGAGTATATTGCTGCATCAGAGGCAGCAAAAGAGGCAGTTTGGATCCGTAAGTTCATCACTGAACTTGGGGTGGTTCTTAGCATCGCTGACCCAGTTGAGCTCTATTGTGACAACAATGGAGCTATAGCACAGGCGAAGGAACCTCGCTCACACCAGCGGACCAAGCACATACTACGGCGCTTCCATCTCATTCGAGAGATTATCGATAGAGGAGATGTGAAGATTTGCAGAGTACCTACAGAGGCTAACATCGCAGATCCCTTGACCAAGGCTTTAGCATAGAGAAAGCATGATGGTCACACTAGGTCAATAGGCCTTAGAGCCTATACTGATTGGCACTAGTGCTAGTGGGAGATTGTTAGTTAGAGCCCTAGAGCCAATCATTTGATGATTGTATGGACTCATTGTATCATATTCTTGTATATTAATAAAGGCATTTGTTTGGTTATTATACTTATTTGTATTAGTGCCAAATAGACTAAGTATAATAGCGTCCTTGAGTAGAAGGTTCATACCTATATCAATCGATTAGTTGAATCGATAGTGAGATGATATAGGGAACACTACTCTAAATCATTCCTAGTCGAGTATTAACATTCAGGGACAATGTTAATACAATAAGACTAGCATGTAGGTCAGCTCGATGACTTGATCTCACAAGTCATGGATATAGAGATATCAAGCTGACACATGGGTATGCATTAGAGAATGTATACTGAATGACCCGCCATGAGAAAGTATCATAGATCATTATATGAGTGTCATATACTTTCTCATGTGGCTATTAGTATGACTATTAGTCCTTAGACCTGAAGTCACCATGGATCCTACATAAGGAGTTATGTACTTTGGTTTCGTCAAACGTCACCCGTAACTGGGTGGACTATAAAGGCGATAACTGGGTATATAACGAATTATGTAGAGGGATGTGAGTGATGTAGATGGGATCTATCCCTCCCATATGACGGGAGCGACATCGGTATTCTTGATAGAGTGAGACCACTAAGTGCATGGCCATGCCCAAATGAGTCAACATTGGATGTTGAGCTCATTTGATCGAGTGAGTCTACTTAGAGTTCAAGATTTAGATTGATTAGAGGATGACACGGTCTATGCCTCATATTGATCAATCTAGATGTCTAGGACAGAAGGACAATGCCACATATATTGTGAGGCGTCACAATTAGTAGTCACAAGGTGATGTCGGATCTCGACATTCTTGTAACTTGGGTAGTAATGATGTGTTGCTAGATACCGCTCATTACTTATGCTCCTAAATGGGTTTAGGGCATTGCCAACGTTACAAGAACCTATAGGGTCACACACTTCGGACAATTAGATAGAGATTAGGTTCATATGATGAACCAAGAGGATTAGATTCATTTGATGAATCAAATTGGATTAAGAGTAATCCTAATTGGGCTAACTTGAGTTCGACTCAAGTTGATTCATGTGTTCAATGAGTTTAATTTAGATTTTGACTCATTGAATTAATTTAATTTAATGAATTAGATTCATTATATTAAGTTGGCTCGAATCAAATGGTTGGATTAGATCAACCATGGTAGAGATTGGGTCAAGTTTGACTTGACTTGAGAAGGAAGACCAAAGGTCAATTTTGACTTGACCTTTTGCCACCTCATTGGTGAGTTGGCATTAGGTGGACCAATAATGATGTTCCACATCATCATGGGTGCCACCTCATGGAAGTTACAAAGTCATTTTCATAATAACTTCACATTAATTGCATTTAATGGGGAGTTACACAATGAAGAGTGGCCGGCCACTTTGGTTTGAATTGTGAATTCATTTTTCCATTCAAGTGGTGTAACTCCTTCTTCTTCCTTGTGTTCTCTCCTTGCTCTCCCTCCTCTTCCTTGCCGTGACCTATCAAGGTGCTAGCACACCTTTGTTTAGGTTTTCTCCATCAAGAATTGTTCGTGTGGATACTTCTAGAGGATCGACACTTGACAGTCTAGAGATCCGGCAACTCCTTGGATGAGCGGGAACGCGAAAGGGCACGCTTCAAGGTATATTCTTAACACATAGATCTAGGAGTAGATCTAAAAGGTTTTTCAAACTCGTACTCGTATTTATTTTTGGTTTTCCTTGCACGGATCCGTTGGCCTTGGGTGATTCGGGGTTTCCGCGACGCGAAAAGCAATTTTCGCGGCCCGAAAAACCCAACAGAAATTAGAGATAAAGCTGCAACCCGTCTAGCCTCATATCGACAACAAATGAGGCAAAATTATAACAAAAGAGTCATCCCTAGATTTTTCCAAGTGGGAGATCTAGTATGGAAGCGTATTAAACCTGTCGGGGATGTCAATAAGTTGGCACCACAATGGGGAGGACCTTACAAAGTGGTGGAAAAGCTTGCATCAGGTTCATATTATCTCCAGGATACCGAAGGAAGAAATCTTGAACGTCCCTGAAGTGCAAATCATTTACAACCTTACCGAACTTGACAAGATCATACCACTCAAGAGTACATCTGAAGGAACAAATCGTAATTATTTGAAGCATGTTCCTGGTAAACTGAGGACAAGTATGTTTACAGTTTATGTACTCTATTTTAACAAATGCAATGCAAAGACAAACACCGCCAAAGAAATAAATGTGGTTCACATAGATTGACAAGTATCAGCAGAACCTTTATAATCTATTCGAACGATCAACAGTGGGGAATCCTAAAGACCTATTCAACTCCCCTAAGAAAAACCTAGAAGTTTTAAAACCATTACATGGTCAGTGCAAACATTATAATTTTGCATAAGAACATAGTCGATCGGGAAATCTCATGAAGTAACTTGGACGGGTCTTCATGGGAGGAACTGGAGACTTTAAACTATCAGAGAACATAGTTAATCAGGAAATCTCATGAAGTAACTCGGACGAGTCTTCATGGGAGGAACCGGAGACTTTAAACTATCACAAGACATAGTCGATCGGGAAATCTCATGAAGTAACTCGGATGGGTCTTCATTGGAGGAACTGGAGACATTAAACTATCACAGAACATAGTCGATCGGGAAATCTCATGAAGTAACTCGGACGGGTCTTCATGGGAGGAACCGGAGACTTTAAACTATCACAGAATATAGTCGATCGAGAAATCTCATGAAGTAACTCGGACGGGTCTTCATGGGAGGAACCGGAGACTTTAAACTATCACAAGACATAGTCGATCAGGAAATCTCATGAAGTAACTCGGACGGGTCTTCATGGGAGGAACCAGAGACTTTAAACTATCACAGAACATAGTCGATTGGGAAATCTCATGAAGTAACTCGGACGGGTCTTCATGGGAGGAACCGGAGACTTTAAACTATCACAGAACATAGTCGATCAGGAAATCTCATGAAGTAACTCTGACGAGTCTTTATGGGAGGAACCGGAGACTTTAAACTATCACAGAACATAGTCGATCGGGAAATCTCATGAAGTAACTCGGACGAGTCTTCATGGGAGGAACCGGAGACTTTAAACCATCACAGAACATAGTCGATCGGGAAATCTCATGAAGTAACTCGGATGGGTCTTCATGGGAGGAACCAGAGACTTTAAACTATCACAGAACATAGTTTATTGGGAAATCTCATGAAGTAACTCGGGAAATCTCATGAAGTAACTCGGACGGGTCTTCGTGGGAGGAACCGGAGGCTTTAAACTATCACAAAAGCCTAATCGATCAGGATTATATGGGCATGATAAATGCAAAGTTATACGGATTTATTCACAAAATTCGGTTGACATTTTATATTAAATCAAAAGCTAGCGTTCAAGGGGGAATCTACGCATATGTCACATTTTCTATCTGGAGGCCCATTCACATGGAAATCTTTATTTAAAATCGCCCGGAGTATTATACTCAGCTCGGAACTCAGGAGTTTTATACAGTGCCTTATATAAAATCGCTCAGGATTATTCATTCTTTTGAAATATGAAGCATACTCGGCACATTTCTATCTGAGTGAAGCATAGAAAGATTACGGAAGATTCTACTGCTTAAAGCCATGTGGTTGTGAAAGATATTATCTGCAAAGGAGTTTATTAAAACAGGATTTAACTTCAAAGAGTAAGCAAGGAATTCTTGAACAAAACTTATACTCAATACGCGGGAGCATTTCAAAGGAGGCATTCTCAAATTAACACAAAAGAGAAATAGGTAAGTATCAAAACTTTCCCATATATCATGATCACTTAATTACAAAGTTTTTTATTACAGTTCCTTTCATTACCAGTTTTTTCATTGCCAATCTTTTTGGATGCTTAGACGTGATTAATTAAAAGGACTTGTTAAATCTGCGGGTAGTTCTTTGTTAAGTCTGTGACATCTTATGAAAGAAGAGGGAGGTTCCTTAGGTAGATAACCGCCCTCTCTCAATTGTTGGAGGATTCTTGACATAGAATGATTTAGAGCACCCACCATTTGACAGACAAATTCTCGGGCAAACGCCGGAGACTTTAGATAAGCCAGGCGCCACTCTTCCCATCGGTTATTCTCTTGCTCCTTATAACTCTGAAAATCAGCTTGTAGTTTAGTATTTTGATCTTTTAAAGTATCTTTCTCCAATTTGAGTTGTTCCAATTCCTTCTGGAGCAGTGACAGCTCGACATCTTGAGCCTTTCTTTGCTCTTGTTCCTGTAGGATAGCGAAGTCATGAGAGGCTAGATCTTGAGCTTGTTCAGAAAGACAGATATTATGAAGCTTCTCTACTTTCTCTAAAACAAGGCTTTTATGAGAAGCATCTAAGAGAGCTTTCTCCTTTAAAGCAATTTCCAGTCGAAGACTAGAGTGTAATCGGTCCACCTATAGCTCCAAAGTTCTCCTTGCAAGCTCTTTGTCTTTCAATAATTGTTGTGATTCCTGTAATTCCTGTCTCAATACCCCTGATTGTTGATCTTGCAAGATCACTTTTCTCTTGCAACTGAATCAGGTCATCATTAGAAGGAGGTAAAGTAACCTTCAATGTCTCTAGTTGAGCTTTCAACTTAGTGTTCTCCCGATCCCGAGCCATGAGTAGCTGGTCTATGTGAAGACTTGAGGCAAGGAAATAAATAAAATAATGATACAGTTATAGATAGTGAGAAGAAGTTAATAGTATGTCATTAAGAATACTTACAGCGACTGCCTAACGACTGTGATTGTCTACCCGATCGGAAATATTGATGCCCTTTAATTGCTCTTGGCCATGTAGCCAAGATTCAGCCAACAATCCTTGTAACTGAAGAGAACCGTAACTAGGGGGATCAGAAGTTTGCCCATTTGAGAAGGCAGACCCAAAGCTTGTCTGAATAAAGGCGAGGAGATTGAAGAAGAAGGAGGTAGGGAAGTGTTACGATCCGCAAGTGTACGGAAATGTCGCAAGTAATATAAAAGATTATCGTATCCACAGGGACTGGAATAAGCACTAGAAATGTCTCAATGCGAATTAGCTAAACAACTATCCAATCGTTTCAAAAGCAAAGTAAAGGTAAACAAATCTAGTATTAGAGATCAACAAACAAGAGTTTAGTGTTTTGGGTTATGATAAAGGAAGATTCTAGGAGTTTCGATTTCTTTGTAAGATTTCTTGGATGTAAATGGTTCACCAATTCTTATCCCTCAATTGCCAAACATGTAGAAAGTTGCCGGTTCCCTCTTGCAATAGACAACCGGCTAAGGACTGAGAAATGTATCTAAATAGGATTAATTAGACATGAACCTATGTTGTCCTTACACAGAAGTGCACCTATTACTATGCCTTCCTCGGATATCAACGTAGAAGCCCACGACTCATTAATCTATCAAGATACAAGAAGCTAATCATAAAATCCATCCTAATCTCTTGAATATCCTTATTTCCTCTTCAAGATTATCTCTCAAACGTCCTTACACGGGCTTGCACCTGTCACGTGGATCCCTCGGATGATCGAGTGAGAGTTTATCTTTACAAAGTCCATAAGAAATCCAAACAATCAATCAAGAATGAGAATTAAGCACAAATCACCATCAATCATTCAAGATCTAATTGATACAAGCAAGATAATGTCATTGAAACAAGAAAATGGCAAATCCATAAGAGATTACATCAATCCATCATACAAATACTCCCTTAATCCTAGAATACAAGATCTACTCCATGAATCGAGGAAGAAAATCCGAAGAAATAGAGATTACAAGCATTCCTTGAATCCCCAATCCAAGAAAACAAGAAGAGGGGAAAAGAGAAAACTTATCTACGAAGAAGCCTTGTCTTCGGATCCAATCCTCGCTCCGGAGTCGAAATCGTCGAGATCTCCCTTAGAATCGCCCAGAAATCCTCCCAAGAATGGGAGGAAACCACCAAATCTTGCTTTCTCCCAAAGGGGGAGAGATCCCCTTTCAATTCATGAAGAAGGGTTTAAATAGAGGAGGGAATCGGGCGCCACACGACCCATGACACGGCAGTGTGAGATTCACACGGCCATGTCCTCCTCTCGCCGTGTGACTCCACACGGCCGGAACCCTTCTGCTCTCTGGAAATGCTATACGGCCGTGTGGTGCACACGGCACCTGCTTGGTCTCTGGAAGTCTCACACGGCCGTGTAGATCCACACGGCCATGTAAGGCTTCTTCTCTGGTTGGCTTCAAATCTTGACACGGCCGTGCGAGGTCCACACGGCCATGTCATCTTCCTCTTCTGTTGGTGCCAAACTCCACACGGCCCGAGCTCCATCCCAGTGCATGGCCGTGTGAGGTACACGGCCCGGTGCTTTCTCCCTTCGTTTCCTCCAATGCATGCCCAAAGATGTAGATTCTTCACCAAATCGACTCCTGTGTACAGAAAATGCACAAAAAGCAGATCTCGGAACCAAAAGAGTAAATATGCTAAAAGGAAAGATGGGAGTATAAAAATGCATAGATCAAGCATGCTCAAAGTATGTAAATGTGCGTAAAAACATGCATAAAGGAGTATATAATCTACGCACATCACACCCCCAGACTTAAACCTTTGCTTGTCCTCAAGCAAAATGCTGCAGTCTAAATTCATATGTTCTACAACACATTCATAAAACCCAGTGCACTTTCCTAATTCTATCAAAAAGTTTCATTAACAGGCATGATCATGGAAACAAGTAAAGTATGGTTCAAGCATAAAAATCTTGTGCGCAGTGTAAAAGTAACTCAACACCCTTCAAGTTTCAATCCATGTCCTAGTCAAGTCGTCATCAAATTTGAATTCCTAATGTTTCCAGTGAAAGACAAGTAACCAGTGATAGACACTTACTTACCATTCACTTGGTTCATATTTCTCAACTAACCCAAGGTCTCAAAGGTGTGCTCAATCTCAAGAGAAGCTAAACAGTCATTTCCCCAGTAACCTAACTCGGTCTCAAAGGGGTGACTTGCTAGATTCCACTCATGACAACTGTTTTTTATATCCCTTATTGTTCATTTTTTTTTTATAAGTGTTTGCATTGTGCAAAACTTATTCACAAATGTACTTTTAGCACACATGTTGGGATATTTTGATTTTTCCAAATGAGCTTTAATGATTTGAGCTTCATCCAGTAACCAAAATGAAAGTTGAGAGATCACCATGGAAACCAAGTACTAAGCAAACAAGATGAATCATGACTATTTCAATGACATCAACTATTCAAGCATCAAGCACAAGTGTAGTGAAGATAAAATCCTTAAGGTTGAACCAAAACTAAAACTCATCACCATAAGATTCTTAGCTTATTAATGCTTCCCAAGATAGAAAAAAGAACTACACAAAGTTTACTAGTAGCATCATGCGAACATCATGAATCGAGACAATAATCATGCTAACATTTCACTTGAATCCAAGAAAGCATATAAGTGAAGATTTGATGTTCTCAATTTTTTTTTTTTTTTGCCATGATTATTTCAAAAACAAGCAAAATAAAGCAACAAGCAAAGAAAATAAGAACCAACATGAAAAACTAATCAAAAACTAAAAACTGAAAACCAAACTAAACAATACATGACACCAATACATGACACCCCCCCAGACTTAAACCTTTCATCGTCCCGATGAAATCAGTATGGTGGAGGAGGTGGAAGATCAGGAAAATCAGGGAAGGAAGATGCAAAATCCTTAACAAACCATTTAACTTTGTTTCTGAAAAAATTATGATATTCAAACAATTTATCAATATCATCCTGCACAAATCTCATACAACCTCTAAAATCTTCATGAAATTCCATTTTAGCCCTATAAGCATTCATCATTTTAGAAATCTTATCACACAATTCTCTTTCGCTCTTGAAACAATCTTGTAGCTTTTTAAATAGTTCCTCCTCCATAAACTTCTTATCTTCAAGAAATTCATTAGTTGAATCTAAATCACTATGAATATTCTTTAAAGCAGAATTAAGTTCTTGAAACATAAAACTATGAATCTCTTGGTTACCCTTAGAAACATTTTTTTGAGTAAAAGTTGACAAAGCTCTAGATTGTTGCCTAGCTAACTTTAAACACCAATTCTCTTTATTATGAATTGTAGTAAAATCATGATTGGGCAATTTTAAAGGGAAACCATTTTTAATGACTAAACTAAATCCATGCTCTTCATGTTTAATCATTTTCATTGCTAAACATGAATTGGAATCCAACGTACAAAAACTCTCCACCACCTCTAATTCACTCAAATCACATCCTAATATTAAGGCCAATTGAGTAAGTAATCCCCCCAAAATAATAGGTGTGGTAGAATTTGATTTCCCTAATTTTGCCAAATGTCTAAGAAAGAAATAACCAGAATTAATTGGAACATTTTCGACCATTGCCCACAAACAATACAAGTCTACAAGTCTTACCGATCCCTCTTTGTCCTCCCTTCCAAATATAGTGTTTTTCATGACCAAATAAGCATATTTAAAAATAGGATTGATAATTTGGCAAACTCTGGAATTATGAGGATCAAATAACGGTTGTTCAGAGATTTGTTGCCAAAAATGTGAATTCTCAAATTGGGGCAAAATCACACACACATCATTCTTTGGCAACTCATAACAAGTATTAAAATCTCCCAACGTCCATTCATAATTTTCATTAAACAACCGGAATTTACACTTCCCCCCTCCTTGAACATTATCAACTTCTATTGAGCTTAAAAATTCAAGAACAATTCTAGGATAAGTAGGATATCTCATGTTCACTAAACCACTCCATCCTATCCTTTCAAATAGCCAAACTAAATCATCCTTAAACCCTAAAGTTTCTAAAGTTTTGACATCAAGAAACCTAGTACCTAAAAGAGGTCGTTTACATAAAGACGAATATCTATACCGTTGCTCATCACTAGAGAAAACAATACCAAAGTCATTAGAAATACCTTTAAAGCAAACATTCCTCTCCTTTCTTGTAACCACCTTCTCCTTCCCTTTTCTTGTGGCCGAAATCTCCTCAATCACGTTTTCCATGGAAGAAAATCTAATCTCCTAAAGAAGAATGAGAAGGAAAAATTGGAAGAAGTAATTCAATCCTTTAGAAATGGGGAGATAGGGAAAAGGAGCAAGCGGCGTTACACGGCCGTGCGCCGCCCCCACCCCGTGCCCTAATTCCTTAAGAAGATGTGGATCAGGCCGTGTGATATCACACGGCCATGATCATTTCTCATCGCACGGCCGTGTCTGTGACACGGCCCCCTTCCCTTTCTCTCTGGATTCCCGACACGGGATGTGTCTGTGACACGGCCTAAACATCTTCTTTCACGGGTTTCTTCGCACGGCCATGTCTAGGACACGACCTATTCGTCTTTCCCCTCGGGATTTTCTGCACGGCCGTGTCTATGACACGGCCTATACCTTTTTCTCCTCGGGAGATCCCACACGGCCGTGTCTGGATGACACGGCCCAAACACTTCCCTTCTCTGCAACCTTTGCCTGGCCGTGTATAGCACACGGCCTGACTCTGTTTTGCACCTAACCTGAAAACAAAAATAAAAAACAAGTAAAAACCAACAAAATGAATTTACACTAGCTAAAAAAAATTCAATCTGGAGGGCGAGGTTCAGAAAAATACAACCTTTGTACCTCTTCTATTTTCGTGCCATGAATATATTTTTTCAGTCGTTGACCATTTACCTTAATTATCCCAAAATCTTTGTTCCAAATATCTATAGCTCCAAAAGGATAAACCTTCTTTACCTCATATGGACCCGTCCACCTTGACTTAAGCTTCCCAGGAAAAAGTTTTAATTTTGAATTGAACAACAAAACCAAATCTCCCACATTAAAGTCTTTACGAAGAATGTGTTGATCGTGCCATTTCTTTGTCCTTTCTTTGTAAGATTTAGCATGCTCATATGCATCCATCCTTAATTCATCAAGTTCGTTCAACTGAAGCTTCCTTTTCTCCCCTGCTCCTTTTAAATCCATATTCAAATTTGCAATTGCCCAATAAGCCTTATGTTCTAGTTCAACTGGAAGATGACAAGGCTTACCATAAACTAATCGAAATGGGGTCATCCCTATAGGAGTTTTATAAGCAGTTCGATAAGCCCATAAAGCATCATCTAGTTTCAACGCCCAATCCTTCCTTGAAGTAGATACAGTCTTTTCCAATATGGACTTAATTTCTCGGTTAGATATCTCAGCTTGCCCATTAGTCTGAGGATGATAAGGTGTTGCTACTTTATGCTTCACTCCATATCTTCTAAGTAAGTTTTCAAACTGTTTCTCTATAAAATGTGATCCTCCATCACTAATGACTGCCCTTGGCACCCCAAATCTTGGAAAGATAATACTCCTAAATAATTTGATAACTGTTCTCGCATCGCACGTAGGAGATGCCACAGCTTCTACCCATTTGGACACATAATCTACTGCCACAAGAATATACCTATTCCCATATGAAAGAGGGAAAGGTCCCATGAAATCAATTCCCCAAACATCAAATAACTCAACCTCAAGAATGTAATTTAACATTGTTTCATTTCTTCTAGTTATATTCCCAGTTCTCTGACATTGGTCACAGGATTGAACAAACAACTTAGCATCCTTGAATAAAGTTGGCCAATAAAATCCTACTTGAAGAATCTTCGTAATCGTTTTTGAACTACCCAGATGTCCACCATAGGACGAAGAATGGCAATGAAACAAGATATCTCTAACCTCTTCTTCAGGTATACATCTTCGATAAATCACATCATTGCATTTCTTGTACAGGAGAGGTTCATCCCACACATAATTCTTAACTTCTGAAAAAAACTTTTTCCTTTGTTGATGAGAAAAATCCGGAGGTAACACTCCACTAGCAAGGAAATTCACAAAATCTGCATACCAAGGAGTTTTCACACTTGATAAGGCTAGTAAGTGTTCATCCGGGAATATGTCATCAATAGGTAAATCAACATCCACCTCATTTTCTGACTTTTGAGATATTCTAGACAAATGATCCGCTACTACATTTTCAGCTCCTTTCTTATCCCTAATCTCAAGGTTGAACTCTTGCAAAAGTAAAATCCACCTGATTAATCTAGGTTTAGCGTCCTTCTTTCCAAGTAGATACCGGATAGCTGCATGATCAGTATATACTATTACTCTTGATCCCACTAGATAAGATCTAAATTTATCAATAGCAAATACCACTGCCAATAATTCTTTTTCCGTAGTAGAATAGTTTACTTGGGCTGCATCAAGTGTTTTACTTGCATAATGGATCGCATGCAAAATCTTATTTCTTCGCTGTCCCAAAACTGCTCCTACAGCGAAATCACTAGCATCACACATTATTTCAAAAGGAAGATCCCAATCAGGTGCTTGAATGACTGGAGCTGTTGTAAGAGCACTCTTGATTTTATTGAAGGCTTCAATACATTCGCTATCAAAACAAAACTCAACATCTTTAATCAACAGATTAGTTAATGGCTTGGAAATCTTTGAAAAGTCCTTAATAAAGCGTCTATAGAAGCCAGCATGTCCTAAAAAACTCCTAACTCCTTTTATATTGATGGGTGGGAGTAATTTGTCTATTACTTCCACTTTTGCTGGATCTACCTCAATACCACGCTCTGAAATTTTATGCCCCAAAACTATCCCTTCCTTAACCATAAAATGACATTTTTCCCAGTTCAACACTAGGTTTGTATCTTCACACCTTTTTAGAACAGTAGAAAGATTTGACAAACAAGAATCAAAGTCATTCCCATAAACTGAGAAGTCATCCATGAAAACCTCCATAATTTTCTCTATTAAATCTGAAAAAACTGCCATCATGCACCTCTGAAAAGTGGCTGGAGCATTACAAAGCTCAAATGGCATCCGACGATAGGCAAAGGTACCATAAGGGCAAGTAAAAGTAGTCTTCTCCTGATCTTGAGGATGAATTGGAATTTGAAAAAAACCAGAATATCCGTCCAAGTAACAAAAATAAGAATGTTTAGCCAATCTTTCAAGCATTTCATCAATAAATGGTAAAGGGAAATGATCCTTCCTTGTTTCTTTATTCAACTTCCGATAATCAATGCACATTCGCCACCCCGTCACGGTTCGTGTTGAAATTAGCTTATCTTCTTCATTCTTGATAACAGTCATTCCTCCTTTTTTTGGAACCACGTGGACTGGACTCACCCATGCACTATCCGAAATTGGGTAAATAATCCCCGCATCAAGTAGTTTAATCACTTCCTTCTTTACTACCTCTTTTAAATTTGGATTTAGTCTCCTTTGATGCTCAATTGAGTTCTTGTACCCCTCTTCAAGTAAAATTCTATGCATACAGAGAGATGGACTAATCCCTTTTATATCTTCTATTGTATATCCAATGGCCTTTCTATGCAACCTTAACTCATCCAACAGTCTCTTTGTTTCAAACTCATTTAACTGAGCACTAATTATAACTGGATAAGTAGAATTCGGCCCAAGAAATTCATACTTAAGATTTGGGGGTAATGGTTTAAGTTCAAGTTGAAGTGGTACTATCTCTGGAAAAACTGGCTCTTGTTCTATCAACATAGTCTCCTCCTCAGCCAAGCTTTCTTCTAACAACTCTTCATTGTCTAAAGACAGATCTTCCTCCTTATGATCACCAAGACATATCCCCGTTTCTGTTGAAAATGCTTTTTCACCAAATGTTTTTGATAATGATGCACAACACCAAGGAAATAATGTTTGGAAATCACTTTGATTCAAGATAAGCCCTTTTTCAACATCATCCTTTCCTCCAATGATATCCATTGTCAAGAATGAACTATCTTGCTCTGCCCAATCATTGGAATTTTGCGTGATTCTGCCAACTATCTCAAAAGTTTCTTCTAGACTTTTTTTCAAAAATGATCCTCCAGATGCTAAATCCAGTTGATTCTTATTTGAGAAAGAAAGCCCAACATAGAACAAATGCATAATTAACCATTTCTCAATTCCATGATGTGGACATAACTGCAGAAGAGAAGAATATCTTTACCAGGCTTGGTACAATTTTTCTCCATCCAATTGCTTAAAATTTAAAATTTGACTTCTAAAATAAGTAGTTTTCCTTGGAGGGAAATATTGGTCAAGGAATTTTTGCTCTAACTCATCCCATGTTCTGATACTTTGAGACTTTAGAGAGTTGTACCATCTTTTTGCAGCACCCTTCAGACTAAAAGGAAAAGCAAGCAGCTGAATAATATCAGATGAAACTTCTTCATATTTCAAAGTACAACAATATATATAAAACTCCATCAAATGGGAATAAGGATTTTCAATCTCTAATCCTCCAAACTGAGTTTTCTGAACCATGGAAACAAAAGATGGTTTCAGTATAAAATTTCTTGCTTGTATGTTAGGGTAAACAATTGCTCCCATTTGTTTTGCAGACTTCGGAGCTCCATAATCTCCTAGTGACTTGCACACCATGTTTAGATATTCTTGTTCTTCGATTTGCCTTTGCAGAATTCTTCTTTTATGGAAAGTTCTATCAATCTCAGGGTCAAAAGGAAAGAATTCCCCTGCAAAGTTAGATCTTCGCATACACAAGAACAAGATTGCAGATAACAATTCGACACAAAAAGGAAAATAAAAGAATAAAAAATGCAGAATTGAATTTGTACAAAAAGAATTAACAAGAAGTGAAAGTTATACAAGAAACTAAAAAAAACAGAAATCTAATGATTAGTTACAACTATGCAATATGAAAGGAAAACAAATGTTATGTTTAGTCTAACTCAATTGATAATTCCTAATGTTATAGCGCAGTCCCCGGCAACGGCGCCAAAAACTTGTTACGATCCGTAAGTGTACGGAAATGTCGCAAGTAATATAAAAGATTATTGTATCCACAGGGACTGGAATAAGCACTAGAAATGTCTCAATGCGAATTAGCTAAACAACTATCCAATCGTTTCAAAAGCAAAGTAAAGGTAAACAAATCTAGTATTAGAGATCAACAAACAAGAGTTTAGTGTTTTGGGTTATGATAAAGGAAGATTCTAGGAGTTTCGGTTTCTTTGTAAGATTTCTTGGATGTAAATGGTTCACCAATTCTTATCCCTCAATTGCCAAACATGTAGAAAGTTGCTGGTTCCCTCTTGCAATAGACAACCGGCTAAGGACTGAGAAATGTATCTAAATAGGATTAATTAGACATGAACCTATGTTGTCCTTACACAGAAGTGCACCTATTACTATGCCTTCCTCGGATATCAACGTAGAAGCCCACGACTCATTAATCTATCAAGATACAAGAAGCTAATCATAAAATCCGTCCTACTCTCTTGAATATCCTTATTTCCTCTTCAAGATTATCTCTCAAACGTCCTTACACGGGCTTGCACCTGTCACGTGGATCCCTCGGATGATCGAGTGAGAGTTTATCTTTACAAAGTCCATAAGAAATCCAAACAATCAATCAAGAATGAGAATTAATCACAAATCACCATCACTCATTCAAGATCTAATTGATACAAGCAAGATAATGTCATTGAAACAAGAAAATGGCAAATCCATAAGAGATTACATCAATCCATCATACAAATACTCCCTTAATCCTAGAATATAAGATCTACTCCATGAATCGAGGAAGAAAATCCGAAGAAATAGAGATTACAAGCTTTCCTTGAATCCCCAATCCAAGAAAACAAGAAGAGGGGGAAAGAGAAAACTTATCTACGAAGAAGCCTTGTCTTCGGATCCAATCCTCGCTCCGGAGTCGAAATCGTCGAGATCTCCCTTAGAATCGCCCAGAAATCCTCCCAAGAATGGGAGGAAACCACCAAATCTTGCTTTCTCCCAAAGGGGGAGAGATCCCCTTTCAATTCATGAAGAAGGGTTTAAATAGAGGAGGGAATCGGGCGCCACACGGCCCCGTGACACGGCCGTGTGAGATTCACACGGCCATGTCCAGTTCCCTCTCTGCCAAAGCTGCACAGCCGTGTGACTCCACACGGCCAGAACCCTTCTGCTCTCTGGAAATGCTACACGGCCGTGTGGTGCACACGGCCACAGCCTGCTTGGTCTCTGGAAGTCTCACACGGCCGTGTAGATCCACACGGCCATGTAAGGCTTCTGCTCTGGTTGGCTTCAAATCTTGACACGGCCGTGCGAGGTCCACACGGCCATGTCATCTTCCTCTTCTGTTGGTGCCAAACTCCACACGACCCGAGCTCCATCCCAGTGCATGGCCGTGTGAGGTACACGGCCCGGTGCTTTCTCCCTTCGTTTCCTCCAATGCATGCCCAAAGATGTAGATTCTTCACCAAATCGACTCCTGTGTACAGAAAATGCACAAAAAGCAGATCTCCGAACCAAAAGAGTAAATATGCTAAAAGGAAAGATGGGAGTATAAAAATGCATAGATCAAGCATGCTCAAAGTATGTAAATGTGCGTAAAAACATGCATAAAGGAGTATATAATCTACGCACATCAGGAAGAAAGAGATGCAATGGAAGGAAGTAGTAGAAACAAGAGCAGCAGAAGAAGAACTAGATGGAATAGAAGGTGGCAATGTAAGGGATACTGACTCAGTCGTGTGAACGTAAATTGCTGAAGGCCCAGCACTAGGAGAAGATCTCCGGCAAGGTGTTCATTTTGCCCGTAGCCCATAAGCCAAAGGAGGAAAGGCCAATGCAAGAGGTGGAGAAGACGTAGAAGGGATAATGATCATCTCAGAAGCAGAAGCAGAAGCAGAAGGAGCTGAAATAATAGCACGAGAAGAGGGGATGAGTAGACTAGGTCTCATCATCCTAAGAGTAGGATTAGAGATAATATGGGTAGGAGTCATCGGTGCCTTACCTCTCTCAAGAGAAATGGGCGCTGGAACAAGCAGAGCTTGCACAAAAGTACCAAAAAGATCGCCAAAGGAGGCATCCTCAGTAAGCTTTGGCTTTCTGATTAAGGCAATGAAAGGCTCTTCTTCTTCCTCTTCCATGGCTGTGACAACTTCCGCTTGTTGCTCTTCTTTAGACAGCAAGCCCAGAGTATAAGAATTAGGATTAGCTCGACGAGTTCGTAGCCATTCTTCTCCAAGGCTATTTACAAAAGACTTAGTCATGATAGTATTTCTATACATGAAGGCTGGAAGAAGAGCATCGGCTGAAACGTAGGAATTAAGCACCGTTATAAGGGAGATATACTAATCAGTAAATATCGCATGAAATGTTTATACATACCGAAAGAACAATCCAAGGGAGTGTCAATATTACCTATCCCAAAGAGGAACATTAAACCCTCCACAAAATAGCCTGGAATGCAGTTGAACAAAATAGCCTTAGGGCGAGATTGAAACTTGAAGACACCCATATCTAACTAGCGCGGAACAAAGAAGTGATGAAAAAGACGGGGAGATAAGGGAAAGTCTAGCAGCTTAGATACTCCAATGAAACCCATGAGAATAGAAAAAGACTGAGGGATAAGCTGGTTGAGGGGAAGGTTGAAGTATATGTTGGGTTTTTCGGGCCGCGAAAACCGCTTTTCGCGTCGCGGAAACCCCGAATCACCCAAAGCCGTAGATCCGTGCAAAGAAAATCGAACGAAAATTACGAGTACGAGTTTCAAAATTTTAGATCTACTCCTAGATCTACATGTTAAGAATTTTACCCTTGAAGCGTGCCCTCGCAAATCCCGCTCGTCCAACGGTACGCCGAATCTCGAGAGTGTCAACGTAGACACTCCTCTAATGATATCCACACGAACAAGGAGTGTCTCTCACACTCAAAGGATGGAGAAGAGAGACCCCAAGTGTGCTAGCACTTTCTAGGGCTCTCGGATGGAATGGAAGAAGAAAGGAGATCAAAGAAGAGAGGATAAAAACCAAGAACACTCTTCTATGTGACCTTCACTTACCTTTTGTACTTTTTGGGAACTCAAATCACCCTCTCCACTCTTGGAACCTCACGACAACAGCACCATGGAGAGAAGAGAGACCACCCAAGGAGGAAGAAGAAGGAGTTAATAACAATTAAAATGAAAAACATCAATTCCCTTCATTTTGAGTGGCCGGCCACAATGAGAGTAATTACTCTCATTAATGTGGCCGACCACATTAAAACAAAGAAGGAAGTGTAACTTCCATTAAGTGGCATAATCATGTATTAACTATGATGATGTGGCACATCATCATTGGCCACTTAATGCCAAGTCACACATATGATGTGGCAAAGTCAAGTCAAACTTGACTCTTCCTCTTCCTCTCAAGTCAAGTCAAACTTGACTTAATCTCTCTCTCATGGTTGATCTAATCAAACCATTTAATTCAAGCCAATTTAATATAATGAATCTAATTCATTTAATTAAATTGATTCAATGAATCATAATCTAAATTAGACTCATTGAACACATGAATCAACTTGAGTCTAACTCAAGCTAGCCCAATTTGGATTACTCTTAATCCAATTTAATTCATCAAATGAATCTAATCCTCTTGGTTCATCATATGAACCTAATCTCCATCCACTTGTTCTTTGTGTGTGACCCAATAGGTTCTTGTAACGTTGGCAATGTTCCTAAACTCCTTTAGAAACATAAGCAATGAGCGGCATCTAGCAATACATCATTGCTACCCAAGTTACAAGAATGTTGAGATCCAACATCACCTTGTGACTACTAATTGTGACTCCTCACAATATGTGACATTGTCCTTCTATCCTAGACATCTAGATTGATCAATGTGAGGCATAGACCATGTCATCCTCTAATCAATCTAAATCTTGAACTCCAAGTAGACTCACTCGATCAAATGAGCTCAACATCTAATGTTGACTCATTTGGGCATGACCATGCACTTAGTGGTCTCACTCTATCAAGAATACCGATGTCGCTCCCGTCATATGGGAGGGATAGATCCCATCTACATCACTCACATCCCTCTACATAATTCGTTATATACCCAGTAATCACCTTTATAGTCCACCCAGTTACGGGTGACGTTTGACGAAACCAAAGTACATAACTCCTTATGTAGGGATCCATGGTGACTTCAGGTCTAAGGACTAATAGTCATACTAATAGCCACATGAGAAAGTATATGACACTCATATAACGATCCATGATACTTTCTCATGGTGGGTCATTCAGTATACATTCTCCAATATATACCCATGTGTCAGCTTGATATCTCTATATCCATGACTTGTGAGATCAAGTCATCGAGTTGACCTACATGCTAGTCTTATTGCATTAACATTGTCCCTGAATGTTAATACTCGACTAGGAATGATTTAGAGTAGTGTTCCCTATATCATCTCACTATCGATTCAACTAATCGATTGATATAGGTATGAACCCTTTACTCAAGGACGCTATTAATACTTAGTCTATTTGGCACTAATACAAATAAGTATAATAACCAAACAAATGCCTTTATTAATATACAAGAATATGATATACATGAGTCTATACAATCATCAAATGATTGGCTCTAGGCAAAAGTCTTGGCAGGAAAGTCTTGGCAGGTCGATGGCTTCAGGCAAAAGTCCTGGGGGGTGGTAACCCTAGGTGGAAAGTTCTGGTGTCGCGAACCAGGTGAAAGACTGGACTAGCCGGGAAGCGGATGTCCAGCAGAAAGTCCGGAAGCATCGAGTGCTGAGCAAAAGTCCAGTCGATCTGGAGGATCGACTGGCAACAGGTAAATCTCCTGAGTGGAGTAGGTGAGGATGCGTTCCCCGTAGAGGGAACAGTAGGCGTCGGGTCGACCTAGGGTTTCCGGTCGGAAACCCGAAGTCAGACTCGGACAGTCCGGAGACTGTCTATACTTCATTTATCATGTTTATTGTGCTAACTTTGTGTTGCAGGATATTGTTTGGGACTAACGTATCTTGCAGGTGCAAAGGAGCAACCTAAAGCCTCGGATGAACAGTGTCCGAGGCGCCTCCATGGAGCTTGGAGGCGCCTCGGGTGCAAAAGCTGAGCTGGCTGTGAAAGTTCATCGAAGGCGCCTTGAAGGGAGTATAAGGCGCCTTGAGCAGGGTATAAGGCGCCTCCAAGGGATGAAGTTCGACCAGTTCAGATCTGATCCACGCGGAAGACTAGGCAGCATGGAGGCGCCTTGAACAGCCTTTAAGGCGCCTTGAACACCCTTTATAAGGGGGTTTCGACCAGCACTTCAAGGTATCAAGTTTGAGGCTTTCCTTCTTCAACGTGCTGCTAACAAAATCATTCCGAAGTGCTGCTACAACATTCCGACAACCCGAAGCTCCGCTTTCTTCTTCTTTAAGTTGTCGGTATAACTTTTATTATAATACTTTCTTTGTAAGAAGCTTGTAATTCTTATCGAGATTATAGTTGTTGCCCACCGGAAGTGATCAAGGATCGCGGGCCTTCGAGTAGGAGTCGCCTTAGGCTCCGAACGAAGTAATTCCCTGTGTCTCTGTGATTGATTGTTTTATTCCGCTGCTTATTACTCCGATAATTCGTTAGATTTCCGATAATCATACAAAATAGCCACGAGCGCTATTCACCCCCCCTCTAGCGCGTCTCGATCCAACATAGATCTGTATCCCAAGAATGCGGGATGCCTCACCTAAGTCCTTTCATTGAGAAGCAACTCCCTAGCCAGGTCTTGACAGATTGAAGCATAGGGATGTCCTTCCCAATGAGTAGTATGTCATCCACATACAATATGAGGAAGACAACTATATCCCCTACAACCTTCTTGTAGACACAAGGCTCATCTTCGTTCTTGATGAAACCAAACTGTTTGATTGCATCATCGAATCGAAGATTCCAGCTCCGAGAAGCTTGCTTTAGTCCATAAATGGACCTATGCAGCTTGCATACTCTGCTAGTATGCTGTGGATCTACAAAACCCTCATAGATAAGTCCATCCATGTCAGTCTTTCTCTTAAAGACCCACTTACACCCAATGGATTTTACCTCTTCAGGTGGATCAACCAAAGTCTATACTTGGTTGGTGTACATGGATTCCATCTTGGATCTTATGGCCTCTAGCTATTTCTCGGAATCTGGTCTCATCACAGCTTCCTGATAGGTGGTAGGCTTATCCTCTATGAGCACAATGTCATCATGGTCAGACAAGAGAAATGAGTATCTCTCAGGCTGACGACGTACCCTATCAGACTTGCGAAGAGGTATGTCTACTTGAACTGGTTGTTGTTCCTCAACTTCTTATGGAACAACATCATCCACAACACTTTGTGGTTCCAGTTCAATTTCCATCGAGGCTTCAGTGCTAGTATTCGCATCTTGAACTTCTCCAAGATCGAACGTGCTCCCACTAGTCTTTCTAGAAATAAAGTCCCTTTCTAGAAAGACCCCAGTCTTTGCCACAACTACCTTGTGGTGACTGAGAATGTAGAAGTAATATCGCTTAGTTTCCTTGGGATATCCGATGAAATAGCACTTGTCGGATTTGGGTCCTAATTTGTCTGAGACTTGACGTCGTACGTAGGCCTCACAACCCCAAATCCTCATGAAAGACACCTGGGCATCTCTCCCAGTCCATATCCTATATGGTGTCTTTATCACGGCCTTGGATGGAACTCGGTTGAGAATGAAAGCTGCCGTGTCTAGTGCATAGCCCCAAAGGTATGTCGGAAGATCTGTGTGACTCATCATAGATCGTACCATATCTAACAGGGTACGATTCCTCCTTTCGGATACACCATTCCCCTGTGGTGTTCCAGGAGGAGTGAGTTGGGATAGAATCCCACACTCAGCTAAATAGTCACGAAACTCATGGCTTAAGTATTTACCACCTCGATCTGATTGAAGTATTTTAATACTCTTGCCAAGCTAGTTCTGTACTTCATTCTTGAATTCTTTGAACTTTTCAAAGGATTCGGACTTATGTGTCATCAAGTACACATAACCATATCTACTGAAGTCATCAGTAAATGTGATGAAGTATCTATAACCGCCTCTAGCAGCGACATTGAAAGAGCCAGATACATCACTATGTATGTGTCCTAACAAATCAGTCGCTCTCTCGCTGTGCCCACTAAAGGGAGTCTTGGTCATCTTGCCTCGTAGGCATGACTCGCATATCTCATATGATTCAAAATCAAATGAATCCAGCAAACCATCCTTATGGAGCTGGGATAAGCGCTTGTCATTTATATGACCTAAGCGACAGTGCCTGAGATAGGTGTGGTTCATATCGTTCGATTTGAACCTCTTGGTACTAACGTTATAGATAGAGCTCTCGAGGTCTAGAATATAGAGTCCATTCATCAGAGGTGCACTACAATGGAACATATCGTTTAAATAGACAGAACAACATTTGTTCTTTATTATAAACGAGAATCCTTTCTTGTCTAAACAAGAAACTGATATAATGTTCTTTGTCAATGCAGGCACATAACAACAATCGTCTAACTCTAGTATAAGCCCAGAGGGCAGAGATAGAAAATAAGTCCCTACAGCAACCCGTGCTCCATTGCCTACTCGTAGGTCTATCTCGCCCTTTGTCAATGCTCTGCTATTTCTCAGTGCTTGTACATTAGTACAAATGTGTGAAGCACATCCGGTATCTAATACCCACGACGAAGAAATAGAGAGGTTGACTTCTATAACATTTATACCTGAAGTAGAAATTTTATTTCTCTTCTTCGTAAGATCTTCCAGGTATTCTTTGGAGTTCCTCTTCCAGTGCCTTGCTTGTCCTTGATATAGGTGACAAAGATGTTCAACCATATCGTAAGCGCTCATCAACTCATGTTGCTTCTGAAGCTCAGAGTTCATGGTTGCGAGCATAAGATAGGACACATCTAATGCGTCATCTTGATGCTTCTTGTAAGCATCTCGGTCTGCTCGCGTGGCAATGGCAGGAGGAGCCTTCGGAATGGGATGCTCCAGAACGTACAGTTTACGTTCTTGAGTGAGAACTATTCTCAGGTTCCTGTACCAGTCCAGGAAATTTGCTCCGTTGAGCTTGTCCTTCTTAAGGACAGAACGCAGGGAGAAAGAGTTCGTATTCGACGTCATGGTTATCTACAACAGAAAATTTGTAGAAATAAATATCATATTCTTTTAAAATCATTTAATTAGGCCTTTTTAATTAAATGATGCTCCCACTGAATTCTATAATTCTTGTGGGACAAGATCCACATCATACTAACCCTTGAGTTAGCTTTGGCTAATAAGCCCAAGGCTTAGTATGATCGGTAGGTAACGATTACCAATTACATCTCTATGCAACTCTTGTTTATAAAATCAATATCCGCATTTATATTAAAACTCGAGTTAGCTTTGGCTAATACGCCCGAGAATTAATATAGATGTGATTTTGACCTATCTTTTCCAACCGTTTGAAGAATGCCTATAGTTGACTCGATCTAACTGAGCAACTAGGAATACTCAATCTAATTGAGTTTGTATTCACCCATGCATTGATAAGCGGGACCAAGATTGTCCCTCCGTACCCTACCAAGATAATATATATTGCTCTGCTTTGGCAGATTCAACAATACATGTGATCCAACAATACATGTGATCGAGGTAGTGATAGGCATCACGGCACGGTTAGGCATTTAGAGTTGGTTCGATCGAGATCTAATCTAATCGAAAAAGGATGCATCTTGTGCACGACTTAGATCTAATCTAATCGCAAGGGAGCATCATGTGCACGACTTAGATCTAATCTAATCGTAAGGCACTAATTAATTAATTATTTATTAAACATGCATCATATACATAAGCAATTAACTAATTAATCTATTTGTGATTTAGTCATGGCCCTACTACGATCTTCTCAAGCCAATGAGAAGATCGAATAGTCAACCTAGGGTCAACAGCTTCTCCAAGCTTCTCCCTTTGACCACCTTGTGTTGCTCGTGCCCGCCTCGGAACTCCGTCTCGTGTGGACCCTCCACCGCTCCAATTTGTACATTACAATTTGAAACTCGAGTTACATTCGAGTCTAAATCTAATTTACAACCAGAATATATGAGAAAGGCACGACGCGCAGGTCGCGGAAAATAAAAACATACAACACGCGCAAATACATAACGGCACGCAGGCCGTATTATGAATTACAACACAATCCAATCATATTGGGTTTTTGGGCCATGACTATCACAAAATTAATATATAATTCAAAATTATATATTTTCATAATTTTCTATAATTTTTAAAATTAATTTTTACAATTTTTACGAGTAAAATTTCCCGGCGCAATCGCGAAACGGATCCCCTTGCGGGGCCAGGGGCAGCGCCCCTACCCGCGATCTAACCATCGCGAGGGTTCCTTTGCGATCCTACAGCGCCTTAGCCCACTGTCCCAAAACAATTTGGAACGAAACCTTTGAGAAGAATTTTCCCGGCGGTCCCGATTAGCGATTTCGGGCGCAATCGCGAAGCAAATCCCCTTGCGGGGTTAGGGGAAGTGCCCCTACCCACGATCTAACCATCGTGAGTTTCTCCTAAGCGATCTTACAGCGCCTTCGCTCGCTGTCCCAAACGGATTTGGGTCGAAACATCACCGTTTTGGAAAAATCTTCCCGGTAGTCGAAGCCTACAAGCGTCTAAACACTTGTGCTTCGATTACTCGAGAAAAATACTCATAAAAACCCAAAAATCATAATTTTACAGAAAATTACAGAAACTTTAGTTTTCATAAAACCAAAAAATTAAACTCGTACAAGCCTTGCACGTGGCTCTAATACCACTGTTGGATTTTTCGGGCCGCGAAAACCGCTTTTCGCGTCGCGGAAACCCCGAATCACCCAAAGCCGTAGATCCGTGCAAGGAAAACCGAACGAAAATTACGAGTACGAGTTTCAAAATTTTAGATCTACTCCTAGATCTACATGTTAAGAATTTTACCCTTGAAGCGTGCCCTTGCAAATCCCGCTCGTCCAACGGTACGCCGAATCTCGAGAGTGTCAACGTAGACACTCCTCTAATGATATCCACAAGAACAAGGAGTGTCTCTCACACTCAAAGGATGGAGAAGAGAGACCCCAAGTGTGCTAGCACTTTCTAGGGCTCTCGGATGGAATGGAAGAAGAAAGGAGATCAAAGAAGAGAGGATAAAAACCAAGAACACTCTTCTATGTGACCTTCACTTACCCTTTGTACTTTTTGGGAACTCAAATCACCCTCTCCACTCTTGGAACCTCACGGCAACAACACCATGGAGAGAAGAGAGACCACCCAAGGAGGAAGAAGAAGGAGTTAATAACAATTAAAATGAAAAACATCAATTCCCTTCATTTTGAGTGGCCGACCACAATGAGAGTAATTACTCTCATTAATGTGGCCAGCCACATTAAAACAAAGAAGGAAGTGTAACTTCCATTAGGTGGCATAATCATGTATTAACTATGATGATGTGGCACATCATCATTGGCCACTTAATGCCAAGTCACACATATGATGTGGCAAAGTCAAGTCAAACTTGACTCTTCCTCTTCCTCTCAAGTCAAGTCAAACTTGACTTAATCTCTCTCTCATGGTTGATCTAATCAAACCATTTAATTCAAGCCAATTTAATATAATGAATCTAATTCATTTAATTAAATTGATTCAATGAATCATAATCTAAATTAGACTCATTGAACACATGAATCAACTTGAGTCTAACTCAAGCTAGCCCAATTTGGATTACTCTTAATCCAATTTAATTCATCAAATGAATCTAATCCTCTTGGTTCATCATATGAACCTAATCTCCATCCACTTGTTCTTTGTGTGTGACCCAATAGGTTCTTGTAACGTTGGCAATGTTCCTAAACTCCTTTAGAAACATAAGCAATGAGCGGCATCTAGCAATACATCATTGCTACCCAAGTTACAAGAATGTTGAGATCCAACATCACCTTGTGACTACTAATTGTGACTCCTCACAATATGTGACATTGTCCTTCTATCCTAGACATCTAGATTGATCAATGTGAGGCATAGACCGTGTCATCCTCTAATCAATCTAAATCTTGAACTCCAAGTAGACTCACTCGATCAAATGAGCTCAACATCTAATGTTGACTCATTTGGGCATGGCCATGCACTTAGTGGTCTCACTCTATCAAGAATACCGATGTCGCTCCCGTCATATGGGAGGGATAGATCCCATCTACATCACTCACATCCCTCTACATAATTCGTTATATACCCAGTAATCGCCTTTATAGTCCACCCAGTTACGGGTGACGTTTGACGAAACCAAAGTACATAACTCCTTATGTAGGGATCCATGGTGACTTCAGGTCTAAGGACTAATAGTCATACTAATAGCCACATGAGAAAGTATATGACACTCATATAACGATCCATGATACTTTCTCATGGCGGGTCATTCAGTATACATTCTCCAATGTATACCCATGTGTCAGCTTGATATCTCTATATCCATGACTTGTGAGATCAAGTCATCGAGCTGACCTACATGCTAGTCTTATTGCATTAACATTGTCCCTGAATGTTAATACTCGACTAGGAATGATTTAGAGTAGTGTTCCCTATATCATCTCACTATCGATTCAACTAATCGATTGATATAGGTATGAACCCTCTACTCAAGGATGCTATTATACTTAGTCTATTTGGCACTAATACAAATAAGTATAATAACCAAACAAATGCCTTTATTAATATACAAGAATATGATATACATGAGTCCATACAATCATCCAATGATTGGCTCTAGGGCTCTAACTATCAGTATACACTAACATCAGAAAAAAATGGACGGAGAGGGAATCAGAAACCTTGTAGGACTTGGTCCCGGAAGATAAATATACACCCTAATGGAGGAAGATATGCACTATCCAGCGAAGTAGGGCGAACTATATAGGAAGGAAAACCATAAGTCGCCTTCAAATCCACCTCTTCTGTCTCCGTAAGATCAGATGCACACGAAAGGAACCATGCAGGAGGGGAAGTTGCCATGATGAAACAGTAGAAGGAAGATGAATCGAGGGAGATGAAGAGAAAGGTGGGAAAGCGGGAGAGAACTTCTTAAAACCCTTGTTTTCCTTTCGGTCCCGTGCTAAAACCCCCAAATAAAGATAGCAGAAGAAACAGGAAAAGAAAAAGTACTCGGAATTCCAATCGTCATAAATGGGTGATGACATTAAAGGATAAAATCAAATCCTAAAAAAGGGGAATGAATCCCAAGAAAGAGAGGTTGAGTTAAGTAATCTTCCTCGAAAAATGCGAAAAATTTCCCTAGATATAATTGTAATTCTTAAGAGAGTCTGACGAATATAAGAAAAATCGGTCAGGTACTATAAGTTTGGATCATTTGTCTAATAAAATAACAAACCCAAATGGACATAATAGACCAGGTAAAAGTTAGGTACGAGGCATTAGTCGATAGACGGGACTTGGTTAAAGGATACCGGACGAGATTCATAAATGTGAATATGAATCGGTCGGTCATAATAAATCGGCTGAGATAAATGCTATTCAAATATGTCGACCAAAGGCTTATCATGGTAAGACAAATGACATGCACTATGATAAAACCATATGAAATTTGGTTAATACATAAGATGACATACATAAATACAAGTGTAAATTAATCGAGTAGAACAAATCGACCGATATTGAGAATATTGCAATAGAACTGTACTAGATCGAACGGGACACAATTAGCCTATAAAGTATCGGACGGTATTTATCAGCGTTGATATATACCGCCCGGTCACGATGAAACAGTCGAAATAAATAAACATAATAATATGTTGGATAAAGTTTTATGATAGCCGGCCAAGTGATATCCGATATATTTAAACAAAACAAACAATCATCATGAAGAAAGGCAGATTTAACAATGAAAAAGAGAGGATCCACTTTACATAAGTTCACTAGATTGTCATCACAAACTCCCAGTCCCCCTTTATAGGGATTCGAATTTAAGTAAGAAAAGAAAGTCATACTAAGGTCAGCTGAGGGAATAGATCAGGAGGCCTCTCCTCAATAAGTTTGTGACGATTTAGGAAGTTGGGAGGGGGATCACGAGATAAGTAGTTTTTCTGTCGCAATTGTTGAACTGCCCCTTTAGCTCCCGCAGTAAAGGCTGCTAAGATTGACTTCGCGATCGGCCTATTGAATTCAGTGGATTCAATCATGATGGTGGCCCTTTCTTTGTAGCGAGTGTCTTCGTTCACCTTGTAGACCACCAAAGCTGTCTGGGAAGTCTTCAGTTCGTCTTCTTTGATAGAGACCTCGGTTTTAGCTGAATTTAGGGAGGTGTTCAAAGAAGTTATTTCATCATCCTTTAGTTGTAAGACTTTAAGTTTTTCAGCCAACTCCGATTCATAATCAGCCTTTAATTTGCCAATCTTGGAAGTTAATTCTTGGTTAAGATCCGTGGCTGATTTGAACTGTGTCTGAAGACTTTCAATTTGGGCTTCAAGTTGTTTTTGGGAAGCGGCAGAAAATGGGGCAGAAGATAACTCGGTAACCTGCTGTTTCAGCTTGTTGTTCTCAAGTCTCAGCTTTTTGTTCCCATTATATAAATTATGCATCAGCTGAGACAAGCCCATATTTTCTATCCATCTCTAGAAATATAATAAAGGGTTATAACATAATCACTGGGGAATAAAAGGTAGTTATTAACAAACATACCTGATTCTCGTTATGGGAAAAACGGTCAATTGTTTCTGGGGTGGTAAGTTCTTCAAAAATAGGAAGAACTTTATCCCAAGCATTAACAAAAGAACCTCCTAGCAATATGGGGAGGACGGGAATGGTGGAAGAACCCGCAGAAAAGGAGGAAGTAGGAATAGAAGGAGGAGCAAAAACTAAATAAGAAGAAGGTGAGGAAGGTAAGGATCCGAGTTCGGGAATAGACAATGGAAAGGTAAAAGAAACATCACCAGGGGAGCTAGTGCTGGAAGAGGGTGAGGCAGAGAAAGTGAGAGAAGGATAGAGCTCAGCCAAAGTAGGTTCATGGGAAGGAAGGTTGGTAGGAACAAAACCTTCCGAGATAAGTTCATCGACTGGAAGGATAAGTCTCCTTTTGGGAGGAGGAGCCCGGGTGAGTTTGCGCCCAGGGCGTTTGCCGATAGCAACTTCTGCTATTGATTTACTAGAACTCCCAGGAGACGTGAGTTCAATAACAGGGAGAGGGGCGGCTGATGAGGTAGTAGTAGCCACTGGTGAAGCCACAACGGGCAAAGAAACAATAGGGATTTCTGCGGGAAGACCTTCAGGAGCCTCAAGAACTCCAGAAGAGCTGGGTACCTCAGCTAACGGAGCCGGTTCTTCGATTGGATGTGGCGGAGTAATAGCAGCCAGAAGCTCTTCTTCTTTGGTGTGAATTGCATTCTCCGCCAGACACAGTTCTTCGTCGATCAAAGCAGAATAAAAGCTCTCCACTACATAGAAAAGAAAAATAGTTTAGTTAGTTAAAATCAACGAGAAAGAAACGGGGTTTTACCTAAAGATCCTTGTGTATCAGGCTTGACGGGGCTTAGGCCGAACAAGTATAGAAGATCAACTCTCAGCCACTTGGGAATAGAAAGTCGACGATTTAACAACTTTTCACAATAAATAGGAAAAGAAGGATGGAGATGAAACTCCCTGACATCGGGCAAGGGGGGTAAGGAGGATTTCCAAGCATAAGACCAAGGAATGGATCCTGGAAACTTTATGAAGAAGAAGCGGGATTTCCAAGCTTTAAGAGACGAAGGCATATCCTCAAAAAGAACCATTTTAGTCCGGGACTAGAATAAGAAAACACCAGTTTCCGAACACTTGGGGTAAGAAAACATGAAGAAATTTTAAGGAGTAGGAGGGATATCTAGCAGACGAAGCAGCATGTAAGCACCACATAGATAACGAAAGGCATTAGGGGCAAACTGTTGCAAAGGAATATCAAAATACCGGCTTATTTCGATCAGGAAAGGAGGAATGGGAAACCTTAAACCTCCTATCAACTGATCCTTGAAAAAAGTCACGCAATTAGCAGGGGGACGATGAGGACGATCATCTGGTTTCGGGATTAAGATGCTATACTCCCTGGGGATTTCATATTGATGACGGATGGTAAGCCTAGCACTTTTATCAAAGGAAGAAGACATTTGGACATACCAAGGAGCAATTGCTTCCTCAGCCATAGACAAGAGTAAAGGCTAGCAGAACAACAAATTACTTACTGAAAGCAAGAAAAGAGATCGCCGAGAAACGGTGAGCACGAGTTTTGGTTGAAAACTGCAGTAAGAAAAGAACGCTAAGGTAAGAAAAGGAAGGACAAAGTTGAGAAGAAGACAAAGGGTTTAGGGTTTGAAAAACACATAGCCATCGTCAGATCAAAACATTTTTATCTCAGTAGACGCTGAGGATTACAGAAAAAAGGGCAAAGACTTACATGATGTGGCAAAGAGAGAAAGTATGTGTCATATAATCATAAAGAAACATTTATGCTGGATGCGACAGATCGGATCACGCTGGGGTTGGTAACATCTCATTGTACGCTTTCAACATTCTCTTACCAGAGGAAGAGCCAATCACAAACCAGGAAGTTTTGAAAGGAGACGTAGTTTACTAGGCATAATAAAGGGAGGGGGACTGAGTTTGACTAAGCCCAGGCTAAGGACAAGAAAATTTAAGGAGAGTTATTTAGGTGTATAACATGTTTTAAATTAATATCATTATAAAGTGTAAACTAGCATTGATCAAGATAATTTTATTTATATCGGCCGACATAACTTTTGCTATGATAGAAAAGTATAATATCGGTCTAGGTAACATTGTTTATGATAAATAAGTGAATATCGGTCAGTATAACGTCAGCTATAATAGGTAAGTACTCCAGCGGTCAAGATAACCTTGACCATGATAAATGAAAAATATTTGTCGAGATAACGACACGTAGGATATACGAACGGGTAATGGGCACAACATCACATCTATTCTTATTAATTAGAGGGATCCAATTGAGTCACTCGATTCAATACAAAAGATTGTTTTTACACTTAAAGTCTGATCAAATACATAACATTATATTTTCTTCTCAAAACATCAGACCTTGAAAGGTTAACAAAAATCACAAACACAAGCCCTCAGAATACTTGGAAGATTTCGATCCCCCTGTAGTCAAACTTACCATGGAGCAGAAGTAGGAATATATTACCTAGCGCAGAGGAAGCTCGTTCGAGCTTGTCAAGGCGTAGAAGCGGCAATATTTTGCCAAGACGAAGAAAACTATGAAGCAGAAAGACTCAAGGGCAAGGGGAAGGGGATGGATCTATTTAGGCCATGGTGCAAAGGTTACTGAAAGAGTCTCTCCCCTGTTCGAGCCCCGGAGTTCTGCAACTAGAGCAACCAATCCTAGCCCAAGGGCAATATGGGCTACGCGTTTGTAGCAACAGCCATGGGCTATTTGATTGGTCCTCCGTTAGTAAGGAGAATTCCTCTGAAACTTGTTGAGTCTTCAGAGCAGCTGTGTATTTGGTTGGAGATGATAAATCTCGAGAAACGTCGCTTTTTGGGAGAGTTTCTCGAACCCTAGAGTTAGCCGAAGTAGAAACTTGAATAAACTCATACATAGATCTCGCCTTGTCCAACAAGAATCGGTCCCAAAAAAGGGGGGGATCCAAGACCATACTCTTAGCAGGGAAAGTTAGCAAGGAAGAAGAAGAACTGAGATGGGTGATGAACGAAGAAAGGATTCTAGCCCTGTTTAAAGGATCGTCGGACCCAAGGAATCACGGTACTAAGGTTCACGGGATTACTGCCCACAAGATAGCTGTACACAAAATTTGTAAGGTCACGTCAGTACCTGTGGCAAAGTCACGGGCAGGGGAAAAAACAAAAATCAAAACTTGTGTCTAGTCAGTCATCTACACCTCCTTTGACTAGACTTGAAGGGAAGGCTAGTGATATGAGTTAGGTTTTATGAACCCCCGATAAAGGAGGGAAAGGGAATATACCTTCAGGGGGATAGGCCAATATTGGCCGGGATATACCTTCGGGGAGGAAGGTCAATATCATTCGAAATATACCTTCAAAGAGACAGGCCAATATCGGCCGGAACATACCTCCATGAGGACAGGCCAATATCGGCCGAGACATACCTCCACGAGGACAAGCCAATATCGGCCGGGATACACCTTCGGGGAGAAAGGCCAATATCATCTGGAAGATACCTTCAGAGAGACAGGCCAATATCGGGCGGGACATACCTCTACGAGGACAGGCCATTATCGGCCGGGGCATACCTCCTTGAGGACAAGGCAATATCGGCCGGGATATACCTTCGGGGAGGAAGGCTAATATCTTCCGGAAGATACCTTCAGAGAGACAGGCCAATATCGGCCGGGACATACCTCCACGAGGACAAGTTAATATCGGCCGGGATATACCTTCGGGGAGGAAGGCCAATATTATCCGGAAGATACCTTCAGAGAGACAGACCATTATCGGTCGGGACATACCTCCAGGGGGATAGGCTAATATCGGTCGGGATATACCTTCAGGAAGACAGGCCAATATCGACTGGGATATACCTCAAGAAGGAAGTCCAATATCGGCCGGGATATACCTCAAAAGAAGTAGGCCAATATTGAGCGGTACATACCCCCGGGAAGGAAGGCCAATATCGGCTGGGTTGACTAATACCTTGAAAAGATACTTGATAAAATACAGCCCAGCGCTAGCTAGAATAATAAACATAAAGGAGCCCGGATGGGCATGGCCCCAGGAACCTCATGAGAGGTAATAATAATTGATCAAACTTAGTTAAACCCAGTTCCAATTGATACAAGGGACATTGGTACATTAAGCTATCTATGATATAGCAAAAACATAAGAGGTAAGCAGGAACGATATAAACATTCCAAAGGACCTGTGAAACAGGATAGAAGTAAGTAAAATAGTTAATGAAGATATTTGTAGTATATGATTGTATAACAGGTGTTATATATTTTGGTGGGAAATGTGTTTTTAGACTATTTTGCAGGTACTAGACGACAAGGAAGGTATATCTGGGGTACAAAAAAGATTCCTTAAAAGTCATTTACTACAAGTACGCAGCTTACGTCATCTCATAGCAAACTCTAACAAACCGAGGTCCACTTCATGACTACAGAGGTTATATGAAGTGGTATAAAAAGGGGAATTCTCTCCATTGGCTAGGTAAGTTCACATCATTGCGCACACTCATAACCCTAATTTTCAACTGCTGTTCATCTTCTTCTTCCTTCTTCCACACCAAGAGAGATCACTAACTTGAGCGTCGGAGGGCCTAGCCAGGGATTCCCACCCCGATCTTAGGTCACTGACGATAGTGTTGGTTGGTCTCTTGTGCGCAGGAAGTCTTGGAAGCTCCGAATCTGGGTTTCTCTTCGATTGGATTTCTCTCTCGTCATCGGATCTTCGCGCAAGGAGGGCATTCGGTAACTCTGTTTTTCCCGATCCGCTTTGGGTTTCTCGGATCGTTGTTCTACAGGTATTATTCTTCACCAGCGGTAGGTTTTTTCTCCCGGCTCTCCGTCTTGTCAAGCTTCTCAGACAGGATCACTTGCTAATGGTTCAACTTCCACCTATTTAGAGAAGTAGTCCACAACTACTAATAGAAACCTTCTCTGAGTCGTTGTCAAGGGGAATGGACCTACTATATCCATACCCCATTGGTCAAAAGGGCAAGAAATTATATAAGTTTTCAATAGTTGAGTAGGATGATGTGAGATATTCTGATGTCTTTGACAAGACATACATGTTCTTACGAATTGGGCCGCATCTTCTTGTAAGGTAGGCCAAAAATACCCGGCCAGTAAGTAATATTTTACGGGCTAGAGATCTTCCCCCCATATGGCTACCACATGAACCTTGATGAACTTCCTGTAGGATATATTGTATGTGTTGGGTGCTATTCGAAATTTCGTTCTATTACCCCTGTACAAAAATTTGTACAAGAACAGAACTTTTCCTAGCAGCCCATGTGTTCTACAGAAGTTAAACTTGGATTGCAAACGAAACTTAACATTATTAATCCAAGTTGTTCTTCAGAAGTTAAACTTGGATTAGAAACGGAACTTAACATTTTTACTCCAAGTTCAACCCATGTGTTCTTCAAAAGTTAAACCATATTACAGAAGTTGATTAAATATCTATTTCAAAGATTGGCTTCCAGGTTAAACATGACGAGACACTCGGCCTTCTTGGGTATGAGATCATCCACCACTTTCTAGATAAAGCCTTTCAAAGAAATTGAATATTTAAACTTTTTACAGTAACCCTAGGTTTAACTATAGAGACCACAATAGAAACACAAAATTGAAACATAAAATCAATAGCCTCTTGTGTTGGTATTTCAGAATCTATACAAAGAACACAAACTAATTATGCAGCGAAAACAAATAATTAGTTATACCTTTCTTTGTATCCTAAAGACCTCTTGATCTTCTGTTGTATTCCTCTTCTCCTCTTAGACGTCGTGTGGGCAACGATCTACCAAGATGAAATCCACCTGAGCCTTTTTTCTTTGCCTACAAGTTTCGACAACCCAAGGAATGCCAAAATAGGAAACTTCCTTCTCTTCTTTTTCCCCTCCAAGGAAACTGGCCACAAGAAGATGGAGCTTGATATACCACCGGCCTCAAGAGAAGAAAACAAAGGGAGAAGAGAAAGAGAAGGGCTGACCACCAAGGAAAAGAGAAGAGGGAACTTTAGGTTGTGTTGTTTCATAAGGCACCATCTACCTCTCTTTTATAATGGTGAATGCTAAAAAGGAAAATTTTAAACATAATTAAAACTTCCTTTTAATTCCAATCATGGCAAAAAAAGAAAATTTTAATAATAATTAAAATCACTCTCTTTTAAATTTCCTATTGTGATGGCTACAAAAGGAAAGTTTAAAAATTAAACTTCTCTTTTAAATCATGGTTACAAAAAAGAAAATTTTTATCAAAATTAAAATCTCTCTTTTTAAACCAATATAGATGGCAACAAAAAAGAAAACATTTTAAAATTTAAAACTCTCTTTTAAAACCATGTGGATAGCTTCAAAAAAGGAAAGATTTAAAAAATAAAATCTCTATTTTAATCCTTTGTAGACTGCTATAAAAGGAAAGATTTTAACAAAAATTAAAATATCTCTTTTTACTACTTTAGTGGTCGGCCCCTTGTTTGGTCACCAAGCAAGGCTTGGCCGGCCACATCTTGGACACCAAGATGGGCTTGGTCAGCCCCTTGCTTAGGCACCAAGCAAAGATGTGGCCGACCCCTAGCTTGGGTAAGAAGCTGGACTTTGGGTAGATAAAAAGGCTTTTAATAAGAGGCTATATAACAGGGACCTAGAGGAGGAATTGGTTATGATCTCCTAATGAGCTTGAGCTTCCTGTGTTCGACCCGAACACCTAACTTAAGTTCATCAATAATAACTCATACCACTAAAAATTTATTATTGAACTACCGCACTAATCCCATATTACATTATGAGCTTATCATGATTGCATTAGTCTCCCTGTGTTTAAGATATCGAATGCCCATTAATTAAATGAGTTACTTATAACTCACTTAATTAATATCTAGCTCCAAGAGTAGTACCACTCAACTTCATTGTCATGTCGGACTAAGTCCACCTGTAGGGTTTACATGACAATCCTTATGAGCTCCTCAAGGGGACATCATCAACCTAGATAACTAGGACACAGTTTCCTTCTATAATCAACAACACGCCATATAAATAATATTATTTCTCAACTTATCAACCCTATTGATTTAACGAATAAATCTCACCCATTGATAAATTAAAGAAATAAATACTAAATATATATGCTTGTTATTATATCGGGATCAAGACTACACACATCCATAATAATAGAGGTTATGTTTTTTTATACAGTTAGTATAAAAGGAACAACCTCAAATGGTCCTGCTCAATACACACATAGTGTACTAGTGTAATTTTATAGTTAAGATAAACTAGTACCAAATTACACTACAACCATTCCAATGGTTTGTCCTAATCCATCTTGGTTGTGAGCTACTATTTATAATTTATAAGGAATTGATAACATGATCTTCTGTGTGATACCACACACCATGTTATCTATAATATAAATTAAATGGACAACTGTATTTAACTAAATGCAGACATTTGACCAATGTGATTCTTATTTCAAAATAAATGTTCATACAAAAAGCTAGGCTTTTAGTATACATCCTAACAATCTCCCACTTATACTAAAAGACTATGCTGCCATATATGTTGCCATACATCTGATTCCCATCCCCTCAACATGCCTATCAAAAGCTCTCGCCGGAAGGGCTTTAGTGAAAGGATCTACCAGGTTATCTTCTGATGCAATCTTGGTGACAACAACTTCTCCTTGCTTTATGATGTCTCGTATCAGGTGGTACTTGTGCTCAATGTGTTTACTAGGCTTATGGGCTTGTGGTTCCTTCGAGTTTGCTACTGCACCACTATTATCACAATAAATTATGATAATTTTGGACAGACTAGGAATCACATCTAAGTCCATCAAAAGGTTTCTGAGCCATACAACTTCTTTAGCTGCCTCAGAGGCTGCCACATACTCAGCTTCTATGGTGGAGTCCGAAACATATTTCTGCTTAACACTCCTCCATGTTATGGTTCCACCTCCCAAAGTAAACACATACCCTGAGGTTGACTTACTATTGTCCCTATCTGATTGTTAGTCCGAATCCATGTAACCCACAGGGAGCAAATCATCTGCCTGGTAAACCAACATATAATCTCTAGTTATTCTCAGGTAATTTAATATATGCGTTACGGGAGTCCAATTTCCCTGTCCTAGATTACTTTGATATCTGCTAACCATGCTCACGATAAAATAGATATCCGGTCTCGTACATATCATTGCATACATTAGGCTTCCTACAACCGAAGTATAAGGAACTGCCTTCATGTCCTCTATCCTTCATATCAAACTGTTTGGATAATCATACCCTTACGTCTAACAACACTTTGACATTGTTGCCAATGAATAAAATGTCATCTACGTATAGTACAAGAAATACCACCATGTTTTTGTCACTCTTCTTGTATGCACAAGACTCATCCGGACACTGAATGAATCCATAAGACTGGATCACCTCATTAAACCGGATGTTCCAAGATCTCGAAGCTTGCTTCAATCCATAAATAGACCGATTGATTTTACATACAAGATGCTCTTTGCCCTTTGCAATGAATCCCTTTGGTTGCTTGATATGGATATTTTCTTCAAGACTTCCATTAAGGAAAGTTGTCTTGACATCCATTTGCCAAATCTTATAATCCATATGAGCAGTAATAGATAAAAGAATCCGGATAGACTTAAGCATGACTACCGGTGAAAAGATTTCCTCATAATCGATTCCCTCTTTCTGAGTATACCCTTTTGCAACAAGCCTTGCTTTAAGCGTTTCCACCTTCCCGTCTATCCCTCTTTTTCTTTTGTAGACCCATTTACACCCAATGACTTTTACACCATTTGGTGGTTCTACAAGCTCCCAGACCTAATTAGAATACATAGATTCTATTTCAGAGTTCATTGCACTTTGCCAAGATGTTACATCTTTATCTTGAAGTGCTTCATCATATGTGCAGGGATCATGTTCATGTTTACCAGGGATCAAGTCCGAAGACTCTCCCAAAAATATGAATCTATCAGGTTGTCGAACAATCTCCTTCTACGACGTGGCACTACTTGTAATTGTGCATAATTTGTGACATGTGTTGCAGTTTCTTGTGGTATCTCATCTTGTACTGTTGGTACTAAAGTAGACGTGTCTTCTCTTATTTCTTCAAGAATAATTTTACTCATGGGCTTGTGGTTCATTGCATAGTCCTCTTCTAAAAATCAGGCATTGGTGCTAACAATGACCTTATGATCTTTAGGACTATAAAACAAACCTCCTTTCATTCCTTTAGGATAACCCACAAACAAGCGAACTTCTGTACGTGATTCCAACTTATCAGTGTCTCCCTTCAGCACATGTGCTGGACTACCCCAAATTCGAATATGCTTTAGGCTAGGCTTACGCTCATTCCATAATTCTGTGGAAGTAGAGGATACTGACTTAGAAGGTATCAACTTCAGAATGTACATTGCCATTTCCAGAGCATATCCCTAAATGAATTTGGTAATTCTAAATAACTCATCATTGATCTAACCATTTCCATAAGAGTCATATTCTTTCGTTCCGCCACACCATTCAGTTGGGGTGTACCAGGTGCAGATAGTTGGGATTGAATCCCGACCTCTGATAAGTAACTCCTAAACTCTCCTAAGAGGTACTCGCTGTCACGCCCCAGGTATTCCCTACCAGAGAAAATTTCGACAGCAACTCCCCTGTACGGGTGACAATATGAAATTTTCTACAATGCCCTTCGGGCCACATATACATTAGCCAACACGGCCAGAACAATAATAATATATAACATTACAAATATAGCAAACATCCACACAGTTTATAATGAAAACTAAACATAAGCACAGATAAGGAAAACATCTCAAAAAAAAAATCCTACACAACTACACTTATAAAGCATAAAACTGATATCCTACTCAACTACACCCATAAAGCACAAAACTGATAACATCCAAACAAAAACCCATCGATAACAAGAGATCTTACAAAATCTAAATTCCAGCAGATACAAATCTGAAACATAGTCTAACATAATAAGAAAAGCAAGGATCCAAAGTGGAAATCCTCACAACCTGGAGGGGGGACTAGCGATTGGAACTCCTCCGGACAACCTCAACCTGAAAAGAGTAATAACAGGGTGTGAGTCCAACACTCAGCGAATACCTAGTTGACATGCATAGTAAATTATAACAAATAGCAATAACTATGTGTACAGTCTCCTGATATAACATATAGAAAGTGTAGAACCGAAAGATAAGGAGTAACTGTACTAACTAGACCCTGGGTATCAAGGCCGTTAGACCCAAAGTGTCATAACTCCTGTATGCATGACAAACAATGCATCCACCCAATATGCAGCATATAAAGTGCAACAAACACAAGCAATAAATGCAAATAATGCATATGATGCCAATAACATATCCTGGTCACCCCTGACGCCAGTCAGCCATCTCACATACGATGGTGAGACCGAGTGGGTAGGGCTGTGACAACCGTGCACTCTGTCGTCACTGCTCCTGATGAGTGACCGAGTGGACGGGATGCTGTCGGAGTACACCTATCCTCCTATCCAAAATCATAAGTGGGGGAGCTCAATGCTCTCATCTCCCTGACAATCCAGTGGAGGGACCCCTGATGTGCTACCACGCCGCGTCACGCTACCCATGAGTGGACCAGCGGAGCACTGACAGAGCCAGCACTACACCCTGTCTGATATACCATTAACCCGTGAGTGGTGGTGCGTGCAGATCATGTAACTAGCGATGCGCTCAACAATAATAAAGCTGTCAATCGCTCAGCATGCAATCATGCAAGATGGTGCATGTCACTAAGGCGGGAAATATCCTAATCCTATCCCTCTCCATATAATGTGTACCATGATATGTGGATCAAATAATATGATCTAGGTACACATGTCAAGTAGGGTATCTAACCAGTCTAGTATATCATAGAGCATGGCATGTCACTACCTCTATAACATAACGGTAATAAACAGGAATAAACAATACATGCTCGGAAGTAAATAGTGACATGCCAATGCAGATATAATCATAATTATTACTACTTGTTAAGATCTACTAAACATATCAACAAGACGTATCAAAATAGATAGGTCAAGGTACCCGCCTCCAATAGAAAGGTCTAATCCAGTCCAAATCTGACGTCGAGATGCTCGTCTCGAATCAAAGTCTTGTACCAATCAGTGTGTATATTTTATTTAGCTAAATTCAAATAAGTAGCTAAATAAAATCTCTAACACTAAATTAGGACAAAACCCTAATCAACATAACCTCAATCTACCTATTTAAATCTAATAGTTAATTAGGGTTAGTTACTTAATTCTCAATCAACTCATTAGATTAAATCCAAACTTAATTCCCTTTACATAAACATCTAACTACAAAACCTATCAAATTCCTACCCATACCTCAAACCCACAACCGTGATTAATCCACAATCAAAGAGTGTGTTTGCAGCCGGAAACAAGGTGAGCTGCTGGAAATCCACTTGCACTAAACAATCAAGAAGGAAAATCACTGATCAACAAAACAACCTAATTCAAGACATAACCTACTGACCTTACCTCTTCCTTAATGTCCTCGGCCGAAGCAAGATTGCCACGACAAATTCCAAAAGCCCTAAATCTGAATGCCCGAACTGTTGAGCCACTACCGGATGTACCTGCTGTCAGAAAACGTCGGAATCCAGTGGCCGGAGCAAACTAGTGTTGCTGTCCTCCAACTTACAACCGCTTAGATCTGTACAGCAAGATCTGACACATCCCCAGGAGAGAAGATGGAAGTGAAATCCGACTGTCAAAAAAAAATCACCTACTGTGCTAGGACACGGGTTGGAGGAAATCCCAAGAAGAGGAAGATTCGGTTGACGCTATCTTACCCACGCCGGTGATCGAGTGGAACAAATCTGAACTAGGCCATCTATTCAAGCTTCGGTGGACGATGGTGGAAGGAGACGCGATGCTGTGTCTATGACCAGATGAGGAAAAGCGTCGGCCGGATCTGAGCTTAAGGTGTCGATGTCGGTAGAGGCTTGCCCTCGAGTACCAGCGTCAGTGGAACTTCACCGACGACGACAGTGGGCGGGACGGCGTCGGGATGGCTAGGGCAGAGAGATCAGGAGAGAAGAGAAAGGATCGCTCGAGTTGAGGAGAGGGAAGAAAGGTCGTTTCCTTGGCCTCTGCTTTATGCACTAGCGAGGAATGGAAGAGGCAAGGCAGCGCGTCGATTTTGGGAAGAAGAAGAAACGTCCTCGCGGGAGAAGGGAGGTCTTCGACTGAGAAGAGAAGAAACGGTTTAGGGGAAAATAAAAGAAAATGAAAAGGAATAAAATAAATAAACTTTTCCTCGTTCAAATAGGGCAACCTAAACAGGCTTTCCCGGGGCCCAATATTTATCCCTGTAAACTCGTCATACGGGCTCCAAAAAATTCCCAGAAAATTTCTAAAAATTTTAAAAAATTCCGTTATGGTGATTTGCCCATTTCCGATATTTTACATTCTCCCCCACTAATAAAAATTTGGTCCCCAAATTTCGTTATCTACCATCAGCAAGTACTAACAACAGATAGAAAGTATAAATGCTGAACGAAAAATAACCCACATACCTCAAGTAAAAAGATAGGGGTATCGAGCTCGGATCATATCCTCGAGCTCCCACCTCCTCGTCCGAATGATGCTTCCATCCGACTTTAACCAGCCTAATAGTCTTGTTCCGCAACTGAAGCTCCTTCTGATCCAGAATCCGTATTGGAACCTCCTCGTAAGTAGTGTCAGATTGAAGGGAGACTGGTATATCAGACAACACATGAGCTGGGCCGGTTATGTATCTCCTTAGCATAGATACATGAAATACGTCGTGCACGCCTACCAGAGCCGGTGGTAGCGCCAGGCGATAAGCTACTGCTCCAATCCTCTACAATATCTGGAAAGGTCCAATATAACGCGGAGCTAGCTTACCTCCGAGGCCAAATCTCTTCACCCCTTTCGTGGGTGAAATTCACAGAAAAACATGGTCGCTAGTAGAGAACTCCAGGGGTCTGCATCTCCGATCAGCATAACTCTTCTGGCAGTCCTACGCCTCTGACATCCTCCGTCTGATAGTACGGGCCAACTCTGCCTCCTGCTGAGCTCTATGAGGTCCCAACAACTGGGCCTCCCCAACCTCAACCCAGAGGGTGGGTGTCTGACAAGGGCTACCATACAACGCTTCAAACGGTGCCATCTGGATAGCCGAATGAAAGCTGTTGTTGTAGGCGAACTCTACCAATGATAAATGGTCCTCCCAACTACCTCCAAAATCCAACACACAAGATCTCATGTAACGACCCGCCTTCTACTGTCTAGGCTGTAAGGCCGGGGGTTACATTATGCTAAACTATTCTTGGAATATCACTAAATTTCCTTAAGGTATATATCGGTCGATATTAACCTGCCTTCTCCTAAGGTATATCTCGGCCGATATTGGCCTACTTCCCTTGAGGTATGTATCAATTGATATCGGTCTACCTCCCTTGAGGTATATATCGGTCGATATTGGCTTACTTCTCTTAAGGTATGTCTTGGTCGATATTGGCTTACTCTAATTAAGGTATATATCGGTCGATATTGACCTGCCTCCCTTAAGGTATATCTCGGTCGATATTATCTTTCTTCCCTTGATGCATATCTCGATCGATATTAGTCTTCCTTCATCAAGGTATATCTCGGTCGATATTGACCTGTCTTCTTAATTCTGCTATCTCCTTTCCCCTTTTTTACCAGGGACCCACTAAACCTAACCCATATTAGCGGCGATGGATGAGGGCGTATTTTTATACCGATGAACAAGAGAGGATCCGATAAAACCACAGCAGACCTCCTTGCACTTGAAGATAAGATAACCAATCCAAGAAAACCAAAGGGGATCTTATGAATAATACCTCACAAAAGAGAACGTCGGTGAGATGACTCCAAATATCAGCAGTAGTTCGGCGGTCCGATGAATGAAGTGATCTCGTGATCTTGCACACAATGAGACTAACCGACAAAGCGTTAGTGACCTAAGACCGGGGTGGGAATCCCTAGCTAGGCCCTCCGACGCTCAAGTTAGTTTCCGGTTAGAAGAGGAAATAATGTGGAAGAAGATGAAAATTAGGGTTTGAGTTGTGTAAGAATGATTACTTGTCTTGCCAGTGGAGAGGATTCCCCTTTTTATACCACCTCACTTGACCTCCATAGTCATGAGGTGGAGCTCGGTTTATTGAAGTTGGTTATGAGATGACATAAGCACCACTTGTGAAAATAGTTTAAGGAATCTTTATTGTACCCCAGATGTACCTTGTTTGTCGTTTAGCAAACCTATACAAGCTTCTAGAAGACATTTCCTGCCAAATTAGTTAAGCCCTCATATAATCACAAAGTATTTCCGTATGACTTATATATGACAGAGTTTGTGAGAAGTCAAACGATGCGAGACTCGTTCGGCCTCTTTCGCTCTATCGGTCTTCACCCGTCGAGCACACAGTGCCTTGTCTGCTATGGGGCCATATGCCTCTTCTATTCGACCGATTGTTCTTGCTCGACCTGTCTTGGCCGGCTGGACTTAGATATTCGGTCGGTCGGTCCTTGCCCGCCGCACCTATACGAACATCGTTGTTCGTCTAATCCTCTTTCCCTCTTTACTAGAAAAATAGATCCATTCTTCATAACCCGTATCACTAGCTTCCCCCCAAGTCTAGTCGAATGAGGTATAGCCGACTGACTAGACCCAAGCCTATTTTTGTTTTTTTGCCTATCTTTGGTTATGGGCCTGCCATGGCCATTGCAGTGGTCTCCTGACCATTTCTATAGTAATTCTTGTGACTCCCAGTACAACAATCTCGTGAGTCTTTTGGCCCATTAAATAGGGTTGTGATCCTTCCTTCCTTCTTCACTTGACTCATTTCTTCACCATCTTGTTCCCCTTGTTGAGAATATGGATTTATATTTTCTCCTCTCGGAGCAATCCTCGTTGGAAGAGGCCAAATTTATAGATGAAGCTACTCAGGCTTTAGATATAGCTAGTTTCCGGGAGCGAGAACTAGAAGTACTCTTGTTGATTACCTAATCTTCAGCTCGGTGGCAAATGGCCTTGCGGAACAAAACTTACCGAGATTTAGAACTTCAGGCCAAAGAGCGGGCTACTTCGGGGGTTCAACAGGCTTCTGATGTATCTACGTTAACCCTGGGGGTTTGCGTAACTAGCCTGTTGGCATTGCGACGATCGCAGGATCTAGTTCGTCTGCGAGCTAAGGTGGACGCTCTGGAAGCAGAGCTCAAAATGTTCAAGTAGGAAGTGGATTGTTCCGTCATATGTCTGGGGGGGGGGGGTTGAACAAGATCGCACCTCCTTGTCCATGAGACCGCTCTACTTCCTACTTTCTCTCGGGCGCAAAAGAACGCACTAGCTCTTCTAAACGGGGAGGGGGAGGGGCAATTCGGTTGGATGACAGGTTTTTCATCCTACTCCCCTACCAGGTAAAATATTCCCACTTCTCCAACCTAGCTGGGTTTACCTTCAGTTGAATTGAAGTTTTCTGAGAAGTTTGATAGCTCATGTTTTAAAATATCTACTGACATTCCAAGGTTTAATGTTTTGGAAGGAAAATGTAATGCTATGTAACTAATTATGTCCAAAATGTGAAACTGAACGGTCTCTTGTATAAGACTGGATGATTTTCTTGGGTTCCTCTGGTTGATAAGAATAAACGAGCTTCTTTATTTGTTCAAACACTCCACTTTCACCCATTCCTTCATTTATTATACATAGGAAATTGAATATCTTGACCGGTTCCCTAACAAGGAGATAACGCCGGTAGCGCGATACGCAATGATATCGATATGAATATGACTCGTTCGGTTATATTCATTATAAATGCTCTTGTACGAGCTCGTGACACGCGTTCTCCAACCTTCTATGCTGATGCGCCCGGATACATGCTTCGACGCCCTTGCCCTGCCATTTCCTTTTTTCTGACAGATCAACGCCTCCCCTTATGGGCGTACTCTATATCCTACGGTGCTGGTTGTTAGTTAACATTCACCAAAACCCTAAACCCTTTATGCTATAGCCCCTTCGTCTTCTTCCTTGATTTAACTCTTTTCCGTCCTTTGTTGATCTCCTTCTTCTTCCGGCCTCTTCCTGTCGTGTTCTCCCAAAAGATTTCAGTAAGTGTTTTCCTTCTTTACTCCTACATTTCTCCATGACTGAAGAATCATTTTCTGCTTGGTATGCACAAACTCGCTCTACCTTTCGTGAATCTGATCGGTCTGCTCTCTGTTCCCGGTACAAGATTCCCCAATCCTTTCATATTATCGTCCCTACCTCTGAATCTCGTCCCCATCTCCCTCCTAAGAATTGTGTAACTTTCTTTAAAAATCAACTAGTAGCTGGTTTACGCTTTCCCATCTCTCCTTTTTTGGTAGAGATAAGCCAATATTTCGGTATTCCCTTACAACAGCTCGCTCCCAATGCCTTTCATTACCTTTGTGGTTTGTACATGCTCTTCCGCTTCCATGACATCCCTCATATTCCTCAGAATTTTTTCATGTTTTCCTACCCCAAGAAGTCAGATCCTAGGGTTTTCTTGTTTCAATCCAGACCCAAAATGACTTTTTTTCGAAGAAATATCTTCCTTCATCAAGGCCTAGAAATCGCGCTTCTTTTTCATAGAGTTTCCCGAACCTATCTCCTAGCCTTATTCCTGGACATCTTCTTTCCCTAATTTACCTGATGTGAAGGAGTTGCACAAGCTTCCCTCCTTTGCCACTTATTCCAAGAAGCTATTGGGTCATCAGTTCTACATTCACAAATGGCTTCGCGACGACCTCTTATATCTCTTTGGACTGAGTCCTGTCAGGGTGGAGCTCCGTGGCTCCCTTAGTAAGTTGCTATTCACTTATCTAAGTCTCCTTTTTACTAACTAAGCTATTTTTTGTTAGGCGCAGTGGAGGCCTATTATGACTCCATGATTGAGCAACAACTAAAAGCGCGAGACGAAGCGATCAAAGCGAAGGAGAAAGAAATTCTTGCTGCTTTGAATCAACCTCCCTCCATAGAGATTCCTGCTAGTGTGGGTTAATCTTCTTCCGCCGAGGTTCCCACGGGTACAAAGGGTGCTTCCATTTCTCAAGCTACAGCCTCGGAGGATACCCTCAATGATTCCCGCATGATGGTAGAACTCCCCTTTCTAGTGTCCTCGGGGAAATCTCCTGAGATAGATCCTGCCCGAAAGAGGAGTAAGTTGACTATTGCCCTTTCTTCCAAGAGGGCATCTTCCTCCATTCCTGAGGATCCCCCCTATGGACACTGTTCCTACTTCTCCTAATCTTCGCCTTGCGTCCCTCTATCTGGCTCTTGCCTCTTTATCTTCCACATCCCCTTCCACTACTGTTGATAGCTCTGCCTCTACCCTTTTTGCTAATTTCCCTATTCATACCACTTTGACTACCCAAAACTCGACCTGTCTTATTTTTTATCCCCCTTCGGCTCAAACCCATTTATCTTCTGCTTCTTCCCTCACTTCCCCCTTTCCGATGATGCTAGGAGGGTCCCTTAGCACCCTTTGGGAGGAGGTGCGCCAGGCATATGAGGGAACTTCTCCTTCAGAAGCGGCCACTTGATTTTCTATTGAGGAGACAGGGGTAACAATATTTTCTTATCTGTATTTACCATATTTTCAGTGATTTACTGAGGTACTTCAATTGTGCAGCGATGGTTATTTAATTTGTGTCTATCCATTTGTTGGATTCTTCCCTTCGGGAGATAGAGATGTTAAGAGGACAAACTTCAGAATTATCCTCAACTCAGGCTGTTGAGCAGATAAACAAGTTATCTGCTGAGCTTCAAGAGGTTCATTCATCACTTCAGTCTGAGACCCAAAGAGCTGACCAATACAAAACTGAGGCAGAGAACTCCCAGTCTCAATTACAGTTAGCCACCACCCACAGTGATGAACTATCCTCCAAACTGGCAAAGCAAACGACCGAGATTTCCCGCTTATCTTCTCAGCTATAGTCTTTAAAGGACGGTCACGCTAAAGACTTAGCTGATCAGTTATCCCAGCTAAATTTGAAAGAGGATGCTCTAAAGGCCGCTCAAAAAGAGTTGGTGGATTACAAAGCTGATGAAGATGCTCGATTTGAGATGCGCCAAAAGGCCTTCTTTAAGTCTCCTACCTTCATGGCTCCCATGTCTGATTTCGTTATCAACAGCATGGATTTCATACTCAAAGAGGGGGTAGATCAACTAAAAAACTTGAAGTTAGTGATCGTTGATCCTCCTTCCAGCTTTCCTGATCATAGAAGAATATTGAAGAATCACCCCGCTAACTTCTATCCTCAATTTTTGTAATTCTGGAAGTGCTATGTCTTTTACAATTGGTCTTATGGTAATTTTAAAACTTGGTTAGATGTCTTTTGCTTATTCTTTAGTTGGTTTCATTCTCCGGGTAACATTCCCTTCACTCAGCCCTTCTTTTTAAGAACATTGATCAAATAATTGTATGTGTAAGTTAGGCATCCGCTTGGTCCTCCTATCGAGGCAGGGCGGACTTATCCAACCGACCCTCTCTTAAAGGACAGGGCGAACCTATAAGCTCCTTTCTTCTCGTTCGTTCTATATACTCGGATGGAACTTTCCCATCCGCTTGAGTTGTCTCACACTTCTCCTTGATTTTCTCGATCGTGCGGATGACCGTTCCTTCCATATCGACTAGGTACCTTAATTCACCTTTTTATTGCATTGACCTGGCTAATCTCAAGAATTCGCTCAAACTTACCTCCAGAAGCTTGTTAAAAGGTGGGTCTTCATCATCTTCGGGATCTGATATTTATTTGGGATTATTGTCCTGGGAAATGGCGCAACATAATCGCACTTCCTTTTGTGTACCCTCTGCTCTACCTACACTTCCACTGGTCCTCCTTCCGTCTTAGCGCTTTCATCTTGATCTGTGAATCATCTTTCCAAGCCGTTGTTTCAGGGGTTTTAGGAGAAAAGGACAAAAAGGAGATTAAGGGTTTTTCTCTTCGTCTTCCTCCTCACGCCATTTCCCCTATCTCCGTTCAACTAGCAACTCCAGCCCTTTTCTTCGGTCCTTCGCTGACGATAGCTTCTTCTTCCTCGGCTACTGAATGGTTCGCTAGCTACTCTTCTGACGCTAGTGAGGCGGAGGTTTGTGTGCTTGGCCTGGATTATGGCTTTCCTTCATATGTAACCCTTCCTACTCCCGAGGATCGCCCCCACCTTCCTCCTACAGGTAGCATCGCCGTCTTTTGGGAGCAGGTTTTAGCAGGCTTTTGACTTCCCCTACACCCTTTCTTTGTGGATGTAAGCTCCTACTTCGATGTACCCTTGAACCAACTTATTCCTCAATCATTTTCCATCCTATTGGGCTTCATTGATGTTTCCCAGATACTAGATTTCCTCCCACTCCTCGCTTGTTCAGTCAATTTTTCATTCTTCGTCAAGTAGAGGATATTCTTTTTAAATTTCAAAGTCGTCCTAAGACCAGTTTATTCTGCCACATTCCCCCTCAAGCAGAATGGAGACAAAAGTTTTTATTTTTACAACTTCCTTCTCCTCCCCCATACCCCATAGTCTGGCGACGGGTTCTTCCTCCTTCTCCCCCTCCGGAGACAAGGTCCATTGATCTAACATTCAGTCCTTCTATGTCAAAGCTACGAGGGGTCAAGTTTAGTTTGCCTCCATTGATCGTTGAAGGCTTGTTATTTATTTTTGGAATAAGCTCCGTGGACATAGAATTGGAGGCTTCTTTCAGTGAGTTCGATACTTCTATCCATGCTCATTAATCTCTTATTATCTTTACCTTATCTTCTTAATTCTTGTTTCTCTCAATTGATGCTGTTCTTCCCACCTTCATGTACAAACATCCGGGGCTAACTAACTCAGTTATATCCAAATTGGGCGAAGAACTACTACGGCGACGTCTGCTTAATCCCCGTTCTTCTTCTCTTGGACTACTTCCTTTTCATGACACTCCTACTGAGGCTAATGAATCTTCTGAAGAAGAGAGTCCCTTTATTGTCTGACGCACGCAACATCTTACTGCGAAAAACAATCGACCTCTGATTGTCATATCTGAGTTTACACAAGCCCCGATTACACTTGCCGAGATTTCCTACGAGAAAGGTAAGGGTCTAGCGCCCCCCAGTCGCTTTCGTCGTAACTTGGCCCTTAACAAGATGTGACCCGGTTTATTGATTTCTACAGTTCCCCCAGTTGTCTCCACTCCTGAGGTAACACCGACCACATTGGAATCTCCTCAGCTTCCCCTTACCCTCTCTTCTTTTCAGTCGACAGCGAGGGCCAAAAGAACCCCCTGTAAAAGGTCTTCTCATCTTATTTCTCAAGATACTACCGCCAACCACCTTCTGGATCCCGTCCTCTGGCCTTACCTTCCAACGTTCCTAACCCAAGCAGTTTTGTGACTCCCAACGTTGAGCCCGCACCTTCTTCTTCTGAGCCCTTACCTCCTTCCCCTGCTAGTTCCCTTCCTTCTGCTCCCCCCAAACTTCTGTTCCGCCAAGCCCAATGCGTGCTCTCTGCAATGAGGAAAAATGTACCCCCTTCTGCTTACGGGATCCTTCAATTGCATGACTCGATAGCTGGAGTTGGCTATTCGGTCAAGACTTTCTAAAAGGCAAGAGTGTTTCCGAACAGGCAGACCTCCACAATCATCAAGCTTCTACTGTAAGTATTTTGGATATGTCTCCTTATGTTTATAATTACAGTTTTGTAATTGTATTATTGCTTTTACTTAGTTCATAGCCTCGAGTTTTCACATGGGTATCCTAGCCGCTGAGTTAGACGAGGAGAATAAAATCTTAAAGGATCAAATAAAGGCTTTGGAAGCAGCCCCCCTTTTCTTTGGTGGAGAAGTCACCCGATTAAAGGAAAAGATAGACTCCCAGGCTCAACAGACAACCCTTCTAGAGCAAGATTTGCAAAATCATCAGCAACTGTTAAAGACTAATGACGAGGAGAAAAGGACTTTGGAGTTATAAATACAGAGTCTCTCCTCTCGGTTGAGTGTTGAGGTGGCCCTGAAAGATAAAGTCGTTTCAGATGCCACCCTCAAGTCTACCTTGTTGACTCAATTTGGGACTTCACGTCCTTGATCCCTCAATTCAACTCAAGAATTAGCCTCTCAAAATTTTGAGTTGTTGCAACTACAAGAGAAGCTAAAAGCTCAAGCCTAAGGGGCGGATTTTTTATCTAAAGAGTTGGATCGTGTTAAAATAGAAAGGGATAATTTTAAAGCCACGTCAGAATGCCTTACCTCAGAGCTACAAGACTATAAGATAGATGAGGAAAAATGTTGGGAGAGTAGGCGTCTGGCGTATCTTGCCTCCCCTGAATTTGGAGCTGAGTTTGCCGGGCGTATCATCGGGACCATGACTGGCTCAGTTGAAGGTATTCTTGAGTGACTGAGGGAAGGAGGTTTTTTACCCCAAGAACCTCCTCCCTACTTCATAGATTTACGGCGTCTCAAAGAAGAGCTACCCAAAGACTTGTTTAGCCGTTTCAAATAAGGGTTGAGTGTATATATTGATCATGGGACAAAACTACTGGTACCTTTCCCCATTGCTCAAAGATTATGCTGATGTGTTTCAGCCTTATTTGTTTACCCCTCACTTACCATCTCCTCCATGTTGTAAAGTGGATTTACCAAGATATTTTTGTAATAAGCAAAGTATGACACGTAAACATGTAAAACAATTGAATAATGTATTTCGTAAACCATAGATGAGCATTCAAACATTAGTGTTCACCTGTTTGATGATTCCCGATGCTTTTTTGTTTCGTGTCTTCAGAACCACCCTTATCTGAATTCCTTCCCTTATCCGAAGAGGATTTGTGAGTCAACTGAGATGAAAATAGAAAAACATGTTCCACTATATGTGACTTAGGTGCATATCTATTTAAAAGATGTAAAACCTTTGTTTTTCTTCGTGGAGATCTAACCGACTACTTTACTGGGTCTTTAATTGGCCCTAACAGAGCATAGGATGCAGATTCATTCTTTCCTTTGAAGATTTAGTGTTTTCGGTTCTTCATAAGAAAACCTGACCGACTGTGACAGAGCTGAGGAAGCACGCTCGAACTATTTAAAGGTTTAAAGTCTTCGGTTCCCCCTGAGGTAACCCGATCGGTCACTCCTCAAGGTCCCTGATCGACTATGTTTTTGATAGTTTAAAGTCTCCGGTTCCTCTTGAGAAGGCCCATCTGGGTTACTTCAAGAGATTTCCCGATCGACTATGATAGAGCTGAGGAAGCATGCTCGAACTGTTTAAAGGTTTAAAGTCTTCGGTTCCCCCTGAGAAGGCTTGATCAGTCGCTCCTCAAGGTCCCCTATCGACTATGTTTTTGATAGTTTAAAGTCTCTGGTTCCTCTTGAGAAGGCCCGTCCAGGTTACTTCAAGAGATTTTTCGATCGACTATGATAGAGCGGAGGAAGCACGCTCGAACTATTTAAAGGTTTAAAGTCTTCGGTTCCCCCTGAAAAGGCTTGATCGGTCGCTCCTCAAGGTTCCCGATCGACTATGTTTTTGATAGTTCAAAGTCTCTGGTTCCTCTTGAGAAGGCCCGTCCAGGTTACTTCAAGAGATTTCTCGATCGACTGTGTTTTTGATAGTTTAAAGTCTCTAGTTCCTCTCGAGAAGGCCCGTCCGGGTTACCTCAAGAGATTTCCTGATCGAGTATGTTTTTGATAGTTTAAAGTCTCCGGTTCCTCTTGAGAAGGCCCGTCCAGGTTACCTCAAGAGATTTCCTGATTGACTGTGTTTTTGATAGTTTAAAGTCTCTGGTTCCTCTCGAGAAGGCTCGTTCGGGTTACCTCAAGAGATTTCCTGATTGACTGTGTTTTTGATAGTTTAAAGTCTTCGGTTCCTCTCGAGAAGGTCTGTCCAGGTTACTTTAAGAGATTTCCCGATCGACTGTGTTTTTGATAGTTTAAAGTCTCTGGTTCCTCTCGAGAAGGCCCGTTCGGGTTACTTCAAGAGATTTCCCGATAGACTGTGATTTTGATAGTTTAAAGTCTCTGGTTCCTCTCGAGAAGGCCTGTCCGGGTTACTTCAAGAGATTTCCCAATCGACTGTATTTTTGATAGTTTAAAGTCTCCAGTTCCTCTCGAGAATGCTCGTCCAGGTTACTTCAAGAGATTTCCCTATCGACTGTGTTTTTGATAGTTTAAAGTCTCCGGTTCCTCTCGAGAAGGCCCGTCCGGGTTACTTCAAGAGATTTCCCGATCGACTATGTTTTTGATAGTTTAAAGTCTCCGGTTCCTCTCGAGAAGGCTCGTCCAGGTTACTTCAAGAGATGTCCCGATCGACTGTGTTTTTGATAGTTTAAAGTCTTTGGTTCCTCTCAAGAAGGCCTGTCCGGGTTACTTTAAGAGATTTCCCGATCGACTGTGTTTTTGATAGTTTAAAGTCTCCGGTTCCTCTCGAGAAGGCCCGTCCGGGTTACTTCAAGAGATTTCCCGATTGACGATGTTTTTGAGTGAAACTCAAAATGCTTACCCTAACCTTGTGATAATTTAATGTCTTCGATATTTCTTAAGGAATCCTGGTCGATCATTCCTTCAAGCCCCCAATTAACAACCACTTGAGTTGAAATAAGAATGTCTATCTGGCAATCACCAAATTGTTTAAACCGTGTCTGTCTTTTGGGCGATATTTGACCTGCATTGTATTCACAAAATTGAATGAAGTACATGAATTGCAAACATACTTGTTATCTTGTCGCTCACCCGGGCGAAGGGGATTTGCTCAAAGTAAACTTGATTTGTTCCCTTGGACATGCTAAGCTTCACATGATTGGGTGATTAGAATATACTAAGGAAGAATTGATCCGCTCATCCAGGGATATGTATACTCCTCGAGCGATATAAACTTGTTAAGTTCGGTAGGGCTGTAAATGATTTGCACTCCATGGACGCTCGAGAATTCTTCCCTCTGCGTCCTGGAGATAATATGAGCCTGATGCGAGTTTTTCTATCACCTTGTAAGGTCCTCCCCATTGTGGCGCCAATTTGTTAACATCCCCAGCGGGCCTGACATGTTTCCATACTAGATCTCCCACTTGAAAGAATCTCGGGATGACTCTCCTATTGTAATTTTGCCTCATTCGTTGTCGGTATGATGTGAGACAAGTTATAGCTTTATCTCGAATTTCTTCTATTAGATCTAGCTCCATAAGTCATTGTCCGACATTGTTATCGTCATATAGTTGCCTTCTATCAGATTCTACTCCCACTTCGATAGGAATTACAGCTTCTCCTCCATAAACAAATTGGAAAGGCGTGGACCCTGTAGCTTCTCAGGGTGTAGTACGATATGCCTAAAGGACGATGGATAACTCATCTACCCAGCTGCCACCAACATGATCAAGTTTGGTTTTTAGGCCTCTTATAATCTCTCTGTTAGTTACTTCTGCTTGACCGTTACTCTGTGGATATGCCACAGAGGTGAATGCTTGAGTAATACCATAACTTTTATACCAGTCTAAGATTCTGTCTCGAAACTGTCTTCCATTATTAGAGACTAATTTGTGAGGGATACCGAATCTACAAACAATATTTTTCCACAAGAATTTAATAACCGCATCCTAAGTAATCCGAGCAAGTGGTTCTGCTTCTACCCATTTAGAGAAATAGTCCACTTCTACTAATAAAAATCTTCTTTGTGCAGTTACCATAGGAAATGGACCAACTATATCCATGCCCCATTGATCAAAGGGATAGGAAACTATAGAGGTTTTTAATAATTATGTAGGATGATGCAGAATATTCTGATGTTTCTGATAAGAAATTCAAGTTCTCACAAATTTGGCAGCATCTTCATGTAGAGTGGGCCAAAAATATCCTGCTAGCAAAATTCTACGGGCCAAGGATCTTCCTTCTATATGACTGTCACATGAGTCCTGATGAACCTCTTGCAAGATAAATTATATATCTTCTGTTCCAATACATTTAAGTAAAGGTATGGAGAAAGCCCTTTTATATAACTGCTCCCCCATCATAGTGTATTGGGAAACTTTCTTCTTAAATATCCTTGCTTGTTCTGCATCAATGGAAAGAATACCCTGCTGCAAATATAATATGATTTGTCTCCAATCACCTTGTATCTCTATATCAGCTTGTCTTTCAATACAATATACTAACAATGTCTGCTCAACAGGTCGATCCAAGCTCCATGATGTTATAGCAGAGGCTAACTTAGCTAATTCATCCGCTGCTTGATTATCAGATCGAGGAATTTTTTATATATTTACTTCTTGAAACTGAGCCTTCAATTTATCAAATGCCTCAGCATATAACCTGAGTCTATCATTATTAATTTCAAAATTACTTTATAATTGTTGGGCTGCTAACTGAGAGTCAGAATAGATATAAACCCGGGATGCTCCTACATGCCGAGCGACTTGTAACCCTGCTATCAGTGCTTCATATTCTGCTTCATTATTAGTGGCCCTATAATTCAGCCTGATAGAAAGTTGAAGCTTATCTTCCCTTGGGGATGTGAGGAGAATACCAATTCCACTACCTTGTCTGGTTGAAGATCCATCCACATATACTTTCCAAGTACTCTCTTCTTCAGGACCTTGAACCTCAATGATGAAATCTGCCAAAGCTTGTGCTTTGATGGCTGAGCGAGGTTGGTACTGTATATCATACTCACTAAGTTCGTTCATCCATTTGATCAACCAACCAGATGCCTCTGGATTAAGCAAAACCCGCCCGAGAGTACTGTTGGTCAATATAATAATTGCACGTGCTAAAAATTATGGGCGCAACCTCCGGGCAGTTAACACTAATGCATAGGCCAATTTTTTGTTAGTTAGAGCCCTAGAGCCAATCATTTGATGATTGTTGTCTGGACTCATTGTATCATATTCTTCTATATATAAATAAAGGCATTTGTTTTGGTTATTATACTTACTTGTATTGGTGCCAAATAACTAAGTATAATAACGTCCTTGAGTAGAAGGTTCTTACCTATATCAATCGATTGGTTGAATCGATAGTGAGATGATATAGAAAATACTACTCTTAATCATTCCTAGTCGAGTATTAACATTCAGGGATAATGTTAATGCGACGAGACTAGCATGTAGGTCAACTCGATGACTTGATCTCACAAGTCATGGATATGGAGATATCAAGTTGACACATGGGTATGCATTGGATATACTGAATGACCCGCCATGAGAAAGTATCATGGATCGTTATATGAGTGTCATATACTTTCTCATGTGGCTATTAGTATGACTACTAGTCCTTGGACCTAAAATCACCATGGTTCCCTACATAAGGAGTTACGTACTTTGGCTTCGTCAAACGTCACCCGTAACTGGGTGGACTATAAAGGCGATTACTGGGTATGTAACGAATTATGCAGAGGGATGTGAGTGATGTAGATGGGATCTATCCCTCCTATATGACGGGAGTGACATCGATATTCTTGACAGAGTGAGACCACTAAGTGCATGGCCATGCCCAAATGAGTCAATATGAGATATTGAGCTCATTTGATTGAGTGAGTCTACTTGGGATTCAAGATTTAGATTGATTAGAGGATGACATGGTCTATGCCTCATATTGATGAATCTAGATGTCTAGGATAGAAGGACAATGTCATATATTGTGAGGAGTCACAATTAGTAGTCACAAGGTGATGTTGGATCTCAACATTCTTGTAACTTGGGTAGTAATGATGTGTTGCTAGATATCGCTCATTACTTATGCTTCTAAAAGAGTTTAGGAGCATTGCCAACGTTACAAGAACCTATAGGGTCACAAACAAAGGGCAATTAGATGGAGATTAGGTTCATTTGATGAACCTAAAGGATTAGGTTCATGTGATGAACCAAATTGGATTAAGAGTAATCCAAAGTAGGCTAATTGAGTTTGACTCAATTTGGTTCATGTATTAGATGAGTCTAATTTGGACTTAGACTCATTGAATTAATTTAATTCAATGAATAGAGATTCATTAAATTAAATTTGACTTGAACCAATGGTTAGATTTGATCAACCTAGGGAGAGAAGTGGTCAAGTTTGACTTGACTTGAGAGGAAGATGAAGGGTCAATTTTGACTTGACCATTTGCCACCTCATTGGTGAGTTAGCATGAAGTGGGGCAATGATGATGCTTCACATCATCATGATTGCTTAAGTGGGATGCCACCTCATGGGAGTTACCAAGAGTTGTGACTCTTGGCATTCCATGGAGGTTACATTCCCTCTTAACGTGGCCGGCCACTTTTGATGAGATAGTTAGTGCAATTGTGTGCTTTGAGATGTAACTCTCATCTTCTTCCTCAAGCTCTCTTCTCTCCCTCTCCTCCTCCACCCTTGGCTGAACCTTACAAAGGTGCTAGCACACCTTTGTGTTAGGTTTCTCCATCTCTTGCTTGTGTGGATACACATAGAGGAGTATCTACCTTGATACTCTTGAAATTCGGCGAACTTTGGACGAGCGGGATTAAGCGAAGGGCTTCGCATCAAGGGTAACACTCTTCTTCTTTGTTGATATAGTTTAGATCTTGATTAGAAACTTGTATGCGAAAGTTTTACAAAATTTTATTCTTCGCACGGATCCGGTGGCGGGGTTTCGGGGTTTCCGCAATGCAAAATGAGATTGTTGCGGCCCGAAAAACCCAACAGTGGTATCAGAGCCACGTGCAAAGCGTGTACGAGTTTTGTTTTTGTTTTTATGACAAAAATTTAAGTTTCTGTATATTTGTGATTTGTATAGATTTTATGGGTATTTTTCTCGTAGAAGCGAAGCACATGTGTTTAGACACTTGTAGACTTCGACTACCGAGAAGATCTTTTCGAAACGACAAAGTTTCGCCCCAAATTGTTTCGGGACAGTGGGCTAAGGCGCTATAGGATCGCTAAGGAACACTCGCGATGGTTATATCGCGGGTAGGGGTGCTGCCCCTGACCCCGCAAGGGGCTTCGTTCCGCGATTGCGCCCGAAAATCGCTAAACGGGACTGCCGGGAATTTTTTACTCATAAAAATTGTAAAAATTATGGAAAATTTACAGAAATTTATAGAAATAACATAATTTAGAATTATGTATTATTTTGTGATAGTCATGGCCCAAAAGACCCAATTAGATTGGAAAAATTGTGTTATAATTCATAATATGGCCTGCGTGTACTACAACAAAATCCTCATGTAACAACACTGAAACGACAACGGTTTTATGTCAAATCATTGTTGTTTTTCCTTTTAACAACGATTTTAACAAAAACCGTTGTCTTTTAGCAGTTTTTTTTACCTACGATAACGGTTTCTAAAACCGTTGTCTATTTATGCTTTTTGGAGCTACGACAACGGTTTTTAAAGGCTACGACAACAGTTTTTGAAAACTGTTGTCTTTGTGCGCTTTTTTGGAATTACGACAACGGTTTTTGAAAACCGTTGTCTATTAAGTGATATTGAATACCGGTGTTTTTTTCCTTCGCCATTTTTTCCCCTTCGCCAATTTTTGCCGCAGCTTTTTTTCTTTCCCTCTCCCCGAAAGTTTTTTGCCGCTGCATTCCCCCCTTTACCTTCTCGATCCCTAAGCATTTCCATCCCTCTTTTCTCAAAATCTCTCACTCACCGGAGCCGCGCAGGAGTAGCAACAGCTGGGAAGAACGATCGCAGGGTGACAGCGAGGGCTAAATAACAGGCGAACTAACCTACAAAGGAGATATCTTGACTTCACATCTCTGCTCTTACATGAGGTATGATGAAGACCAGGACCCTGTGAGTGATCTGCTTCGAAACCCTACTCCTGTTCCATTCATTACATATGGCTTGGTCTTTGGATTTACCCTTCTGGATTTTGCACACTTTTTCAAGAGATCAGCAGGTTGTGGACTTTAAGAAAGTGGATGCCCATGTTCACCAGTTCAAAGGTAGCAGTGCCAGGTTTTCATTCTTTGTTTTCTTCCTCCTTCTTCATTTTTAAAGCAGATATGCTTTAAATCCTCAAGATTTGGCTTTTGCTCATGGAAACTAGCTAGTAACAAGATGATACTTGCAACTGATTCAAAATCCCTTTTTTTCCTTCGCCTTGCAGCATTGGTGCCCAAAGGGTTAAAATTGTCTGCATGGCCTTCCACAATTACTGTGAGGAAATGGACCACGAAGGGTTAGTTTGTCTTCATTGTCACTCAATTTGAATCATCTAGTGACTTGCTGTCAAAAAATTTGTTTGTGTAGATGCCTCACATGTCTCTAGCAACTTAAGCAGGAGTATTTTCTGGTGAAGAACAAGTTGGAAACTTTATTTAAGGTAATGATCATGTAGCTTTGGTTGGAGGTATTCTTGGTAATGCCATGAATCTTATACTAAAATTTTGTATGGTAGCTGGAGCAGCAAATTGTGGCTGCTGGTGGATCAATCCCCATGATGTGGTAGTTCTACTTGCTGAGTGTCTTGTTAAGAGGTGGTGGTAGGAAGTGATGTTCAGGTTCTTTGTTCCTTACCATATGCTATGTGCTTTCTTTGTTGTTCTCCTGTTTCACTTGTCCCACTCATGGGAAAAACATCAAACATCTCCTTTTAGTAGTGGATTTAAAGGATGCCAATAAATGCTGTTTATCTCCCTTCATGATGTAAATTGACTCTGCATGCACCATTTTATGGTAAAAGCTCCATTTTCTGTAATGATGTGGTTGGTAAGACTTGTTTATCTTATGTGCTTTTTGAATGATCTGGAGGTTTTCATGATAATTCAATTATGGCGAGGCACTACACAAGTAAATGAGATAGAACTGACTACTGTCCTTTCATTTGTAATCGCATGCCTCTCTATTCATATACAAGTTCTAAAGTAGACACTTTCCTAGAGCTTTTGCAATATGTTTTTTTTCCTACTACACTTTAGTTTAAAAACTTATGTTTTACTTATTTGGATAATAGGAATTTAATATCAATCATTAAAACATCACATATCAAAAAATATCACTACTTATGATATATCAATGGATTATAATCAATTTACTCATCCAGTTAATTGATACCGAGAACATAATTTAAATCAATTGAATCATATTTGGCATATATCAATTTTTCCCCATTTATTTTATTTTTCATAATTTAATTTTGAATTGATACCAGTGGTTCTAGGTTGGTAAGCACATCCTTGTGTTGACTTTAGAGATTGAAAATTGATGTAATTAGCATGTTTTTCTAGTGCTATAATTCAATGATATAATTTATTCTTCCAATGTGAGTAAATATTGTCAGATTCCTTTATACTCCTTTATGTATCAGATTTCTTATGATTATTTCTAATTGCCTTCTCATTTTTCTGGTCATAGAGATCGAGCGGATCAAAGAAATACTTGCAATGACGAATGGAAAGGTTAGTTTGCATCTAGTTTAGCTTTTTCCCTCTTAATGGAACATTCTTGAGATAGAAATGAGTGCAAAATAAGTCTGTTAATATCTTAATTGTCTCGGAAGAAGTCAATTGTGTCACTTGTGTTGGGCTACTGTATAATTTGAATACTTAATTCTATATTTTTCCCTCTACTTGACATTATAATTGTTTCTCTTTGAAAGTGCCCTTAATCGTAGTCCTTCATCTCCTATTGACTTTATTCACAGATTATTAGTCTTGATGAAGCTCATACCTCTTGGGTGCTTGACAGATAAGTAGATTAGAAATCTTTGTTTTCTTAAACACACTAATGGTTTTATTTTGTTTCCAGAAACTTGATGGTGAAACAAGACCTATCAGAGCTTAGTTTCTGCAATGATACAACAGATTTATCCGAGAATCCCTTATCCCTCCTTTGAGATAATAACTGTTGATTAAGAATCAACCACTAGTGGGAGTTACATGAAGCCCTTGATTAAGTTGTATCGCTATTGCTTGAATAAGTTGATTAAAGTTGCAAGTTGAGCCTGCACTTTCACTAAGACTAGAAACTTTATCCTTTAATCAAGTAGTAGCTTCTTGATGGAGTTTATTTAGCATATGAAACTCATTTAAGATTTATGTCTGTTGTTCAATGTTTTTTTGACCTCATACTTGTTATAATTTTTGGTTTATAATGCGTTGGACCTTATTTAACATTGTTTAAATTTTAAAGTGTGTATTTAAATAGATATATAACAAGTAGCCTTATTGAAGAAGCTACAGTGCCAAAGAGGAACGTTATTGCAGTCATTCAAAGGTTCAATATCCAAGTTAGTAATTTGACTCAAGTAAGTTTTACAATAGCTTCTTTATATAACTATATTTACATGTTAGATTTTCCCTTGAACTATTGTCAATCAATAGAATAATGATGCACTACCATGATCTCATCTACCAATTCTCTTTAAATGCTCTCTGATGTCGATCTCTCCATTCACTCATTTCAGCACCAACAAAGAGCTAGCTTCATATACATCAACAATCACCCTATTCTTCAGGTAAGATATATAGATAGACTTTTATTTTTTAAATTTTCATCTATACCTGTGTTATCGATGCTGTTTTCTTACATGTAGAACTACAATGAACAGAAAGAAAGGTTATTCAGATTGACATTTGTTTGCCGCCAAACGCAACACCAAAATCATAAAGCATGAAGAAATCTACCAAGGATCATAATGGCAAAGCCACGATACCAATGAGGAAATTGATAATGGAAGTGTGGGAGTTTGCCAGAGAGGACACAGACAGGGTGACCTTTTCCCTCAAGGTTGGCTTGGCTTGCCTCCTCGTCTCCCTTCACATTCTCATCCAAGCACCTTATCAAGTCTTCGGCACCAACTTCATATAGGAAAAGGTTGGTATGAAAAAATAAGCAAGTGAGAAAGAGGACTCCAATGAAATCCTACAAGTTGAAGATTGTGATGGAACTTGGGTTGATAATAATTAAGTGCAATCCTACATGGCATGAACCACCATTAAAAGTTTCTAGTCTTTTGGCTATTGTTCATTAGTTGTAAATAGAGTTTATTTATTTATTTGTATTGGGATAAATTTTATTTGAACATGAGATATGTTTCTTCTTTTATGATTGTAATTCTTGTATAACAAACATTTTGAATGATATTGATGTGGGAATATTCTTTTTTGATTATGATTCTTTATTATATATTTAAATTGAAATATGATATATTGGTATTAAAAGATAATAATTTAAAAGACAACGGTTTAAAACCATTATTGTTGTCTATAACCCTCAAAGACAACGGTTAAAAACCATTGTCGTAGCCCCAAAAACAATTGTAACTTGCAGAAAAATGCTCTAATTAACAACGGTTTTAAACCGTTGTTTTTTCATTCAAAGACAACGGTTTAAAACCGTTGCAAAACTATTTTCTTTTCATTCAAAGATAACGGTTAAAAACCATTGTCGTAGCCCGCCACTTTTAACAACACTGTCAATTACAACGGTTTAAAGGGCCTACGACAACGGTTTTTAACTGTTGTCTTTTAATGTTTTTGTTGTAGTGGTGCCATTTTGTGTTTGTGCGTGTTGTACTTGATTCGCGACCTGCGCGTTGTGTCTTCCTCTATTTTATATTCCTATTGTAAAATAGTTTTTAGACTCGAATGTAACTCGAGTTTCAAAATTGTAATGTACAAAATTAGAGCGGTGGAAGGTCCACTCGAGACGGAGTTACGAGGAGGGCGCGAGCAACACAAGGTGGTCAAAGGAAAGAGCTTGAGAAGTTGTTGACCTTAGGTTGACCATCCGATCTTCTCATTGGCTTGAGAAGATCGTATTAGGGCCATGACTAATCACAAAATATTTAATTAATTGCTTGTGTGTGTATATGTGATGCATGCTAGAATAGTAATTAATTAGCGCCTTAACGATTAGATTAGATCTAAATCGCGTACATGATGCGCCCTAACGATTAGATTAGATCTAAATCACGTATATGATACACCTCGTCGATTAGATTAGATCTCAATCGCATCAACTCGTAATGCCTATCATGCCGTGATACCTATCACTACCTCGATCACATGTTGTTGTTGAATCTGCCAAAGCAGAGCAACACATATTATCTTGGTAGGGTACGGAGGGACAATTTTGGTCCCGCCTATCAACGCATGGGTGAGTACAACTCAATTAGATTGAGTAACTAGTTAACTCAATAGGATCGAGTTTAACTATAGACATTTTTCCAATGGTTGGTAGATAGGTCAAAATCACGTTTATATTAACTCTTGGGCATATTAGCCAAAGCTAACTCGAGTTTTAATATAAATGCGGATCTTGATCCTATAAACAAGAGTTGCATAGAGATTTAATTGGTAATTAGTTACCTACCGATCATACTAAGTCTTGGGTGATTTAGCCAAAGCTAACTCAAGGCGTAGTATGATGTGGATCTTGTCCCACAAGAATTATATCTAGTTGGTTGGAATCGAGTAAGTGTGGTTTGACCACATCCATGACTTGATTCTACAAAAGTTCTATAATTCAGTGGGAGTATCATTTAATTAAAAGGCCTAATTAAATGATTAATAGAATATGATATTTATTTATTTTTTATGCATTTTTCTGTTGTAGATTGCCATGACGTCAAATACGAACTCTTTCTCCCTGCGTTCTATCCTTAAGAAGGACAAGCTCAACGGAGCTAATTTCCTAGACTGGTACTGGAATCTGAGAATTGTTCTCAAACAGGAACGTAAACTGTACGTTCTGGAGCAGCCTATTCCGGAGGCACCTCCTACCACTGCCGCACGAGCTGACCGAGATACTTACAAGAAGCATCAAGATGACGCATTAGATGTGTCTTGTCACATGCTCGCAACCATGAACTCTGAGCTTCAGAAGAAACACGAGTTGATGGGTGCTTATGATATGGTTGAACATCTTCGTCAATTGTATCAAGAACAAGTAGGGCACTGGAAGAGGAACTGCACAGGATACATGGAAGATCTTAAGAAGAAGAGAAATAAGATTTCTACTTCAGGTATACATGTTATAGAAGTCAACCTATCTATTTCTTCATCGTGGGTATTAGATACCGGATGTGGTTCTCATATTTGTACTAATGTACAAGCGTTGAGAAATAGCAGAGCATTGACGAAGGGCAAGATAGACCTACGCGTAGGCAATGGAGCACGGGTTGCTGCTGTTGTTGTTGGAACTTATCATCTATCTCTGCCTTCTGGGATTGTATTAGAATTAGATGAATGTTGTTATGTGTCTGCTTTAACTAAGAACATAATTTCAGTTTCTTGTTTGGACAAGAAAGGTTTTTCATTTATAATAAAGAACAAATGTTGTTCAGTTTATTTAAATGATATGTTCTATTGTAGTGCACCTTTGATGACGGACTCTATATTCTAGACCTTGAGAACCCTATCTATAACATAAGTACCAAGAGGTTCAAGTCAAATGACATGAACCAAACCTATCTATGACACTGTCGCTTAGGTCATATAAATGACAAACGCTTATCCCAGCTCCATAAAGATGGTTTGCTGGACTCATTTGATTTTGAATCATATGAGACATGTGAGTCATGCCTTCTAGGCAAGATGACCAAGACTCCCTTTAGTGGACACAGTGAGAGAGCGACTGACTTGTTAGGTCTTATACATAGTGATGTATGTGACCCTTTCAATGTCACTGCTAGAGGTGGTTATAGGTACTTCATTACATTTACTGATGACTTCAGTAGATATGGCTATGTGTATTTGATGACACATAAGTTAGAATCCTTTGAAAAATTCAAAGAATTCAAGAATGAAGTACAAAACTAGCTTGGCAAGAGTATTAAGATACTTCGATCAGATCGAGGTGGTGAATACCTTAGCCATGAGTTTCGTGACTATCTAGATGAGTGTGAGATTCTATCTCAACTCACTCCTCCTGGAACACCACAATGTATCTGAAAGGAGAAATCGTACCTTATGAGATATGGTATGGTCTATGATGAGTCACACAGATCTTCCTATGTATCTTTGGGGCTATGCTCTAGATACAGCAGCCTTCATTCTCAACCGAGTTCCATCTAAGGCTGTAATAAAGACACCATATAGGATATGGACTGGGAGAGATGCCCAAGTGTCTTTTATGAGAATTTGGGATTGTGAGGCTTACGTTCGACGTCAAGTCTTGGACAAACTGGGACACAAATCCGATAAGTGCTATTTTATTGGATATCCCAAGGAAACGAAGGGATATCACTTCTACATTCCCAGTCAACACAAGATAGTTGTGGCTAAGACTGGGGTATTTCTAGAAAGGGATTTTGTTTCTAGAAAAACTGGTGGGAGTACGTTCGATCTTGAAGAAGTTGAAGATGTGGACATAGTACAGAAGCCTCGATGGAAGTTGAACTGGAACCACAGAGTGTTGTGGATGATGTTGTTCCACAAAGAGTTGAGGAACCACAACCAGTTCAAGTAGACCTACCTCTTCGCAGATCTGATAGGGTACGTCGTCAGCCTGAGAGATACTTATTTCTCTTGTCTAACCATGATGACGTTGTGCTCATTGAGGATGAGCCTACCTCTTATCAGGAAGCTGTGATGAGTTCAGATTCCGAGAAATGGCTAGAGGTCATGAGATCCGAGATGGAATCCATGTACACCAACCAAGTATGGACTTTGATTGATCCACCTGAAGGGGTCAAACCCATTGGGTGCAAGTGGGTCTTTAAGAGAAAGATTGACATGGATGAACTTATTTATAAGGATCGCTTGGTAGCTAAAGGTTTCAAGCAAATTCATGGTATTGACTATGATGAAACTTTTTCTCTAGTAGCGATGTTTAAGTCCATTCGGATCATGCTTGCTATTGCAGCGTACCATGATTATGAGATCTGGCACATGGATGTCAAAATCGCATTTCTGAATAGAAACCTACTCGAGGATGTGTACATGACACAACCTGAGGGTTTTGTAGATCCACAACATACTGGCAGAGTATGCAAGCTACATAAGTCCATTTATGGACTAAAGCAAGCTTCTCGGAGCTGGAATCTTCGATTCGATGATGCAATCAAACAGTTTGGTTTCATCAAGAATGAAGATGAACCTTGTGTCTACAAGAAGGTTGTTGGGAGCACAGTTGTCTTCCTTATATTGTATGTGGATGACATACTACTCATTGGGAAAGACATCCCTTTGCTAGGGACTTGTTTCTCAATGAAGGACTTAGGTGAAGCATCCCACATTCTATGCATACAGATCTATAGAGATAGATCTAAGCGATTGCTTGGCCTAAGTCAGAGTACATATATTGACAAGGTACTCCTACGGTTTGCCATGCAGAACTCCAAGAAGGGATTTCTACTGATGTCACATGGCATGAGTCTTTTGAAGACTCAAGGTCCCTCTTCTAGAGAGGAGAGAGACCGCATGGATCAGATCCCTTATGCCTCAGCCATAGGATCTATCATATATGCCACGCTATGTACTCATCCTGATGTCTCGTATGCTTTGAGCATGACGAGCAGATACCAATCAGATCCAGGTGAAAGTCACTGGATAGCGGTTAAGAATATTCTTAAGTACTTGAGAAGGACTAAAGAATATTTCTTGATATATGGAGGCGATGACGAGCTAGCTGTAAAGGGTTACTGTGATGCCAGCTTCCAGACCGACCAGGATGATTATCGATCGCAGTCAGGGTTCATGTTTTACATAAATGGTGGTGTTGTGAGCTGGAAGAGTTCAAAGCAGGACACAGTAGCTAATTCTACAACAGAGGCCGAGTATATTGCTGCATCAGAAGCAGCAAAGGAGGCAGTTTGGATCCGTAAGTTCATCACTGAACTTGGGGTGGTTCCTAGCATCGCTGACCCTATTGAGCTCTATTGTGACAACAATGGAGCAATTGCGTAGGGTAAGGAACCTCGCTCACACCAGCGGACCAAACACATACTACGGCGCTTCCATCTCATTCGAGAGATCATCGATAGAGGAGATGTGAAGATTTACAGAGTACCCAAATAGGCTAACATCGTATATCCCTTAACCAAGGCTTTGACACAGAGAAAGCATGATGGTCACACTAGGTCATTAGGCCTTAGAGCCTACACTGATTGGCACTAGTACTAGTGGGAGATTGTTAGTTAGAGCCCTAGAGCCAATCATTTGATGATTGTTGTCTGGACTCATTGTATCATATTCTTCTATATATAAATAAAGGCATTTGTTTTGATTATTATACTTGTATTGGTACCAAATAACTAAGTATAATAACGTCCTTGAGTAGAAGGTTCTTACCTATATCAATCGATTGGTTGAATCGATGGTGAGATGATATAGGGAACACTACTCTTAATCATTCCTAGTTGAGTATTAACATTCAGGGACAATGTTAATACGACGAGACTAGCATGAAGATCAACTCGATGACTTGATCTCACAAGTCATGGATATGGAGATATCAATTTGACACATGGGTATGCATTGGAGAATGTATACTAAATGACCCACCATGAGAAAGTATCATGGATCATTATATGAGTGTCATATACTTTCTCATGTGGCTATTAGTGTGACTACTAGTCCTTGGACCTGAAGTCACCATGGATCCCTACATAAAGAGTTACGTACTTTGGCTTCGTCAAACGTCACCCGTAACTGGGTGGACTATAAAGGCGATTACTGGGTATGTAATAAATTATGCGGAGGGATGTGAGTGATGTAGATAGGATCTATCCCTCCTATATGACGGGAGTAACATCGATATTCTTGATAGAGTGAGACCACTAAGTGCATGGCCATGCCCAAATGAGTCAATATGAGATATTGAACTCATTTGATTGAGTGAGTCTACTTGGGATTCAAGATTTAGATTGATTAGAGGATGACACGGTCTATGCCTCATATTGATCAATCTAGATGTCTAGGATAGAAGGACAATGTTATATATTGTGAGGAGTTACAATTAGTAGTCACAAGGTGATGTTGGATCTCAACATTCTTGTAACTTGGGTAGTAATGATGTGTTGCTAGATACCACTCATTAGTTATGCTTCTAAAAGAGTTTAAGAGCATTGCCAACGTTACAAGAACCTATAGGGTCACACACAAAGCGAAATTAGATGGAGATTAGGTTCATTTGATGAACCTAAAGGATTAGGTTCATGTGATGAACCCAATTGGATTAAGAGTAATCCAAAGTAGGCTAATTGAGTTGGACTCAATTTGGTTCATGTTTTAGATGAGTCTAATTTGGACTTAGACTCATTGAATTAATTTAATTCAATTAGAGATTCATTAAATTAAATTTGACTTGATCCAATGGTTAGATTTGATCAACCTAGGGAGAGAAGTGGTCAAGTTTGACTTGACTTGACTTGAGAGGAAGATGAAGGGTCAATTTTGACTTGACCATTTGCCACCTCATTGGTGAATTGGCATGAAGTGGGCCAATGATGATGCTTCACATCATCATGGTTGCTTAAGTGGGATGCCACCTCATGGGAGTTACCAAGAGTTGTGACTCTTGGCATTCCATGGAGGTTACATTCCCTCTTAAAGTGGCTGGCCACTTTTGATGAGATAATTAGTGCAATTATGTGCTTTGAGTTGTAACTCTCATCTTCTTCCTCAAGCTCTCTTCTCTTCCTCTCCTCCTCCACCCTTGGTCGAACTTTACAAAGGTGCTAGCACACCTTTGTGTTAGGTTTCTCCATCTCTTGCTTGTGTGGATACATATAGAGGAGTATCTACCTTGATACTCTTGAGATCCGGCGAACTTTGTGCGAGAGGGATTAAGTGAAGGGCTTCGCATCAAGGGTAACGCTCTTCTTCTTTGTAGATCTAGTTTAGATCTTGATTAGAAACTCGTACGTGAAAGTTTTACAAAATTTTATTCTTCGTACGGATCCGGTGGCGGGGTTTCGGGGTTTCCTCTGTTGGTTGCTACTCGGAAAACCTAGAGGTTCCACTGTACAAAATTTTGTACAAAGGTCTGAACCTTTTCCTAGCTACCATGTGTTCTTTTAAATTAAATTTTGGATCGCCTGCGGAACTTAACACGTTTGATCCAAAACTTAATCTATTTGTTTTTTTAGGTTTTGACTTGGATCTCCTGCGGAACTTAACACGTTCGACCCAAGTCTCCTTAAGTTATTAATTCCATTAAATATTAATTTCCATAAAAGGTTCCCAGTACTGACGTGGCGAGGCACATGACCTTCTTGGATATGGGAGCAACCACCACCGACTAGACAAAACCTTTAATAGAAAGCTAATATTTAATTTCCTAAAATAACTTTAGGTTAACCAAAGAGAACAATCAAATCACAAGGAAAAGAAAGAAAACAAAAGAACAAAACATTGAAAAATATATTCGAAATACTAGAACGTAAGCCTCTTGTATTTGGTATTATTTCCAAAAATAACTAGCATGATGCGGAAATAAAAATTACTAGTTATACCTTGTAGAAAAACCTCTTGATCTTCTAGCGTATTCCTCTTCTAACCTCGGACGTTGTGTGGGCAACGATCTACCGAGATGAGAAACCACCAACCACCTTCTTCTCCTCCAAGCAAGGTTCGGCCACAAAGGAAGAACTTCACCAAAGAAGAAAACCAAAATACTAACCAAGCTCCAAGAGATGCTAGCTTTTTCTCCTTCTTCTTCTTCTTCTCCAAGTAGTATCCGGCCACCACAAGAGCTCCAAGGAAGGGAGAGAGGTTCGGCCACCACAAGAGGAAGAGAAGGAGAGGATGGCCGGCCACACCAAGGAACAAAAGAGGGAGAGAAAATAATAGAGGTTGTCTCTCATGAAGGCACCCTCACCCCTTCTTTTATATTCCTTGGCCTAGGCAAATTAGGAAATTTAATTACAATAAAATTTCCTCAATTTCCTTGACATGATTTAATTTAGAAAAATAAAATAAATTTTCCAAATCAATCTTCAATGGCCGGCCACATCATTGGAGAACAAATTGGACAAGTTTTAATCAACAATTAAAACTTCCTAATTTGTTTCCGGAAATTTTAAAAAATAAAATTTCTCTTTAAAATCTCTTCATGGTTGATAAAAGGAAATTTCTATAATTTTAATTTTATCAACATGTGAATAATTTTTAAAGAAAAAATAAAACATCTCTCCAATCTACAAATAAGGAAAGAGATCTAATCTCTTTCTTTAATCTTTTGTAGATCTTTTACAAGAGAGATATTTTAATTTTAATTCTCTTTAAATTATATCTTCCACATAATAATAAAAATTAAAATTAAAATCCCTTTTTAATTTAATTTGGCCGGCCCCCACTAGCTTGGGTTCAAGCTAGGGCCGGCCACCCAATAATATACCTAGGCCGGCCCTAGCTTGGTTCCCAAGCTAGCTTGGCCGGCCCCTATTGGGTGGGTATAGAAGGTGGGTATAGAACTCTATAAATAAGAGGCTACGATAGGGACCGAGAGGAGGAATTGGTTTTGGTCTCCCGATAAAATTAAGCATCCCGTGTTCGCCCCGAACACACAACTTAATTTTATCAATGATAATTCATTCCACTAGAGAACTATCATTGAACTACCGCACCAATCCCAAATTACATTTTTGGGCTCCTTCTTATTATGAGTGTGTTAGTCTCCCTGTGTTTAAGATATCGAATGTCCACTAATTAAGTGAGTTACTGACAACTCATTTAATTAATATCTAAGTCCAAGAGTAGTACCACTCAACCTTATTGTCATGTCGGACTAAGTCCACCTGCAGGGTTTAACATGACAATCTTTATGAGCTCCTCTTGAGGACATTATCAACCTAGTATCTCTAGGACACAGTTTCCTTCTATAATCAACAACACACACTATAAGTGATACCATTTCCCAACTTATCGGGTTTATTGATTCAACGAACTAAATCTCACCCATTGATAAATTAAAGAAATAAATATCAAATATATGTGCTTGTTATTATATTAGGATTAAGAGCACACACTTCCATAATAACTGAGGTCTTTGTTCCTTTATAAAGTCAGTATAAAAGAAACGACCTCAAATGGTCCTACTCAATACACTCTGAGTGTACTAGTGTAATTATATAGTCAATATAAACTAATAGCTAATTACACTACGACCTTCTAATGGTTTGTTCCTTTTCCATTTTGGTCGTGAGCTACTATTTATAATTTATAAGGTACTGATAACATCATCTTCTGTATGTGACACCACATACTATGTTATCTACAATATAAATTAAATGAACAACTACAAACAAATGTAGACAATTAGACCAAATGTGATTCTTTATTCATAATAAATGTTTACAAAGCTTAGGCTTTCAGTATACACTCCAACATCCTCAACGCAAAAAGCAATTTTTACGGCCCGAAAAACCCAACATTTTTCGAGTGTAGTATATCTACACTCGGCTCCTTTTAATAAATGACTGGAAAAATATACAGGTCTTTGCTCTTTCCCTTCCTGTCTAACTAACACCGAGCCTAAACATTTTCATTAGCTGACAGATACACCCATAAAGTTTCTCTTACTACGGGTTTAGCCAACACAGGAAGGGTGGACAAGTAGTCTTTTAATTCTTGGAAAGTTTTGTCACATTCTTCATCCCATTGAAATTTGTTAGCCTTCCGTAGTATTTTGAAGAAATGAAAGCTACAATCGACCGATCTTGAAATGAATCTGGACAAGACTGTGATTCGGCCGTTGAGTCTTTGAGCTTCCCTCATGTTGCGTGGTGGCTCCATGTTTTGAAGTGCTTTGACTTTGCTTGGGTTGGCCTCTATTCCCCGCTTGGACACCATATAGCCCAAGAACTTTCCCCCTTTGGCTCCAAACAGACATTTGCCCGGGTTCAACTTAAGACCATATTGCCTCAATATTCCACAAGTTTCTTCTACATCCCTGTAGAGATCAGTAGCCTGAAGAGACTTAATTAAGATATCATCAACATATACTTCCATATTTATTCCAATCTGTTTCAGGAAGACCATATTCATAAGTCTTTGATAAGTTGCCCCTGCATTTTTTAGTCCAAACGGCATAACATTATAACAATAAGTACCTTCAGATGCTATAAAACTAACCTTCTCTTGATCCTCCTTAGCGAGAGGGACCTGATGATAGCCCTGATAGGCGTCCAGCATAGAAATATATTCATATTCAGCCATAGAATCTACCAATTGATCGATCCGGAGCAATGTATAATAATCCTTTGGACAGGCCTTGTTAAGATCACGGAAGTCAATACATACCCTCCATTTGTTTCCTGGTTTAGAAACCAGGACAACATTAGCCAACCAACTGGGGAATTGCACCTCCCTGATGTAGCCGGCTTCCATTAGTCTAGTCACTTCTTCCTTGATGATTTGATTTTGTTCTGTGCTGATCCTCTTTCTTTGCATGACAGGCCGAGCATCTGGGAAGACATGAAACGAATGCTCCATTACTGAAGGAGAAACACCCGTAACTTCTTTGGTTGTCCAAGCAAAGACATCATTATTTTTCTTCAAGCATTGCACCAGCTATGTTTTCAAAGCAGGATCAAGGTCGGACGCTACATAGGTGGCAGCTTCAGGTCGACCGGTCTGTATCTGGACCTCTTCCTTCTCTTCATAAACCAAGACAGGTGACCTCTCTTGTATGGTATTAACCTCCATTCTTTGCATTTTCCGGGCGGCATTAGCTTCAGTTCTGACGATCTCCACATAACACTTACAAGCCGTCTTTTGATCATCACGTATTTCCCCAACCTGGTCATCAACAGGAAATTTAATTTTCTGACAAAAAGTAGAAATAACCGCCCTAAACTCATTTAAGGCCGGTCGGCCCAGTATCACATTATAGGTGGACGGAGCATCCACCACCATGAAGTGAGATCTTCTTGTCCTCATTAGGGGCTCCTCCCCTAAAGATATGACCAACTTTATTTAACCGAGCAGTTGTACCTCATTACCAGTGAACCTATATAGAGGAGTCACCATCTGTTGAAGTTCACTTGGATCAATCTGCAGTTGATCAAAATCTTTTTTGAAAATAATATTTACAGAACTACCAGTATCTATAAAGGTACGGGAAATAGTATAATTGGCTATCACAGCCTTAATTATTAACGCATCATCATGGGGTATTTCTACCCCTTCAAGATCTTTGGGCCCAAAATTGATTTTCGGCCCTGCTGCTCTTTCCATGCTACACCCTACAGCATGGATCTCAAGTCTTTGTGTGTGTGCTTTTCTGGCCCTGTTGGAATGTGCATTAGTGAGTCCGCCCGCGATCATATTAATGCTGCCTCGGGCGGCATTGCTCTTGTTTTCTTCTTGCTGGGCTATCATAGCCTCAGGCTGAATTTTCTCAGGTACCTGAGTTGTACCAACCGGGGTTGGTAATACACCTTGTTGAGGCTCGACTGGGCGATATTCTAATTTGAGTGGACTCTGTTGCCTGGGATATTGTTGTTGATAGTAGTTTTGCCTCTGGTAATGATCCCTATTTGCTTTCTTATTTTTCAAAACAAAACAGTCTTCTGTATGATGACTGCTGGTCTTGTGATAAGTACACCATCTTCTTGGTGCTTCTTGCTGCATATCCACATGCTGTACCGCTTGTGGGTGATATTCTAGATGACGATGAGGAGGAGGGATTACTCGAGGTCCCCTTGGTGGAGGAACTGGAGCGGGAGCCCTCTCCTTAACAGGAGCAGGAGAAGAAGTAGCATCTTCTTTTCTGCATGCGGCCTGAGCTTCTTCGACATTAATAAATTCAGTAGCGCGTTCAATTAATGAGTCAAAATTTGTAGGAGGATTTCTCACCAAATCTTTAAAGAAATCATTATCATTCAAGCCCTGAGAGAAAGCACTCACCAAGATCTCAGTGGTAGCATTGGGTACATCAATAGCTACCTGATTGAATCTCTTGATGTAGGCTCTGATGGCCTCTTTAGATCCTTGTTTAATTGAGAATAAGCTCCAGGGAGTTTTATGATACCTCTTGTTGCTGGAAAAATGGTGTACAAAAACCTTCCTGAAATCTTTAAACCTTCGGATAGAATTTTCAGGCAATCTTTTGAACCAGCGTTGAGCAGCTCCTCCAAGTGTTGTAAGGAACATCCGGCACTTTACTCCATCAGAAAATTGTTGTAATAATGCTACATTCTCAAATTTTAATAAATGATCCTCTGGATCTGTGGTTCTAGTGTATTCACCAATTTGAAGATTTTGATATCGCTTAGGAAGCGGATCATCCAATACACCTTGAGAAAATGGAGAAATAATTCTTTCTGGCGAGCTATCACTGGCCACCATCATTTTAGTTTTGCGCTTCTCCTTGTCCGGTGCCTCGCCGGAGGATTCTTGAAATACAGGCTTTCATCCTCCCTGATCGACAGGAGTACAAAGAAAGGCTCGAGGGCGTCTAGTCGGAGAAGCAGTTGTAACGCCCGCCCTCCCTGCTACCCTAAGGGACGGGGCTACGATACTCTACGTATAAATTTTTCTTTTTAAAACTGCGGAAGACTTAAAATAATTTTCATAGTTTTAATAAAAACTTTTCTTTTAAATTTCTTTTGAACTATACTATCACATGGCATCAAAATCATAACATCAAATCCAGTGGAACTATAATGTCAAGCCACACATGTTTAGGTATCACAAGTCATAAAATACCCATGCATAGTTCTTTAAAGAAACTCTAAGCAGGTTCTTAATTAGTTGCCTAGCCACCGCCACACACATCTTCGTTGCCCCTCCTGCTGCTCCTTTAACTCATCCAGCTTTTTCCTTTATCTGTGGTACAAGGAAAGTAAGCTATGAGCACTCATGGCTCAGTAAGTTCCTTTCCTACTCACTAAAGCCAAAAATCAGCACATAATCAAGAATGCATCAACAAATCATAATCTCAACTAATCATGGCATAACATAGCATTCTATTCAAGCATATCATGCATCATAATATAATCACAACTAGTCATAGCATATCAAGCATCACCATGGCCGAAACATATACATAGTGCATTGCATAAAACATAGCTAGACATGGCATAACAAACAAGTATCATGATATATCAAAGCATGGCCGAAACATGTATATCAAAGCATCATACTATGGCCGAAACATATACATTAAGGCATCATCATATCCATGGCCGAAATCTATATATCAAGCATCAACATATCCATAATCGAAACATGTCTATAAGGTATAGCATGAACATAACATAATCATACCTTATCATGGCATATCATAATCAAGAGCATAACATGAAACATAGCATAATCATAAGGTGTATGCAATATAATTTTGGAAAACATGTATCCGAAAAACATGTGTATGTCTCATGATCTTTAAAACCATTTTCTTTTACATATATATATATATATACTTGAAAGTAATCTCAACATAAGGGGGATCCCGGCTATGTACCACTTACATATTACGCGCAACCTTGTAGGTCCAAGGTAGCAAGTCTTGAACCCTACGAGGTAAACATACTAGGCCCTTAGTCCTAGGGGCACTTAGGAGCCCATCCCTAACGAGGTCCTTAGTCCCCGGGGCGCTAATGGAGCCCACCCTTGGTACAAGCCACTCACATATAAAGTAAAATACATGTCATACATATCATGTATCATAAAAGCATGCATCACTTAGGCACACATCATATCATAAAAGTATGCATCACTTAGGCATACATCATGTCATAAAAGTATGCATCACTTAGGCATATATCATATCATAAAGGTATGCATCACTTAGGCATACATCATGTCATAAAGGTATGCATCACTTAGGCATACATCACTTCATAAAAGTATGCATCACTTAGGCATACATTACAGCATCAAATCATGCATTTTTAACCACATATCATAACATAAAGCATGCATTCTTTTAAACACTTAGCATATCATCAAAGCATGCATATATTAACCACATATCACATTCTAAAGCACGCACATTTTTAAGCACTTAACATATCATCAAAGCATGCATATAATAACCACATATCACATTTTAAAGCATGCACATTTTTAAGCACTTAACATATCATCAAAGCATGTATATATTAACCACATATCACATTTTAAAGCATGCACATTTTTAAGCACTTAACATATCATCAAGGCATGCATATATTAACCACATATCACATTTTAAAGCATGCACATTTTTAAGCACTTAACATATCATCAAGCATGCATATATTAACCACATATCACATTTTAAAGCATGCACATTTTTAAGCACTTAACATATCATCAAGGCATGCATTTTTAACCACATAGCATATCATAAAACATGCATGTCTCTAAGCACGTATCATATCATAAAAGCATGCATATTTCTTAAGCACATATCATATCATGAAAGCATGCATATCTCATATCATAAGTCATAAATCACAAGCATACATATTAAGCATAAAGGTGTATCTTGTGAATATCCTATCATAGGAAACATGGTATCATATTTATCTTGGTTTTAAGCTTCCTAAACCCTTGTGGCCGAAACCCTTTAGAGCTCAATTTAGGTTAAACACAACCTCCAAGCATGTGGCACCTAAATTATCATCATAACATTTTCATAGGAAGCATTATAAACATGATTAACTTAATTTCTAAGTTCCTCAAGTCCCTAATTTCATATGGCCGAAACCTTAAGGTGTGAAACAAGGTTCCATATGACATAAAAGCATGGACAACTTTAAATCATATTTATAACATTTTTTTTTACCAAGGAACAAGGTAAACACATTTGACACATTTGCACTAGTTCCTAAGTTCTTTAAGCCCTTAACATATGTCATGGCCGAAATTTAACAAGTTCTCATTAGGGCTACAAACAAGCATACAAGCATGTGAACTTGGACTAACATTATGTATAAATTCATACAAGGCATTATACACTAGTTATGGCCGAAACATACCCTAGCATCATTTTAGGTCACAAAACAACATATAGCAATTGAACCTTGACTTTCTACCTATCATATTTCATGTAGAGTGACATGAGCATATTTAATTTAAGTCCTAGGGTTTCTAGGGCATCTAAACCTTCATGACCGAAACATTCAAGGGTTCATTTAGGTCATGGAAAAAATCATACAAGCATGTGAAACAATCAACACATTATCCTATTTTCATAAGAAGTACTTTTAACACATTTGGTTTCATTTCTAAGGCCTCTAGGTCTTTTAAACCCTACTTGGCCAAAACTCACAGAATATAAACTTGCTTCAAATAGCCTAAAAGCATGAGAATTTATACAAGTTTCATAGCATGTATAAAGACAAGTATAATGAGTATACATATGAATTGTGTCTTAGGCTTTCTAGGTTTCTTTTTCTCTTTTTCTTTTATTTTTTTTTCTCATGGCCGAAACCTACCATTCTTTAGCTAGGTTATTAAGTGGCCTAAAGCATGAAAAACCTAAGTAAGTTTCATGGCAAAAGTTACTAAAAAACATATATACAAATTGGTTCATGAATAAGCTAGGACCCCTTGTGGTCATACATGTTATATGTCATGCAACTAATTTTTCTACACCCTAATTAAGCATGAGGGCATTAAACAACTTTCATATCTAAATAGTACAGAGGTCTTGAGCATATTAAAATTTTGTTTAAGCTTTTCTAAGCTATCCATCTCATCATGGCCGAAAAACCCTAAGGAGGAGTTCATGGAATTCTAGCAATATTCAAGCATACAAATCCTTTAAGATCTTTGTATTCTATCACATGAGCATGGTTATTTAAATTTAAAGGTCTTCCTAACCCTAAACCATTTCTTGGCCGAAACATATAAGAGGTTTTATTTAATTTCAAATATCTTTTAAGCAAGAAAACTAATACAAGATCCTTAATATTTCATAGGGAGAATCTTGTACTAATTTGGTAAAACAATAATTTCCCTAGCCTCCTTAAAATATTTTTGGCCGAAATTATAGGGTTAAGTACCCCACTGATCAAGTATCGTATAGGTATAAAAACATGAAGAAAAACCCTTCTACATAGCATAGAAAATCTATCATGAAATGAAGACTAGTTTTAAACATCACTAGATTTTGAAAGCTCTTCTTGGCCGAATTTTCTTAAACTTGTTTCTAGGTTTTAAAATCCTCATAAAATCCAAAAAGCACATAAAAGCCTTGTACCACAGGTGAGGGGAAGCTTACATCCTTTTTCGCTTGTGGATCTAAGGTATGAAGAAGAAGAAGTAGCCTCTTCTTCTAGTTCCTTTCCCTTGATTCCTTTGCTAAGTCCTCCTTGTATCTTAGGTTTTCTTAGGAGAAAACCTTGGCTTGGGGCTGAAGATGGAGGAGAGGGGACTGTGGTTTCGGTGAGGGAGAGGAGAGAATGAGAAAAATGAGAGAAAATAGAATTTTCCCTTTACATATTCTCTTTTATGTTAAGGGGGAAGAGGTAGCAAACTTAGTTTTTGCTTTCCTTCTCCCTTAGCCCTTTTTTTTTCTATTTTTTTTATTTTTATTTATTTATTCATCCTCATCGTTCATGGTGAAATAAGGGGGAATGAATCCCCTTAATCCCTCTTTAAATTTTCAGCAAAATCAAAGAGGAAGAGGGAGAGAAAGGGAGGAAGGCAATTTGCCTTTCTCTTGCTCTTTTCTTATTTTCTTTTGGTTAGCTTTTACTCTTACCTTTATCATAAGTTTCCCTCCTTTGCTATCAATATCTTCTCTCTATCCCAATTGGTTTCTACTAATTAATTCTATGAATTATCATATAAGAGGTTCAAGGTTCAATCCTTGACCTCTCCCTATTTTTATTTCTTTTTTATTTCCTTTTTGGTTCAACTCACTTCCTATTATTTTCTAAGGCAAAATCCCACATTCATATATTTATCCTACAAGCTTAGTGGGTATTACAGTACCCCGTACTTCATAAAAAGTTCGTCCTCGAACTTAAAAACAGCTCCGGGTACTTTTGTTTCCAGCATTAAGTAAAATTTTTAGCATGTTGATTGAAGTTAGGTTGCTGACCTGAGACGATGGCATAGGCGTTCGCCACGTCATCCTGAGCGAGAGAGTAGACTCTAGCATTGGTCATAGTGGGAGGGGCCTCCAATCTTCCTTGGATGATTGAAGTCCCTTCTATGGCAGTATGCATCTGGTGAAGCTGTGCAGGGGTGCTCCTATTCTGGTTGTTCTGCGGAGGTAGTGCCTGAGACTGAGTAGGGCAATTTCTTGCCAAATGACCTTCCTTTCCGCAGTTGTAGCACCTTCTGGTGCTTAGGAGACATATTCCAGAATGCATCTTTCCACATGTGGCACACTGAGGAAACTTGGTTTGCTTATTGGCCGGACCACCTTCTGTGTTGTTCCACTGTTTCCTCTTTCCACCTGAGTTTCCTTTCCAGTCGGTTCTGGTATTGTGCGATTTTTGTGCTCCGGTTAGTGCTTGGTTCTTGCCCTTGTTCATTGCTTCCTGATAGTGCTCGGTACTCAGGGCATTACTGACTAGCTCCTTTGCAGTCTGCGGTCTATTAACTCCGCCGGCTATGTTCAGAGCTATCTCGGGTCGGAGCATCTTTAATATTAACCGGACCCTTTCTCTTTCAGTGCTGACCAGTTCTGGGCACAGACGTGCTATGCGGTTGAACTTCTTGACGGCTTCGTTGACTGACAGATTACCTTGCCGTAAGAATTCAATGTGCTTGTTGGTTACTTGTATACGGAAGAATTCTTCTAGGAACTCTGTCTCAAAATCCGTCCGCTGCATCTGGTTTATTTGTCTTTTCACCTTTACTCGGTCCCACCACCTCCGGGCATTTTCGATAAGGCATAACGACGCGCATTTGACCTTCTCGTGTTCAGGCCAGTCCAGTTGTTCCATTATGCCCTCCACGGTCTTGAGCCAGGCTTGCGCATCCCCTGGTTCACAGTTTCCCGAGAAGGCTTCTGGCTTAAGCCTTCGCCACTGAATCAGATAGGCCTCTTGTCGGACCATCGGAGTAAGGGCAGCCGGGGGCACTGGTGGAGTTACTGTCTCCTTGGTTCGGGCATTGCGTGTCCTAATCATGTTTATCTAATTAATGACAATAAAGCTAGTGTAAGTGGTTATCATTTTCTAGCCAACCTAACGTATTGTTATATTTGTTTCTATCCATTGGTGAGATTGTTCTGGTATTTTCCCAACCTACCAAGATGCAATCCTAGTCTAAAACTATGACTAAAGATAAAGAATAAGGTAGCAACCATGCATCATAAATAAAACATAAGCAATATGATAAAGCAAAGAAATAAATAGCAAGCAAATAACATGACACAAGCAATAAAGCAAATAAAGCATAAGTATATAACAAGAAATCTAAGCGTAAGCAATATAAGAAAATTAAAGAATAAATCAAGCAAATAATATAACACAAGAAAATAAGCATAAGCAATGTAGTAAAGAAATAAAGCATAGGCAATATAACAAGAAAGAAAATAAAGCATAAGCATATGAAAAGAAAATCAAACATAAACATATAGCCAGTAAATTTTGCATAAACATTCTTACTTGGAGCGGCAGGTAGGAGGCTTGATGTGTGTGTAGTGAGCTGGCAATAACCTTGGCTCTGATACCAACCTGTAACGCCCGCCCTCCCTGCTACCCTAAGGGACGGGGCTACGATACTCTACGTATAAAATTTTCTTTTTAAAACAGCGGAAGACTTAAAATAATTTTCATAGTTTTAATAAAAACTTTTCTTTTAAATTTCTTTTGAACTATACTATCACATGGCATCAAAATCATAACATCAAATCCAGTGGAACTATAATGTCAAGCCACACATGTTTAGGTATCACAAGTCATAAAATACCCATGCATAGTTCTTTAAAGAAACTCTAAGCAGGTTCTTAATTAGTTGCCTAGCCACCGCCACACACATCTTCGTTGCCCCTCCTGCTGCTCCTTTAACTCATCCAGCTTTTTCCTTTATCTGTGGTACAAGGAAAGTAAGCTATGAGCACTCATGGCTCAGTAAGTTCCTTTCCTACTCACTAAAGCCAAAAATCAGCACATAATCAAGAATGCATCAACAAATCATAATCTCAACTAATCATGGCATAACATAGCATTCTATTCAAGCATATCATGCATCATAATATAATCACAACTAGTCATAGCATATCAAGCATCACCATGGCCGAAACATATACATAGTGCATTGCATAAAACATAGCTAGACATGGCATAACAAACAAGTATCATGATATATCAAAGAATGGCCGAAACATGTATATCAAAGCATCATACTATGGCCGAAACATATACATCAAGGCATCATCATATCCATGGCCGAAATCTATATATCAAGCATCAACATATCCATAATCGAAACATGTCTATAAGGTATAGCATGAACATAACATAATCATACCTTATCATGGCATATCATAATCAAGAGCATAACATGAAACATAGCATAATCATAAGGTGTATGCAATATGATTTTGGAAAACATGTATCCGAAAAACATGTGTATGTCTCATGATCTTTAAAACCATTTTCTTTTACATATATATATATACTTGAAAGTAATCTCAACATAAGGGGGATCCCGGCTATGTACCACTTACATATTGCGCGCAACCTTGTAGGTCCAAAGTAGCAAGTCTTGAACCCTACGAGGCAAACATACTAGGCCCTTAGTCCTAGGGGCACTTAGGAGCCCATCCCTAACGAGGTCCTTAGTCCCCGGGGCGCTTATGGAGCCCACCCTTGGTACAAGCCACTCACATATAAAGTAAAATACATGTCATACATATCATGTATCATAAAAGCATGCATCACTTAGGCACACATCATATCATAAAAGTATGCATCACTTAGGCATACATCATGTCATAAAAGTTAGCATCACTTAGGCATACATCATATCATAAAGGTATGCATCACTTAGGCATACATCATGTCATAAAGGTATGCATCACTTAGGCATACATCACTTCATAAAAGTATGCATCACTTAGGCATACATTACAGCATCAAATCATGCATTTTTAACCACATATCATAACATAAAGCATGCATTCTTTTAAACACTTAGCATATCATCAAAGCATGCATATATTAACCACATATCACATTCTAAAGCACGCACATTTTTAAGCACTTAACACATCATCAAAGCATGCATATAATAACCACATATCACATTTTAAAGCATGCACATTTTTAAGCACTTAACATATCATCAAAGCATGTATATATTAACCACATATCACATTTTAAAGCATGCACATTTTTAAGCACTTAACATATCATCAAGGCATGCATATATTAACCACATATCACATTTTAAAGCATGCACATTTTTAAGCACTTAACATATCATCAAGCATGCATATATTAACCACATATCACATTTTAAAGCATGCACATTTTTAAGCACTTAACATATCATCAAGGCATGCATTTTTAACCACATAGCATATCATAAAACATGCATGTCTCTAAGCACGTATCATATCATAAAAGCATGCATATTTCTTAAGCACATATCATATCATGAAAGCATGCATATCTCATATCATAAGTCATAAATCACAAGCATACATATTAAGCATAAAGGTGTATCTTGTGAATATCCTATCATAGGAAACATGGTATCATATTTATCTTGGTTTTAAGCTTCCTAAACCCTTGTGGCCGAAACCCTTTAGAGCTCAATTTAGGTTAAACACAACCTCTAAGCATGTGGCACCTAAATTATCATCATAACATTTTCATAGGAAGCATTATAAACATGATTAACTTAATTTCTAAGTTCCTCAAGTCCCTAATTTCATATGGCCGAAACCTTAAGGTGTGAAACAAGGTTCCATATGACATAAAAGCATGGACAACTTTAAATCATATTTATAACATTTTTTTTTTTACCAAGGAACAAGGTAAACACATTTGACACATTTGCACTAGTTCCTAAGTTCTTTAAGCCCATAACATATGTCATGGCCGAAATTTAACAAGTTCTCATTAGGGCTACAAACAAGCATACAAGCATGTGAACTTGGACTAACATTATGTATAAATTCATACAAGGCATTATACACTAGTTATGGCCGAAACATACCCTAGCATCATTTTAGGTCACAAAACAACATATAGCAATTGAACCTTGACTTTCTACCTATCATATTTCATGTAGAGTGACATGAGAATATTTAATTTAAGTCCTAGGGTTTCTAGGGCATCTAAACCTTCATGACCGAAACATTCAAGGGTTCATTTAGGTCATGGAAAAAATCATACAAGCATGTGAAACAATCAACACATTATCCTATTTTCATAAGAAGTACTTTTAACACATTTGGTTTCATTTCTAAGGCCTCTAGGTCTTTTAAACCCTACTTGGCCAAAACTCACAGGATATAAACTTGCTTCAAATAGCCTAAAAGCATGAGAATTTATACAAGTTTCATAGCATGTATAAAGACAAGTATAATGAGTATACATATGAATTGTGTCTTAGGCTTTCTAGGTTTCTTTTTCTCTTTTTCTTTTATTTTTTTTTCTCATGGCCGAAACCTACCATTCTTTAGCTAGGTTCTTAAGTGGCCTAAAGCATGAAAAACCTAAGTAAGTTTCATGGCAAAAGTTACTAAAAAACATATATACAAATTGGTTCATGAATAAGCTAGGACCCCTTGTGGTCATACATGTTATATGTCATGCAACTAATTTTTCTACACCCTAATTAAGCATGAGGGCATTAAACAACTTTCATATCTAAATAGTACAGAGGTCTTGAGCATATTAAAATTTTGTTTAAGCTTTTCTAAGCTATCCATCTCATCATGGCCGAAAAACCCTAAGGAGGAGTTCATGGAATTCTAGCAATATTCAAGCATACAAATCCTTTAAGATCTTTGTATTCTATCACATGAGCATAGTTATTTAAATTTAAAGGTCTTCCTAACCCTAAACCATTTCTTGGCCGAAACATATAATAGGTTTTATTTAATTTCAAATATCTTTTAAGCAAGAAAACTAATACAAGATCCTTAATATTTCATAGGGAGAATCTTGTACTAATTTGGTAAAACAATAATTTCCCTAGCCTCCTTAAAATATTTTTGGCCAAAATTCTAGGGTTAAGTATCCCACTGATCAAGTATCATATAGGTATAAAAACATGAAGAAAAACCCTTCTACATAGCATAGAAAATCTATCATGAAATGAAGACTAGTTTTAAACATCACTAGATTTTGAAAGCTCTTCTTGGCCGAATTTTCTTAAACTTGTTTCTAGGTTTTAAAATCCTCATAAAATCCAAAAAGCACATAAAAGCCTTGTACCACAGGTGAGGGGAAGCTTACATCCTTTTTCGCTTGTGGATCTAAGGTATGAAGAAGAAGAAGTAGCCTCTTCTTCTAGTTCCTTTCCCTTGATTCCTTTGCTAAGTCCTCCTTGTATCTTAGGTTTTCTTAGGAGAAAACCTTGGCTTGGGGCTGAAGATGGAGGAGAGGGGACTGTGGTTTCGGTGAGGGAGAGGAGAGAATGAGAAAAATGAGAGAAAATAGAATTTTCCCTTTACATATTCTCTTTTATGTTAAGGGGGAAGAGGTAGCAAACTTAGTTTTTTGCTTTCCTTCTCCCTTAGCCCTTTTTTTTTCTATTTTTTTTTATTTTTATTTATTTATTCATCCTCATCATTCATGGTGAAATAAGGGGGAATGAATCCCCTTAATCCCTCTTTAAATTTTCGGGAAAATCAAAGAGGAAGAGGGAGAGAAAGGGAGGAAGGCAATTTGCCTTTCTCTTGCTCTTTTCTTATTTTCTTTTGGTTAGCTTTTACTCTTACCTTTATCATAAGTTTCCCTCCTTTGCTATCAATATCTTCTCTCTATCCCAATTGGTTTCTACTAATTAATTCTATGAATTATCATATAAGAGGTTCAAGGTTCAATCCTTGATCTCTCCCTATTTTTATTTCTTTTTTATTTCCTTTTTGGTTCAACTCACTTCCTATTATTTTCTAAGGCAAAATCCCACATTCATATATTTATCCTACAAGCTTAGTGGGTATTATAGCAGTAGCCAGAGTAATATATACATGATCTTCCTCTTCCATCTCCCTTTCCTTTCGTTGATCAGTAGTTGAGACCGCCGGATTATGAGCTACTGGCAGAGTAGCTCCAGTATGAGCTTGCTATTGTTGTTGTTGTTGTTGTAGAGCCTTCTGGACATGAGTGTTAATAAGTAAATCCAGATCTTCACGACTAATGGTGAGTAGGTTCGATTTTCTAGCGTCCTCCATCTTGCAATCTCAGATTTAAGTGAAATTCCCACAGACGACGCCAAATTTGATACTGCCTGAGAGCTTGCGAGATGAAGCACTGGGCGGCGATGGGTAATGGTCGTGACGGATGAGGGCATATTTTGATACCGATGAACAAGAGAGTGATGGATCGAAAGAGCTAGAGGGGGGGGGGGGGGGGGAATAGCGCTCGTGGCTATTTTAGCGATTTAAAATATAGAGTGGAAACGGAGCGGAAAGTAAATGCAAACACAAAAGACACAAGTGTTTTACTTCGTTCGGAGCCTATCTCGACTCCTACTCGAAGGCCCGCGGTCCTTGACCGCTTTCGGTGAGCAACAACTATAAATTCGGAATTATTACAAGCTAGAAGCAATTACAGTTAAGTGCAAATAAGAAAGTTATACCAACGAACAAGAAAGTAGAAGAGCGTTGGAGGTTCAGTTCGTTGTTGTAGCAGAGCGTTGTTGAAGCGTACGGAGCACACAAGAGCACAAGACTTCTGTTCGGAATTTAATGATTTGAGCTGCACCTCGAGGCCTCTTTTTATAGCTCTGCAAGGTCTGATCCAGATCCCAAAGTCTCGGGATCAGATTTGACCCGAAGCGGATCGGTCCACCGATCAGATGATCTCCACCTCATCTGATCCGTCGATCCGTCGCTCCGCTTCGATCTGGTCAAACTTTATCCTTGGGTTCGGTCGACCGATCCCAAGGTTCGGTCGACCGATCAGTCTCCTCTGACCCGCACACCTCGGCTTGATCCAATCGACACCTATCCCAGGTTCGGTCGACCGATCCCGAGGTCCGGTCGACTGATCCCTGGTCGAGCCCGGTCCAACTTCTGGGGATCTGATCTGGTAGCTTGGAGGTTCGGTCGACCGATCCCAAGGTTCGGTTGAGCGATCCTGGTCAGTTCTAACCCTGCATAAAACTATTAGTTACCTGCAAAACAAAGTTAGAACATGAAAGATAATATATAAATAAATTTGACAGTCATCGGACTATCCGGGTCTGACTTCGGGTTTCCGACCGGAAATCCTAGGTCGACCCGACGCCTACTGTTCCCTCTACGGGGAACGTGTCCTCACCTACTCCACTCAGGAGATTTTACCTTTTTCCAGTGCGATCTTCCAGATATACTGGACTTTTGCTCAGCGCCCGATGCTTCCGGTCTTCATGCTGGATGTCCGGTCCTCGACCCATCCAGACTTCTACCCGGTTCACGACACCAGGATTTTAACCTAGGGTTACCATCCCCTAGGATTTTTGCCCGAAGCGCCGACCTGCCAAGACTTTCCGCATAGGGTTACCACCCCCTATGACCTAGGGTTACCACCCCCTAGGGTTTTCCTTTTGCCTAACCGCAGCTAGGACTTTTCTCCACCTAGGGTTACCACCCCCTAGGGTTTTCACCTTGCCTGACCGCAGCTAGGACTTTCCTGAAACACTCAATCATACACATTAGATAACAATTAAACTTAACTTTGAATCCTTTTGCCATTATCAAAACTAAGGTTCGATCGTTGGATGCTTCCCGCACCAACAATCTTCCCCTTTTTTATTATGGCAACCGAAATTCAAAGTTAAGTGAAAAAAAATGCAATAAAGGTTAATAAAATTTAAGCACATTGAAGCTCTCCCTTAATGGAAGCTCCCCCTTAAGCTGATTTCTTTTAGTTTTGAATTTTTGATACCTTTTGGTTTCCTTTGAACTTCCTTATCTTTGAATTTCCTTATACTCTCCCCCTTTGCCATATATCAAAATAAAGAGTGAAGAAGAAAAAAAAACGAATACTGAAGTAAACACTTAGCTTTTCATTAAAGTCTAAGTGTTTCTTTTAAAATTTTTAACAAAATTTCTTCTAAATTCTAAGTATAAGAAATGATTTAAAGTATTTTGGAATAATTTTCAAAGTATTTCTCAAATAATTTTTGAAATTAATTTTCAAAGGATTTTTGAAATTAATTTTGAAAGGATTTTTCAAATAATTTTTTAAATTAATTTTCAAAGGATTTTTCAAATAATTTTGAAATTAATTTTCAAAGGATTTTTAAAGTAATTTTGAAATTAATTTTCAAAGGATTTTTTCAAATAATTTTGAAATTAATTTTCAAAGGATTTTTGAAATTAATTTTGAAAGGATTTTTCAAATAATTTTGAAATTAATTTTCAAAGGATTTTTTTAAATAATTTTTGAAATTAATTTTCAAAGGATTTTTAAAGTAATTTTGAAATTAATTTTCAAAGGATTTTTTCAAATAATTTTTGAAATTAATTTTCAAATGATTTTTAAAGTAATTTTGAAAGGATTTTTCAAATTAATTTTGAAAGAATTTTTCAAATAATTTTGAAATTAATTTTCAGAGGATTTTTTCAAATAATTTTTGAAATTAATTTTCAAAGGATTTTTAAAGTAATTTTGAAATTAATTTTCAAAGCATTTTTGAAATTAATTTTGAAATGATTTTTCAAATAATTTTGAAATTAATTTTCAAAGGATTTTTAAAGTAATTTTGAAAGGAATATTGAAATAATTTTGAAAATAATTTTTAAAGGATTTTTTCAAATAATTTTTGAAATTAATTTTGAAAGGATTTTTCAAATAATTTTGAAATTAATTTTGAAAGGATTTTTAAAGTAATTTTGAAATTAGTTTTCAAAGAATTTTTTTCAAATAATTTTTGAAATTAATTTTCAAAGGATTTTTCAAATAATTTTTAAAGTAATTTTGAAATAATTTTTCAAAGGATTTTTAAAATGATTTTAAACTAATTTTTAAATTAATTTTGAAATAATTTTTAAAGGATTTTTCAAATAATTTTTGAAATTAATTTTTAAAGGATTTTTCATATAATTTTGAAATTAATTTTTAAAGGATTTTTAAAGTAATTTTGAAATTAATTTTCAAAGAATTTTTTCAAATAATTTTTGAAATTAATTTTCAAAGGATTTTTTTCAAATAATTTTTGAAATTAATTTTCAAAGTATTTTTAAAGTAATTTTGAAATTAATTTTCAAATAATTTTTTCAAATAATTTTTGAAATTAATTTTCAAAGGATTTTTCAAATAATTTTTAAAGTAATTTTGAAATAATTTTTCAAAGGATTTTTAAAATGATTTTCAAATAATTTTTAAAGGATTTTTCAAATAATTTTTGAAATTAATTTTTAAAGGATTTTTCAAATAATTTTGAAATTAATTTTCAAAGGATTTTTCCAATAATTTTTGGAATTAATTTTCAAAGGATTTTTCAAATAATTTTGAAATTAATTTTCAATGGATTTTTTCAAATAATTTTTGAAATTAATTTTGAAAGGATTTTTAAAGTAATTTTGAAATTCATTTATTCATTTGATTTAAGTTAATTAGGTTGTTTTATTTGATTAAATTGAATTTATTTAAGACTAAGTTTAACCTAGTTCCATCTCACCTGATTCTAAGTTACCAAACAGGTAATATTACGGATTTTTGTGAGATGGTTATCTTTGATTTAAATAGTTTCTAAGGATTAATTTACATTTGAGTTAAAAATAGGTTTTCTAATTAGTCAATTAAATAAGTATTTCAAAGATTGATTCCCAGGTCAGGGCGAGGCTCTAGGCCTTCTTGGGTATGGGATCATCCACCCCTTCCTAAACAGAATCGCTCAAAGAAAATATATATTTAATTTTATTTTTGAAACTCCTATATTTAACTAGCAAGTGTAAATTATGCCTAGATCCTTAAGCTATCCTAGTCTAAGCATGTATATTGCAAGGAAAATAAATAAACAAGCATTTTATCTATTTATTGAGATAATTTTTCTATTTGCTCCCCCTGGATCATAGTCTCGATATGGTCTATCAAGGAAATGGATCTAATCCTTGGAGACCCAATAGTGACGAGGTCCAACTTGATTAACCAAGTTTGACTTGGGGACCCATGCTTGAGTTATGTTTCTATTATTTCTATTTACTAACGACAAGTATGATTTAAACTTCGTTTTGGTCTTAAATCCAAGTCCGGATTTGTTGTAAATGGCTCGCTGTTTTCCAAGAATCAGATCCAAATTCTTGGAACCCATAGTGAACTGTTCCAACGTGTCCTTGAGTTCCTTAATTTGAGTTTTCAAATTGGAATTTTCTTCCTCAAGTTGTTGGACTTGAGTTGAACTTCCAATTTGAACTGACTCAGTTAGAACTGACTCAGTTAAAGAACTCGAGTTAGTCGCTCCCTTAAAGGATGTTACCTCCTTTTGGAGCGACTTAACTCGGACGTTAGATTTAGCCAACTTTTTAAGAAAGTACGGAATTAAATTCTCCGCGTCATCTAAGTTAATACTAGACATTAAAGCACTTACAGTGGGGTTCGGTCCTTCGGAAACGGATGCGGATCCGTGGTTTCGCTCGGACTCAGTTTCCGACTCGTTCTCGGTTTCGGACTCCAATTCAGACTTGGTTTCGTCAATATTTACTTGTACTGGCAACACGAGGAAACTTGTCGGTTCTTCTTCGTCGGACTCAGATTCATCTGAGGACTCGGACCAGGTTACTTTTAATGCTTTCTTTTTACGTTGCTTTTTGTTTGGACAATCCGGCTTGCAGTGCCCCTTCTGGTTACATCCGTAGCAGGTGACTCCAGATCTGTCCTTCGGGTCCGTTTGAGTTGCCCTTTTTGCCTTGCATATTTTCCGCACGAGTTTTACCAGTTCGGAAATAACTTCGTCTTCATCCTCTGCGTTTGATTCATCTTTGGACTCGGGTTTGGATTTGCGCCTTAACATTGGTTCGCGCGTTCTGCTGGTACCTGCAACTAAAGCAACACCTTTCTCGATCGGGCGTGCATTAGTCTGCTCATGCAATTCTAGTTCGGAAAACAATTCATCTAGTTTTATTGAAGATAAATCCTTGGAAACTTTGTAAGCATCAACCATGGATGCCCACAAGGTGTTCCTCGGAAAGGCGTTTAAGGAGTACCTTATGATGTCCCGATTATCTATCTTCTGTCCAATTGCATGAAGGCCGTTGAGCAGATCTTGAATCCAGGCATGGAGTTGGGTAGCTGTCTCACCTTCCTGCAGTTTGATATTAAATAATTTATTGAAAATTAAGTCTCTTTTACTTACTTTGGTATCGGATGTCCCTTCGTGAAGTTCAATGAGTTTCTCCCACAGCTCCTTGGCATTGTTGAAGGGGCCGACACGGTTGAGTTCTTCTTTTGATAGGCCACACTGGAGGGTGCAGGTCGCCTTGGCATTGGCTTCCACCTTCTTAATCAGAGATGCGTCCCAGTCCTCGTATGGTAGTGGTTTGCCGGCGCTATCAGTTGGTAGTTGGAATTCGGTTTTGACAATCATCCAGACTTCAAAATGAGTCTGGAGATATGCCTCCATCCGACCCTTCCAGTACCCGAAGTCGTCTCCGGTGAATAGCGGGGGACGGGCTGTACTGTAACCTTCTTGAAGGGCCATTTTAGATCAACTAAAAAAAGTAAACAACAAGAAAGTTCCAGGACTTGGTCTTGGCTTAGTAGTGCGGTAAGAAACAAATAGACCACAAACTCGGGTGGTGTTGCACCAACCTCCAGCAGAAAACTGATTCGAGAAAAGAATTAGAATATAGCTACAAAGCCAAATTCTAATTGACACCGAAAAAAAAATTGAAAATACCACGAAAAAATTATTTTGAATGGTGGTTGCACCGATTCAAAACGACCCCGCTCTGATACCAATTGATGGATCGAAAGCGCTAGAGGGGGGTGAATAGCGCTCGTGGCTATTTTAGCGATTTAAAACTTAGAGTGGAAACGCAGTGGAAAGTAAATGCAAACACAAAAGACACAAGTGTTTTACTTCATTCGGAGCCTATCTCGACTCCTACTCGAAGGCCCGCGGTCCTTGACCGCTTTCGGTGGGCAACAACTATAAATTCGGAATTATTACAAGCTAGAAGCAATTACAGTTAACTACAAATAAGAAAGTTATACCAACGAACAAGAAAGTAGAAGAGCGTTGGAGGTTCAGTTCGTTGTTGTAGCAGAGCGTTGTTGAAACGTACGGAGCACACGAGAGCACATGACTTCTGTTCGGAATTTGATGATTTGAGCTGCACCTCGAGGCCTCTTTTTATAGCTCTGCAAGGTCTGATCCAGATCCCAAAGTCTCGGGATCAGATTTGAACCGAAGCGGATAGGTCGACCGATCCTCATGTTCGATCGACCGATCAGATGATCGCCACCGCATCTGATCCGTCACTCCGCTTCGATCTGGTCAAACTTTATCCCTGGGTTCGGTCGACCGATCCCAAGGTTCGGTCGACCGATCAGTCTCCTCTGACCCGCACACCTCGGCTTGATCCAGTCGACACCTATCCCAGGTTCGGTCGACCGATCCCGAGGTCCGGTCGACCGATCCCTGGTCGAGCCCGGTCCAACTTCTGGAGATCTGATCTGGTAGCTTGGAGGTTCGGTCGACCGATCCCAAGGTTCGGTCGACCGATCCTGGTCAGTTCTAACCCTGCATAAAACTTTTAGTTACCTGCAAAACAAAGTTAGAACACGAAAGATAATATATAAATAAATTTGACAATCATCGGACTGTCTGGGTTTAACTTCGGGTTTTCGACCGAAAACCCTAGGTCGACCCGACGCCTACTGTTCCCTCTACGGGGAATGCGTCCTCACCTACTCCACTCAGGAGATTTTACCTTTTGCCAGTGCCATCCTCCAGATCGACTGGACTTTTGCTCAGCGTCCGATGCTTCCGGTCTTCATGCTGGATGTCCGGTCCTCGACCCATCCAGACTTCTACCCCGTTCGCGACACCAGGATTTTAACCTAGGGTTACCACCCCCTAGGATTTTTGCCCGAAGCGCCGACCCGCCAAGACTTCCCGCATAGGGTTACCACCCCCTATGACCTAGGGTTACCGCCCCCCTAGGGTTTTCCTTTTGCCTAACCGCAACTAGGACTTTTCTCCACCTAGGGTTACCACCCCCTAGAACCTAGGGTTACCACCCCCTAGGACCTAGGGTTACCACCCCCTAGGGTTTTCACCTTGCCTAACCGCAGCTAGGACTTTCCTGAAACACTCAGTCATACACATTAGATAACAATTAAAATTAACTTTGAATCCCTTTGCCATTATCAAAACTAAGGTTCGATCGTCGGATGCTTCCCGCACCAACAGAGAGGATCCATGAAAACCACAGCGGACCTCCTTGCACTTGAAGATAAGATAACCAATCCGAGAAAACCAAAGCGGATCTTATGAATAATACCTCACAAAAGAGAACGCCGGTGAGATGACTCCAAAGATCAGCAGCAGTTCGGCGGTCCGATGAATGAAGTGATCCCGTGATCCTACACACAATGAGACTAACCGACAAAGCGTTAGTGACCTAAGACCGGGGTGGGAATCCCTAACTAGGCCCTCTGACGCTCAAGTTTGTTTCCGGCGAGAAGAGGAAATAATGTTGAAGAAGATGAAAATTAGGGTTTGAGTTGTGTAAGAATGATTACTTGCCTTGCCAGTGGAGAGGATTCCCCTTTTTATACCATCTCACTTGACCTCCACAGTCATGAGGTGGACCTCGGCTTGTTGAAGTTGGTTATGAGATGACGTAAGCACCACTTGTGAAAATAGTTTAAGGAATCTTTATTGTACCCCAGATGTACCTTCTTTATCGTTTAGCAAACCTATACAAGCTTTTAGAAGACATTTCCCGCCAAATTAGTTAAGCCCTCATATAATCACAAAGTATTTCCGTATGCCTTATATATGCCAGAGTTTGTGAGAAGTCAAATGGTGCAAGACTCGTTCGACCTCTTTCGTTCGGTTGGTCTTCACCTGTCGAGCACACTGTACCTTGTCTGCTATGGGGCCTTCTGCTCGACCAGCTGTTTTTGCTCGGCCTATTTCGACAAACCGAACTTAGATACTCGTTCGACCTCTTTCGTTCGGTTGGTCTTCACCCGTCGAGCACACAGTGCCTTGTCTACTATGGGGCCATATGCCTCTTCTGTTCGACCGGCTGTTCTTGCTCGGCCTGTCTCGGCCGGCTGGACTTAGATACTCTGTCGGTCCTTTTTCTCGGTCGGTCTTCACCTGTCGAGCACACTGTGCCTTGTCTGCTATGGGGCCTTCTGCTCGACCGGCTGTTCTTGCTCAGCCTGTTTCGGCCGACCGAACTTAGATACTCGGTCACTCTTCACCTGTCGAGCACACTATGCCTTGTCTACTATAGGGCCTTCTTCTCAACCAGTTGTTCTTGCTCAGCCTGTTTCTGCTGACCGAACTTAGATACTCGACCAACCTTTTCACTCGGTCGGTCCTTGCCCACCGCGCCTTTACGAACATTGTTGTTCGTTTAATCATCTTTCCCTCTTTACTAGAAAAATAGATCCATTCTTCTTAACCTGTATCATCCACCATCCAATCGAGCCTAGATTATTTTAAGTTATTATTATTTTTTAATATTTTTTTTAATTTACGGTAAACCAAAGTCTATCAAGCCAACTCATATGAGTTGCGGATCCAAATGAATCAATACACTTAAATCTACAGTAAGAATGTATTGATAAAATTTTAGTCTAATAATTTAAATTATTTAGTAGGTCTAATAAATTTAATAAAAAAATAATAAATTTAGTTAGCCTCGTTGATTAGTCATAGGATGATCGATCTAGTCCCATGAAAATTTTTCACTAACCATCATGATAAATCGGGAAGCGCTCATGACGAACGGCTAAGAAGTCTAGTATCCTTTGGTTACGCATCCCATTTATAGAAAAAATTCTTATAAATTCATCATAGCTAGGAATTGAATCGTGGATATCTGGGTAATAACCAGAATACCCTACTGCTGGACCCTAATCCCATAGCAAATTCAATCCAAATGAAGAGCTTTACATGAGAGGATGGAATAGTAAAAAATAATATTAATAATGCTGCAGAAAGGGAACAAAGCGTAATAAATCTTACTATTTTATTAAGAATTTCCCTCCTTTACTAACTAACTTTGGTGAAGCCTAAAATGAAAGTACATTAATGTCCTTTTTGCTATTCATACCAAAAATAATTTTAAGATTTATTAGTAATTTCTACGAATATATCAATCGGTGATCTAGAGTTCGAGACTCAGCTATGGTATTATTGAGAAATTTTCTCATTAATCAATTACAAATCTAGAGTTCTCTTTAGTCTCACATTTTAGAATTGACAACATTGTGACTAGAGAATCTTCTATAAGTATTTTGGATCGGCGATGTTAAAAAACATACTTTTCTCAGTTTTTTTTGCTAAGATCAAGTATGATATTAAATTAATTTTTTATAGGGGGGAGTCTATTACAGTTGCTTATTATTGTATGTTATAAGGGGCATAGTCATTGTAATAATAGTGAATGAAAGTATATGGCGACTGATTTTGTCCAGAAGCTGAGTTAGACGAAGGCCGGTGAAGGTGGTGTCGGTGTTGACGGAGCAGTAACTTTGACACACCCTATACGCGAGTGTCACCAACTTCGACCCCACGTGGAACCAGAGGTAGGTGATAACGGAACTGGTGGTACTTGGGTCCTGTATACACTCAGACAAGTACATAGAGCGTTAGATACCAAAAACCATGGAAGGGGTCCTTGGCGCAGACCCTCTGACGCTCAAGTCAGGTCTTTTTTCTGGTGTGGTAGTGTACGAAGGAAGAAAAAGGAACTACTGAAGATGCATACAAATGTGCGCATACCTGGCTAATGAAGAGGACCCCCTCCCCTTTTTATATAATTCTTCTTGCCTTTTGAGCCCGCGCGCTGCCAGAGAATATTGGGTGTCAGGGATTGTTGGGTGAGGGAAGATGTTCAACGACCTCCCATTGGTAGGAGGAAAGTTCCACTCTTAGTGTGTAGCAAAATTCTGAAATATTCCTTGACTCACAATAGTTATTCTCTGGCAGGAGGTTATGATTCTCTAATACTATTGTACTTTACTGTTGTCCACCCTGAGCAAGATGAAAAGAATGTGCTGTGTATAACCATCCGGGGCTCATCTAAGACTGTGACCAGGGACCCAGCCTTCATGACCTGACTGGTGAAGAGTCGGTCGGGGGCTGTCTGATAAATGTGCCAGGGTCATATGTAAATCCTGAGCTTGGGAGATTTGATCAGTAGATGGCAGGCCAGGAACTAGTCAAAACCTCGTCATAGGGCTTAGACCTGAGGACCCGACCTGCGTGTGGGTGACCAAAAATTATACGGATGGTGAAGTGGGGAGGCCTAACTCCCGCCTTCCCATAACTGTTGACTGCCTGTCCTCTTGACCATTAATTGTCACATCATCTTGACCAGTGACTGCCACGTTCTCTTGACCATTGATTACCACATTCTCTTGACCCTTGATTTTCTAGCCTTATCGGGCCCCTCATTTACGCACTTTATTACAAGCCTCCCCTCCAAGTCTAGTCGAAGGAGACTCAAGTCTGACTACTAGACTCTAGTCCACTTGTGACTCAGCCTGCATCGAGGGACTGGGGTATGGCTGACTATCTTTGCAAAGGCTGAGTCCTTCTTGAGTACAAAAATGGCTTGTTGAGCTCTCCATGTATCGCTGCTCCCATACCACCATTAGCCATGTGACAATGGAAATATTTTGAGCAGATGGGAGTAAAGCAAACGCCTGGTATACTGAAGAATGAGGCATGGGTAGAGTGAGGTGATGATTAAGGAGGGTATCGCATGGGAAAGCACTCAGCTTGTTAACAAGTAGTCGTGAGAGTCGTGCTTGCTTATAACTTGTACTTGGACGAGAGTCTAGAACCCGACCGAGATGTCGTTGGTCACGAGAGCCTTGCTCGCTTATAACTCGCACTGGGACAAGAGTCTGGGACCCAACCAAGAGGTTGTTGGTTGCGAGAGCCCTGCTCGCTTATAATAACTCGCACTAGGGAAAGAGTCTGGAACCCAACCGAGAGGTTATTGGTTGTGAGAGCCCTGCTTGCTTATAACTCGCACTGGGGCGAGAGTTTAGGACCCGACCAAGAGGTTGTTGGTTGTGAGAGCCCTACTCGCTTATAACTCGTTCTGAGGAGAGAGTCTGGAACCCAACCGAAAGGTCGTTGGTCGCGAGAGCCCTACTCGCTTATAACTCGCACTGGGGCGAGAGTTTGGAACCTAACCAAGAGGTTGTTGGTCGTGAGAGCCCTGCTCACTTATAACTAACACTGGGGCGAGAGTCTAGAACCTGACCAAGAGATCGTTGGTCGTAAGAGTCATGCTCACTTATAACTCATACTGGGCGAGAGTCTGGGACCCTACCAAGAGGTTGTTGGTCGCGATAGTCCTACTCGCTTATAACCTGCACTGAGGCAAGAGTTTGGAACCCGGCCGAGAGGTCATTGGTCGTTAGAGCCCTACTCGCTTATAACTCTCACTAGGGAGAGAGTCTGGAACCCGACCGAGAGGTCGTTGGTCGCGAGAGCCCTGCACGCTTATAACTCGCATTGGGGCAAGAGTCTGGAACCTGATTGAGAGGTCGTTGGTCACAAGAGCTCTGCTCGCTTATAACTCACACTATGGCGAGAGTCTAGAATCCGACTGGGAGGTCGTTGGTTGTAAGAGCCATGCTCGCTTATAACTCACACTCGGGCGAGAGTCAGGGACCCAACCAAGAGGTTGTTGGTTGCGAGAGCCCTACTCGCTTATAACTCGCACTGGAGTGAGAGTCTGGAACCCGACCGAGAGGTTGTTCATCGCAAGAGCCCTACTTGTTGGGTCTTTCGGGCCGCGAAAGTCGCTTTTTCGCGTCGCGAAAACCCCGGAACCCTAAGCAACGGATCCGTGCGAAGAATAAAACTTTCGAAAATATTATGAGTACGAGTTTCTAACATAGATTTACACTAAATCTACAGAGGAGAAGAATATTACCCTCGATGCGTGCCCTTCACAAATCCCACTCATCCAAGGAGATGCCGGATCTCAAGTTGTCAAGGTAGACAACTCTCTAGAAGTATCCACACGAACTAATTAGGTGGAGAAGACCAAACAATAGGTGTGCTAGCACCTAGATGGTGTTCGGCCAAGAGAGGAGAGGGAGAGCAAGAAGAGAGCAAGAGGAAGAATATGATGTGAATTGCCTTGAATGAAAAATGAATTCCTCATTCACCACAAAAGTGGTCGGCCAAAACATTCAAGTGTAACCCCCATTTTGCATTAAGTGGCCATTAAAGAGGGAATATGTAACCTCCATGAGGTGGCACAAACATGTGCTAAACATGATGATGTGGCACATCATCATTGGCCACTTAATGCCAAGTCACAAATGATGTGGCATAAAGTCAAGTCAAACTTGACTCTTCATCTTCCTCTCAAGTCAAGTCAAACTTGACTTAATCTCTCTCATGGTTGATCTAATCCAACCATTTAATTCAAGCCAATTTAATATAATGAATCTAATTCATTTAATTAAATTAATTTAATGAGTCATAATCTAAATTAGACTCATTGAACACATGAATCAACTTGAGTCCAACTCAATTAACCCATTTAGCATTACTCTTAATCCAATTCGATTCATCAAATGAATCTAATCCTCTTGGTTCATCATATGAACCTAATCTCCATCTAATTGTCCTTAGTGTGTGACCCTATAGGTTCTTCTAACGTTGGCAATGCCCCTAAACCTATTTAGGAGCATAAGTAATGAGCGGTATCTAGCAACACATCATTACTACCCAAGTTACAAGAATGTCGAGATCCGACATCACCTTGTGACTACCAATTGTGACTACTCACAAAATAATGACAAGTGTCCTTCTATCCTAGACATCTAGATTGATCAATGTGAGGCATAGACCGTGTCATCCTCTGATCAAACTAAATCTTGAACTCCAAGTAGACTCACTAAATCAAATGAGCTCAATATCTCATATTAACTCATTTGGGCATGGCCATGCACTTCGTGGTCTCACTCTATAAAGAATATCGATGTCTCTCCCGTCATATAGGAGGGATAGATCCCATCTACATCACTCACATCCCTCTGCATAATTCGTTACATACCCAGTAAGCGCCTTTATAGTCCACCCAGTTACGGGTGACGTTTGACGAAACCAAAGTACATAACTCCTTATGTAGGGATCCATGGTGACTTCAGGTCCAAGGACTAGTAGTCATACTAATAGCCACAAGAGAAAGTATATGACACTCATATAACGATCCATTATACTTTCTCATGGCGAGTCATTCAGTATACATTCTCCAATGCATACCAATGTGTCAACTTGATATCTCTATATCCATGACTTATGAGATCAAGTCATTGAGTTGACCTACATGCTAGTCTTATTGCGTTAACATTATCCCTGAATGTTAATACTCGACTAGGAATGATTTAGAGTAATGTTCCCTATATCATCTCACTATCGGTTCAATTAACCGATTTATATAGGTGAGAACCTTCTACTCAAGGACGCTATTATACTTAGTTTATTTGGCACCAATACAAGTAAGTATAATAACTAAAACACATGCCTTTCTTTATATAAGAATATGATACAACAAGTTCATAATACAATCATCAAATGATTGGCTCTAGGGCTCTAACTAACAATCTCCCACTAGCATTAGTGCCAATCAGTGTAGGCTCTAAGCCCCAATGATCTAGTGTGAACATCATGCTTCCTCTGTGCCAAAGCCTTGGTCAAGGGATCTGCGATGTTAGCCTCTGTAGGTACTCTGCAAATCTTCACATCTCCTCTCTCGATAATCTCTCGAATGAGATGGAAGCGCCGTAGTATGTGTTTGGTCCGCTGGTGTGAGCAAGGTTCCTTCGCCTGTGTTATAGCTCCATTGTTGTCACAATAGAGCTCAATAGGGTCAGCGATACTGGGAATCACCCCAAGTTCAGTGATGAACTTGCAGATCCAAACTGCCTCCTTTGCTACCTCTGATGCAGCAATGTACTCGACCTCTGTCATAGAATTAGCTACTGTGTCCTGCTTTGAACTCTTCCAGCTCACAGCACCACCATTAATGCAAAATACAAACTCTGACTGCGATCGATAATCATCCTGGTCGGTCTGGAAGCTGGCATCACTGTAACCCTTTACAGATAGCTCATTGTTGTCTCCATATATCAAGAAATATTCTTTAGTCCTTCTTAAGTACTTAAGAATATTCTTGACCACTATCTAGTGACTTTCACCTGGATCTGACTGGTATCTGCTCGTCATACTCAAAGCATACGAGACATCAGGTGGAGTACATAGCATGGCATACATAATAGATCCTATGACTGAGGCATAAGGGATCTGATCCATGCGGTCTCTTTCCTCTCTAGTAGAGGGACCTTGAGTCTTCGAAAGACTCACGCCATGTGACATCGGCAGAAATCCCTTCTTGGAGTTCTCCATGGCAAACCGTTGGAGTACCTTGTCAATATATGTACTCTGACTTAGGCCAAGCAATCTCTTAGATCTATCTCTATAGATCTGTATCCCTAGAATGCGGGATGTCTCACCTAAGTCCTTCATTGAGAAGCAACTCCCTAGCCAAGTCTTGACAGACTGAAGCAAAGGGATGTCCTTCCCAATGAGTAGTATGTCATCCACATACAATATGAGGAAGACAACTATATCCCCTACAACCTTCTTATAGACACAAGGCCCATCTTCGTTCTTGATGAAACCAAGCTGTTTGATCGCATCATCGAATTGAAGATTCCAGCTTTGAGAAGCTTGCTTTAGTCCATAAATGGACCTATGCAGCTTGCATACTCTGCTAGTATGTTGTGGATCTACAAAACCCTCAGGTTGTGTCATGTACACATCCTCGAGTAGGTTTCCATTCAAAAATGTGGTTTTAACATCCATCTGCCATATCTCATAGTCATGGTATGCTGCAATAGCAAGTATGATCTGAATGGATTTAAATATCACTACTGGAGAAAAGGTTTCATCATAGTCAATACCATGAATCTGCTTGAAACCTTTATCTACCAAGTGACCCTTATAGATAAGTCCATCCATGTCAGTCTTTCTCTTAAAGACCCACTTACACCCAATGGGTTTTACCCCTTCAGGTGGATCAACCAAAGTCCATACTTGGTTGGTGTACATGGATTCCATCTTGGATCTCATGGCCTCTAGCCATTTCTCGAAATCTGGTCCCATCATAGCTTCCTGATAGGTGGTAGGCTCATCATCTATGAGCACAACGTCATCATGGTCAGACAAGAGAAATGAGTATCTCTCAGGCTGACGACGTACCCTATCAGACCCACGAAGAGGTATGTCTACTTGAACTGGTTGTTGTTCCTCAACTCTTTGTGAAACAACATCATCCACAACATTTTGTTATTCCAGTTCAACTTCCATCGAGGCTTCAGTGCTATGGTCCGCATCTTGAACTTCTTCAAGATCGAACGTACTCCCACTAGTCTTTCTAGAAACAAAGTCCCTTTCTAGAAAGACCCCAGTCTTTGCCACAACTACCTTGTGCTGACTGGGAATGTAGAAGTAATATCCCTTAGTTTCCTTGGGATATCCAGTAAAGTAGCACTTATCGGATTTGGGTCCTAACTTGTCTGAGACTTGACGTCGAACGTAAGTCTCACAACCCCAAATCCTCATGAAAGACACCTGGGCATCTCTACCAGTCCATATCCTATATGGTGTCTTTATCACGGCCTTGGATGGAACTCGGTTGAGTATAAAAGCTGTCGTGTCTAGTGCATAGCTCCAAAGGAATGTCGGAAGATCTGTGTGACTCATCATAGATCGTACCATATCTAATAGGGTACGATTCCTCCTTTCGGATACACCATTCCACTGTGGTTTTCCAGGAGGAGTGTGTTAGGATAGAATCTCACGCTCAGCTAGGTAGTCACGAAACTCATGGCTAAGATATTCTCCACCTCGATCTGATCGAAGTATCTTAATACTCTTGCCAAGCTGGTTCTGTACTTCATTCTTGAATTCTTTGAACTTTTCAAAGGATTCTGACTTATGTGTCATCAAGTACACATAACCATATCTACTGAAGTCATCTGTAAATGTGATGAAGTACCTATAACCGCCTCTAGCAGCGACATTGAAAGGGCCACAAACATCACTATGTATAAGACCTAACAAGTTAGTCGCTCTCTCACTGTGCCCACTAAAGGGAGTCTTGGTCATCTTGCCTAGTAGGCATGACTCGTATGTCTCATAAGATTCAAAATCAAATGAGTCCAGCAAACCATCCTTATGGAGCTGGGATAAGCACTTGTCATTTATATGACCTAAGCGACAATGCCAGAGATAGGTTTGGTTCATGTCATTTGACTTGAACCTCTTGGTATTTATGTTATAGATAGGGCTTTCAAGATCTAGAATGTAGAGTCCGTTCATCAGAGGTGCACTACAATAGAACACTTCAATAGAACATATCTTTTAAATAAATAGAACAGCATTTGTCCTTAATAATAAAAGAGAAACCTTTCTTGTCCAAACAAGAAACTGAAATTATGTTCTTAGTTAATACAGGCACATAACAACAATCATCCAACTCTAATACAAGCCCAGAGGGCAGAGATAGAAAATAAGTCCCTACAGCAACAGCAGCAACCCGTGCTCCATTGCCTACGCGTAGGTCCACCTCGCCCTTCGTCAATGCCCTGCTATTTCTCAGCGCCTGCACATTAGTACAAATGTGAGATGCACATCCGGTATCTAATACCTATGATGAAGAAATAGATAGATTGACTTCTATAACATATATACCTGAAGTGGAAGTCTCACTTCGCTTCTTCTTAAGATCTTCCAGGTACACGTTGCAGTTCCTCTTCCAGTGCCCGGTCTGACCGCAGTGGAAGCAGGTAGCATCCTTGGTGACCCCTCCTTTAGGCTTCAATGCCTTGCCTTTGCCTTTGGCTTGAGACTTTCCCTTACCAAATGAACGAAGTTGACTATAACTTTCAGGCAAGGAGTGCAAGATCAAGTCAGTGGTCAGCTCTTGATCAAATGGGAATCCCAATCTCTGTAGGTTCTCTATGTACCCAAGCATCTTGAGCACATGTGGACCTACAGGAGTCCCAGCTTGCATCTTGCATTGAAACAGTGCCTTAGAGATCTCAAATCTCTCATGCCATGCTTGTCCTTGATACAGTTGACGAAGATGTTCAACCATATCGTAAGCAGTCATTAACTCATGTTACTTCTGAAGCTCAGAGTTCATGTTCGCGAGCTTGAGATAGGATACATCTAATGCGTCTTCTTGATGCTTCTTATAAGCATCTTGGTCAGCTCGCGTGGCAGTGGCAGGAGGTGCCTCCGGAATGGGCTGCTCCAGAACATACAGTTTACATTCCTGGGTGAGAACTATTCTCAAATTCCTGTACCAGTCCAGGAAATTTGCTCCGTTGAGCTTGTCCTTCTCAAGGACAGAACGCAGAGAGAAGTTGTTCGTGTTTGACATCATGGCAATTCTACAACAGAAAAATGCAAAAAATAAATATCATATTCTTTTAAATCATTTAATTAGGCCTTTAACTAAATGATGCTCCCTTTCTATAATTCATGTGGGACAAGATCCACATCATACTAACCCTTGAGTTAGCTTTGGCTAATACGCCCAAGATTTAGTATGATCGGTAGGTAACAATTTACCAATTACATCTCTATGCAACTCTTGTTTATAGGATCATTATCCGTAGTTATATTAAAACTTGAGTTAGCTTTGGCTAATACGCCCAAGAATTAATATAAATGTGATTTATGTCCTATCTTTCCAACCATTGGAAGAATGCCTATAGTTGTACTCGATCCAACCGAGTTAACTAGGAATACTCAATCTAATTGAGTTTGTATTCGCCCATGCGTTGATAAGCGGGACCAAGATTGTCCCTCCGTACCCTACCAAGATAATATGTGTTGCTCTGCTTTGGCAGATTCAACAACACATGTGATCGAGGTAGTGATAGGTATCATGACACGGTAGGCATTAGAGTTGACGTGATTTAGATCTAATCTAAACGATGATGCATATCATATACTCGATAGATCTAATCTAATCGAAAAGGGTGCATCATGTGCATGACTTAGATCTAATCTAATCGTTAGGCACTAATTAATTACTTAATCATGCATCACATATACACAAGCAATTAATTAAATTAATTTGTGATTAGTCATGGCCCTACTACGATCTTCTCAAGCCAATGAGAAGATCGGATGGTCAACCTAGGGTCAACAGCTTCTCAAGCTCCTCCCTTTGACCACCTTGTGTTGCTCGCGCCCTCCTCGTAACTCCGTCTCAAGTGGACCTTCCATGGCTCCAATTTTGTACATTACAATTTTGAAACTCGAGTTACATTCGAGTCTAAACTAATTTACAACAAGAATAAATAGAGAAGGGCACGATGCACAGGTCGTGTATCAAAAATACAGCACACACAATCACATGACGACACGCAGACCGTAATATGAATTACAATACAAATCCAATCAGATTGGGTCTTTTGGGCCATGACTATCACAAATTATACATAATTCTAGATATGTAATTTCCATAATTTTCTATAATTTTAATACTAATTTCTACGAGTAAAATTTACCGGCGGTCCTGTTTAGCGATTTTCGGGCGCAATCACGGAACGAATCCCCTTGCGGGGCCAGGGGCAGCGCCCCTACCCGCGATCTAACCATCGCGAGTGTCCCTAAGTGATCCTACAGTGCCTTATCCTGCTGTCCCAAAAAGTTTTGGGGCGAAACCTTGCCGTTTCGGAAAAATTTTCTCGGTAGTCGAAGCCTACAAGTGTATAAACACTTGTGCTTCGCTTCTACGAGAAAAACACTCATAAAAACCATAAAAACTTAAATTTACAGAAAATCACAGAAGTTATATTTTTTCATAAAAAAATCAAATTATACTCGTACAAGTCTTCGCACGTGGCTCTGATACCACTGTTGGGTCTTTCGGGCCACGAAAATAGCTTTTTTGCGTCGCGGAAACCCTGAAACCCCAAGCCACGGATCTGTGCGAAGAATAAAACTTTCGAAAATATTACGAGTACGAGTTTCTAACTTAGATTTACACTAAATCTACAGAGGAGAAGAATATTACCCTCATTGCGTGCCCTTCGCAAATCCCACTCGTCCAAGGAGATGCCGGATCTCAAGTTGTCAAGGTAGACAACTCTCTAGAAGTATCCACACTAACTAATTAGGTGGAGAAGACCAAAAAAATAGGTGTGCTAGCACCTAGATGGTGTTCGACCAAGAGAGGAGAGGGAGAGCAAGAAGAGAGCAAGAGGAAGAAGATGATGTGAATTGCTTTGAATGAAAAATGAATTCCTCATTCACCACAAAAGTGGCCGGCCAAAACATTCAAGTGTAACCCCCATTTTGCATTAAGTGGCCATTAAAGAGGGAATATGTAACCTCCATGAGGTGGCACAAACATGTGCTAAACATGATGATGTGGCACATCATCATTGGCCACTTAATGCCAAGTCACAAATGATGTGGCATAAAGTCAAGTCAAACTTGACTCTTCATCTTCCTCTCAAGTCAAGTCAAACTTGACTTAATCTCTCTCATGGTTGATCTAATCCAACCATTTAATTCAAGTCAATTTAATATAATGAATCTAATTCATTTAATTAAATTGATTTAATGAGTCATAATCTAAATTAGACTCATTGAACACATGAATCAACTTGAGTCCAACTCAATTAACCCAATTAGGATTACTCTTAATCCAAATCAATTCATCAAATGAATCTAGTCCTCTTGGTTCATCATATGAACCTAATCTTCATCTAATTGTCCTTAGTGTGTGACCCTATAGGTTCTTGTAACGTTGGCAATACCCCTAAACCAATTTAGCAGCATAAGTAATGAGCGGTATCTAGCAACACATCATTACTACCCAAGTTACAAGAATGTTGAGATCCAACATCACCTTGTGACTACTAATTGTGACTCCTCACAATATATGACAAGTGTCCTTCTATCCTAGACATCTAGATTGATCAATGTGAGGCATAGACCGTATCATCCTCTGATCAAACTAAATCTTGAACTCCAAGTAGACTCACTAAATCAAATGAGCTCAATATTTCATATTAACTCATTTGGGCATGACCATGCACTTCGTGGTCTCACTCTATCAAGAATATCGATGTCTCTCCCCTCATATAGGAGGGATAGATCCCATCTACATCACTCACATCCCTCTGCATAATTCGTTACATACCCAGTAATCGTCTTTATAGTCCACCCAGTTACGGGTGACGTTTGACGAAATTAAAGTACATAACTCCTTATGTAGGGATCCATGGTGACTTCAGGTCCAAGGACTAGTAGTCATACTAATAGCCACATGAGAAAGTATATGACACTCATATAACGATCAATGAAACTTTCTCATGGTGGGTCATTCAGTATACATTCTCCAATGCATACCCATGTGTCAACTTGATATCTCTATATCTATGACTTGTGATATCAAGTCATCGAGTTGACCTACATGCTAGTCTTATTGCATTAACATTGTCTCTGAATGTTAATACTCGACTAGGAATGATTAAGAGTAGTGTTCCCTATATCATCTGACTATCGGTTCAACTAACCGATTGATATAGGTGAGAATCTTCTACTCAAGGACGCTATTATACTTAGTTTATTTGGCACCAATATAAGTAAGTATAATAACCAAAACACATGCCTTTCTTTATATAAGAATATGATACAACAAGTCCATAATACAATCATCTAATGATTGGCTCTAGGGCTCTAACTAACACTACTCACTTATAACTCGCACTGGGGTGAGAGTCTAGAACCCGATCGAGAGATCGTTGGTCATGAGAGCCCTGCTCGCTTATAATTCGCACTAGGGTGAGAGTCTAGGACCCGACCGAGAGGTCGCTGGTCGTGAGAGCGCTACTCACTTATAACTTGTATTGGGGCGAGAGTCTAGGACCTGATTGATAGGTCATTGGTCACGAGAGCCCTGCTCGCTTATAACTCGCAACTCTCACTGAGGCGAGAGTCTGGGACCCGACCGAGAGGTCGTTGTTCGTGAGAACCCTGCTTACTTATAACTCACAACTTGTACTGGGATGAGAGTCTGGGACCCAATCAAGAGGTCATTTCTGATAAAAAAAAACATGCCTGTAGGCTTGACCCTCGCCACCTTTGGGGAATCAGGTGAACATGACTTCCACCGCATGATCGGGTATTGTCCAAATTTGAACGTCACTCCTGTTCTGAGGCTGGGATGAGGCTCTAAATCTTGACCAACTTTTCCCGCCGCCATCTACTCCTTTTCCCAATACATTCGCATGAAATTATCGATCGTCGAGACATGGTGCCAATAACCCAGTATCAATCTCATGATTTCCCTGTCTCTTCCATCATAAATGTTGTGTCATAGGAAGCTGACATGTGTATAACTGACTTATTTTGATACGATGACTGATGCACGCTTTTTGCATGAGACTCAATAGTGTTCCCTTTCTTATGATTCAACAACTATCTTCTGTCATTGTCGTTCAATTGCCTAGCTCATTTTCCCATATATCTTAAGGGTTTTAGTTTAAAAACCCTAAAGACTACGAGTGGTTGTTTATCGACGCTTCCTCTTCTCCAAATTTCTCCTTCTTTGCCCGCTTGTGTTAGCCTTCGTGCACCCTTTCTGTAAGTGTTCGCTTTCCCTTCTCACTCGCTCCTGCATTTTTTGATTATGACCGAAGAAATCTTAGTCCCCTGGTATGCCTTCTTCCACTCCAATTTTGATAGGAGTGATCTTAAGTTAGTGCAATCTAGCTTAAAGCTTTCCGAAGCCTACAACCTTCGCATCCCTGAGCCCAACCACCATCCTTGTTATCCACCTCCCGGCTTTGTTACTTTCTTCAAAGACCAGCTTCTTGGTGATCTGTGATTCCCCATTCCTTTTTTCTTTTCCAAGTTGAGTCAATATTCCTGTATCCCCTTGTCTTAGTTTGCTCTCAACGCCTTTCGTGTTATGTGGTGGATGGTAGTTCTATGCTACTTGTACGATATGCTTTTAACCTCTCAGCATTTTCATCATTTTTATTTCCTCAAATGATGAGAGCCCGGTGTTTTCATGGTGTAGTCTCGGTCCAAGTGTATGTTTTTTAAGGGTATATCTTCCTCTAACAAAGGCGGGAAGTCCCACTTTTTCTATGTACAACTACCCTAATCTGTAACTTGGCCCATTGAGTGGCGCTCGGGTCTTCCCTCCCCCTCTAAGTTCAGTGACCATCAACATATGCCAGATTGCTTTACTGCATCTGATAAATTGGCTGGGGCTTCCTTGCTACGGGAGAACATGTTATATACCTTCAATCTGAGTCCTATCTGGATGCCCTTGGATGCACCTTTTGGTAAGATCAAGCAACTCTCTTCTCATATCTTCACTAACTGAGATATCTTCTTTTACTTGTAGAAGTCATCATGTTTAGAGCTTTTGCCCTCAACTCTTCCACTATGCCTAGTAACCTTTTGCGGAACGCGGGTAAGAGATTATGTCCGACTAAGAGGTTCCTCAGGCTAGTGCCTCGGCAGGAGCCTCCTCCCATCAGATGGGAGAACCTGAGGCCCTCAAAGATGAATCTCGCCCTGCGGTGGAGCCTCCCACTACTGTTACTGCTAGTGAGAAGGCTTCTTTTCCAACCTCTGAGCGCCCATTGCAACTTCAGCGCAAGAGGCGACGTGTTACTCCTTCTATCCAAGTTTCCCCTAAGAGACCGACTTTTGTGCGGGTGCCTGCCCAGGTAAAGACTTATTCTCGGGCAAGCACTGCCTCCTCAAAGGTAGTAGTCTCCTCTCCTCCACCCGCCTGGGCCAAGGAATAGACTTTATCCTGATTATGGGACCAGCCCGCGATGTCCACGTTGTCTCTTTCTCCCGCCTCTTCGTCCCAGCCGTCTTCAGAGGCTCCTGCTTCCTCCCCTCATTCTAAGGGTCCTCCAAGGGGAGGTATGCATTCACTTCTTCTTTTCAACTATAGTCCCTTCAAGTGTTAGGTACGCTCCCTCCTTCCAGTTCTTCCTCCTATTGCGGCTAAATACAGCTACACGGGGCCTTGGCTGACTCGTGGAAGGACACAACCACCCAGATATTAGAATGCCCTCAATTGGACTTGTCAGACAGGTTTTCCCTATAAATGGTATCAGTAAGCCCTAGCTCGGAGCATCACTAATCCTATCCTTTCTATAGGTCTGTGTCATGGGACTGAGTATCTCAAGTTTATGGTCGGTCTACATCGTGAAAATGAGTCCCTGAGGGCTCATATTCAGGAATTGGCCTCCCCTGCTACCGCGGGTCAAGTTTTCAATTTAATGACCCCATATAGTTTACTGCAGTACTGATAATTGTCATTTATTGATGTTATTATAGCTCTTATACTTAGCATTTTCTTATCCTTTCGTGCAATTAAATGTTGTTTAACATCATGTTTTACGAGTTAGGATATAATTTGGAGCTTGTTATAATTTCTTCCTAATTTTGTTGGTATTTCATGATTTTTGTAGCGAACCAAAAGATGAGCCATGGAGTTGATTAAATTGGATCAATATCTAGCCAAGCCAAATCCTCTCATCAAACCCAAGTCAAACTTACCTCACCAAAACCCTAAAATCCCCACTGAACCAGACCCAAGCCAGATCCAAAGTCCGGTTCGAAACCTAGAATAAAAACCCAGATTTCACGGATGAACGTGGCTTGCGCTACTGTTCATCAGTGATTTCCTTGCTTCCGCGCGATCGCAGCCCCCATCCTCTTCCAGATCTACTTTTCAGTGAGCTTCATTAGCATTGGAGCTTCTATCCATTGTCTTGCAAGTCTCGATCATCTGCTCGCGCCGGCGACTTTCTCTCCGGAGCTCAGATCTGTTCGTGTGCTTCCTCTAGTTCAGCCATCATCGGAGGGATTCTTTGGTGATAGTGGCTCGCCCTCCATCAGAGAGCATCGATCCAGAGAATGCAGATTTCAGATCTGCAGAATTTTGATGCTTGCAGTTCATTTCTTCATCAGCTTTTTCAGAAAGTTTTTCTTTGGTGCTGGAAGAGATTGAACTGAATTCAGTGGTTGAGAGCTCTTTTGTCAAGTCCGAAGTGAGGTTTCATTAAGGATCCTTGTGTGATGGCAAGGAGAGGCTTGTTAAAAGAGTAGATTTGATTAGAGATGGTTTAGATTTTGATTATGCAGTTTATTGTTTCTGCATTTTAGTTTTCTTAAGATTTCGTTGTCGAATTCCTTGTTTCTTGAAATCTGAACTGATAGTTATAGATTTGTTCCTTTAGATCTCATTTCTACAATTAAATTCTGTTCCTCTCGTTTCTCTAGCTGAGAATCTTTATTTTTGTTTTTGCAATTTTCCTTCCTGCAAATTCCAGTTTCGTATCAAGTTCCTGCACATGTAATTTCTGCAATTTTAATTCTGTTACATCTCTTTAGTCTCTGAATCATAGAATAAGTTAGTTTTCCTTAGCTAGGATTCAATCATTGTTTAAGATCAGATTCATTATCTACATTTCAATTTTTAATTCAGGAATTAAAGCAAAACCCATCAAACTACATTTTTCTAATGAAAACCCCAAAAAATAGTTTTAAATCTTAGGCAAACATTCTACTATTAGTTTCCTTGTGAGATTCGACTTGGGACCCGTACTACAACATTGTTTTTATGAATAGAGGGTTTTCAATATTAAATTGTTAATTTGATGATTAACCATCATCAAATTTTGGCGCCGTTGCCGGGGAAACTAGTAGAGTTTGTTTGTTTTTAGATTGAGCATAGTTTATCTTTTCTTTGTTCACACTTTCTTGATTTTATTGTCTATCTACTTTTGTTCTAACTAATGATTTTTGGTGGTATGACCAGGTCCTCGTGTGATAAGTTACTTGATCTTGATCCAGAAATTGAAAGGACCTTCAGAGCTTTGAGAATTGATGAAAAAAATTCAGAGGACTCAGGAAGTTCTTTATCATCTTCAGATACCCCCATGGCTGATCATAGCAGAACAATGAAGGAGCTTGCAGCTCCTGATGAGGCTTTCAAGTATTCTTGCATTACTTATCCAGACTTGGCAGGTGACTTCGAGCTTAGATATGGTTTGATTCATCTGCTTCCCAAATATCAAGGATTGTCTGGAGAAGACCCAAATAGACATTTGCATGAATTCCATGTTGTGTGTTCAACCATGAAGCCACAGGGTATTTCAAAAGAAGATATCAAGCTAAGGGCTTTTCCATTTTCATTAACTGGAGTAGCTAAAGATTGGTTGTATTATTTGCCACCAGGATATATCACTTCTTGGATTAATATGAAGAAGGCTTTCTTGGAGAAATTCTTTCCAGCTTCAAGGACTGCAATTATCAGGAAAAATATCTGTGTGATTCAGCAAGTGGTGGGAGAGACATTATACGACTATTGGGAGCGATTCAAGAAATTATGTTCAAGTTGTCCTCAACACCAGATCAGTGAGCAGCTACTAGTCCAATACTTCTATGAGGGTTTACTACCTATGGACAGGAGTATGATAGATGTAGCAGCTGGAGGAGCTTTAGTGAACAAGACTCCAGAACAAGCTAGGGAGCTTATTTCAAACATGGCAGAAAATCACAACAATTTGGAAGTAGAGCTTTGACAACAAGAGGGGTTGGAGAGGTTCAAATGATTTCCAATGAACAAAAGGAGATAAGAAGCTCATTATTGGAATTAACATCGTTGGTGAAGCAATTGGCATTAAACAATGCTAATCAAGTTTCTATTTTGCCAAGCACATAGTTTCTGTATCAATCAAAGGGAGTTTGTGGCATTTGTTCAAGCCAAGACCACAATTCAGAATTGTGCCCAAATCTTCATCAAGATGAGTCAGTAGCAGCATTTTCAAGAGCTCAATTTCCTCAAAAATATGACCCCCATTCCTCTACTTATAATCCTGGTTGGAGAGATCATCCCAATTTTAAGTATAGCAACTCATTTTATCAGCAACCAACTTCGAATCAACATTTCCAGCACTCTTACCAACCTGCAAATCAATTCCAGCAGCAGAATCAGAATTTCCAGCACTCTTACCAGCCTGCGAATCAATTCCAGCAACAATTTCAGCCTTATCAGCAGTTTCCAAATCAAAATCAGCAATGCAATTCCAGAATCAGGGTGTTCAGCAAGAGCAGAATGTAATCCAGAATGCACTTCCAGCACCTTCAAGATTAAGTTTGACTCAAGGAAGTTCTAATAGCTCTTCAAATTCGGATACACAACAGAAGATGGATGATTTGATGCAACAAATTTTACAGCAACAGCAATTGTCTTTGCAGCAGCAGCAACATCAGCAAAGGACAGATTCAGCTTTGCAAAACATTGAAAGACAGATTAGCCAGCTAGCAACGAACATAAATCAAATGCAAGCTCAAGGTTCAAGTAAATTACCTTCTCAAACAATGCCAAACCCAAAAAATGTGAGTATGTTGACTCTTCGAAGTGGAAAAATCATAACAGAACCAATAAAAAAAGTTCCAATTGGATCAGATTTTGTTGCACCAATTCCGGATTCACATTCAAAAGAGTTTGTATCAAGAAATTTGAATTCAAAATCTACTCAACCAGTTCAGATCAGTGGAAGAAACACATCAAAACAAACTTCAACAAATTTTGGTTCAGAAGAACAAGATGATTCACAATTAGCTCCAAATTCAGCTCAAAATATAGAGAGAGAATCACAACAGCAAGGTATTGAGGTTTCTGTTCCATTACCTTTTCCTCAAAGAAGAGTCCAGCAAAGGAAAAATGTTGAGGAAGAGAAAGCTAGGGAATTTCAAGAACTCATAAATTTGTTTAGCAAAGTGGAGGTGAATGTGCCCTTGTTAACCATGAAAGAACAAGTTCCGAAATATGCAAAATTTCTCAAGGATGTATGTTTGCATAAGAAGAAATTAAAGGGGAACGAACTAGTTAGCATGGGAAAAAAATGTTTCAGCCCTTATTCAACCCATTCCTCAGAAGTGTGATGATCCAGGAGTTTTCACCGTGCCATGTACTATTGGAAATTATGTGTTTGAGGACGCTATGCTGGATTTAGGAGCTTCTATTAATGTAATGCCAAAATCATTTTTTCTATCATTGGGTATTGGTCCTCTACAACCTACAGGAGTTGTTATTCAGTTGGCTAACCGTAGTCAGGCTCATCCAACTGGAGTGATTGAGAATGTTTTGGTTAAAGTGAGTGACCTTATATTTCCAGCTGATTTCTACATTTTGGATATGGAAGGTGATGTATTAATGAATAGAGCTCCAATCATTTTGGGAAGACCGTTCCTTAAGACTGCAAGAACTAAGATTGATGTGCATGCGGGAACTCTATCTATGGAGATTGCTGATGTAGTTGTTCAATTCAGTATTTTTGATACGATGCAACAAAAGAAGAGCCATTCTATTTTTAGTGTTTATAAATCCGAATGGCTGGATACTATGGATTTTCTTATTGATGAAGATTCTGATGAAGTTATCTCGGACTCTAATGAATTGGGATGTAAATCTAAACATTCTGGAGATTGTATTAATAACAGGGAAATAGTTGAGGTAAGACCTGTTAGTTAGAGGCCTAGAGCCAATCATTTGATGATTGTATGGACTCATGTATATTATATTCTTGTATATCAATAAAGGCATTTGTTTGGTTATTATACTTATTTATATTAGTGCCAAATAGACTAAGTATAATAGCGTCCTTGAGTAGAAGGTTCATACCTATATCAATCGATTAGTTGAATCGATAGTGAGATGATATAGGGAACACTACTCTAAATCATTCCTAGTCGAGTATTAACATTCAGGGACAATGTTAATACAATAAGACTAGCATGTACGTCAGCTCGATGACTTGATCTCACAAGTCATGGATATAAAGATATCAAGCTGACACATGGGTATTCATTAGAGAATGTATACTGAATGACCCGCCATGAGAAAGTATCATGGATCGTTATATGAGTGTCATATACTTTCTCATGTGACTATTAGTATGACTATTAGTCCTTAGACCTGAAGTCACCATGGATCCCTACATAAGGAGTTATGTACTTTGGTTTCGTCAAACGTCACCCGTAACTGGGTGGACTATAAAGGCGATTACTGGGTATATAACAAATTATGTAGAGGGATGTGAGTGATGTAGATGGGATCTATCCCTCCCATATGACGGGAGCGACATCGGTATTCTTGATAGAGTGAGACCACTAAGTGCATGGCCATGCCCAAATGAGTCAACATTAGATGTTGAGCTCATTTGATCGAGTGAGTCTACTTGGAGTTCAAGATTTAGATTGATTAGAGGATGACACGGTCTATGCCTCACATTGATCAATCTAGATGTCTAGGATAGAAGGACACTTGTCATTATTTTGTGAGTAGTCACAATTGGTAGTCACAAGGTGATGTCGGATCTCGACATTCTTGTAACTTGGGTAGTAATGATGTGTTGCTAGATACCGCTCATTACTTATGCTCCTAAATGGGTTTAGGGCATTGCCAACGTTACAAGAACCTATAGGGTCACACACTTAGGACAATTAGGTGGAGATTAGGTTCATATGATGAACCAAGAGGATTAGATTCATTTGATGAATCAAATTGGATTAAGAGTAATCCTAATTGGGCTAACTTGAGTTCGACTCAAGTTGATTCATGTGTTAAATGAGTCTAATTTAGATTTTGACTCATTGAATCAATTTAATTTAATGAATTAGATTCATTATATTAAGTTGGCTCGAATCAAATGGTTGGATTAGATCCACCATGGTAGAGATTGAGTCAAGTTTGTCTTGACTTGAGAAGGAAGACCAAAGGTCAATTTTGACTTGACCTTTTTGCCACCTCATTGGTGAGTTGTCATTAGGTGGACCAATAATGATGTTCCACATCATCATGGGTGCCACCTCATGGAAGTAACAAAGCCACTCTCTTAATGGTTTCATATTAATTACAATTAATGCAATTAATGTAATTTTATGGTTTCATATTAATTGCAATTAATGCAATTAATGTGAATTTTGAAAGTGGCCGGCCACTTGTTTTGTGAATGAGAATTTGATTTTTCATTCATGTGTGCATCTTCCTCCTTGTCCCTCTCAAGCTCTCCCTCTCCCTCTCCTCCCTTGGCCGAACCACATAGGTGCTAGCACACCTTGGTTTTTTGGTCATCTCCATCTAGTGTGTCCGTGTGGATACTTCTAGAGAACCGGCGCTTGACGGTCTTGAGATCCGGCATCATTTGGACGAGCGGGAACGCGAAGGGCATTGCATCAAGGGTAAACATTTTTTTCTCATAGATCTAAGTAGTAGATCAGTTTTTGAACTCGTACAAGAAATAGTTTTTCAAATTTTTATACGAATCTTTGCACGGATCTACGGCTTTGGGTCCTTCGGGTTTTCGCGGCTCGAAGAACCCAACAGTGGTATCAGAGCCACGTGCAAAGACTTGTACGAGTTAGTTTTTGGTTTTTGGAAAACAAAAAGCTTCTGTGATTTTCTGTAAAAATTCAATTTTTATTTTTTTATGGGTAATTTTTCCTTATAGGCGAAGCACAAGTGTCTCGGCACTTGTAGGCTTCGGCTATCGGGAAGAATTTTCCCAAACGGCTTCGTTTCGACCCAAAATCTTTTGGGACAGCGGACTCGGGTGCCTTTAGATCGCAACGGAGCAACTCACGATGGTTAGATCGTGGGTAGGGGCGCTGCCCCTAACCCCGCAAGGGGATTTGCTCCGCGCACCCGAAATCGCTAAAAACGAACCCGCCGGGAAGATTTTTCCAAAACGGCAATGTCTCGGCCCAAATCGTTTTGGGACAGCGGGTTTAGGCGCTGTTGGATCGCAAAGGAACCCTCGCGATGGTTAGATCGCGGGTAGGGGCGCTGCCCCTGGGCCCCGCAAGGGGATCCGTTCCGCGATTGCGCCCGAAACCGCTAAACGGGACCGCCGGGAAATTTTACTTGTAAAATTGTAAAAATTAATTTTAAAATTATATAAAATTATGAAAATATATAATTTTGAATTATATATATTAATTTGTGATAGTCATGGCCCAAATCCCAATATGATTGGTTGTGTTGTAATTCATAATACGGCCTGCGTGCCGTGATGTGTTTTCGCGTGTTGTATTTATTTTATTATTCGCGACCTGCGCGTCCTGCCTCATCTTTTATTCTTGTTGTAAATTAGATTTAGACTCGAATGTAACTCGAGTTTCAAATTGTAATGTACAAATTGGAGCGGTGGAGGGTCCACACGAGACGGAGTTCCGAGGCGGGCACGAGCAACACAAGGTGGTCAAAGGGAGGCGCTTGGAGAAGCTGTTGACCCTAGGTTGACCAATCGATCTTCTCATTGGCTTGAGAAGATCGTAGTAGGGCCATGACTAAATCACAAATAGATTAATTAATTAATTATTATGTATTTGATGCATGTTTAATAATTAATTAATTAATTAGTGCCTTAACGATTAGATTAGATCTAAGTCGTGCACATGATGCACCCTTGCGATTAGATTAGATCTAAGTCGTGCACAAGATGCATTCTTCTCGATTAGATTAGATCTAGATCGAACCAACTCTAAAATGCCTAACCGTGCCGTGATACCTATCACTACCTCGATCACATGTATTGTTGAATCTGCCAAAGCAGAGCAATACATATTATCTTGGTAGGGTACGGAGGGACAATCTTGGTCCCGCCTATCAACGCATGGGTGAATAAAAACTCAATTAGATTGAGTCTTCATAGTTACTCGGTTGGATCGAGTCAACTATAGGCATTATTCCAACGGTTGGAAAAGATAGGTCAAAATCACATCTATATTAACTCTCGGGCGTATTAGCCAAAGCTAACTCGAGTTTTAATATAAATACGGATATTGATTCTATAAACAAGAGTTGCATAGAGATGTAATTGGTAATCGTTACCTACCGATCATACTAAGCCTTGGGCGTATTAGCCAAAGCTAACTCAAGGGTTAGTATGATGTGGATCTTGTCCCACAAGAATTATAGAATTCAGTGGGAGCATCATTTAATTAAAGGCCTAATTAAATGATTTTAAAGAATATGATACTTATTTCTGCATTTATTTCTGTTGTAGAATTGCCATGACGTCGAATACGAACATTTTCTCCCTGCGATCTGTCCTTAAGAAGGACAAGCTCAACGGAGCAAATTTCCTGGACTGGTACAGGAACCTGAGAATAGTTCTCACTCAGAACGTAAATTGTACGCCTCGAGCAGCCCATTCGAGGCTCCTCCGCCAATGCCCCATGAATGACAAAGATGCTTACAAGAAGCATCAAGATGACGATTAGATGTGTCATGTCTAATGCTCGCGACCATGAACTCGAGCTTCAGAAGCAACATGAGTTAATGGGTGCTTACGATATGGTTGCACATCTTTGTCAACTATATCAAGGACAAGCAGGGCACTGGAAGAGGAACTTCACAGGATACCTGGAAGATCTTAACAAGAAGAGAAATAAGATTTCTACTTCAGGTATAAATGTTATAGAAGTCAACCTCTCTATTTCTTCGTCGTGGGTATTAGATACCGGATGTGCTTCGCACATTTGTACTAGTGTACAAGCACTGAGAAATAGCAGAGCATTGACAAAGGGCGAGATAGACCTACGAGTAGGCAATGGAGCACGGGTTCATGTTGTTGTAGGGACTTATTTTCTATCTCTGCCCTCTGGGCTTATACTAGAGTTAGACGATTGTTGTTATGTGCCTGCATTGACTAAGAACATTATATCAGTTTCTTGTTTGGACAAGAGAGGATACTCGTTTATAATAAAGAACAAATGTTGTTCCGTCTTTTTAAACGATATGTTCTATTGTAGTGCACCTCTGATAAACGGACTCTACATTCTAGACCTAGAGAGCCCTGTCTATAACATAAATACCAAGAGGATCAAGTCGAATGACTTGAACCAAACATACCTCTGGCACTGTCGCTTAGGTCATATAAATGACAAGCGCTTATCCCAGCTCCATAAGGATGGTTTGCTGGACTCATTTGATTTTGAATCATATGAGATATGCGAGTCATGCCTACGAGGCAAGATGACCAAGACGCCCTTTAGTGGGCATAGCGAGAGAGCAACTGATATGTTAGGACTCATACATAGTGATGTATGTGGCCCTTTCAATGTTGCTGCTAGAGGCGGTTATAGGTACTTCATCACATTTACTGATGACTTCAGTAGATACGGTTATGTGTACTTGATGACACATAAGTCTGAATCCTTTGAAAAGTTCAAAGAATTCAAGAATGAAGTACAGAACCAGCTTGGCAAGAGTATTAAGGTACTTCGATCAGATCGAGGTGGTGAATACTTAAGCCATGAGTTTCGTGACTACTTAGCTGAGTGTGGGATTTTATCTCAACTCACTCCTCCTGGAACACCACAATGGAATGGTGTGTCCGAAAGAAGGAATCGTACCTTATTAGATATGGTACGATCTATGATGAGTCACACAGATCTTCCAACATATCTATGGGGATATGCTCTAGACACGGCAGCTTTCATACTCAACCGAGTTCCATCAAAGGCCGTGATAAAGACACCATATAGGATATGGACTGGGAGAGATGCCCAAGTGTCTTTCATGAGGATTTGGGGTTGTGAGGCTTACGTACGACGTCAAGTCTCAGACAAATTAGGACCCAAATCCGACAAGTGCTATTTCATCGGATATCCCAAGGAAACTAAGGGATATTACTTCTACATTCCCAGTCAGCACAAGGTAGTTGTGGCAAAGACTGGGGTCTTTCTAGAAAGGGACTTTGTTTCTAGAAAGACTAGTGGGAGCGCGTTCGATCTTGAAGAAGTTCAAGATGCGAACAATAGCACTGATGCCTCGATGGAAATTGAACTGGAACCACAAAGTGTTGTGGATGATGTTATTCCACAAGGAGTTGAGGAACAACAACCAGTTCAAGTAGACATACCTCTTCGCAGATCTGATAGGGTACGTCGTCAGCCTGAGAGATACTCATTTCTCTTGTCTGACCATGATGACATTGTGCTCATAGAGGATGAGCCTACCACCTATCAAGAAGCTGTGATGCGACCAGATTCTGAGAAATGGCTAGAAGCCATGAGATCCGAGATAGAATCCATGTACACCAACCAAGTATGGATTTTGGTTGATCCACCTGAAGGGGTAAAACCTATTGGGTGCAAGTGGGTCTTTAAGAGAAATACTGACATGGATGGACTTATCTATAAGGGTCGCTTGGTAGCTAAAGGTTTCAAGCAGATTCATGGTATTGACTATGATGAAACCTTTTCTCCAGTGGCGATGTTTAAGTCCATTCGGATCATGCTTGCTATTGCAGCCTACCATGACTATGAGATATGGCAGATGGATGTCAAAATCGCGTTTCTGAATGGAAACCTACTCGAGGATGTGTACATGACACAACCTGAGGGTTTTGTAGATCCACAGCATACTAGTAGAGTATGCAAGCTGCATAGGTCCATTTATGGACTAAAGCAAGCTTCTCGGAGCTGGAATCTTCGATTCGATGATGCGATCAAACAGTTTAGTTTCATCAAGAATGAAGATGAGCCTTGTGTCTACAAGAAGGTTGTAGGGGACATAGTTGTCTTCCTCATACTGTATGTGGATGACATACTACTCATTGGGAAGGACATCCCTATGCTTCAGTCTGTCAAGACATGGCTAGGGAGTTGCTTCTCAATGAAGGACTTAGGTGAGACATCTCGTATTCTTGGGATACAGATCTATAGAGATAGATCTAAGAGATTGCTTGGCCTAAGTCAAAGTACATATATTGACAAGGTACTCCTTCGGTTTGCCATGCAGAATTCCAAGAAGGGATTTCTGCCGATGTCACATGGCGTGAGTCTTTCGAAGACTCAAGGTCCCTCTTCTAGAGAGGAGAGAGACCGCATGGATCAGATCCCTTATGCCTCAACCATAGGATCGATCATGTACGCCATGCTGTGTACTCGACCTGATGTCTCGTATGCTTTGAGCATGACGAGCAGATACTAGTCAGATCCAGGTGAAAGTCACTGGATAGCGGTCAAGAATATTCTTAAGTACTTACGAAGGACTAAAGAATATTTCTTGATATATGGAGGCAATGATGAGCTAACTGTAAAGGGTTACAGTGATGCGACTTCCAGACCGATCGGGATGATTACCGATCGCAATCGTGGTTCGTATTTTGCATTAATGGTGGTGTGTCAGCTGGAAGAGTTCGAAGCAGGATGATTCTACAACAGAAGCCGAGTATATTGCTGCATCAAAGGCAAAGGAGGTCGTTTGGATCCGCAAGTTCATCACCGAACTTGGGGTGGTTCCTAGCATCGTGACCAGTTGAGCTCTATTGTGACAACAATAGAGCTATAGCACAGCGAAGGAACCTCGCTCACACCAGGGACCAAGCACATACTACGGCTTCCATCTCATTCGAGAGATTATCGATAGAGGAGATGTGAAGATTTGCAGAGTACCTACAGAGGCTAACATCGCAGATCCCTTGACCAAGGCTTTGGCACAGAGGAAGCATGATGGTCACACTAGGTCTTTAGGCCTTAGAGCCTATACTGATTGGCTCTAGTGCTAGTGGGAGATTGTTAGTTAGAGCCCTAGAGCCAATCATTTGATGATTGTATGGACTCATGTATATAATATTCTTGTATATCAATAAAGGCATTTGTTTGGTTATTATACTTATTTATATTAGTGCCAAATAGACTAAGTATAATAGCGTCCTTGAGTAGAAGGTTCATACCTATATCAATCGATTAGTTGAATCGATAGTGAGATGATATAGGGAACACTACTCTAAATCATTCCTAGTCGAGTATTAACATTCAGGGACAATGTTAATACAATAAGACTAGCATGTAGGTCAGCTCGATGACTTGATCTCACAAGTCATGGATATAGAGATATCAAGTTGACACATGGGTATGCATTAGAGAATGTATACTGAATGACCCGCCATGAGAAAGTATCATGGATCGTTATATGAGTGTCATATACTTTCTCATGTGACTATTAGTATGACTATTAGTCCTTAGACCTGAAGTCACCATGGATCCCTACATAAGGAGTTATGTACTTTGGTTTCGTCAAACGTCACCCGTAACTGGGTGGACTATAAAGGCGATTACTGGGTATATAACGAATTATGTAGAGGGATGTGAGTGATGTAGATGGGATCTATCCCTCCCATATGACGGGAGCGACATCGGTATTCTTGATAGAGTGAGACCACTAAGTGCATGGTCATGCCCAAATGAGTCAACATTAGATGTTGAGCTCATTTGATCGAGTGAGTCTACTTGGAGTTCAAGATTTAGATTGATTAGAGGATGACACGGTCTATGCCTCACATTGATCAATCTAGATGTCTAGGATAGAAGGACACTTGTCATTATTTTGTGAGTAGTCACAATTGGTAGTCACAAGGTGATGTCGGATCTCGACATTCTTGTAACTTGGGTAGTAATGATGTGTTGCTAGATACCGCCATTACTTATGCTCCTAAATGGATTTAGGGCATTGCCAACGTTACAAGAACCTATAGGGTCACACACTTAGGACAATTAGGTGGAGATTAGGTTCATATGATGAACCAAGAGGATTAGATTCATTTGATGAATCAAATTGGATTAAGAGTAATCCTAATTGGGCTAACTTGAGTTCGACTCAAGTTGATTCATGTGTTAAATGAGTCTAATTTAGATTTTGACTCATTGAATCAATTTAATTTAATGAATTAGATTCATTATATTAAGTTGGCTCGAATCAAATGGTTGGATTAGATCCACCATGGTAGAGATTGAGTCAAGTTTGTCTTGACTTGAGAAGGAAGACCAAAGGTCAATTTTGACTTGACCTTTTTGCCACCTCATTGGTGAGTTGGCATTAGGTGGACCAATAATGATGTTCCACATCATCATGGGTGCCACCTCATGGAAGTAACAAAGCCACTCTCTTAATGGTTTCATATTAATTGCAATTAATGCAATTAATGTGATTTTATGGTTTCATATTAATTGCAATTAATGCAATTAATGTGAATTTTGAAAGTGGCCGGCCACTTGTTTTGTGAATGAGAATTTGATTTTTCATTCATGTGTGCATCTTCCTCCTTCTCCCTCTCAAGCTCTCCCTCTCCCTCTCCTCCCTTGGCCGAACCACATAGGTGCTAGCACACCTTGGTTTTTTGGTCATCTCCATCTAGTGTGTCCGTGTGGATACTTCTAGAGGACCGGCGCTTGACGGTCTTGAGATCCGGCATCATTTGGACGAGCGGGAACGCGAAGGGCATCGCATCAAGGGTAAACATTTTTTTCTCATAGATCTAAGTAGTAGATCAGTTTTTGAACTCGTACAAGAAATAGTTTTTCGAATTTTTATACGAATCTTTGCACGGATCTACGGCTTTGGGTCCTTCGGGGTTTCCGCGACGCGAAAAAGCGATTTTCGCGGCTCGAAGAACCCAACAAGACCTAATTGTGGTCAAATTTCAATGGATGAAGATGTAAGTGTAGGGGATTGCATGGAAGCATTACCCCAAGAATCACCAAGAATTGAATCTATAAGTGTAGGGGATTGCATGGATGCATTACCTCAAGAATCACTACCATTCGTTGAACATTCATCAGAACTTGATAAGAAATCACAAGAAATTTAAAAGAACATTTTAGAGGAAGTTGTGAAGCCAGTGAGACAACCAAAGGAACTGATTAACCCATCGAATTCTTTATTGTTAGCAATATTTTTTCTAATGGTGTTATAGAGATGCAGGAGGTGTCTACTGGTCAACCTTTCAAAGTGTATAGCAACCAACTTAAGAAATTTCTTCGAGGGAGGAAATGAATCAAAGTGGAGATAGTGAAGCACGTTGATACTATCTACCCAAATTGAAGGGGAGTTCGTCCCAACTTAGCTTTTGTTTTTTCTTTCACACGAATAATAATTCTTTGCTTTCACAACTTAGCTTTTAGTTCGTTTCTTATAGCTTGCTTAGTTTCTTAATAAATTCTTTGTTTACAAATAATAAGTTTAGTATAGGGAAATAAATTCTTTACTGTTTACAATTTCCTTATAGAACTAAGTTTGAATTCGGAATAAAAAATGGTACCCCTTGGACAAGTTTTCTATAATATGTTAGAAGTAGAGGATGTGAGCTAGATTTGAGAATCTATTTTGGGGCTTAATGTCAATAATGGACTTTTAATTTTCTCAAGGTTTCTACTTAATTGTGAAAATTTGATTGATAAATTGAATTGATATATTTTCATGCCTAGTGAGGATAAACCTTAATTGAGTGATGCACTTATGTTATTACACTCTAGAACTTGCTTTGATTCTTTCAAAACCACAATCCAATGGATTAAATCATGTTTATGAAGGTAATCTAATGTGTTTCTTTCTTCTACACAAATTCTTGTTATTTTTCTTGATAATCATCATATCAATCTATGTTATCTCATTTGTAAATCTTTTGGATATGGAAACATTGAGTGTTATATGATGAAATTTTGGCCAAGGTGGTTTAAGTTGAAGTGTGGGGGAAAGAGCTTTGTTGGATGATCTGTGAGGATAAAATTTTGTTTTGGATTAATTGGATGTATGAAGAATATTGGATTAAAGATTTCTTGTGTCAACTGATAATTTAGTTTTTGGAGAGCAAAGCTTTAAATACAAGCTCTTAATGTTGCAAAGCCAAATAGAATCATTCCTTGAGCTTGATCATGTATAGAGAAAGCTTTAACAATTTTTAATTTTGGAATTTGATACAATGGTGATACATTCAACATCATAGGATGGATTTGAATGCTGAAATTTGTACAAGACCAGGGGCTATGCTACAACCATTGGGAAATGATGGTTAGCAGTAATTATTATTTGCAATGCTAAATGCTAGAAAGCTGCTGTTGAAATTAAAATGTTTTTGAAATCAAATATGTTAGTCTGCTGTAGTGAAGAAATGAAAATAAAAATACTTCTCTAATTGATTTTGGGAATGCAGTAGATGACAGAATTTGAAGTTACAGTTTTTACAACGAAAGAGTTTCAGATACAGGAAAGTAGAAATGCTATTGGAGCTAGAATTTTGAAGATTTTGGACTTGTTAAAATGTACCAGATTGCATTTTTATTTGGGTCTTGATGTGAACATAATCAGCTGATTTGGTAGTTGAATAATAAATTCTGATTAGATTTTAATCTGGTAGCTTGGTCTGAAGTCTAAGAAATCAGAAATGGAAATTGAAGCATTAAAATGCAGAAATTTAGAGATTTAGAGATGCTATTTAGAGATCAAACTTATTTGATTTCTGAATTAAACTAAGTAAACTATTTTCTAGCTAACTATGGAATCAGCTTTGATCGGCAGAGGTAAACAGAGTGTAATAATGGCTGGAAAATAGAAATGCAGTGCCAAAAGCAGAGAGGCAAAATGATGGAATAGTGAGTCCTTGTAGTTACTAATATCTGATTTAAATGGCTTAAAATTTGAAATTTATTTGCAGAGCACCATTCCATTCATGGAGTACCTTCAATGGAAATAGGAATTCTGAAGAAATGAGGATAATAGCAACTCATTGATACAAAACTCAAAGCAGTGAAGACTAATTCAGATAGGAAGAGAGGAATCTGGGCAGTACTGAAGAAGTGTTTTGCTGAAGCTTGCTAAATTCTGGAGGCAGCTGAATTTTATGTCATTCTAGAAAATTATTTGGAATATGAAGTGCTAATGATATATGTCATTAAGTGATCTTATAATAGCATCAAAGTTCTGAAACTGTTAATGCAGAAATCTGCAGATTTCTGTGCAAATTCTTTTAAAATTTTGGGAAATGTTTTGTAGCAAGTTTGAGTTGTTTAAATCCGGAATTCTTTGGGGGTTGGTTTGATAAGGATTTTAAGAGGCCAGATGTAAAGAGTTTGGAATTTTTAAAGGCTTAATGATGATGAATTGATACAAATTCAGGAACTGTGCGGGAAATCAGTGAACCTGCTGTTGCTGTGATAACTGGAATTAAGGGCTACTTATTTACTAGAAATCTGTAAGCTAGTTATTTGTAGGGTGTTGATTAAAGAAGATCTTGCATATCCTTCGTGTAGCTGAGTTTTAAAGTGGAAGTTTGATACAGAATAGTGACAAAAGCTAAAGACTGGAAGTTGGAAGTTGAAATCTAATTCTGTTCATTGTGCAGTTGAGTTGAAATTCTGAAGTTGATAGAACCTGAACAGAAATAATGACAATGGAAGTTTTTGTATCAAAGGTGTATTAGGATTTGGAAGTAGTATCAGGCATCAGATAAAGTTCAAGGGATATCTGTCAACATGAATAGACATATGATATTAAAAGATCACTGGCTGAAAAGGATACAGATTACAAGGAATTTCAGAATTCTGGAGTTGAGCTTGTTGAACCTTCTACTTAGTGTGAAAACAATGCTGACTCTATAGATCAAAATTTATTGAGCACTTGTTGAGTTTCATTGCCTGAGACGAGCAAAGATTTAAGTGTGGGGGAAGAGCTTGAGCTTTATTTGAAGTTGAGCAGTGGATTTGAATTCTGGAATTGAGTGATGTCTGATAATGAAATAAGCTGGAAATGGAAATGATCATGCTCAGAATCTGCATATAACAGTGAGGTTGCTGATGGATCAAATTTGAAAATCATTTGTAAGAGCACCATTCCATTTCATGGATCCAGCAATCCGGCAGATTCTTTTGCAGCCAAATTCTGAAACTGACAATGTGACCCTTAGGCCTGATGTCTCTGTAATTCAGAATATTTTAAATATCAGACCAAATAGCAAAAACTCTGAAATCTGAAGAAAATGGAACTACAGAATCCAGGAAATGCAGAAATTTAAGTGATCATTGAATATTTGACTTTGAACAGAAAATTGCAGGAAACTGAATTTCTGTTTTAACAGTAGCAGTCTGGAAAATGAAACTAGAAACAGGAATTAGTGCTGTAATTTCGAACAAAAAGGAAAATAAATCGAGGAAGGGAAGTTAAAAGCTTTGAATAGAAGATGTTTCATGAATCGTAAGTTGAAAGAGAGAATTGGGAAGACTTTGATTGTGAATTTTGAAACTAACAGCTGATACACAGAATTGGTTTTGAATCTGTAAGTGCAGTCTTGTGCTAAGAATTTGAAAAGCTGAGATTTGAATTGAAGTGAAGATGGTGTACTTTAACAAAGAGTTAATGACATGGTTTCTTAGGTTCATACTTAAGGAAACAAGAACTCAGATTTTCAGAATGAAAAGAAGAAAAATCAGCTTACATTGAACTCAAACAGAATGGATACAATTGTAGTTCAGAAAGGAAGAAAAGAGAAATAGGGAAATGTGGCCGGATTTCATTAGATAGCATTTTTATGTATCCATATCTTCCACCAAATTTGTTGCTAATTCTTTCTTCCTTATCTATTTCTTGAGAAATTTTCTTAATTACATTTGATTCATATTCTTATATTCTCCTTTCTATGCTTTATCTTCATTATATGATTGATATCCATGAATATGGTGGAGAGTAGAAGATAAGCAAGCATATGGTAGTGCAAGAAGCGTAAGTAGCATGAGTGCCTCCATTTTTTGTAATTACATGTGAGATAGGATGAGGGCCACAAAAAACTCTATCTTGTGAGGTTTTTAGTGTGAAATCAATTTCAATTTATTCATGATTGATGGAAATTATTATGTTGTTAACCAAGAGTAAAGTTTGAAGTCCATGAATGCTTGAGATTTTGGAATGTGATAATCTTAGAAGGTTTACTTTCTTTATTTTCTAATCATGTTTAGGAATTTATTTAGGGGGTGCTATTTAAGTAGGATTTTTAGTCTTTCTTTACTCGCATGAGACGTGCAAGAATAAGTGTGGGGGATTTAATAATTGTCATTTATTGATGTTATTATAGCTCTTATACTTAGCATTTTCTTATCCTTTCGTGCAATTAAATGTTGTTTAACATCATGTTTTACGAGTTAGGATATAATTTGGAGCTTGTTATAATTTCTTCCTAATTTTGTTGGTATTTCATGATTTTTGTAGCGAACCAAAAGATGAGCCATGGAGTTGATTAAATTGGATCAATATCTAGCCAAGCCAAATCCTCTCATCAAACCCAAGTCAAACTTACCTCACCAAAACCCTAAAATCCCCACTCAACCAGACCCAAGCCAGATCCAAAGTCCGGTTCGAAACCTGGAATAAAAACCCAGATTTCGCTGATGAACAGTGGCTTGCGCTACTGTTCATCCGTGATTTCCTTACTTCCGCGCGATCGCAGCCCCCATCCTCTTCCAGATCTACTTTTCAGTGAGCTTCATTAGCGTTGGAGCTTCTATCCATTGTCTTCTAAGTCTCGATCATCTGCTCGCGTCGACGACTTTCTCTCCGGAGCTCAGATCTGTTCGTGTGCTTCCTCTGTTTCAGCCATCATCGGAGGGATTCTTTGGTGATAGTGGCTCGCCCTCCATCAGAGAGCATCGATCCAGAGAATGCAGATTTCAGATCTACAGAATTTCGATGCTTGCAGTTCATTTCTTCATCAGCTTTTTCAGAAAGTTTTTCTTTGGTGCTGGAAGAGATTGAACTGAATTCAGTGGTTGAGAGCTCTTTTGTCAAGTCCGAAGTGAGGTTTCATTAAGGATCCTTGTGTGATGGCAAGGAGAGGCTTATTAAAAGAGTAGATTTGATTAGAGATGGTTTAGATTTTGATTATGCAGTTTATTGTTTCTGCATTTTAGTTTTCTTAAGATTTCATTGTCGAATTCCTTGTTTCTTGAAATCTGAACTGATAGTTATAGATTTGTTCCTTTAGATCTCATTTCTGCAATTAAATTTTGTTCCTCTAGCTGAGAATCTTTATTTTTGTTTTTGCAATTTTCCTTCCTGCAAATTCCAGTTTCGTATCAAGTTCCTGCACATGTAATTTCTGCAATTTTAATTCTTTTACATCTCTTTAGTCTCTGAATCATAGAATAAGTTAGTTTTCCTTAGCTAGGATTCAATCATTGTTTAAGATCAGATTCATTAGCTACATTTCAATTTTTAATTCAGGAATTAAAGCAAAACCCATCAAACTACATTTTTTTAATGAAAACCCCAAAAAATAGTTTTAAATCTTAGGCAAACATTCTACTATTAGTTTCCTTGTGAGATTCGACTTGGGACCCGTACTACAACATTGTTTTTATGAATAGAGGGTTTTTATCAGTAAGCCCTAGCTCGGAGCATCACTAATCCTATCCTTCCTTTTTCGTCCATTGGTATCTCAAGCTTAGTTTGGGTCTACAAAATGAGTCCGAGGGCTTCATTATTAATACCGCGGGTCAAGTTTTCAATTTAATGACCCCAGATAGTTTACTGCAGTACCACCTACAAACGGTGGAGGAACAAGCACAGACTACCTAGGACATTGGGCGTGTCGAATCTGATAGGGTGAAGGCGCTGGAGGCTGCCTTACAGACAAACGGGACTAAACTCATGTCCGAGGGCTTGAGACATGTCAAAATCCTGGTCGAGCTAGAGGCGAAGGGCACAAAGGCTATGAAGCTCTCCTCACAACTATAGGACCTCCAGGTGGCCCATGCCTCCCTACGGGCAGACTTGGCTGCTAAAACAGATGAACTATCTGTCGGTGACGATTGGGAAGCCTCCCTTCAAAAACAAATGGATGTTGCTTAGGCCACCATCAAGTCCCTACTGGCGGAGCTTTCAGCAGCAAAGATTGAGGCAATGACTACCCGCTTGGAGCTAACTAAGGTACGAGCTGACCTGCATAAGGCTTAGGAAGAGTTGAAGGAGTACTAGGCGAGGAAAGACTCTTACCTTGCAGCTCACAAGACTTCCTTCTTAGCCTCCAAGGATTTTGGGGCTAAGGTAGGTCATCTCATCAACCAGATGCTCTACTATGGCGGTGAAGGGGCTCTGGTATAGCTACAAGAGAAGGGCTTGCTGCGATCGACCCCTACCAAAGATTTATTGGATCGCACCCGCCTGCTTAAAGAGCTCCCTGAGGAAGCTTTTCCTATCTTCGAGTAGCCTGAAGCGGTCTACTACTGTTTCTCCTTGTTCCAACAGAAAAACATCAATGTAATACTTTAGACCTTTCATTAATCTTTGGTACTGTGGTTATTGCCAAGGTTGTGTGTGTTAGGAACTATAGCGCTAAACACGCTGAAAAGCGCAGCGGAAAAAATAAGTTCCTATCTAGAAGATCCATGCAAAGGAAACCATATACTAAGTTTTGTTAAAAGATATACCTTTGTTGCATGCCCTTCGCAATCCTGATATCAACGTTTCTTTATGATGTAGATCTCAGCGCGATCAACATGTCCGCGCCTCTATGGTATCCACACGAACATATTTTCCATCCGTCTCATGAACTCACGAAATGGAGAAAGAAACAACCAAACGTTGTGCTAGCAACCTCTTGTGGAAGTTTTGCCCAAGAGTGGAAGAAGGAAGAAGAGCAAAAATCAAGAAGAGCATAATCACCCAAAAGGTCACTTCATCTATACACCCAAAAGGTCACTTCATCTATATAAGGTGACTTTACCAAAAAGGTTACTTTACCAAAAAGGTTACTTCACCTAAAGGTTACTTTTACAAATGACTTTTGTATTCATCCAATGAATACAAAATATTTTTGTCTCTTAATCTTCCTTTTGATTAATGATATATTAATCTCTATTAATATTCATTAATCTTAATGGGTTGGATTTAGAAAATTAGATTAACCATTAACCCAATAAGTCATTAACCCAATAAACCAATGAGTCTAACCCATTACTCAATAAGTCTAATCTGAATTCATTCAAGTCTAACTCAATGTGTATAATTCGGATTAAACTTAACCCCATAATCCATCTCCAAATCAGCATGTTCTTTACGTGTGACCCAATAGGCTCTCGTAATGTTGGCAATGTATCTAAAACAATTTTAGAAATATAAGCAATGAGTGGCATCTAGCAATGTATCATTGCTACCCAGGTGACGAGAATGTCGAGATCCGGCCTAACCTTTCCGTGTATATTATCTTGTATGACTCAATCTTTCTATCCTTGATATCTAGATTGATCAATGAGGCATAGAACGTGTCATCCTCTTATTAATCTTTGTGTTTCTTGATCTCTAAGTAGACACACTCAATCAAATAAACTCAATATCTCATATTGACTCATTTGAGCATGGCCATGCATTCTTGTGTCCTACTAATTAAGGGGCCCACAAATATCGCTTTCGTCATATAGAAGGGATAGATCCCATCTACATCACTCACATCCCTCCGTATAATTCATTGCATACCCAGTGATCAACTTTATTATCCATCTTGTTATAGGTGATGTTTGCCGATACTAAAGTACACAACTCCTTATGTAGGGAACTGTAGTGACTTCAGGTCTAAGAACTATTCATACCAATAGTCATATGAGAATGTTTATGACACTCATATAACGATCCATGAAACATTCTCATGACGGGTCATTCAGTATATATTCTCTAATATATACCCATGTGTCAACCTGATATCTCATATCCATGACTTATGTGATTAAGTCATCCGTTGACCTACATGCTAGTCTCAATGCATTAATATTGTCCTTGTATATTAATGCTTAACTAGGAATAGTTAAGAGTAGTATTCCATGTATATCTATAATATCTCACTATCAATTCAACCAATTGATATGTTGTAGATAAGAACCTACTACCGAAGGACATTATTATACTTATTCAATCGTCACTGAACTGAAATAAATATAATAACCAACTTTATCTTTTATTAATAATGATATATGATACAAAATAAGCCCTTTACAATCATCTCATAATTGGTACTAGGGCTTATACTAACAATCTCCCACAAGCACTAGTGTCAATCACTAAGATATCAAATACCCATTGACCTAGTGTGACCATCATACTTCCTTTATGCAAAAGTCTTGGTCAAAGGATCTGCAATGTTAGCATCGGTCGGGACTCTGCATATCCTCACATCTCCTCTATCGATGATCTCTTGAATGAGATGGAATCGTCGTAGTATGTGTTTGGATCTCTGATGAGAACGAGGTTCCTTAGCCTGTGCAATAACCCCATTATTATCACAATAGAGGTCTATTGGGTTCGCTATACTAGGAATAATACCAAGCTTTGTGATGAACTTCCTAATCTAAACAACCACCTTTGCTGCAGCTGAAGCAGCAATGTACTCGGCCACTGTTGTAGAATCAGCTACTGTGTCCTGTTTTAAACTCTTCCAGCTCACAACACCACTATTTAAGCAAAACATATACCTTGACTGCGATCTATAATCATCCTTGTCAGTTTGGAAGCTAACATCGGTGTAACCCTTTACAACAAGCTCTTCATCACCTCCAAAGATCAAGAAATAATCTTGAGTCCTTCTCAAGTACTTAAGAATATTTTTGATTGTTGTCAGTGACCTTCACCTAGTTCTGTCTAGTATCTGCTCATCATGCTTAAAGCATACGAGACATCTGGGCGAGTACAAAGCATGGCATACATGATAGATCTTATAGCAGATGCATAGGGAATCTGATCCATGTGGTCCCTTTCTTCCTTAGAAGAGGGGCATTGAGTCTTCGAAAGATTCACACCATGTGACATCGGCAAGAATCCCTTCTTGGAATTCTCCATGGCAAAATGTTTAAGCACCTTGTCAATATATGTACTCTGGCTTAGGCTAAGTAATTTTTTAGATCTATCTCTATAGATCTTGATGCCTAAAATATAGGTTGCTTCACCTAAGTCTTTTATTGAAAAACAATTTCCAAGCCAAGTCTTCACTGACTGAAGAGTAGGGATATCATTTCCAATGAGAAGTATGTCATCTACATACAATATGAGAAAGATAATTGTGCTCCCACTAACCTTCTTGTAGACACAGGGTTCATCTTCATTCTTAATGAAACCAAATGTTTTGATCGCATCATCGAATCGAAGATTCCAGCTTCTAGAAGCTTGCTTTAATCCATAAATGGATCTTTACTGCTTACAAACCTTTCTAGCATTCTTTGGATATACAATATCCTCAGGTTGTGTCTTGTACACATCCTTGAGAAGATTTCCATTAAGAAATACAGTTTTGACATCCATCTGCCAGATCTCATAATCATAGTAAGCTGCAATAGCAAGTAAAATTCGAATAGACTTGAGCATCGCAACTGGTGAAAAAGTTTCATCATAGTCTATACCATGAATTTTGCTTGAAACCTTTAGCTATCAATCTACCTTTATAGGTATCCATATGTCCATCTGTTAGACTGTATACTGAAAGCCTAAGCTTTTGTAAACATTTATTTTGAATAAAGAATCACATTTGTTCAAATTATCTACATCTGTTTGTAGTTGTTCAATTAATTTATATTGTAGATAACATAGTATGTGGTGTCACATACAGAAGATGATGTTATCAGTACCTTATAAATTATAAACAGTAGCTCACGACCAAAATGGAAAGGAACAAACCATTGGAAGGTCATAGTGTAATTAGGAATTAGTTTATCTTAACTATATAATTACACTAGTACACTAAGAGTGTATTGAGTAGGACCATTAGAGGTCGTTTCTTTTATACTGACTTTATAAAGAAACAAAGACCTCAGTTATTATGGAAGTGTGTGCTCTTAATCCTAATATAATAACAAGCATATATATTTGATATTTATTTCTTTAATTTATCAATGGGTGAGATTTAGTTCGATAAATCAATAAGCCCGATAAGTTGGGAAATGATATCACTTATACTATGTGTTGTTGATTATAGAAGGAAACTGTGTCCTAGTGATCTAGGTTGATAATGTCCTCAAGAAGAGCTCATAAAGATTGTCATGTTAAACCCTGCAGGTGGACTTAGTCCGACATGACGATAAGGTTGAGTGGTACTATTCTTGGACAAAGATATTAATTAAATGAGTTGTCAGTAACTTACTTAATTAGTGGACATTCAACATCTTAAACACAGGGAGACTAACACACTCATAATAAGAAGGAGCCCAAAAATATAATTTGGGATTGGTGCGGTAGTTCAATAATAGTTCTCTAGTGGAATGAATTATTATTGATAAAATTAAGTTGTGTGTTCGGGGCGAACACGGGATGCTTAATTTTATCGGGAGACCAAAACCAATTCCTCCTCTCGGTCCCTATCGTAGACTCTTATTTATAGAGTACTATACCCACGTATACCCACCTTCATACCCATGTTGTAGGGGCCGACCAAGCTAGCTTGTGGATCAAGCTAAGGTCGGCCAAACAATTGGTTCATGGGTGGCCGGCCCTAGCTTGAACCCAAGCTTAGGTGCCCCGCCCTATTAAATTAAAAAAGAATTTTAATTTTAAAATTTTATTATGTGAAAGATATAATTTATTGTAGAGAATAAAAATTAAAATATCCCTTTTAAAAGGTTCTACAAAATATTAAAGAAAGAGATTAAATCTCTTTCCTTATTTGTAGATTGGAAAGATATTTTATTTTTCTTCTTTGTAAATTATTCACATGTTGAAAAATTGAAATTATAGAAATTTCTTTTTATTAACCATGAAGGGATTTTAAAGGAAAATTTTATTTTTTAAAAATTTCCGAAGACAAATAAGGAATTTTAATTGTTGATTGAAAATTACCTTGTTTGCTCTCCATGAGGTGGCCGACCATGACATGAGGGATTAGGAAATTTTGTTTAATTTTTCTTAATTAATTCAAGCCAAAGAAAGTTAAGGAAATTTTATTGTAATTAAATTTTCTTATTTGCCAAAGCTAAGGGTTATAAAAGAGGGGGTTTTGGGAGCCTTCAAGGTGAACAACCTCTATTATTTTCTCCCTCTTTTCTTCCTTGGTGTGGCCGGCCACTTCCCTTTCTCTTCTCTCCATCCTTGTGGCCGAACCTCTCTTCCTCCTTGGTGATCAAGTGGTGGCCGGATTTTAGCTTGGAGAAGAAGGAGAGAAAGCTTACATCCCTTGGAGCTTGGTTGGTGGAAAAAGATCTTCATCTTTTGGAAGCATTGTGCTTGGCCGAAACTTGAAGAAAGGAGAAGAAGGTGCTTTGGTGGTTTCTCATCTCGGAAGATCGTTTCCCACACAACGTCCGAGGTTACAAGAGGAATATGGTAGAAGACCTAGAGGTTTTTTCTTGCAAAAGAAATGGTATACTAGTATTAAATTTCCGCATCATACTAGTTTTATTACTTTGTAAAAATACCAAATACAAGAGGCATGCGATTCTAGTATTTCGAATTTGTTTTCAATGTTGTGTTCTTTTGTTTTTCTTTTCCTTGTGATTTGATTGTTCTTTTTGGTTGACCTAAAGTTATTTAAGGAAATTAAATATTAGCTTTCCTTAAAAGGCTTTGTCTAGGCGGTGGTGGTTGTTCCCATATCCAAGAAGGCCATGTGCCTCGCCATGCAGTCCTGGAAGCCAATTTTGGAAATTAATATTTAATGGAATTAATAACCTAGGTGATCGAACGTGTAAGTTCCGCAGGAGATCCAAGTCTAAACCTAAAGAACAATTAAATTAAGTTTTGAATCAAACGTGTTAAGTTCCGCAGGCGATCCAAGTTTAATTTAAAAGAACACATGGTAGCTAGGAAAAGGTTCAGACCTTTGTACAAAATTTTTGTACAGTGGAACCATTAGGTTTTCCGAGTAGTAACCAACAATTGGTATCAGAGCTAGGGTTTTGCCTCTGTGTATTTGGTATTAGTTTAATTATGCACATGTCATACATAATTTAGGCAGATTAATAGTAGGATGTGCTAACTTTGTGGATGTAGGATCCAACTATTATGGCTTATAGTTATTATGTGTGTGATTGGACCCTTGGACATGTCAAGGGCATTTATTGTATGTGCATGATTGTATTATAAAATACAGCAGGAGTTATATTTAGTTTTAATTAGAATTTTATTGTTTGACCTAGATACATGTACATTCCTTTTATGGAATATAGGATCGATGGATGTTAATTTATTTTATGATCGATCTAGTTTACATGTACATTCCTTCGAGGAATATAGGATCGAAAAATGTAAAATTATATTTATGTCGTGGATCGAATCTTGCAAGGCATGGAACCTTTTGAGGACCAGAGGCGCAGCGGAACAAGGAGCAAGATGGATGCGACAACTAGACCCGGTGGCAGTGGCCAAAGATTGCAGCAGCTAGGGTTGGCGACACACGGAGGACAGCAAGAGATAAAAGCCATAATAGTTGAAAATTAGTTTTTCTATTTATTGCTTTTTATGCTGTGACTATGTGTGCTTGTTAGTATGCATGTTAAGTAGGCTAGCATAGTCAAAATTCCTCACTTTAAATAACTAAGTGGGAGAGAGATTTATTTTAAATAAATTCCACGGTCTCCATTACTGGTTTATAAGTGATGCAACAAGCTTGCGCGTTGGCTCTGAGTGCCTTCCTCCATATCGGATGAGCTTGTCTGTGGATCACTAGATTAAACTTCCATTTTGGATGACTATAGGAAGTTAATTAAGAGCGTGTGATCTTCTCCATCGGAAGGGGCACAATCTTATTAATGGACTTAGTGTCAAGTAATGGTATACACTTAGGCACGTCTAATAGTATCCTCCCCATCAGAGTCACTGCTGTTATTCGTGTGACCAAAGGAAACCAACTATTAATTTTATTTGTTAAAAAGTTAGGTTGACAAGATAATAAAATTAATGGGTTAAACCTTCCTTTTACAAATGTTGAATTTGTATACGTCCACACTATCGTGGCATACAAAATTCACGGTGTTTTAAGGTGTTGGTTAATTTAAAATAGTATTGTTTGAGGAATCAATATTATTCTAAATTTAGAGTTCTGACCAAAAGTTTATTTGTGATTCTTAGGATAACTTTCAACCCACTGGCCATCATACTAAAAGAGAACAGACTTACTGGTCCTAACTACATAGATTGGAAAAGGAACTTGGACATTGTTCTTACTGCCGAAAGCTATAAGTTTGTACTGACTGAACCTTGCCCTAATACACCCAATGGTGAATCTACCCAAGAGGAGATTGAGTATTATAGGAAATGGGTAAAAGCAGATGAGATGGCACGGTGTTACATTTTGGCTTCAATGTCAAATGTATTGCAACATCAACATCAAGATTTACCAACAGCCTATGATATTATGAACAATCTCAAGGAACTCTTTGGTCACCAAGATCGGGCCTTTAGGAAAGAAGCCATAAGGAAGATAATGATGGCCACCATGCAAGAGGGTACTCCCGTGAGGGATCATATCCTAAAGATGATGGCTTATCTAAATGAAATATAAATCCTTGGAGGAGAAATTGATGGGGAAACCCAGATCGATATGATCCTCCAAACACTACCTAGAAGTTTTGAGCAATTCCGCCTGAATTACAATATGAACAAAAGGGTATATTCATTGGTCGAACTACTGACAGAACTTCAGGCAGCAGAAGGTTTGTTTCATCATAATTCTCATATTCACTATGTTGAAAATGGTTCTACTTCTAAACCGAAAGGAAAGAAGAAGAAGAAACAAGTTGGTTCAGCAAAGAAAGTGAATAAATCTCAGAGTACAAGACCTAAAGCTGGAATGAAGAAGCCGAAGGGCAAGTGCTTCATCTGCAAGCAGTCAGGGAATTGGAAGGCGGACTGTCCTCGTAGGAATCAAAACAACAAAGGTATATCTCATGCTCTAGTTGTTGAAACATGTTTAGCGGTGTTATCTACCAGCACCTGGTGTGTAGATACGGGAGCCACTGATCATGTTTGCAATTCCTTGCAGGGGTTCCAGGAAACCCGACGACTAACTGAAGGAGAGATTACCGTCAACATGGGCAATGCTACTTAGGTGGCGGCTGTTGCAATGGGAGACGTCTACTTATCTTTTAATAGGAATAGAAATTTGGTTTTAAGAAATTGTCTTTATGTACCTAGTTTTAGAAAGAATTTAATTTCAGTTTCTAAACTGTTTTTGGATGGATATTCAGTTTCATTTAGTAACGATGTAGTTATTAAGAGAAATAAAGTGATTATCTATTCTGGTGCATTGGTTGGTAATTTATATATACTTTAAATCCAATTTCTCCCACAAAGCAAAATATGGAAATTAATAACACATCTTCTAACTCAGATAAGAGAAAAGAACCTTCGGAAATGAACCAAGCATATCTTTGGCATCTAAGGCTTGGTCATATTAACTTAAGTAGGATTCAAAGGCTTATAGCCGATGGACTCTTGGGTTCATTGGAGTTGGAAAATTTTTCAACTTATGAATCTTGCTTGGAAGGTAAAATGACCAAGAGGCCTTTTAAGACCAAGGGGTATAGAGCCAAAGAAGTATTAGAATTGGTTCATTCTGATTTGTGTGGTCCTATGTCTATCCAGGCAAGAGGTGGTTTTGAATATTTTATCTCTTTTATAGACGATTATTCAAGATACGGATACATTTACCTAATGCGCCGCAAGTCCGAGTGCTTTGATAAGTTCAAAGAATACAAGGCTAATGTGGAGAAACGACTAGGTAAAAGTATCAAGACACTACGGTCTGATCGTGGTGGCAAATACCTCTTAGGAGAGTTTAGGAATTACTTATCAGAGGCCGGGATTTAATCTCAATTGTCTGCACTTGGTACACCCCAACAGAATGGTGTGGCAGAACGAAGGAATATGACTCTTAAGGAGATGGTTAGATCGATGATGAGTTATTCAGAATTACCGAATTCGTTTTGGGGATACGCTCTGGAAACGGCAATGCACATTCTGAACTTAGTACCTTCTAAATCAGTTTTTTCTACTCCCACAGAATTGTGGAATGGGTGAAAACCCAGTCTAAGACATATTCGGATTTAGGGTAGTCCAACACATGTGCTGAAACCAGATGCTGATAAGTTAGAATCTCGTACAGAAGTTCGCGTGTTTGTGGGTTATCCTAGAGGAACGAAAGGTGGTTTATTTTATAGTCCTAAAGACCAGAAGGTCATTGTTAGCACCAATGCCCAGTTTTTAGAAGAAGACTATATAATGGATCACAAACCTAGTAGCAAAGTTGTTCTAGAAGAACTTAGAGAGGACACATCTACTTTAGTACCAACAGTACAAGATGAAATACCACAAGAGACTGCAACACGTGTCACACATGATACACAACCACAGACGATGCCTCGTCGTAGTGGGAGAGTTGTAAGGGAACATGAGAGATTCATGTTTTTGGGAGAGTCTTCAGACTTGATCCTGGGTAAACTTGAACCTGATCCCCGAACATATGACGAAGCACTCCAAGATATAGATGCAGCATCTTGGCAAAAAGCAATGAATTCTGAAATAGAGTCTATGTACTCTAATAAGGTTTGGGAGCTTGTAGAACCACCAGATGGTGTAAAAATCGTCGGATGCAAGTGGATCTACAAAAGGAAAAGAGGGACAGACAGGAAGGTAGAAACCTTCAAAGCTAGGCTTGTTGCGAAAGGGTACACTCAGAAAGAGTGAATCGATTATGAGGAAACCTTTTCACCGGTAGCCATGCTTAAGTCTATTCGGATACTCTTATCCATTGCTGCTCATATGGATTATGAGATTTGGCAAATGGATGTCAAGACAGCTTTCCTTAATAGAAGTCTTGAAGAGAACATCCATATGAAGCAACCAGAAGGGTTCATTGAAAAAGACAAAGAGCATCTAGTGTGCAAGCTCAATCGGTCCATTTATGGACTGAAGCAAGCTTCTAGGTCTTCGAACATCCGGTTTAATGAAGTAATCTAGTCATATGGATTTATTCAGTGTCCGGATGAGTCTTGTGTATACAAGAAGTGTAACGGAAACGTGGTGGTATTTCTTGTACTATACGTAGATGATATTTTGTTAATTGGCAACAATGTCAAGGTATTATCGGACGTAAGGGTATGGTTGTCCAAAAAATTTGATATGAAAGACTTAGGAGAATGTGCACACATTCTTGGGATCAAAGTTATAAGGGATCGCAAGAAAAGAATGTTATGTCTGTCCCAAGCTTCATATATAGATACAATCCTTGCTCGTTTTAGCATGCAGAATTCCAATAAAGGTTTCTTACCTTTTAGGCATGGAGTAGCTCTATCTAAAGAGATGTATCTGAAGACATCAAAGGAGATAGAGGACATGAAAGCAGTTCTTTATGCTTCGGCTGTAGGAAGCCTTATGTATGCAATGCTATGTACAAGACCTGATATCTGTTTTGTCATGGGCATGGTTAGCATATATCAGAGTAACCTTGGACAAGGACATTGGACTGCGGTAAAACATATATTAAAGTACCTGAGAAGGACTAGAGATTATATGCTAGTCTACCAAGCAGACAATTTGCTCCCTGTGGGTTACACGGATTTAGATTTCCAATCAGATATGGACAACAGTAAGTCTACATCAGGCTATGTGTTTACTTTAGGAGGTGGAGCCATTGCATGGAGGAGTGTTAAGCAGAAATGCGTTTCGGACTCAACCATGGAAGCTGGGTATGTAGCAGACTCTGAGGCAGCTAAAGAAACAGTATGGCTCAAGAACTTTCTAATAGACTTAGATGTGATTCCTGGTTTGCCCAAAATCATCACAATTTATTGTGATAATAGCGGTGTAGTTGCAAACTCGAAGGAACCACGAGCCCATAAGGCAAGTAAACATATAGAGCGCAAGTACCACCTGATACGAGATATCGTGAAGCGAGGAGAAGTTGTCATCGCCAAGATTGCATCAGCAGATAACCTGGCAGATCCTTTCACTAAGGCCCTTCCAGCAAAAGCTTTCGATCGACATGTGGAGGGAATGAGAATCAGATGTATGGCAGCAGATATGGTAGCTTAGTCATTAGTATAAAGTGGGAGATTGTTAGAGTGTATACTGAAAGCCTAAGCTTTTGTAAACATTTATTTTGAATAAAGAATCACATTTGTTCAAATTATCTACATCTGTTTGTAGTTGTTCAATTAATTTATATTGTAGATAACATAGTATGTGGTGTCACATACAGAAGATGATGTTATCAGTACCTTATAAATTATAAACAGTAGCTGACGACCAAAATGGAAAGGAACAAACCATTGGAAGGTCGTAGTGTAATTAGAATTAGTTTATCTTAACTATATAATTACACTAGTACACTAAGAGTGTATTGAGTAGGACCATTAGAGGTCGTTTCTTTTATACTAACTTTATAAAGAAACAAAGACCTCAGTTATTATGGAAGTGTGTGCTCTTAATCCTAATATAATAACAAGCATATATATTTGATATTTATTTCTTTAATTTATCAATGGGTGAGATTTAGTTTGATAAATCAATAAGCTCGATAAGTTGGGAAATGATATCACTTATAGTATGTGTTGTTGATTATAGAAGGAAACGGTGTCCTAGTGATCTAGGTTGATAATGTCCTCAAGAAGAGCTCATAAAGATTGTCATGTTAAACCCTGCAGGTGGACATAGTCCGACATGACGATAAGGTTGAGTGGTACTATTCTTGGACTAAGATATTAATTAAATGAGTTGTCAGTAACTCACTTAATTAGTGAACATTCAACATCTTAAACACAGGGAGACTAACACACTCATAATAAGAAGGAGCCCAAAAATGTAATTTGGGATTGGTGCGGTAGTTCAATAATAGTTCTCTAGTGGAATGAATTATTATTGATAAAATTAAGTTGTGTGTTCGGGGCAAACACGGGATGCTTAATTTTATCGGGAGACCAAAACCAATTCCTCCTCTCGGTCCCTATCGTAGCCTCTTATTTATAGAGTACTATACCCACCTATACTCACCTTCATACCAATGTTGTAGGGGCCGGCCAAGCTAGCTTGTGGATCAAGCTAGGGCCGGCCAAACCATTGGTTCATGGGTGGTCGGCCCTAGCTTGAACCCAAGCTTAGGTGGCCGACCCTATTAAATTAAAAAATAATTTTAATTTTAAAATTTTCTTATGTGAAAGATATAATTTATTGGAGAGAATAAAAATTAAAATATCCCTTTTAAAAGGTTCTACAAAAGATTAAAGAAAGAGATTAAATCTCTTTCCTTATTTGTAGATTCGAAAAATATTTTATTTTTCTTCTTTGTAAATTATTCACATGTTGAAAATTTTAAATTATAGAAATTTATTTTTATCAACCATGAAGGGATTTTAAAGGGAAATTTTATTTTTTAAAAATTTCTGAAGACAAATAAGGAATTTTAATTGTTGATTGAAAATTGTCTTATTTGTTCTCCATGAGGTGGCTGACCATGACATCAGGGATTAGGAAATTTTGTTTAATTTTTCTTAATTAATTCATGTCAAAGAAAGTTAAGGAAATTTTATTGTAATTAAATTTCCTTATTTGCCAAAGCTAAGGATTATAAAAAAGGGGGTTTTGGTAGCCTTCAAGATGAACAACCGCTATTATTTTCTCCTTCTTTTCTTCCTTGGTGTGGCCGGCCACTTCCCTTTCTCTTCTCTCCATCCTTGTGGCCGAACCTCTCTTCCTCCTTGGAGATCTAGTGGTGGCCAGATTTTAGCTTGGAGAAGAAGGAGAGAAAGCTTACATCCCTTGGAGTTTGGTTGGTGGAAAAAGATCTTCATCTTTTGGAAGCATTGTGCTTGGCCGAAACTTGAAGAAAGGAGAAGAAGGTGCTTTGGTGGTTTCTCATCTCGAAAGATCGTTGCCCACACAACGTCCGAGGTTAGAAGAGGAATACGGTAGAAGACCTAGAGGTTTTTGCTTGCAAAAGAAAAGGTATACTAGTATTAAATTTCCGCATCATACTAGTTTTATTACTTTGTAAAAATACCTAATACAAGAGGCATGCGATTCTAGTATTTCGAATTTGTTTTCGATGTTGTGTTCTTTTGTTTTTCTTTTCCTTGTGATTTGATTGTTCTTTTTGGTTGACCTAAAGTTATTTAAGGAAATTAAATATTAGCTTTCCTTAAAAGGCTTTGTTTAGGCGGTGGTGGTTGTTCCCATATCCAAGAAGGTCATGTGCCTCGCCATGCAGTCCTGGAAGCCAATTTTGGAAATTAATATTTAATGGAATTAATAACCTAGGTGATCAAACGTGTTAAGTTCCGCAGGCGATCCAAGTTTAATTTAAAAGAACACATGGTAGCTAGGAAAAGGTTCAAACCTTTGTACAAAATTTTTGTACAGTGGAACCATTAGGTTTTCCGAGTAGCAACCAACACCATCCATGTCAGTCTTCACTTTGAAGACCCACTTACACCCAATGGGTTTGATCCCTTCAGGGGGATCAACCAAAGTCCATACTTGGTTAGTGTACATGGATTCTATTTCAGATCTCATGGCCTCTAGCCATTTCTCAGAATCTGGGCCCTGTACAGCTTCCTGATAAGATGTAGGCTCGTTGAGACCAACTAGTACTACATCACCGTTGTCAGACAAGAGAAAAGAATAACTCTCAGACTGACGACGGGCCCTATCAAATCTGCGTAGATCTTGTGCTACTTGAACAGGTTGTTACTCCAAAATTTCTTGTGGTGTAACAAAATCATGATTCATAATATCTTGTGGTACCTATTTAGTTTCCATTAAGGCTTCGGTGCTAGTTTGTGTATCTTGAATTTCTTCAAGATCGACTTGACTCCCACTAGTTTTTCTAGAAATGAATTCCTTTTCTAGAAAGACACCAGTTTTGGCAATAAACACTTTACCTTGTGTAGGATTATAGAAGTAATATCCCTTTGTTTCCTTGGGATATCCTACAAAGTAGCACTTGTCTGATTTGGGTCCTAATTTATCTGAGACTTGTCATCGAGCGTAAACCTCACATCCCCAAATCTTTATGAAAGACATCTTGGGACTCTTCCCAATCCATATTGTATATGGTGTCTTTATCACAGCCTTAGATGGAACGCAGTGAAGTATGAAAGCAGTCGTCTCTAGAGCATATCCCCAGAAGGAAGTAGGAAGTTCTGTTTGACTCATCATCGATCGTACCATATCTAATAAAGTATGATTTGTCCTTTCTGATACACCATTCCATTGTGGTGTGTCAGGTGGAGTAAGTTGAGATATGATCCCACACTCAACAAGATGGTCATGAAATTCTTAGCTAAGGTATTCCCCACCACTATCTGATCGAAGCATCTTAATACGCTTACCTAGTTGATTTTGTACTTCATTCTTGAATTCTTTGAACTTTTCAAAGGATTCTGACTTGTGTCTCATCAGATACACGTAGTCATATCTACTAATATCATTAGTGAAAGTAATGAAGTAATGATAGCCTCCTCTAGCTACTATTCTGAAAGGGTCGCATATATCAGTATGTATGAGTCCTAACAAGTCATTAGCTCTTTCGCTATGTCCACTAAATGGAGTTTTTGTCATATTGCCTTGAAGACAAGATTCACATACTTCATATGATTCAAAATAAAATGAGTCCAAAAGTCCAACCTTATGGAGTTAGGATATACGGTTCTCCTTTATGTGACCTAAGCAGCAATGCCAGAGATATGTTTGGTTCAAATCATTAGACTTGAACCGTTTGGTATTTATGTTATAGATTGGGTTGTCAAAGTCTAGAATATAGAGTCCATTCACGAGATGTGCATTACAATAGAACATTTCATTGAAATAAATGGAACAACATTTGTCTTTTATTACTGATATGGGTTAGGTTTCATGGGTCTCCGATAAGGAAGGGAAAGGAGATAACAAAACGGAGAAGATAGGTCAATATCGGCCGGGATATACCTCCAAGGAGGCAGACCTACATCAATCAGCATATACCTAAAAGGAGGTAAGCTAATATCGGTCGGGATATACCTCAAAGGAGGTAGGCCAATATTGATCGAGACATACTTTCAGGAAAGAAGACCAATATCGGCCGGGATATGCCTCCAAGGAGGCAGACCCACATCGATCAGCATATACCTCAAAAGAGGTAGGCTAATATCGGCCGGGATATACCTCAAAGGAGGTAGGCCAATATCGATCGAGACATACTTTCAGGAAAGAAGACCAATATCGGCCGGGATATGCCTCCAAGGAGGCAGACCCACATCGATCAGCATATACCTCAAAGGAGGTAGGCTAATATCGGCCGAGATATACCTCAAAGGAGGTAGGCCAATATCGATCGAGACATACTTTCTGGAAAGAAAACCAATATCGGCCGGGATATGCCTCCAAGGAGGCAGACCCACATTGATCAGCATATATCTCAAAGGAGGTAAACCAATATCGGCTGGGATATGCCTCCAAGGAGGCAGACCCACATCGATCAAGCATATACCTCAAAGGAGGTAGGCTAATATCGACCGGGATATACCTCAAAGGAGGTAGGCTAATATCGATCGAGACATACTTTCAGGAAAGAAGACCAATATCAGCCAGGATATGCCTCCAAGGAGGCAGACCCACATCGATCAGCATATACCTCAAAGGAGGTAGGCTAATATTGTTGGGTTTTTCGGGCCGCAAAAACCGCTTTTTCGCGTCGCGAAAACCCCGAAACTCCCAAGCCAACGGATCCGTGCGAAGAGTATAGAACAAAATTTTTACATGTACGAGTTTACTAACTAGATCTACTCTTAGATCTATATGTTTAGAAAATTACCCTTGATGCGTGCCCTTTTCGAATCCCGCTCGTCCAAGGAAGTGTCAGATCTCAAGATTGTCAACGTAGACAATCCTCTAGAAGTATCCACACGAACAAGATGTGTTCTCTAACACACAAGGATAGAGAAGAGAACACCACAAGTGTGCTAGCACTTCTTGATGCTCTCAGATGGGATTGGAAGAAGAAGAAAGGAAAAGAAGAGAACACACTCCTCTAAAAAATCTCTATGTGACTTTCACTAACTTTCTTCTTGGATTAGACTCACTCTCCTTTCTTCTCCCTTGCTTGAAACCCACGACCAAGAGAAGAGAAGGAGCAAAATGAGAGCTTGAGGAAGAAGATGATGTGAATGTGAGTGAATGAAAAATTCATTCTCATTCAAAACCAAAAAGGTAACCTCCATTCTCATTAAATGTGGCCATTAAAGAGAATAGATTTGTAACCCCCATGAGGTGGCACACTTTGATGATCTGGCACATCATCATTAGTCCTCCTAATGCCAAATCACTAATGATGTGGCAAATAGTCAAGTCAAACTTGACTCTTCCTCTTCCTCTCAAGTCAAGTCAAACTTGACTTAATCTCTCTCATGGTTGATCTAATCCAACCATTTAATTCAAGCCAATTTAATATAATGAATCTAATTCATTTAATTAAATTGATTCAATGAGTCATAATCTAAATTAGACTCATTGAACACATCAATCAACTTGAGTCAAACTCAATTAGCCCAATTAGGATTACTCTTAATCCAATTTGATTCATCACATGAATCTAATCCTCTTGGTTCATCATATGAACCTAATCTCTATCCACTTGTTCTTTGTGTGTGACCCAATAGGTTCTTGTAACGTTGGCAATGCCCCTAAACCCATTTAGGACCATAAGTAATGAGCGGTATCTAGCAATACATCATTACTACCCAAGTTACAAGAATGTTGAGATCCAACATTACCTTGTGACTACTAATTGTGACTCCTTACAATATATAACAAGTGTCCTTCTATCCTAGACATCTAGATTGATCAATGTGAGGCATAGACCGTGACATCCTCTGATCAATCTAAATCTTGAACTCCAAGTAGAATCACTAAATCAAATGAGCTCAATATCTTATATTAACTCATTTGGGCATGGCCATGCACTTCGTGGTCTCACTCTATCAAGAATATCGATGTCTCTCCCGTCATATAGTAGGGATAGATCCCATCTACATCACTCACATCCCTCCGTATAATTTGTTACGTACCCAGTAATCGCCTTTATAGTCCACCCATTTACGGGTGATGTTTGACGAAACCAAAGTACATAACTCTTTATGTAGGGAACCATGGTGACTTCAGGTCTAAGGACTAGTCGTCATACTAATAGCCACTTGAGAAAATATTTGACACTCATATAACGATCCATGATACTTTCTCATGGCGGGTCATTTAGTATACATTCTCCAATGCATACCCATGTGTTAACTAGATATCTCCATATCCATGACTTGTGAGATCGAGTCATCGAGTTGACCTACATGGTAGTCTTATTGCATTAACATTGTCCCTGAATGTTAATACTCGACTAGTAATGATTAAGAGTAGTGTTCCCTATATCATCTCACTATCGATTCAACCAATTGATTGATATAGGTAAGAACCTTCTACTCAAGGACGTTATTATACTTAGTTTATTTGGCACCAATACAAGTAAGTATAATAACCAAAAATCAAATGCCTTTATTTATATAGAATATGATACAACAAGTCCAAAATACAATCATCAAATGATTGGCTCTAGAGCTCTAGCTAACAATCTCCCACTAGCACTAGTGCCAATCCGTGTAGGCTCTAAGCCCCAATGACCTAGTGTGACCATCATGCTTCCTCAGTGCCAAAGCCTTGGTCAAGGGATATGCGATGTTAGCCTCTGTAGTACTCTGCAAATCTTCACATCTCCTCTCTCAATGATCTCTCGAATGAGATGAAAGCGCCATAGTATGTGTTTGGTCCGCTGGTGTGAGCGAGGTTCCTTCGCCTCTGTTATAGCTCCATTGTTGTCACAATAGAGCTCAATAGGGTCAGCGATACTGGGAACCACCCCAAGTTCAGTGATGAACTTGCGGATCCAAACTGCCTCCTTTGTTGCCTCTAATGCAGCAATGTACTCGGCCTCTGTTGTAGAATCAGCTACTGTGTCCTGCTTCGAACTCTTCCAGCACACAGCACCACCATTAATGCAAAATACGAACCCTGACTGCGATCGATAATCATCCTGGTCGGTCTGGAAGCTTGCATCACTGTAAACCTTTATAGCTAGCTCATCATTGCCTCCATATATCAAGAAATATTCTTTTGTCCTTCTTAAGTACATAAGAATATTCTTGACCGCTATCCAGTGACTTTCACCTGGATCTGACTGGTATCTGCTCGTCATGCATAAAGCATACGAGACATCAGGTCGAGTACATAGCATGGCGTACAAGATAGATCCTATGGCTGAGGCATAAGTGATCTGATCCATGCAATCTCTCTCCTCTCTAGAAGAGGGACCTTGAGCCTTCGAAAGACTCACGCCATGTGACATCGGCAGAAATCCCTTCTTAGAGTTCTGCATGGCAAACCGAAGGAGTATATGTACTCTGACTTAGGCCAAGCAATCTCTTAGATCTATCTCTATAGATCTGTATCCCTAGAATGCGGGATGCCTCACCTAAGTCCTTCATTGAGAAGTAACCCCCTAGCCAGGTCTTGACAGACTGAAGCACAGGGATGTCCTTCCCAATGAGTAGTATGTCATCCACATACAATATGAGGAAGACAACATTATCCCCTACAACCTTCTTGTAGACACAAGGTTCATCTATTGGGTTTTTCGGGCCGCGAAAACCGCTTTTCGAGTCGCGGAAACACCGAATCACCCAAAGCCGTAGATCCGTGCAAGGAAAACCGAACGAAAATTACGAGTACGAGTTTTTAAATATCTAGATCTACTCCTAGATCTATGTGTTAAGAAGTATACCTTGAAGCGTGCCCTTTCGCGTTCTCGCTCGTCCAAGGAATTGCCGGATCTCTAGACCGTCAAGCGTCGGTCCTCTAGAAGTATCCACACGACACGTAGGTGGAGAAAACCTCACACAAAGGTGTGCTAGCACCTTGGTAAGATTCGGCCAAGCAAGGAGGAGAGGGAGAGGGAGAGCTTGAGGAAGAAGAAAGGAGTGAATGAGGAGTTCAATGAAAATGAATTTCATTAACCCCCTAAAGTAGTCGGCCACCTCTCCAAGAGTAACCCCCATTTCTCCTTTAATGCCTCATTAAAGAGAATGGGTATGTAACTCCCATGAGATGGCACACTATGATGATGTGGAACATCATCATTGGTCCACCTAATGCCAACTCACCAATGAGGTGGCAAAAGGTCAAGTCAAAATTGACCTTTGGTCTTCCTTCTCAAGTCAAGTCAAACTTGACCCAATCTCTACCATGGTTGATCTAATCCAACCATTTGATTCGAGCCAACTTAATTTAATGAATCTAATTCATTAAATTAAATTGATTTAATAAGTCATAATCTAAATTAGACTCATTGAATACATGAATCAACTTGAGTCCAACTCAATTAGCCCAATTAGGATTACTTTTAATCCAATTTGATTCATCAAATGAATCTAATCCTCTTGGTTCATCATATGAACCAAATCTCCATCTAATGGTCCTTAGTGTGTGACCCTATAGGTTCTTGTAACGTTGGCAATGCTCTAAACCCATTTAGGAGCATAAGTAATGAGCGGTATCTAGCAACACATCATTACTACCCAAGTTACAAGAATGTCGAGATCCGACATCACCGTTTGACTACTAATTGTGACTCTTCACAATATATGACAAGTGTCCTTCTATCCTAGACATCTAGATTGATCAATGTGAGGCATAGACTATGTCATCCTTTGACCAATCTAAATCTTGAACTCCAAGTAGACTCACAAAATCAAATGAGCTCAATATCCCATATTGACTCATTTGGGCATGGCCATGCACTTCGTGGTCTCACTCTATCAAGAATACCGATGTCTCTCCCGTCATATAGGAGGGATAGATCCCATCTACATCACTCACATCCCTCTGCATAATTTGTTATATACCCAGTATTCGCCTTTATAGTCCACCCAGTTACGGGTGACGTTTGACGAAACCAAAGTACATCACTCCTTATGTAGGGATCTATGGTGACTTCAGGTCTAAGAACTAGTAGTCATACTAATAGCCACATGAGAAAGTATATGACACTTATATAACGATCCATGATACTTTCTCATGGCGGGTCATTCAGTATACATTCCCTAATGTATACCCATGTGTCAACTTGATATCTCTATATCCATAACTTGTGAGATCAAGTCATCGAGTTGACCTACATGCTAGTCTTATTGCATTAACATTGTCCCTGAATGTTTATACTCGACTAGGAATGATTAAGAGTAGTGTTCCCTATATCATCTCACTATCGGTTCAACTAACCGATTGATATAGGTGAGAACCATCTACTCAAGGACATTATTATACTTAGTTTATTTGACACCAATACAAGTAAGTATAATAACCAAAATCCAAATGCCTTTATTAATTTACAAGAATATGATACAATGAGTCCATACAATCATCAAATGATTGGCTCTAAGGCTCTAACTAACAATCTCCCACTAGCACTAGTGCCAATCAGTATAGGCTCTAAGGCCTAATGACCTAGTGTGACCATCATGCTTTCTCTGTGCCAAAGCCTTGGTCAAGGGATCTGCGATGTTAGCCTATGTAGGTACTCTTCAAATCTTCACATCTCCTCTATCGATAATCTCTCGAATGAGATGGAAGCACCGTAGTATGTGCTTGGTCCGCTGGTGTGAGCGATGTTCCTTCGCCTGTGCTATAGCTCCATTGTTGTCACAATAGAGCTCAACTGGGTCAGCGATGCTAGGAACCACCCCAAGTTCAGTGATGAACTTGTGGACCCAAACTGCCTCCTTTGCTGCCTCTGATGCAGCAATATACTCGGCTTCTGTTGTAGAATCAGCTACTGTATCCTGCTTCGAACTCTTCCAGCTGACAGCACCACCATTAATGCAAAATACGAACCCCGACTGCGATCTATAGTCATCCTGGTCGGTCTGGAAGCTAGCATCACAGTAACCCTTTACAGCTAGTTCATCATTGCCTCCATTTATCAAGAAATATTCTTTAGTCCTTCTTAAGTACTTAAGAATATTCTTGACCGCTATCCAGTGACTTTCACCTGGATCTAACTGGTATCTGCTCGTCATGCTCAAAGCATACGAGACATCAGGTCGAGTACATAGCATGGCGTACATGATCGATCCTATGGCTGAGGCATAAGGGATCTGATCCATGCGGTCTCTCTCCTCTCTAGAAGAGGGACCTTGAGTCTTCGAAAGACTCACGCCATGTGACATCGGCAGAAATCCCTTCTTAGAGTTCTGCATGACAAATCGAAGGAGTACCTTGTCAATATATGTACTCTGACTTAGGCCAAGCAATCTCTTAGATCTATCTCTATAGATCTGTATCCCTAGAATGCGGGATGCCTCACCTAAGTCCTTCATTGAGAAGCAACTCCCTAGCCAGGTCTTGACAGACTGAAGCATAGGGATGTCCTTCCCAATGAGTAGTATGTCATCCACATACAATATGAGGAAGACAACTATATCCCCTACAACCTTCTTGTAGACACAAGGCTCATCTTCGTTCTTGATGAAACCAAACTGTTTGATTGCATCATCGAATCGAAGATTCTAGCTCCGAGAAGCTTGCTTTAGTCCATAAATGGACCTATGCAACTTGCATACTCTGCTAGTATGTTGTGGATCTATAAAACCCTCAGGTTGTGTCATGTACACATCCTCGAGCAGGTTTCCATTCAGAAACGCGGTTTTGACATCCATCTGCCATATCTCATAGTCATGGTAGGCTGCAATAGCAAGCATGATCCGAATGGACTTAAACATCACTACTGGAGAAAAAGTTTCATCATAGTCAATACCATGAATCTGCTTGAAACCTTTAGCTACCAAGCGACCCTTATAGATAAGTCCATCCATGTCAGTCTTTCTCTTAAAGACCCACTTACACCCAATAGGTTTTACCCCTTCAAGTGGATCAACCAAAGTCTATACTTGGTTGGTGTACATGGATTCCATTTCGGATCTCATGGCCTCTAGCCATTTCTCGGAATCTGGTCTTATCACAGCTTCCTGATAGGTGGTAGGCTCATCCTCTATGAGCATAACGTCATCATGGTCAGACAACAGAAATGAGTATCTCTCAGGCTGACGACGTACCCTATCAGACCTGCGAAGAGGTATGTCTTCTTGAACCGGTTGTTGTTCCTCAACTCCTTGTGGAACAACATCATCCACAACACTTTGTGGTTCCAGTTCAATTTCCATCGAGGCATCAGTGCTATTGTTCGCATCTTGAACTTCTTCAAGATCGAACGCGCTCCCACTAATCTTTCTAGAAACAAAGTCCTTTTCTAGAAAGACCCCAGTCTTTGCCACAACTACCTTGTGCTGACTGGGAATGTAGAAGTAATATCCCTTAGTTTCCTTGGGATATCCGATGAAATAGCACTTGCCGGATTTGGGTCCTAATTTGTCTGAGACTTGACGTCGTACATAAGCCTCACAGCCCCAAATCCTCATGAAAGACACCTGGGCATCTCTCCTAGTCCATATCCTATATGGTGTCTATATCACGGCCTTGGATGGAACTCGGTTGAGAATGAAAGCTGCCGTGTCTAGAGCATATCCCCATAGATATGTCGGAAGATCTGTGTGACTCATCATAGATCGTACCATATCTAATAAGGTACGATTCCTCCTTTCGGATACACCATTCCACTGTGGTGTTCTGTTACGCTCCGCAAGTGTACGGAAATGTCGCAAGTAATATAAAAGATTATCGTATCCACAGGGACTGGAATAAGCACTAGAAATGTCTCAATGCGAATTAGCTAAACAACTATCCAATCGTTTCAAAAGCAAAGTAAAGGTAAACAAATCTAATCTTAAAGATCAACAAACAAGAGTTTAGTGTTTTGGGTTATGATAAAGGGAGATTCTAGGAGTTTCAGTTTCTTTGTAAGATTTCTTGAATGTAAATGGTTCACCAATTCTTATCCCTCAATTGCCAAACATGTAGAAAGTTGTCGGTTCCCTCTTGCAATAGACAATCGGCTAAGGACTGAGAAATGTATCTAAATAGGATTAATTAGACATGAACCTACGTTGTCCTTACACAGAAGCGCACCTATTACTATGCCTTCCTCGGATATCAACATAGAAGCCCACAACTTATTAATCTATCAAGATACAAGAAGCTAATCATAAAATCCATCCTACTCTATTGAATGTTCCTATTTCCTCTTCAAGATTATCTCTCAAACGTCTTTACACGGGCTTGCACCTGTCACGTGGATCCCTCGGATGATCGAGTGAGAGTTTATCTTTACAAAGTCCATAAGAAATCCAAACAATTAATCAAGAATGAGAATTAAGCACAAATCACCATTAATCATTCAAGATCTAATTGATACAAGCAAGATAATGTCATTGAAACAAGAAAATGGCAAATCCATAAGAGATTACATCAATCCATCATACAAATACTCCCTTAATCCTAGAATACAAGATCTACTCCATGAATCGAGGAAGAATACCCAAAGAAATAGAGATTACAAGCATTTCTTGAATCCCCAATCCAAGAAAACAAGAAGAGGGGGAAAGAGAAAACTTATCTACGAAGAAGCCTTGTCTTCGGATCCAATCCTCGCTCCGGAGTCGAAATCGTCGAGATCTCCCTTAGAATCGCCCAGAAATCCCCCAAGAATGGGAGGAAACCACCAAATCTTGCCTTCTCCCAAAGGGGGAAGGTTTAAATAGAGGCGGAAATCGGGCGCCACACGGCCCCACGACACGGCCGTGTGAGATTCACACGGCCATGTCCTGTTCCTTCTCTGCCAAAGCTGCACGGCCGTGTGGTGCACACGGCCGAGACCCTTCTGCTCTCTGGAAATCTTACACGACCGTGTGGCTCACACGACCATGGGCCATGTGCCTCACACGGCCGTGTGCAGGTCACACCCCCTTGCATGGCCCTTGCACACCCCCTTGCCTGACCCTTGTCATAGCTCTAAATTGCAATGCTTCATTTCAGCGTCTTTTACACCATCAAGATGGGGTTTTTTATGGTTGAAGTCTTCATCTAAGTTGCATATCTTGAAGTTATCTACAACCCGGTATAAAGAACAGCCCAAATCTCCAACCGAGCACAAAGTTATGGCCGTTTTAGTTTTAGTCTGCAGTGCAGAAAACCTCACACGGCCTTGTGAGGTTCACACGGCCTTCACACGGCCATGTGAAGTTCACACGGCCCCAACATGACCCCTACACGGCCTTAACACTCCCATGTGAGTTCTATACGGCCAGAACATGAAGAAAACATAGTTTTGCATGCCCATGTCACTCTGGAAGCTCTAGACTTCATTTAAACTCTGTTTTTGCTCCAAATCACGTCCTGTCAATCAAAATAAGCAAAGAGTAGATCTCTGAACATAATATAATGAAAGTATGATATTCTAATGAAATAGGGTGCAATAAACATAGATTATGCCAATGTAATACAAGTAGATGTGCGTCAAAGTATGCATAAAAGAGTATATAATCTACCCACATCACACCCCAAACTTAAACCTTTGCTTGTCCTCAAGCAAAATGCTGCAGTCTAAATTCATATGTTCTACAACATATTCATAAAACCTAGTGAACTTTCCTAATTCTATCAAAAAGTTTCATTAACAAGCGTGATCATGGAAACAAGTAAAGTATGGTTCAAGCATAAGAATCTTGTGCACAGTGTAAAAGTAACTCAACACCCTTTAAGTTTCAATCCATGTCCTAGTCAAGTCGTCATCAAATTTGAATTTCTAATGTTTTCAGTGAAAGACAAGTAACCAGTGATAGGCACTTACTCACCATTCACTTGGTTCATATTTCTCAACTAACCCAAGGTCTCAAAGGTGTGCTCAATCTCAAGGGAAGCTAAGCAGTCATTTCCCCAGTAACCTAACTCGGTCTCAAAGGGGTGACTTGCTAGATTCCACTCATGACAACTGTTTTTTATATCCCTCTTCTTCTTTTTTTTTTTATAAGTGTTTGCATTGTGCAAAACTTATTCACAAATGTACTTTTAGCACACATGTTGGGATATTTTGATTTTTCCAAATGAGCTTTAATGATTTGAGCCTCATCCAGTAACCAAAATGAAAGTTGAGAAATCACCATGGAAACCAAGTACTAAGCAAACAAGATGAATCATGACTATTTCAATGACATCAACTATTCAAGCATCAAGCACAAGTGTAGTGAAGATAAAATCCTTAAGGTTGAACCAAAACTAAAACTCATCACCATAAGATTCTTAGCTTATTAATGCTTCCCAAGATAGAAAAAAGAACTACACAAAGTTTACTACTAGCATCATTCGAACATCATGAATCAAGACAATAATCGTGCTAACATTTCACTTAAATCCAAGAAAGCATATAAGTGAAGTTTTGATGTTCTCAAGATGTATGCCACAAAAAATCAAAACACAATGCAAGACATAAGCAAAAACAAAAACAAACAAAGCAAATCAAATGCATCTAATGCATCCCCCCAGACTTAAATTTTTCATTGTCCCAATGAAAACTAAAAACAATGTGGAGGAGATTTTAAAAGAAGTTACCAAGTGATGAGCTCCAAATGGTTGACGTTCATGTTTTTAAAGATACTCCTCCATCCAATACTCACATTCCTCCACAACTTTGAATTCTACAACAATAAGATAGACAAGAAAAATTAAGTAGAGGATACATGTTTATTATAAAGAGAGAACTAAAGACATAAAAGAAAATAAGGAAAATGAACTTGGGTTGCCTCCTAAGAAGCACTTGTTTAAGGTCATTAGCTCGACCACCTCATTAGATTCATCTAAATCTTGCTCTTGGAGGGGTAAGATATTTTAGAACCCTCCTACCAAGGGCTCTTATTATGGAGGGAGCTTTCATCAAAGGAGCTACAAAGTAAAGTATAACTCTCTCCATCTTCGTCTTCTTGGAAATTTTTTCAGGTGGTCGAAGACGGTTCAGATTGAGCTTCCAATTATTGGCCCATGTGAAATCTGCACATCCAAAAGAAAAACAAATCTCCCACAAGCATGTTATATAGTATAGAGCTAGAACCATATCAAGATAAGATGAATAAGTAATAAAACTGAATCACATCCAACAAAGTCAATTATAGGTACCTCCATAAAGTTTTCCAAAAGATCACAAGAAATACTAACCTTACTTTGTTGAGAAATACCTGAAATTTCTAAACATGTAGATGTGACTTCCTCTGAATCAAATGATGGTTCTGGCTCTAGCTTAGGTGTTGATGATATCAATGATGGTGATTCTTGAGACTCTACTAGCTCTGTATAAGTCCCTACACATTGTTCCACAACATGATCAATTCTTAAAACCTCTAAGGGTTGTCTTGACATAGGTGGTGATCCTTGAGATGCTGCTTCCACAACACAGCTCCCTACACATTCTTCCATATCATCATCATCAACACATACATCAAAAAATAAACCAACATCTATGTCCTCAATAGGAGAATCAATAACAAGAGGATCAATAACTTCACTTGTAGTTTTAAGTTGATCTACCACATCACATTCATCATCTGAAAATTCGATGTCACTATAACACCTTATAAAATTTTGAGATAGATCTGAAAACTTATTTACCACTACATTATCAATAAAATCCTCATCTGAAAAATCTTCATCTTCATATATATTCAAAAATCTACACTCAACCATATTAGTGTCACAGGATTTGCCGAAGTCTTTATTTTCATTGACCCCCACTAACCTTTGTGGAAAAGGAACCCTTAGTGAAGGTCCTGGGAAAGACTGAACTCCTTTTTCCCAAATTTCCTTTGAGCTTTTGGAGGAGGTCCAACTTGCTTATCTAATGTTGGTGTGATTAATCGTTGAGGGAAAGGTACTTCTGGCCTTTGGGAACTTCCTGGAGAAATGGAACCGAGTTCTTGTGATCTTCTATTATTCTTCTCCTCAATTCTAAACATGTCATTCTTCGAAGTTCTTCATGATTTTTGCCACTTCTCAACCCAACATCATCACACTTTTCATTGGATCTTAACGTGTAGGAGGGGATCTTCTTTAAACCATTTTGAAACAATACTATCAAGCTTTGCCCCCAAATGTTTGAACTCCTCACTCTGTGACTTGTGAATTTCAACATTTTTAGGTGGTTGAATTTCATTTTGTTTGACAGGCTCTCTTACATTTATAGCTTGCACTTTTTGAATATCTGAGGGAAATTCCATCCAACTTTTGTTCGACCATTCATGGAGGTTCAATGTCACTTGATCAATTAACGAATAAGCTTCATCTACACTTTTGTCCATAAAAGAACCTCCAACTGATGAATCCAATAAAGTCTTGTCTGAGAAAGAAATTCCCCCATAGAATATGTGCAAAATCAACCATTTTTCAAAACCATGATGAGGGTACTGTCTTTGAAGACTCTTGAATCTATCCCATGCTTCAAATAATGATTCTCCATATGCCTGAGAAAAATTTGTTATGTAATTCCTCATATACACTATTCTACTTGGAGGGAAAAAATGATTCAGAAATTGCTTCTCCAATTGTTCCCAACTTGTGATGCTTTGAGGACAGAGAGAATATAGCCAAGTCCTTGCTTTATCTTTGATACTGAAAGGAAATGTCATCAATCGAACTGCATTTGCTGATACTCCTTCACATTTCACCAAATCACAAATCTCTAAAAATGTTTCAAGATGCAGATAAGGACTTTCTGATACTTCTCCTCCAAATTTGTGACCTTGTATCATGAAAATTATCTCTGGGTCTAGTTGAAAACTTTCTACTTCAATTTGAGGTTGCACAATGGGAGATAAAAATCTTGTAGAAAAGGGTGTAGAAAAATTTCTCATGGTTCTGCTTGACATGTTAGTGCTCATGGATATTCAAGAAGAAAAAGAAAATTATCAAGAATCAAAAACAAGAAATAAAATGCAATATGAAAAGCAAGAAAACAAATGCAGAATTTAAATTGCAAGAAAGAAAGTACATAATGAAAACAAGAAAGAAAAGATAAAAGGAAAAAGAAAAATGTCTAGAATAATTCATATGCTAAAAATTGCAAGATATGTTTACAAAAGAAAAGAAGAAAGAAACAAGATCAAAAGAGAAAACAGAGAAAAGTTAGATTAGAGTACTAGAAATCAAGAATGCAAAGTTAGAATTAGAATTAGAATTGCAACAAAAAGAGTTGTCAAAAATGTTATTCAAGAAAGGAAAAACTTACGAAAATAGAATTCTAACAATTAGTTATAACTATGCAAATCAAAAGAAAAAAGGAAAAGTTATGTTTAGTCTAACTCAATTGATAATTCCTAATGTTATAGCGCAGTCCCCGGCAACGGCGCCAAAAACTTGTTACGCTCCGCAAGTGTACGGAAATGTCGCAAGTAATATAAAAGATTATCGTATCCACAGGGACTGGAATAAGCACTAGAAATGTCTCAATGCGAATTAGCTAAACAACTATCCAATCGTTTCAAAAGCAAAGTAAAGGTAAACAAATCTAATCTTAAAGATCAACAAACAAGAGTTTAGTGTTTTGGGTTATGATAAAGGGAGATTCTAGGAGTTTCGGTTTCTTTGTAAGATTTCTTGAATGTAAATGGTTCACCAATTCTTATCCCTCAATTGCCAAACATGTAGAAAGTTGTCGGTTCCCTCTTGCAATAGACAACCGGCTAAGGATTGAGAAATGTATCTAAATAGGATTAATTAGACATGAACCTACGTTGTCCTTACACAGAAGCGCACCTATTACTATGCCTTCCTCGGATATCAACATAGAAGCCCACAACTTATTAATCTATCAAGATACAAGAAGCTAATCATAAAATCCATCCTACTCTCTTGAATGTTCCTATTTCCTCTTCAAGATTATCTCTCAAACGTCCTTACACGGGCTTGCACTTGTCACGTGGATCCCTCGGATGATCGAGTGAGAGTTTATCTTTACAAAGTCCATAAGAAATCCAAACAATTAATCAAGAATGAGAATTAAGCACAAATCACCATTAATCATTCAAGATCTAATTGATACAAGAAAGATAATGTCATTGAAACAAGAAAATGGCAAATCCATAAGAGATTACATCAATCCATCATACAAATACTCCCTTAATCCTAGAATACAAGATCTACTCCATGAATCGAGGAAGAATACCCAAAGAAATAGAGATTACAAGCATTTCTTGAATCCCCAATCCAAGAAAACAAGAAGAGGGGGAAAGAGAAAACTTATCTACGAAGAAGCCTTGTCTTCGGATCCAATCCTCGCTCCGGAGTCGAAATCGTCGAGATCTCCCTTAGAATCGCCCAGAAATCCTCCCAAGAATGGGAGGAAACCACCAAATCTTGCCTTCTCCCAAAGGGGGAGAGATCCCCTTTCAATTCATGAAGGAAGGTTTAACACGGCCGTGTGAGATTCACACGGCCATGTCCTGTTCCTTCTCTGCCAAAGCTGCACGGCCGTGTGGTGCACACGGCCGAGACCCTTCTGCTCTCTGGAAATCTTACACGACCGTGTGGCTCACACGGCCATGGGCCATGTGCCTCACACGGCCGTGTGCAAGTCACACCCCCTTGCATGGCCCTTGCACACCCCCTTGCCTGACCCTTGTCATAGCTCTAAATTGCAATGCTTCATTTCAGCATCTTTTACACCATCAAGATGGGGTTTTTTATGGTTGAAGTCTTCATCTAAGTTGCAGATCTTGAAGTTATCTACAACCCGGTATAAAGAACAGCCCAAATCTCCAACCGAGCACAAAGTTATGGCCGTTTTAGTTTTAGTCTGCAGTGCAGAAAACCTCACACGTCCATGTGAAGTTCACACGGCCATGTGAAGTTCACACGGCCCCAACATGACCCCTACACGGCCTTAACACTCCCATGTGAGTTCTATACGGCCAGAACATGAAGAAAACATAGTTTTGCATGCCCATGTCACTCTGGAAGCTCTAGACTTCATTTAAACTCTGTTTTTGCTCCAAATCACGTCCTGTCAATCAAAATAAGCAAAGAGTAGATATCTGAACATAATATAATGAAAGTATGATATTCTAATGAAATAGGGTGCAATAAACATAGATTATGCCAATGAAATACAAGTAGATGTGCGTCAAAGTATGCATAAAAGAGTATATAATCTACGCACATCATGTTCCAGGAGGAGTGAGGTGAGATGAAATCCCACACTCGGCTAAGTAGTCACGAAACTCATGGCTTAAGTATTCACCACCTCGATCGGATCGAAGTACCTTAATACTCTTGCCAAGCTGGTTCTGTACTTCATTCTTGAATTCTTTGAACTTTTCAAAGGATTCAGATTTATTTGTCATCAAATACACATAACCATATCTACTGAAATCATCAGTAAATGTGATGAAGTACCTATAACCGCCTCTAGCAGCGACATTGAAAGGGCCACATACATCACTATGTATGAGTCCTAACAAATCAGTCGCTCTCTCGCTGTGCCCACTAAAGAGAGTCTTGGTCATCTTGCCTCGTAGGCATGACTCGCATATCTCATATGATTCAAAATCAAATGAGTCCAGCAAACCATCCTTATAAAGCTGGGATAAGCGCTTGTCATTTATATGACATAAGCGGCAGTTCCAGAGATAAGTTTGGTTCATGTCATTTGACTTGAACCTCTTGGTATTTATGTTATAGATAGGGCTCTCAAGGTCTAGAATATAGAGTCCGTTTATCAGAGGTGTACTACAATAGAACATATCGTTTAAGTAGACGGAACAACATTTGTTCTTTATAGTAAACGAGAAACCTTTCTTGTCCAAACAAGAAACTGATATAATGTTCTTAGTTAATGCAGGCACATAACCACAATCGACTAACTCTAGTACAAGCCCAGAGGGCAGAGATAGAAAGTAAGTCCTTACTGTTGGAGGATCGATGGCCGTCTTGAAGGTGGGTTGGATAGACGGTGCACCCAAATCGCTCGCTTTCTACGTATTTGTTAGTTGCGCAGCGGAATACAAATAATACAAACACAAATACGAAAGCTAAATGCAAATACAAGAACAAGAAAGCAAACCGCTAACACGTTCGTTTACGTGGTTCGGAGATAAAGCTCCTACTCCACGGCGTGTCCGTAAGGTGGACGATCCCTCAATCCGTCGGTGGATTAGTCCCCGGCAAACTCCGGCTAGCTCAACCTCCTTGTGGGTGGAGAAACCTCACCACAACACTCACCAACAACACTTGGACACAAGGGAACCTTGAGCACTTTGGTGACTACTAATTAGGCTTTAACCAAGTCTAATTTCGACAGGTTGACCGGCCATCCCAAGCTCCCTCTTATAGAGCTTGGGGAAATCATCCTTGCTGATTTGCCCGTTACCAGTCGACTGGTCCTTGCACCAGTCGACAGGTGCCAACCCAACGTCTCTCTCAACGGCTATCTATCAGTCGACTGGTCCCTGGACCAGTCGACTGGTCCCAGCCGTTTTGGGCATAGAGAGCTTCTGTGCTCACCACCAGTCGACTGGTCCTAGTACCAGTCGACTGGTACAACCCTAAACTTAGGGTTTCCCATCCCGAGTACATTTCTCTCATGCACTCGTACCCTCACGACTCACTTGACTCTTCTTTTGCAGCCTTGACCTCTTGCCTTCAAGCTTACTTCCTTTGGCTCTCGTCCCTCGGATGCATCCAAGCCCGCGGCTCGTCCCCAATGCCATCCTTCGCGTATGCCTCGAAGTCACTTCCCTCTGCCCTTGTCCTTGCTGCCTTGTCCACGGTCCCTCGGATGCTCCATCCTTCACCGGATCCGAAGCCGTCAACCTGAGTCACATGTGTCACCTGCAGTCCTGCACAACTCAAGTACACATATCAAATAACGAGGGCAATCCTAACTTAAACCCTTTGCCCAAACACCAAAACACATGGTCCCGCGGACCATTGGGATTGCTCCAACAATCTCCCCCTTTTTGGTGTTTGGCAATACGTTTAAGTTAGGGAAAACAAATAGCAAATAAACATGCTAATACAATGGACTTACGATGCCAAGGCTACACACTTGGACTTATAATGCCGAATGGACTTACGTTGCCAAGGCTACACACTTGGCAACCGCCGAATGGACTTACGATGCCAAGGCTACACACTTGGCCTTACAACGCCGAATGGACTTACGTTGCCAAGGCTACACACTTGGCAACCGCCGAATGGACTTACGATGCCAAGGCTACACACTTGGCAACCGCCGAATGGACTTACTTTTCCAAGGCTACACACTTGGCAACCGCCGAATGGACTTACGATGCCAAGGCTACACACTTGGACTTATAATGCCGAATGGACTTACGTTGCCAAGGCTACACACTTGGCAACCGCCGAAACAATGCACCAAGCATTGGAACCTATCACAAGGCTCCCCATTGAGCTAGGATTTTCCCACAGGGCTTTTTAAGAACCTATCCCAAGGCTCCCCCTACGCAAAGGAACTTAAGGTTTTCCCAATTAAACCTTACTTCTCCCCCTTTGCCTAACATCCAAAAAATTCTCCAACAATATCCCAATTGTTGAAAATTTCTCATCCAAACTGACCCTAAACTCATGTATTAATCCCCCTTGGATCCCATACATCTAAGCGAGTTGACATGGTCACAAACCAATGCTGAAAACAGTTTCAGACTGGTATCAATCGACTTCCCCCTTCGACAGAACCTTACAGAAGCATTCTGTGGTCGAAATCTACTGTTACCAGTCGACTGGTATTGGCACCAGTCGACTGGTATCGACAAAATGAGCTTACAGAGACATTCTGTGCTCAAAAACATTGTTACCAGTCGACTGGTATCTGTACCAGTCGACTGGTACCCTATTTCTGAAAAAATCAGCCTTTTCAGGCCAACTTCAAAAATGCACCAGTAATTCGCTAGACCTCCAAAAATCCCCAAATTTTGTGGAGAGGTCTATTGTACCCTTGTCTACTTGGGAAAAATATATTAAAAAAATATATCTATCACCAATCCCAATATTGACACAAAATCCAAAACTAGCTAAATGGTTCAATTGAACCTTGACCTAAAGTCCTAGTTTTGGCTTCCTCTTGATGTATTTGCCCATACCAACCCACAATGCATCCCTAGCATTGGTTTATATGGCATCTATACATCCTAAACAAATTATCATGCTATATGACCCCAAATGTCATATTTCTTGCATGAAACATAAACCATGTGTGCCAAATCCCTAGGTTTGAGACTCAAATCCATCTCTAAACCATTTGGCACACTTCATGGCTCCTCTAGACTCCCAAGTAAAACCCACCTGAGATCCATTGGCCATGGGTCCCAAATTGACTCTTTGAGCTCCCCCTAGAGCTCTTAACCTTAGCCACCTCCCTAGGTGACTCATCCACAATGGCTAGGCCACATCGATCCACCCCCGGTGACACTTGGCCTACAAACGTAACTTTCTTAACCTTGGACACCTTGTCCTTGGTTAATTTCTTCTTACCATTAAATGTCTTTCCCTTGCCATTTATTGGCTTCTCCTTGCTATAGTCATATGCAACCCTAGCATAAGACTTTCCCTTAGCTTTGGAGGACTCTCCCTTGCCATGATCATTTGCCACCCTAGCATATGAACTCTCATTGGCCTTGGAGGAACTAGATCGGTATCCCAAGCCCGATCTATCATTATTGGGTCTTTGGCTACCCAACACCATCCTTAATTCCTTAGATCCAACATTGAATCTCTTAAGGAATTGTTCTAACTTATCAAGCTTTCCCCTTAAAGCTTGATTCTCCTTCTCTAGGTTTCTAACACTAGAGTTAATTTGTCCAAATTGGACATTCCTAGACCTGCCCTTCCTAGGCATGTGTCTCCCCTTCTTGGGATTAATGCCTTGGGTCTCCCTAGGTCTATTGTTTCTAGATTTTTCATGCATAGATTTCCTAGGGTTTTGATCTACATTAACCCTATTCCTATGATATCTAAATCCAAAATTTTTCATGGGTAAATAATAACAATTATTCCTAGCATGCATGGAGGAATTTAAATTTGATTTCAAATTTAAATTTGGGTTTACCTTACCCTTTACCTTTGGAGCTCCCCCTTGACATGAGCCTCCATTCTTCCTCCACTTCTTCTCCTCCTTCTTCAAATGTGCCAACTTTTTGATCTCTTTCTTCTTTGGGCATTTGGTGTGATAATGACCCCGCTCACCACACGTGAAGCACACTATGTGCTTTTTCTCCTTCTTCTTCCTACAACTCAAATTAGATTCAAAATGAATTGAATTGAGTTTAGAAGCTACCTCTTTCTTACCCATAGGACATCTACTCTTGTAGTGTCCCTTCTCATTGCACCTGAAACAAATAATGTGATCTTTTGACTTTGCTTCGGTGGAGGTGCTCACTAGGTTGACTTCTTCCAAGATTTCTTCTTCTTCTTCTTCACTTGTCTTGGATTCTTCTTCAACCATTGAGGATGTAGATGCTATATCTTCCTCATTCACACTTGTGGATGACCTTTCTTCATCCTTTTCCTCAAATGTGACCAAATTTACTTCCTCTTCTTCTTTTGATGTTGAGTTGGTCTTCACATATGATTGGACCTTCTTCTCCTCTTGGACCACTTCATCGCTTTCTTTGGATTTTTCTTGTTCTTCTTTGTTGGGTTCTTCGAGCCGCGAAAACTGCTTTTTCGCGTCGCGGAAACCCCGAAGGACCCAAAGCCGTAGATCCGTGCAAAGATTCGTATAAAAATTCGAAAAACTATTTCTTGTACGAGTTCAAAAACTGATCTACTACTTAGATCTATGAGGAAAAAGTGTTTACCCTTGATGCGATGCCCTTCGCGTTCCCGCTCGTCCAAATGATGCCGGATCTCAAGACCGTCAAGCGTCGGTCCTCTAGAAGTATCCACACGGACACACTAGATGGAGATGACCAAAAACCAAGGTGTGCTAGCACCTATGTGGTTCGGCCAAGGGAAGAGAGGGAGAGGGAGAGCTTGAGAGGGAGAAGGAGGAAGATGCACACAAGTGAATGAAAAATGAATTTTTCACACAAAAACCAAGTGGCCGGCCACATTTCAAAATTCACATTAATTGCATTAATTGCAATTAATATGAAACCATAAAATCACATTAATTGCATTAATTGCAATTAATATGAAACCATTAAGAGAGTGGCTTTGTTACTTCAATGAGGTGGCACCCATGATGATGTGGAACATCATTATTGGTCCACCTAATGCCAACTCACCAATGAGGTGGCAAAAAGGTCAAGTCAAAATTGACCTTTGGTCTTCCTTCTCAAGTCAAGTCAAACTTGACTCAATCTCTACCATGGTGGATCTAATCCAACCATTTGATTCGAGCCAACTTAATATAATGAATCTAATTCATTAAATTAAATTGATTCAATGAGTCAAAATCTAAATTAGACTCATTTAACACATGAATCAACTTGAGTCGAACTCAAGTTAGCCCAATTAGGATTACTCTTAATCCAATATGATTCATCAAATGAATCTAATCCTCTTGGTTCATCATATGAACCTAATCTCCACCTAATTATCCTAAGTGTGTGACCCTATAGGTTCTTGTAACGTTGGCAATGCCCTAAACCCATTTAGGAGCATAAGTAATGAGCGGTATCTAGCAACACATCATTACTACCCAAGTTAAAAGAATGTCGAGATCCGACATCACCTTGTGACTACCAATTGTGACTACTCACAAAATAATGACAAGTGTCCTTCTATCCTAGACATCTAGATTGATCAATATGAGGCATAGACCGTGTCATCCTCTAATCAATCTAAATCTTGAACTCCAAGTAGACTCACTCGATCAAATGAGCTCAACATCTAATGTTGACTCATTTGGGCATGGCCATGCGCTTAGTGGTCTCACTCTATCAAGAATAGCGATGTCGCTCTCGTCATATGGGAGGGATAGATCCCATCTACATCACTCACATCCCTCTGCATAATTCGTTACATACCCAGTAATCGCCTTTATAGTCCACCCAGTTACGGGTGACGTTTGATGAAACTAAAGTACATAACTCCTTATGTAGGGATCCATGGTGACTTCAGGTCTAAGGACTAATAGTCATACTAATAGCCACATGAGAAAGTATATGACACTCATATAACGATCCATGATACTTTCTCATGGCGGGTCATTCAGTATACATTCTCTAATGCATACCCATGTGTCAGCTTGATATCTCTATATCCATGACTTGTGAGATCAAGTCATCGAGCTGACCTACATGCTAGTCTTATTGTATTAACATTGTCCCTGAATGTTAATACTCGACTAGGAATGATTTAGAGTAGTGTTCCCTATATCATCTCACTATCGATTCAACTAATCGATTGATATAGGTATGCACCTTCTACTCAAGGACGCTATTATACTTAGTCTATTTGGCACTAATATAAATAAGTATAATAACCAAACAAATGCCTTTATTAATATACAAGAATATGATATACATGAGTCCGTACAATCATCAAATGATTGGCTCTAGGGCTCTAACTAACATTCTTGTGTAGGCAAAAATTCCTCCCATGGTAATTTCTTCACTTTGCTCCACAATTCATGGGCGTTCTCATATTTACCTACACCACTTATCACATTAGGAGGCAATAAATCAATTAAAATTGCTATTACCTTTGAGTTTGCCTCCGATCGTGAGGTTTGCTCCTCCGTCCAATGTCGTGTTCGAAGCTTCTTTCCTTTCTTGTCTCTTGGGGCTTCAAATGTTCTTCGACGACCATCATTGTGTCCCAATCCGTGTCGAGGAAGCTCTTCATCTTCACCATCCAAAAGGTGATGTCCCCAAGCCTTCCTCCTTCAAATTTTGGAGGGACAATAAACCCGGCCATCTTATGCTTCCTTGGCGATTAGTCCAACGGAGAGCGTCCTCGCTCTGATACCACTTGTTGGAGGATCAATGGTCGTCTTGAAGGGGGGTTGGATAGACGGCGCCCCCAAATCGCTCGCTTTCTACGTATTTGTTAGTTGTGCAGCGGAATACAAATAATACAAACACAAATACGAAAGCTAAATGCAAATACAAGAACAAGAAAGCAAACCGCTAACACGTTCGTTTACGTGGTTCGGAGATAAAGCTCCTACTCCACGGCGTGTCCGTAAGGTGGACGATCCCTCAATTCGTCGGTGGATTAGTCCCCGGCAAACTCCGGCTAGCTCAACCTCCTTGTGGGTGGAGAAACCTCACCACAACACTCACCAACAACACTTGGACACATGGGAACCTTGAGCACTTTGGTGACTACTAATTAGGCTTTAACCAAGTCTAATTTCGTCAGGTTGACCGGCCATCCCAAGCTCCCTCTTATAGAGCTTGGGGAAATCAGCCTTGCTGATTTGCCCGTTACCAGTCGACTGGTGCCAACCCAACGTCTCTCTCAACGACTATCTAACGATCAGTCGACTGGTCCCAGCCGTTTTGGGCATAGAGAGCTTCTGTGCTCACCACCAGTCGACTGGTCCCAGTACCAGTCGACTGGTACAACCCTAAACTTAGGGTTTCCCATCCCGAGTACATTTCTCTCATGCACTCGTACCCTCACGACTCACTTGACTCTTCTTTTGCAGCCTTGACCTCTTGCCTTCAAGCTTACTTCCTTTGGCTCTCATCCCTCGGATGCATCCAAGCCCGCAGCTCGTCCCCAATGCCATCCTTCGCGTATGCCTCGAAGTCGCTTCCCTCGGCCCTTGTCCTTGCTTCCTTGTCCACGGTCCCTCGGATGCTCCATCCTTCACCGGACCCGAAGCCGTCAACCTGAGTCACATGTGTCACCTGCAGTCCTGCACAACTCAAGTACACATATCAAATAACGAGGGCAATCCTAACTTAAACCCTTTGCCCAAACACCAAAACACATGGTCCCACGGACCATTGGGATTGCTCCAACACTTACAGCAACAGCAGCAACCCGTGCTCCATTGCCTACTCGTAGGTCCACCTCGCCCTTTGTCAATGCCCTGCTATTTCTCAGCGCCTGCACATCAGTACAAATGTGAGAAGCACATCCAGTATCTAATACCCATGATGTAGAAATAGATAGATTGACTTCTATAACATATATACCTGAAGTGGAAGTCTCAATTCGCTTCTTCTTAAGATCCTCCAAGTATACCTTGCAGTTCCTCTTCGAAGCAGGTAGCATCCTTGGCGACTCCTCCTTTCGGCTTCAGTGCCTTGCCTTTGCCCTTGGCTTGGGACTTTTCCTTGCCTTTGGGCTTTCCCTTGCCCTTATGTTTCTGAACCATCAGAACAGTGTTGGGCTTAGCCTTCTTAAGGTTTAGCTCAGCAGTTCTCAACATGCTGAGCAGCTCGGGCAGTGGCTTGTCAATCTCGTTCATATTGTAGTTTAGAACGAATTGACTGTAGCTATCCGGCAAGGATTGCAAGATCAGGTCAGTGGTCAGCTCTTGGCTAAGAGGGAACCCCAACCTTTGTAGGTTCTCTATGTACCGAATCATTTTGAGTACATATGGGTCTACTGGAGCCCCGTCTGACATCTTGCACTGAAATAGTGCCCTTGAGATCTCAAATCTCTCATGCCTCGCTTGACCTTGATACAGTTGACGAAGATGTTCAACCATATCGTAAGCGCCCATTAACTCATGTTGCTTCTGAAGCTCAGAGTTCATGGTCGCGAGCATTAGACATTACACATCTAATGTGTCATCTTGATACTTCTTGTAAGCATCTTTGTCAGCTCGCGGGGCATTGGCAAGAGGAGCCTCCGGAATGGGCTGCTCCACCTGAGTGAGAACTATTCTCAGGTTCCTGTACCAGTCCAGAAAGTTTGCTCCGTTGAGCTTGTCCTTCTCAAGGACAGATCGCAGGGAGAAGGTGTTCGTATTTGACATCATGGTTATCTACAACAGAATAAAAGCAGAAATAAATATCATATTCTTAATCATTTAATTAGGTCTTTAACTAAATGATGCTCCCACTGAATTCTATAATTCATGTGGGACAAGATCCACATCATACTAACCCTTGAGTTAGCTTTGGCTAATACGCCCAAGACTTAGTATGATCGGTAGGTAACGATTACCAATTACATCTCTATGAAACTCTTGTTTATAAAATCAATATCTGCATATATATTAAAACTCGAGTTAGCTTTGGCTAATACGCCCGAGAGTTAATATAGATGTGATTTTGACCTATCTTTTCCAACCATTGGAAGAATGCCTATAGTTGACTCGATCTAACCGAGCAACTAGGAATACTCAATCTAATTGAGTTTGTATTCACCCATGCGTTGACAGGCGGGACCAAGATTGTCCCTCCGTACCCTACCAAGATAATATTTATTGCTCTGCTTTGGCAGATTCAACAATACATTTGATCGAGGTAGTGATAGGTATCACGGCACGGTTAGGCATTCAGAGTTGGTTCGATCGAGATCTAATCTAATCGAAAGGATGCATCTTGTGCACGACTTAGATCTAATCTAATTGCAAGGGTGCATCATGTGCATGACTTAGATCTAATCTAATCGTAAGGCACTAATTAATTAATTACTTATTAAACATGCATCATATACATAAGCAATTAACTAATTAATCTATTTGTGATTTAGTCATGGCCCTACTACGATCTTCTCAAGCCAATGAGAAGATCGAATGGTCAACCTAGGGTCAACAGCTTCTCCAAGCTCCTCCCTTTAACCACCTTGTGTTGCTCGTGCCCGCCTCGGAACTCCGTCTCGTGTGGACCCTCCACCGCTCCAATTTGTACATTACAATTTGAAACTCGAGTTACATTCGAGTCTAAATCTAATTTACAACCAGAATATATGAGAAAGGCACGACGCGCAGGTCGCGGAAAAATAAAAACATACAACACGCGCAAACACATAACGGCACGCAGGCCGTATTATGAATTACAACACAATCCAATCATATTGGGTTTTTGGGCCATGACTATCACAAAATTAATATATAATTCAAAATTATATATTTTCATAATTTTCTATAATTTTAAAATTAATTTTTACAATTTTTACGAGTAAAATTTCCCGGCGGTCCCGTTTAGCGGTTTCGGGCGCAATCGCGGAACGGATCCCCTTGCGGGGCCAGGGGCAGCGCCCCTACCCGCGATCTAACCATCGCGAGGGTTCCTTTACGATCCAACAGCGCCTAAACTCGCTGTCCCAAAACGATTTGGGTCAAGACATTGCCGTTTCGGAAAAATCTTCCCGGCAGGTTCGTTTTTAGCGATTTCGCGGAGCAAATCCCCTTGCGGGGTTAGGGGCAGTACCCCTACCCACGATCTAACCATCGTGAGTTGCTCCTTTGCGATCTAATGGCACCCAAGCCCGCTGTCCCAAACGGATTTGGGGCAAAACGAAGCCGTTTAAGGAAAAACTTCCCGGTAGCCGAGATACTTGTGCTTCGCTTCTACGGAAAAATTACCCATAAAAACATAAAAAACTAAATTTTATAGAAAATCACAGAAGGTTTAGTTTTCATAAAACCAAAAAATTAAACTCGTACAAGCCTTGCACGTGGCTCTAAAACTGCTTTTCGCGTCGCGGAAACCCCGAATCACCCAAAGCCGTAGATCCGTGCAAGGAAAACCGAACAAAAATTACGAGTACGAGTTTTTAAATATCTAGATCTACTCCTAGATCTATGTGTTAAGAAGTATACCTTGAAGCGTGCCCTTTCGCGTTTCCGCTCGTCCAAGGAATTGCCGGATCTCTAGACCGTCAATCGTCGGTCCTCTAGAAGTATCCACACGGACACATAGGTGGAGAAAACCTCACACAAAGGTGTGCTAGCACCTTGGTAAGATTCGGCCAAGCAAGGAGGAGAGGGAGAGCTTGAGGAAGAAGAAAGGAGTGAATGAGGAGTTCAATGAAAATGAATTTCATTAACCCCCTAAAGTGGCCGGCCACCTCTCCAAGAGTAACCCCCATTTCTCATTTAATACCTCATTAAAGAGAATGGGTATGTAAATCCCATGAGGTGGCACACCATGATGATGTGGAACATCATCATTGGTCCACCTAATGCCAACTCACCAATGAGGTGGCAAAAGGTCAAGTCAAAATTGACCTTTGGTCTTCCTTCTCAAGTCAAGTCAAACTTGACCCAATCTCTACCATGGTTGATCTAATCCAACCATTTGATTCGAGCCAACTTAATTTAATGAATCTAATTCATTAAATTAAATTGATTTAATAAGTCATAATCTAAATTAGACTCATTGAATACATGAATCAACTTGAGTGCAACTCAATTAGCCCAATTAGGATTACTTTTAATCCAATTTGATTCATCAAATGAATCTAATCCTCTTGGTTCATCATATGAACCAAATCTCCATCTAATGGTCCTTAGTGTGTGACCCTATAGGTTCTTGTAACGTTGGCAATGCCCTAAACCCATTTAGGAGCATAAGTAATGAGCGGTATCTAGCAACACATCATTACTACCCAAGTTACAAGAATGTCGAGATCCGACATCACCTTGTGACTACTAATTGTGACTCTTCACAATATATGACAAGTGTCCTTCTATCCTAGACATCTAGATTGATCAATGTGAGGCATAGACCGTGTCATCCTCTGACCAATCTAAATCTTGAACTCCAAGTAGACTCACTAAATCAAATGAGCTCAATATCCCATATTGACTCATTTGGGCATGGCCATGCACTTCGTGGTCTCACTCTATCAAGAATACCGATGTCTCTCCCGTTATATAGGAGGGATAGATCCTATCTACGTCACTCACATCCCTCTGCATAATTTGTTATATACCCAGTAATCGCCTTTATAGTCCACCCAGTTACGGGTGACGTTTAATGAAACCAAAGTACATAACTCCTTATGTAGGGATCTATGGTGACTTCAGGTCTAAAGACTAGTAGTCATACTAATAGCCACATGAGAAAGTATATGACACTCATATAACGATCCATGATACTTTCTCATGACGGGTCATTCAGTATACATTCTCTAATGTATACCCATGTGTCAACTTGATATCTCTATATCCATGACTTGTGAGATCAAGTCATCGAGTTGACCTACATGCTAGTCTTATTGCATTAACATTGTCCCTGAATGTTAATACTCGACTAGGAATGATTAAGAGTAGTGTTCACTATATCATCTCACTATCGGTTCAACTAACCGATTGATATAGGTGAGAACCATCTACTCAAGAACATTATTATACTTAGTTTATTTGGCACCAATACGAGTAAGTATAATAACCAAAATCCAAATGCCTTTATTAATATACAAGAATTTGATACAATGAGTCCATACAATCATCAAATGATTGGCTCTAGGGCTCTAACTAACATCATCTTCATTCTTGATGAAACCAAACTGTTTGATTGCATCATCAAATCGAAGATTCCAGCTCCGAGAAGCTTGCTTTAGTCCATAAATGGACCTATGCAGCTTGCATACTCTGCTAGTATGCTGTGGATCTACAAAACCCTCAGGTTGTGTCATGTACACATCCTCGAGTAGGTTTCCATTCAGAAACGTGGTTTTGACATCCATCTGCCATATCTCATAGTCATGGTAAGCTGCAATAGCAAGCATGATCCGAATTGACTTAAACTTCGCTACTGGAGAAAAGGTTTCATCATAGTCAATACCATGAATCTACTTGAAACCTTTAGCTACTAAGCGACCTTTATAAATAAGTCTAACCATGTCAGTCTTTCTCTTAAAGACCCACTTACACCCAATGGGTTTTACCCCTTCAGGTGGATCAACCAAAGTCCAAACTTGGTTGGTGTACATGGATTCCATCTCGGATCTCATGGCCTCTAGCCATTTCTCAGAATCTGGTCTCATCACAGCTTCCTGATAGGTGGTAGGCTCATCCTTTATGAGCACAACGTCACCATGGTCAGACAAGAGAAATGAGTATCTCTCAGGCTGATGACGTACCCTATCAGACCTGCGAAGAGGTATGTCTACTTGAACTGGTTGTTGTTCCTCAACTCCTTGTGGAACAACATCATCTACAACACTTTGTGGTTCCAGTTCAACTTCCATCGAGGCTGTTGTCCGCATCTTGAACTTCTTCAAGATCGAACGTACTCCCACTAGTCTTTCTAGAAACAAACTCCCTTTCTAGAAAGACCCCAGTCTTTGCCACAACTACCTTGTGCTGACTGGGAATGTAGAAGTAATATCCCATAGTTTCCTTGGGATATCCAATAAAGTAGCACTTGTCATATTTGGGTCCTAATTTGTCTGAGACCTGACGTCGAACATATGCCTCACAACCCCAAATCCTCATGAAAGACACCTGGGCATCTCTCCCAGTCTATATCTTATATGGTGTCTTTATCACGGCCTTGAATGGAACTCGGTTTAGTATAAAAGATGTCGTGTCTAGAGCATAACCCCAAAGGAATGTCGGAAGATCTGTGTGACTCATCATAGACCATACCATATCTAATAGGGTATGATTCCTCCTTTCAGATACACCATTCCACTGTGGTGTTCCAGGAGGAGTGAGTTGGGATAGGATCCCACACTCAGCTAGATAGTCATGAAACTCATGGCTAAGGTATTCTCCACCTCGATCTGATCGAAGTATCTTAATACTCTTGCCAAGCTGGTTCGGTACTTCATTCTTGAATTTTTTGAACTTTTAAGAGGATACTGACTTATGTGTCATCAAGTATACATAACCATATCTACTGAAGTTATCAGTAAATGTGATGAAGTACCTATAACCGCCTCTAGCAGCGACATTGAAAGGGCCACATACATCACTATGTATGAGTCCTAACAAATCAGTCGCTCTTTCGCTGTGCCCACTAAAGGGAGTCTTGGTCATCTTGCCTAGTAGGCATGACTCTCATATCTCATATGATTCAAAATCAAATGAGTCCAGCAAACCATCCTTATGGAGCTGGGATAAGCGTTTGTCATTTATATAACCTAAGTGACAGTGCCAGAGGTAGGTTTGGTTCATGTCATTTGACTTGAACCTCTTGGTATTTATGTTATAGATAGGGCTCTCAAGGTCAAGAATATAGAGTCCATTCATCAGAGGTGCACTACAATAGAACATATCGTTTAAATAGACAGAACAACATTTGTTCTTTATTGTAAACGAAAATCCTTTCTTGTCCAAACAAGAAACTGAAATTATGTTCTTAGTCAAGGCAGACACATAACAACAATCATCTAATTCTAGTACAAGCCCAGAGGGTAGAGATAGATAGTAAATTCCTACAGCAATAGCAGCAACCCGTGCTCCATTGCCTACTCGTAGGTCTACCTCACCCTTCATCAATGCCCTGTTATTTCTTAGCGCTTGTACATTAGTGCAAATGTGTGAAGCACATCCGGTATCTAATACCCACGATGAAGAAATATAGAGATTGACTTCTATAACATGTATACCTGAAGTAGAAATCTTATTTCTCTTCTTCTTAAGATCTTCCAGGTATTCTTTGTAGTTCCTCTTCCAGTGCCTTGCTTGTCCTTGATATAGGTGACAAAGATGTTCAACCATATCGTAAGCGCCCATCAACTCATGTTGCTTCTGAAGCTCAAAGTTCATGGTCGCGAGCATAAGACAGGACACATCTAATGCGTCATCTTGATGCTTCTTGTAAGCATCTCGATCTGCTCGCGTGGCAGTGGCAAGAGGAGCCTCCGGAATGGGCTGCTCCAGAACGTATAGTTTACGTTCTTGGGTGAGAACTATTCTCAGGTTCCTGTACCAATCCAGGAAATTTGCTCCGTTGAGCTTGTCCTTCTTAAGGACAGAACGCAGAGAGAAGTTGTTCGTGTTTGACGTCATGGAAATTCTACAACAGAAATAAATGCAGAAATAAATATCATATTCTTTTAAATCATTTAATTAGGCCTTCAACTAAATGATGCTCCCATTGAATTCTATAATTTATGTGGGACAAGATCCACATCATACTAACCCTTGAGTTAGCTTTGGCTAATACGCCCAAGATTTAGTATGATCGGTAGGTAACGATTACCAATTACATCTCTATGCAACTCTTTTTTATAAGATCATTATCCGCAGTTATATTAAAACTTGAGTTATCTTTGGCTAATACGCCCAAGAATTAATATAAATGTGATTTATGTCCTATCTTTCCAACCGTTGGACGAATGCATATAGTTGTACTCGATCCAATCGAGTTAACTAGTTACTCAATCTAATTGAGTTGTACTCACCCATGCGTTGATAGGCGGGAACAAAATTGTCCCTCTGTACCCTACCAAGATAATATGTGTTGCTCTGCTTTGGCAGATTCAACAACACATGTGATCGTGATAGTGATAGGTATCACGGCACGGTAGGCATTAGAGTTGACGTGATTTAGATCTAATCTAAACGTCGATGTTGTATCATATACTCGATATAGATCTAATCTAATCGATAGGGTGCATCTTGTACACGATGTAGAGCTAATCTCATCGTAAGGGTGCATCTTGTGCACGATTTAGATCTAATCTTAATCGTTAGGTACTAATTAATTACTTAATTAAACATGCATCACATACACAAGTAATTAACTAAATTTTGTGATTATGTCATGGCCCTACTACGATCTTCTCAAGCCAATGAGAAGATCGGATGGTCAACCTAAGGTCAACAGCTTCTCAAGCTCCTTCCTTTGACCACCTCGTGTTGCTTGCGCCCTCCTCGTAACTCCGTCTCGAGTGGACCTTCCACCGCTTCAAAATTTACATTACAATTTTTGAAACTCGAGTTACATTCGAGTCTAAATCTAATTTACAACCAGAATATAAATAGGGAGGCACGACGCGCAGGTCACGTATCAAATACAGCACACACAAACACATGACGGCACGCAGGCCGTATTATAAATTACATCACAAATCCAATCATATTGGGTCTTTTTGGGCCATGACTATCACAAAAATAATATATAATTCAAAATTATACATTTTCATAATTTTCTGTGATTTTTTCATAATTTTTACAATTTTATGAGTAAATTTTTCCTGGCGGTCCCGATTAGCGATATCGGGCGCAATCGCGGAGCAAATCCCCTTGCGGGGTTAGGGGCAGTACCCCTACCCATGATGTAACCATCGCGAGTTGCTCCTAAGCAATCCTACAATGCCTTAGCCCGCTGTCCCAAAAGGTTTTGGGTCGAAACATTGCCGTTACGGAAAAATCTTCTCGGTAGTCGAAGCCTACAAGTGTCTAAACACTTGTGCTCCGCTTCTACGAGAAAAATACCCTTTAAAACTATAAAATTCATGAAATTACAGAAATTCACAGAAACCATATTTTTCATAAAAATACAAAATAAATTCGTACATGTCTTCGCACATGGCTCTGATACCACTGTTGGATTTTCCGGGCCGCGAAAATCGCTTTTTCGCGTCGCGAAAACCCCGAAACTCCCTAGCCAACGGATCCGTGCAAAGAGTATAGAACAAAATTTTTACATGTACGAGTTTACTAACTAGATCTACTCTTAGATCTATATGTTTAGAAAATTACCCTTGATGCGTGCCCTTTTCGAATCCCGCTCGTCCAAGGAAGTGCCGGATCTCAAGATTGTCAACGTAGACAATCCTCTAGAAGTATCCACACGAACAAGATGTGTTCTCTAACACACAAGGATGGAGAAGAGAACACCACAAGTATGCTAGCACTTCTTGATGCTCTCGGATGGGATTGGAAGAAGAAGAAAGGAAAAGAAGACAACACACTCCTCTAAAAATTCTCTATGTGACTTTCACTAACCTTTCTTCTTGGATTAGACTCACTCTCCTTTCTTCTCCCTTGCTTGAAACCCACGACCAAGAGAAGAGAAGGAGCAAAAAGAGAGCATGAGGAAGAAGATGATGTGAATGTGAGTGAATGAAAAATTCATTCTCATTCAAAACCAAAAAGGTAACCCCCATTCTCATTAAATGTGGCCATTAAAGAGAATAGATTTGTTTCCCCCATGAGGTGGCATACTTTGATGATGTGGCACATCATCATTAGTCCTCCTAATGCCAAATCACTAATGATGTGGCAAATAGTCAAGTCAAACTTGACTCTTCCTCTTCCTCTCAAGTCAAGTCAAACTTGACTTAATCTCTCTCATGGTTGATCTAATCCAACCATTTAATTCAAGCCAATTTAATATAATGAATCTAATTCATTTAATTAAATTGATTCAATGAGTCATAATCTAAATTAGACTCATTGAACACATGAATCAACTTGAGTCCAACTCAATTAGCCCAATTAGAATTACTCTTAATACAATTTGATTCATCACATGAATCTAATCCTCTTGGTTCATCATATGAACCTAATCTCCATCCACTTGTTCTTTGTGTGTGACCCAATAGGTTCTTGGAACATTGGCAATGCCCCTAAACCCATTTAGGACCATAAGTAATGAGCGGTATCTAGCAATACATTATTACTACCCAAGTTACAAGAATGTTGAGATCCAACATCACCTTGTGACTACTAATTGTGACTCCTCACAATATATGACAAGTGTCATTCTATCCTAGACATCTAGATTGATCAATGTGAGGCATAGACCGTGTCATCCTCTGATCAATCTAAATCTTGAACTCCAAGTAGACTCACTAAATCAAATGAGCTCAATATCTTATATTGACTCATTTGGGTATGACCATGCACTTCGTGGTCTCACTCTATCAAGAATATTGATGTCTCTCCCATCATATAGGAGGGATAGATCCCATCTACATCACTCACATCCCTCCGAATAATTTGTTACATACCCAGTAATCGCCTTTATAGTCCACCCTGTTACGGGCGACGTTTGACGAAACCAAAGTACATAACTCCTTATGTAGGGAACCATGGTGACTTCAGGTCTAAGGACTAGTAGTCATACTAATAGCCACATGAGAAAGTATATGACACCCATATAATGATCCATGATACTTTCTCATGGTGGGTCATTCAGTATACATTCTCCAATGCATACCCATGTGTCAACTTGATATCTTCATATCCATGACTTGTGAGATCGAGTCATCGAGTTGACCTACATGCTAGTCTTATTGCATTAACATTGTCCCTGAATGTTAATACTCGACTAGGAATGATTAAGAGTAGTGTTCCCTATATCATCTCACTATCGATTCAACCAATCGATTGATATAGGTAAGAACCTTCACTCAAGGATGTTATTATACTTAGTTTATTTGGCACCAATACAAGTAAGTATAATAACCAAAAATCAAATGCCTTTATTTATATTGAATATGATACAACAAGTCCAAAATACAATCATCAAATGATTGGCTCTAGGGCTCTAGCTAACAAATATCGGTCGGGATATACCTCAAAGGAGGTAGGCCAATATCGATCGAGACATACTTTCAGGAAGGAAGACCAATATCGGCCGGGATATGCCTCCAAGGAGGCAGACCCACATCGATCAGCATATACATTAAAGGAGGTAGGCTAATATCGGTCGAGATATACCTCAAAGGAGGTAGGCCAATATGAGTTGAGACATACCTTTAAGAAAGAAAGCCAGATACCGGCTAAGCTAAATAATACCTGGAAAAGATACTTGATAAAAATTACATACTTGATAAAACATAGCCCAATGCTAGCTGGGATAATGAACGTAAAGGAGCACGAACGGGCATTGCCCAAGGAGCCTCATGAGAGGTAATAGTAATTGATCAAACATAATTAAGCTTAACCCCGATCAACACAAGAAACATTAGTACATTAAGCTATCTTTGATGTAGCAAAAACAGGAGGGGCGAGTAGGAAGGATGGAAACACTTTGAAAAAGAACTGGTGAGATAGAAGAGAAGTAATATTTCGAATAAAGTAGTTCCTGAAGATATTTGCAGTATATGATTGTATAACCAGTGTTATATATTTTGGCGGGAAATGTGTTTTTAGACCGTTTTGCAGGTGCTAGACGACAAAGAAGATACATCTGGGGTATGAAGAAGATTCCTTAAAAAGTCATTTACCACAAGTACACAGCTTACGTCATCTCATAAAAAACTCTAACAAACCGGGGTCCACTTCATGACTACGGAGGTTATATGAAGTGGTATAAAAAGGGGAATCCTCTCCGTTGGCTAGGTAAGTTCACATCATTGCGCACATTTATAACCCTAATTGCTTAACTACTGTTCATCTTCTTCCTCCTTCTTCCACATCAAGAGAGATCACTGATTTGAGCGTCGGAGGGCCTAGCTAGGGATTCCCACCCCGGTCTCAAGTCATTGACGGTAGTGTTGGTTGGTCTCTTGTGCGCAGGAAGCCTTGGGAGTTCCGAATTCGGTGTTCTTCGATCGGATCTCTTCATCGCCATTGGTATCTTGCATCGAGAGGACATTATGGGGGCTTCATCTTCTTGGATCCGCTTTGGGTTTCTTGGATCGGCGTTCAATAGGCATTATTCTCCATCAGCAGTGGGTTTTTTCTCCCGGATCTCCGTCTTGTCAAGCTTCTCAAATAGGATCAAATTTGGCGCCGTCTGTGGGAACTTCACATGAATCTGAGACTATAAGATGGAAGAGGCCGGAAAATCAAACCTACTCACCATTAGTCGTGAGGATCTGGATTTCCTCATTAATTCTCACGTACAAAAAGCCTTACAACAACAATAACAACAAATTCAAGCTCACACTGGAGCTACTCTACCAACAACTCATAATCCAGCGATTTCAACTACTGAGCATCGGAAAGGAAAAGAGCCGGAAGAGGAGGAACATGCGTATTTTCCCCCAGTTGTTGTTTCTCCGACAAGACGTCCACGAGCCTTTCTTCGCACTCCCATGGAGCAGGGGGGTCGAAGGCTCGTGTTTCAGGAATCCTCTAACGAAGCATCATATAGAGAAAAGCGTAAGATCAAAATGATAACTAGTGATAGCTCACCAGAAAAAGTCATCTCTTCATTCTCTCATAGTGTACTGGATGATCCGCTTCCTAAGCGATATCAAAATCTTCAAATCGGTGAGTACACTGGAACAATAGATCCAGAAGATCATCTATTGAAATTTGAGTATGTAGCATTATTACAATAATTTTCTGATGGGGTGAAATGTCGGATGTTTCTTACTACCCTCGGAGGAGCTGCACAACGCTGATTTAAAAGACTGCCAGAGAAGTCTCTTCGAAAATTCAAAGACTTCAAGAAAGTTTTTCTACACCATTTTTCCAGCAACAAGAGGTATCATAAGACTCCTTGGAGTCTATTTTCAATTAAGCAAGCATCCAAAGAGTCCATCCGAGCTTACATCAATAGGTTGAATCAGGTAGCTATTGATGTACCTAATGCTACCACTGAAATATTAGTAAGCGCTTTCTCTTAGGGTTTAAATGATAATGATTTCTTTAAAGATTTAGTGAGAAATCCTCCTGTTAATTTCGATTCCTTAATTGAGCGTGCTACTGAATTCATTAATGTGGAAGAAGCTCAAGTCAATCGTAGAAAGGGGGTGTTACTTCTTCTCCTATCCAGGTTAAGGAGAAAGCTCCTGCCCTTGTTCCTCCACCAAGAGGGCCTCGAGCGATGTTAGCTAGAGCCCTAGAGCCAATCATTTGATGATTATATTATGGACTTGCTGTATCATATTCTATATAAATAAAGGCATTTGGTTTTTGGTTATTATACTTACTTGTATTGGTGCCAAATAAACTAAGTATAATAACGTCCTTGAGTAGAAGGTTCTTACCTATATCAATCGATTGGTTGAATCGATAGTGAGATGATATAGGGAACACTACTCTTAATCATTCCTAGTCGAGTATTAACATTCAGGGACAATGTTAATGTAATAAGACTAGCATGTAGGTCAACTCGATGACTTGATCTCACAAGTCATGGATATAGAGATATCAAGTTGACACATGGGTATGCATTAGAGAATGTATACTGAATGACCCGCCATGAGAAAGTATCATGGATCATTATATGAGTGTCATATACTTTCTCATGTGGCTATTAGTATGACTACTAGTCCTTAGACCTGAAGTCACCATGGTTCCCTACATAAGGAGTTATGTACTTTGGTTTCGTCAAACGTCACCCGTAACTGGGTGGACTATAAAGGCGATTACTGGGTATGTAACGAATTATGCAGAGGGATGTGAGTGATGTAGATGGGATCTATCCCTCCTATATGACGGGAGCGACATCGATATTTTTGATAGAGTGAGACCACGAAGTTCATGACCATGCCCAAATGAGTCAATATGAGATATTGAGCTCATTCGATTTAGTGAGTCTACTTGGAGTTCAAGATTTAGATTGGTCAGAGGATGACACGGTCTATGCCTCACATTGATCAATCTAGATGTCTAGGATAGAAGGACACTTGTTATATATTATGAGGAGTCACAATTAGTAGTCACAAGGTGATGTTGGATCTCAACATTCTTGTAACTTGGGTAGTAATGATGTATTGCTAGATACCGCTCATTACTTATGGTCCTAAATGGGTTTAGGGGCATTGCCAACGTTACAAGAACCTATTGGGTCACACACAAAGAACAAGTGGATGGAGATTAGGTTCATATGATGAACCAAGAGGATTAGATTCATGTGATGAATCAAATTGGATTAATAGTAAGCCTAATTGGGCTAATTGAGTTGGACTCAAGTTGATTCATGTGTTCAATGAGTCTAATTTAGATTATGACTCATTGAATCAATTTAATTAAATGAATTAGATTCATTATATTAAATTGGCTTGAATTAAATGGTTGGATTAGATCAACCATGAGAGAGATTAAGTCAAATTTGACTTGACTTGAGAGGAAGAGGAAGAGTCAAGTTTGACTTGACTATTTGCCACATCATTAGTGATTTGGCATTAGGAGGACTAATGATGATGTGCCACATCATCAAAGTGTGCCACCTCATGGGGGTTACAAAGCTATTCTCTTTAATGGCTACATTTAATGAGAATGGGGGTTACCTTTTTGGTTTTGAATTAGAATGAATTTTTCATTCACTCACATTCACATCATCTTCTTCCTCAAGCTCTCTTTTTGCTCCTTCTCTTCTCTTGGTCGTGGGTTTCAAGCAAGGGAGAAGAAAGGAGAGTGAGTCTAATCCAAGAAGAAAGGTTAGTGAAAGTCACATAGAGATTTTTTAGAGGAGTGTGTTCTCTTCTTTTCTTTTCTTCTTCTTCCAATCCCATCCGAGAGCATCAAGAAGTGCTAGCACACTTGTGGCATTCTCTTCTCCATCCTTGTGTGTTAGAGACACATCTTGTTCGTGTGGATACTTCTAGAGGATTGTCTACGTTGACAATCTTGAGATCCGGCACTTCCTTGGACGAGAGGGATTCGAAAAGGGCACGCATCAAGGGTAATTTTCTAAACATATAGATCTAAGAGTAGATCTAGTTAGTAAACTCGTACATGTAAAAATTTTGTTCTATACTCTTCGCACAGATCAGTTGGCTAGGGAGTTTCGGGGTTTTCGCGACGCGAAAAAGCGGTTTTCGCGGGCCGAACAACCCAACAAGCGACTCATCCACCTCACCATGTCCACAAGCAGTACAACACTTGGAGATATAGCCAGAGGCACCCAGAAGATGGTGCACTTATCATAAAACTAGCAGTCATCATACTGAAGACTGTTTTGTTTTAAGAAATAAGCGAGTTAATAGGGAGCGTTACTAGAGACAAAACTATTATCGGCAGTAGTACCCCAGGCAGTAAAGCCCACTCAAATTGGAATATCGCCCGGTCGAGCCCCGGCAGGATGCATTTCCGGCCCCGGCCGGTATAAGCCAAGTGTCAGAAAAGGCTCCTTCTGAAGCTATGACGACTCAACAGGAAGAAAACAGGAGTAATGCCGTTCGGGGCAATATCAATATGATTGCAAGCGGGCCCACTGATGGGGATTCTAATAGGGCCAGGAAAGCACATGCCCAAAGACTAGAAATTCATGTCGTGGGGTGTAGCTTGGAATGAGCAGTCGGTCCCGAAATAAGTTTTGGGCCTAGAGATCTTGAGGGAGTAGAAATACCCCATGATGATGCCCTGATCATTAAAGTCGTGATAACCAACTACGCTATTTCTCGTACCTTCATAGATACGGGCAGTTCTATCAATATTATATTCAAGAAGGCTTTCGATCAATTACAAATTGACCCTAGTGAATTTCAACAGATGGTCACTCCCCTATATGGATTCACAGGCAACGAAGTACAACCACTGGGTCAAATAAAGTTGGCCATATCTCTAGGAGAGGAGCCTCTGATGAGAACAAGGAGATCTTATTTCATGGTGGTAGACGCCCCATCCTCTTATATTGTGATACTGGGTCGACCTGCCTTAAACGAATTTAGGGCGGTCGTTTCTACTTTTTGTCAGAAAATTAAATTTCTTACTGATGACCAAGTTGGGGAGGTGCGAGGTGATCAGAAGACAACCCGAAAATGTTATGTAGAAATAGTTCAGGTTGAAGCTAACACTGCCCCAAAGATTCAAAGAATGGAAGTCAATGCCATTCAGGAGAAGCAGCCTGTTCTGGTTTATGAAGAAAAGGAAGAAGTTCAAATCCAGACCGGTCGGCCTGAAGCTACTACATATATTGCGGCTGATCTTGATCCCACTCTGAAAGCCGAACTGGTACAATGCCTGAAGAGGAATAATGATGTATTTGCCTGGACGCCTAAAGAAGTCTCGGGCGTTTCTCCTACAGTCATGGAGCATTCCTTACATGTCTTCTCAAATGCCCGCCCGGTCATGCAAAGAAAGAGGAATTTTAGCGCGGAATAGAACCAAATCATCAAAGAAGAAATAACTAAACATATGGAGGCTGGTTACATCAGGGAGGTACAATTCCCTAGCTGGTTAGCTAATGTGGTGTTAGTCTCTAAGCCGGGAAACAAATGGCGAGTATGCATTGATTTCCGGGATCTCAACAAGGCTTGCCCAAAAGATTATTATCCATTACCCAGGATCGATCAATTGGTAGACTCCACTGCTGGATGCGAGTACATCTCTATGCTAGACACTTATCAAGGCTATCATCAGGTTCCCTTAGCTAAAGAAGATCAAGAAAAGGGATGTAGAGGAGACCTGCAAGACATTGAGACTGATCCTGTCCGAGCGCTGAGTCGACGGACGCTGGGGACGTGGCACGCTCCGCTGTCTCCGACTGCTGGTGTAGATCTCCGACGAACCTGCAAAGAAGCCAAGCCGGGAGGGGTTTCCCGGCGACGACCCTTCGACGCTCAAGTCAGGCAATGATGAATGAGAGAGGCAGCGTAACTGTGGCTACAGTGAAGATTGTGCATACCTTCGTCGTCATCTGGGGGTCCTTATATAGGACCCCGGGGAGGCGCGGACACGCTTCTCTATGCATACACGCTTCCCCAAACATACCTTAACAAGCCCTTGTCAGAAAAGTACCTCTGGCGCCATTCCCCAATCGTCCGAGCATATCCCGGATGTGACGGTGGAAGCTTCCACCGTATGATCCTGTGTACGGCTCGACCACCAACCTTTCTGCCTGTCGGCGGCAGACGTCTCAAGGATGATGTTATCCCCTGTCTTCTTTGTCCTATTACGCTTCCTGTCTGTTCCAGGGCCGAGCGGTTCAGTCGCTCGGCGGGCATATCACTTTTGCCTCAGTCGTATGCTCGGATGAGATTGCTCCTGCCTAACTTTGTTGCCTTGTGCCCCGGCCGAACGGACAGCCCGCTCGGCCATGAAACCTTTTTACCTTGAGTATCGGAAACCCGACTCCTAGTCGGGTTATCTTTTATTCAGCTCGGGGGATACACGGCCGGGTCTCAGGCGGCCGGTCGGCCCTTTCCTTCCCGTTGGTCGGGCGGCCGGTCAGGCGGGCGACTGGTCGGCCCTTTCCTTTCGGTCGGTCGGGTCTCAGGGTTGAATCTCTTATCCTATGACCTCCACATGTCATTGACCTTCCGCCGACGAGGGCCCCCCATCCTTATATACAGATCACATGCCTCCCCCTCAAGTCTAGTCGAAGGAGCCGCTAAGTCCGACAGACTGGATTGCCGGTTGGCTGGAGTGACACCACTCTGCCACTTTTTGGAATGTTCCTCCTTACGGTCGCTCGGCCTCTTACCGCCGTTGGCTTTGTTACCGCGTCGACGGTCAACGCTGACGCCTTTCGGATCTCCTCGGGATTCGTGCAAATCCTCTCCATTAAGGCCGAGCACACGCGCTTCGTGCCGTAATAGCGCTCATTAAATGTGCCCCTATGGCATGGTGCCACGTGGCGCCTCCCCTGGCGTCATCGTACGGCTTGACGATGTGTCCGATGGGACATCGGCGGTTTGAAATGAACGGCCCGATGTGGGCCTCGGTTCCTGTGACCTGCATCGGACGGTCAAGGCTGATCGGGCCCAACCTTATAAAGCCGTCACCTTCCTCCTCCGCCACACTTTTGCCTTCGCGTGTCCCTCCGCCTTTCTTCGGTACTTCAGCGTTCCGGCGACTCCGCTTCAGTGTTTTCCGATGATTCCCCGCCGCCTTCCTTCGATCCCCAGCTTCTTCGTAAGGTTCCTCCGCCTTTCCTCTCTGTTTTCCTCGTCTTTTTTGTCGAGTTCTTGTCTTCTGGTCGCTGTCCCTTTCATCATTTCCTTGCTGTGTGTCATTTTCTATTTTCTTGCCTTTTGCTTTCTTGCCCGATCGGACAATGGCCAGTTCTTCACGACCAGCTGACCTCACTTTAGGTCCCTGGTACACCACCATGGAGTCTCGCTTCGATCGGCGTGACGCCAAGGCTTTGCTTGATGGTTATGATATTCCATCCGACTTTGAGCTCATTCTACCCTCACCATCCGCTCGGCCTCACAAGCCGCCGAGCGGAGCCATCTGTTTTTTCCGCGACCAATTCACAGCAGGTCTGCGGTTTCCTCTCCATCCCTTCTTCGCCGATGTTTGCAACTTCTTTGGTCTTCCGCTCGCCCAATTAGTTCCCAATACTTTTCGCCTTTTGTGTGGAATGGTGGTATTGTTCAAGATACACCGCATTCCTCTCCGCCCAGAGATTTTTTATTATTTTTATTATCCTAAGCAGTCCGAGCTGGGTACCTATCTATTCCAGGCTCGGCCCGGTCTAGTCTTTTTTGATAAACTTCCCTCCTCCAATAAACACTAGAAGGAGTACTACTTTTATCTTCATCTCCCCGAGCGGGCTCCCTTCCGAACCAAATGGCAGGTCGGACCGCCTACTTCTCCCAAGCTAAAAAGATTTAAGACCCGACCGGAGTATCTCCAGGCCACGAACATGCTTGCCGGTCTGAAGCTCGATATCAACAAGCTTCTGCCTGAAGGCGTGCTGTATATATTCGGCCTGAGTCCGAGCCGTACTCCACTCCCGAGCAGCTTCGGTAAGAATTTCACTTGCGCATGTACTTTGAGTGCTAACTGATTTTCTTCTTTTTTCTTTGCAGCGAATATTGTCATGGAGTCCGTGATGCTCGGGATTTTGAAGAGGAAAGCTAAGGCGCTTGAGGCGGCAGCCGCCAAGGAGATGGAGCAGCTAGGCATCACTTCGGTGGGCTCTCACGAGGGTGAGAGCGAGACAAACGCGAAGGAGTCGGCCGCTCAGGCCTCCCCCGTGGAGGTGACGGGAGGCGATACTTCAAACAGGGAACCAGCTGTCCAAGAGGAAGGCTCCGCTCGGGAAGGCAAGCGACCGCTCAGACAAAAAAGGCGTCGGACGGAGACACCGTTGCGCTCGGCTACTTTTGCTATTCGTGTATCCGAGTGGGCGGGGTCCGATTCTCGTGGGAAAACTCCAATGGTGGAGGCATTATCCTCCGATCGGACTCCGTCTCAACTAAACTCACCTGCCAACCCTATTGAGGCTGTGCCGATCAGCACTCTTCCACCTGCCTCCCGCCGGGTCCAGCGCTCGGCTATTTTGTCCAAGTTCTCCGCCCCGGCCTCTGCTCCCTCTGCCTCTGCTCACACGACTCCCAGCCGGAGCCGCACCATCAGGGCCACCCTGCACCTTCCCACCGAGGAGCTTTTGCCCGAGTCTGATCGACAGACCGCGCCCGAGCATATGATCACCATGAAGGGGCCCCTCGCCGAGATGTGGGCTGATGCTCGGGCCCGTGTTGCGTTGATTCCACTCGACAACCTAGCCAACAGCTAGATGCAGCAAGCCACTGGGGTGAGTGTATTTACTTCCGAAGTCCTTTACGCCATCTTTCCAATCGGCTATTAATACTCTTGTTTATGTCAGAGATGGGTGGAGGAGATCGTTGTCGCCAATCGACTGGCCATGGTGGACGAAGAGCTGAAGAAGCTGAAGAGTTCATGTGGTCCGTCCTCCCAGGGCCCCTCATATACCGAGCTGCAGAAAGAGCTCACGAAGACCAAAGATTTGTTGGAGGCCGAGCGAAAGAAGACGACCGACCAGGCCCATACTTTGGCCGAACTCGAAAGACAGGTCAAGACACTTGACCGAAAAATAAGCCTAGCCACCGATCAGAAGAAGACGACCATCACCGATCTAGAGAAGAAAAACGTCGAGGCGCGGGGCCTGGAGCAATGAGTTAAAGAGTTGATGGAGCAACTGGACGGCGAGAAGGCGAGTCGCTCGAGGGAGGCGATCAAACATAAGGACAAATTGAAGACCTTGCAGGAGTCTCTTGAAGCTTCCCAAGCTGCCTTCAAGGAGTATTAAGAGGCCGAGCCAGGCTGGGTCGCAGCCCTGAGGCTGCAGCACATCCGCTCGAATGAATTTTCTGAGAAGGTCTGTGAGCGGATGTATACTGCCATTGAGTTGGCCATTGCCGCCACGACGGAATATCTGAAGTCCAAGGGCCAGCTTCCTGACTCTGCTACCATCCCGGCCGAAGACTATGCGGCACTCCTTTCTTCCATCCCGAAGAATGTTTATGATTTCCTTGATTAGTGTTTTTTGTAATCCTTCCGACCGGCTCTGATGGCCCGAATTTTAATGAAGATATGTCGTCCTTTTGTTAGCTTACTCTTTTTTCGTTAAATCGCCAATACCTGTGTCTTCCGAGCGGCGCGCGAACTATGCCATTCGCGTCCCCCACCTTTCCTTCTCGTTAATCATCTCTCGTCCTGCCTCCCTAGCTTTCCAAAGGAATTTTTCACTAAGTATTTTCGATAACTGGGCCGCTCGTCTGAACACACCCACCTCTTTAAATGGAGTTCCCGTTAGATGTTCGCGAAGTACCTTTTGTAACTTGACCTTTTGTAACTTGGCCAATCGTCCGCTCGGCTCACAGGCCAACCTTTTTAGTATCTTCTTGCCGATCGACTCGGAAGGAAGTACGTTATTATTTTCTTCTTGCCCGTAAGAACAAGGCTTGTCGATTGCTGGTGTTTATCACCGAGCCGAAGCCTGCATAACTCGTCCCTTCAAGCAAGACGGTATTCCAGCCGGAGGGTTTATAGTCGCCGGTTCGACTCTAAGATTTAACGTCGCTGCTCGACGGTCTTCAGGTCGGAGGGTTTATAGTCGTCGGTTCGACTCTAAGATTTAACGTCGATGCTCAACGGTCTTCAGGCTGGAGGGTTTATAGTCGCCGGTTTGACTCTAAGATTTAACGTCGCTGCTCGACGGTCTTCAGGCCAGAGGGTTTATAGTCGCCGGTTCGACTCTAAGATTTAACGTCGCTGCTCGACGGTCTTCAGGCCGGAGGGTTTATAGTTGCCGGTTCGACTCTAAGATTTAACGTCGCTGCTCGACGGTCTTCAGGCCGGAGGGTTTATAGTCGCCGATTCGACCCTAAGATTTAACGTCGTTGCTCGACGGTCTTCAGGCTAGAGTGTTTATAATCGCCGGTTCGACTCTAAGATTTAACGTCGCTGCTCGACGGTCTTCAACAATGAACTTACAGCTCGGACAATATACACCCGGCCGAACGGCACGGGGTCTTCGCCATCGAGCCTGTGGCTCGGATAATATACGTCAGGCTGAACGGCATGGGGTCTTCGCCATCGAGCCTGTGGCTCGGATAATATACGTCAGGCTGAACGGCATGGGGTCTTCGCCATCGAGCCTGTGGCTCGGATAATATACGCCTGGACAAACGAAACGGGGTCTTCGCCATGCCTTCGTACAGTCACCCGCTGGGTGTGCAATGCTCATGTCTTTGATTTGTTCTTATAACTTTCATTCCTGCAGCCAAAAGATAGATTCGAATGGAATATTCATGAAATATATTACATCAGCGCACCTTTCATCCGGCCCGATAAGGCTGGAGGTGGTTTGCACTCCATGGTCTCTCTAGCCGCCATCCGTCCTCATCCTCCAAGTAGTAGGCTCCCGATCGGAGCTTCTCGACGACTTTGAAGGGTCCTGCCTAGGGAGCCTCCAGCTTGCCTACGTCTCCGACTGGCTTTACTTTCTTCCAGACCAAGTCACCCACCTGGAATGCTCGGGGAATCACGCGGCGGTTGTAGTTCTGCTTCATTCTTTGCCGGTAGGCTATCAGCCAGACGGACGCTTTAGCTCGCTCCTCGTCGATCAAGTCCAATTCTAGTTGCCTCCGTTCGGAATTATCCTAGTCGTAGTTTTGGATCCGGGCGGACTCTATGCCGACTTCGAATGGGACGACCGCCTCGCCTCCATATGCAACACCCACTAAGCTTTTAAGATAAATAAGAGAATGATGAATTTTGCCTTAGAAAAATAATAAGAAGTGAGTTGAAGCAAAAAGAAATAAAATGAAATAAAAAGAAGAGGAGGTCAAGGATTGAACCTTGAACCACTTATATTATAATTTATAGAATTAATTAGTAGAAACCAATTGAGATAGAGAGAAGATATTGATAGCAAGGAAAGGGAATGCATGATAAAGATAGGAGTAAAAGATCTAAGAAGAGAAAGCAAGACAAGAGCAAGAGAAAGGCAACTTGCCTTCCTCCCTTCCTCTCTCTTTTCCCTCTCTTGCCGTGACCTTAAATGGAGAATTAAGGGGATTCATTCCCCCTTGTTTTATCATGAATGATGAGAATAAATTAGAAAATAAAATAAATAAAAGAAAATAGAAAAAGGCTAAGGGAGAAGGAAAGCAAAAACTAATTTTGCTACCTCTTCCCCCTTAACATAAAAGAGAGTGTGTAAAGGGAAAATTCTATTTTTCTCTAATTTCTCTCATTCTCTCCTCTCCCTCACCGAAACCTAAGTCCCCTCTCCTCCATCTTTGTCCCCAAGCCAAGGTTTTCTCCTAAGAAAGCCTAAGATACAAGGAGGACTTAGCAAGGGAATCAAGGAAAGGGAACTAGAAGAAGAGGCTACTTCTTCCATCACCACACCTTAGATCCACAAGAGAAAAGTATGTAAGCTTCCCCTCACCTGTGGTACAAGGCGTTTTATGTGCTTTTCAGATTTTATGAGGATTAGAAAACCTAGAATAGAATTTAAGAAAATTCGGCTAAAGAAGAGTTTTCAAATCTAGGAAGGTTTAAACATGTCATCATTTCATGATATTTTTTCTATGCTATGTAGGAAGTTTTTCCTTCATGTTTTTATACCTATATGATGCTTGGTCAGAGGAGTACCTAACCCTAGAATTTCGGCCAAAAATATTTTAAAGAGGTTAGGGAAATCATTGTTTAACCAAACTAGTACAAGATTTCCTCCATGAATTACTAAGGGTCTTTTATTGGTTTTTCTTGCTTGAAAGTTACTTGGAACCAAAAGAAATCCACTCATATGTTTCGGCCAAGAAAGAGCTTAGGGTTAGGAAGACCTTTAAATTTAAGTAACCACGTTTATATGATAGAATATAGAGTTCTCTTAAAGAATTGCATTTTGAATATTGCTAGAAATTCATGAACTCTTCATTTAAGATTTTCGGCCATGATAAGATGAATAGCTTAGAAAAGCTTAAACAAAATTTTAACATGCTCAAGACCTCTGTGATATTAAGATATGAAAGTTATTTAATGCTCTCATGCTTAATTAGGGTATAGAGAATTTAGTTACATGATATATGACATGTAAGATCACAAGGGTCCTAGCTTGTTTATGAACCAAGTTTGTATATGATGTTCTTAGCAATTTTTTCCATGAAACTTACTTAGGTTTTCCATGCTTTAGGCCACTTAAAACCTAGTTTAGAGATTGGTAGGTTTCGGCCATGAGGAAAAATAAAAGAAAAAGGAAAGAAACCTAGGAAGCCTAAGACACAATTCACATGTATGTTTATTATGCTTGTCTTTATATATGCTATGGAACTTGTATGACTTCCTATGCTTTTAGGCTATTTGAAGCCAATTTAACCACTGATGAGTCTCGGCCAAGTAGGGTTTAAATGACCTAGAGGCCTTAGAATTGAAACAAATTGTGTTAAAAATGCTTCTTATGGAAATATGATAATATGTTGATTGTGTCACATGCTTGTATAATTTTTCCATGACCTAAATGGACCATTGTATGTTTCGGCCATGAAGGGATAGATGCCCTAGAAACCCTAGAACAAAAATTAAATATGCTCATGTCACTCTACATGAAATATGATAAGTAGAAAGTCAAAGTTCTCATGCTATATGTTGTTTAATGACCTAAAATGAGGCTAGGGTAAGTTCGGCCATACCCATTGTATAATGCCTTATTATGAATTTATACATGATGTTAGTTCAAGTTCACATGCTTGTATGCTTTCTTTTAGCCCTAATGAATACTTGTTAAATTTCGGCCATGACATATGTTAAGGGCTTGAAGAACTTAGGAACTAGCTCAAATATGCTTACTATGTTACTTGGAAAAAAATGCTATAAAGATGGTTTAAGGTTTCCATGCTTTCATGACATTTGGGACCTTGTTTCACATCTGATAGGGTTCAGCCACATGAAGTTTAGGGACTTGGAGAACTTAGAAACCAAGTTAATCATGCTTATAATGCTTCCTATGAAATTGATGTGATGATAATTTAGGTTCCACATGCTTGGAGGTTGTTTTTACCTAAATTGAGATCTAAGGGGGGGTTTGGCCATGATAAGAACCCAAGGGATTAGGAAGCTTAGAACCCAAGCTAACTATGTTACCATGTTTCTTATGATAGTATGATCACATGATACACCCTTATGCTTAAACATGTATGCTTGTGATTTATACTTTCCATGATATGATATGTGCTTAGAAATATGCATGCTTTGATGATATGCTATGTGCTTAAAATATGCATGCTTTCATGATATGCTATGTGGATAGAAATATGCATGCTTTGATGATATGCTATGTGCTTAAAATATGCATGCTTTCATGATATGCTATGTGGATAGAAATATGCATGCTTTGATGATATGCTATGTGCTAAAAATATGCATGCTTTCATGATATGCTATGTGGATAGAAATATGCATGCTTTGATGATATGCTATGTGCTTAAAATATGCATGCTCTCATGATATGCTATGTGGTGAAAATATGCATGCTTTTATGACATGATGTATGCCTAAGTGATGCATACTTTTTATGACATGATGTATGCCTAAGTGATGCATACTTTTTATGACATGATGTATGCCTAAGTGATGCATACTATTTATGATATGATGTATGCCTAAGTGATGCATACTTTTATGACATAACGTATGCCTAAGTGATGCATACTTCTATGATATGCTATGTGACTAAATGATGCATTTTTATACATGCTACTTTACTTTGTAAGGCTTGTACCAAGGGTGGGCTCCTAATTAGTCCCTAGGCCTTTGGCTGTGTGATCCAGGCTAGTAAAAACAAAGGGATGGGCTCCTTAGTACGCCCCTAGGTCTATGGCTGTGTGATCTTGACCTAGTTCCTAGTATGATTCAAGACTTGCTACCTTGGATATACTTAGGAAGCGCGCATATCTACGTGATTTATCTATGTGTGGTACAAGACGGGGCCCTGATTATGTTGATATTATGTTCAAGTATATATGTAAGAAGAAATGGTTTTAAAGATCATGAGACATACACATGTTTTTCGGATACATGTTTTCAAATCATATTGCATATACTTTATGATCATGTTGTGATGATGCTATGATTTATGATATGCCATGATTAGATATGATTATGTTATGTTTCATGCTATGCTTGAAGAGCTTGATATGCCATGCCACCTTATGATGATACTATGATATGCCATGATTAGATATGATTATGTTATATTTCATGCTATGCGTTAAGAGATGATATGCCATGACTAGTTATGATTTTGTTATGTTGCATGATATGCTTAAAGAGTATGATATGTTATGTCATGACTAGTTGAGATCATGTTGAGACATTCTTTGATCATGTGATGATTTTTGGTTTTAGTGAGTAGGAAAGGAACTTACTGAGCCATGAGTGCTCATATCTTACTTTCCTTGTACCACAGATAAAGGAAAAAGCTGGATGAGCTAAAGGAGCAGCAGGAGAGGCAAGGAGATGTGTGTGGCAGTGGCTAGGCAACCAAATAAGAACCTGCTTTAAAAACTTTTAAAGAACTATGCTTTGGTATCATGAATTGTAGTACCGTATGTGTGAATTGATGTTATGTTTCTACTAATTTTGATATCATGTTATTGATGCCATGATAGTGTAGTTCGGATTTGATGAAAAGAAAAACAAAAGAAAAGTTTTATTAAACTAAGAAAATCATTTTAAGTCTTCCGCTGTTTTTAAAAAGAAAAATTTGTACATAGAGTATCGTAGCCCCGTCCCTTAGGGTTAGCAGGGAGGGCGGGCGTTACACCATACACCAGGTGGAACGGTGTTACTCTCGTTCCCTCCTTAAGGGTCGTGCGGATGGCCCATAGGACTCCGGGCAGCTCGTCCACCTAGCTTCCTCCCATGTGGTCGAGTCGAGCTCGGAGAATTCGAAGGATCTCCCGGTTGGCTACTTCGGCTTGACCGTTACTTTGGGGATACGCCACAGACGTGAAGTGCTGCTCAATGCCATATCCCTTGCACCATTTCTCGAGCTGCTTTCCGACGAACTGTCGCCCGTTGTCCGACACGAGCCGACGCGGAATGTCGAACCGACAGATAATGTGTTGCCAGATGAATTTCTTGACCATCTGCTCGGTTATCTTGGCCAATGGCTCAGCCTCCACCCATTTGGAGAAGTAATCGACTGCCACCAATAGGAACTTCCGTTGTTCGGTCGCCATAGGGAAAGGTCCTACAATGTCCATGCCCCACTGGTCGAACGGGTAGGACACTGTGGATGCTTTCATTTCCTCCGACGGCCTATGAGAACAACTGTGGTACTTCTGATAAGAGAGGTATGTTGCGACGGTCCGAGCGGCGTCCTCATGTAGAGTTGGCCAGAAGTATCCGGCCAGCAAGATCTTCCTAGCCAAAGACCGGCCGCCCGGATGACCTCCGCAAGATCCTTGGTGCACCTCCTGGAGAATGTACTCGGCGTCTTCCGAACTGACACACTTCAGCAGAGGTCGGGAGAACGCTTTTTTATAAAGTTGATCTCCGATGAGCGTGAATCGGTCGGCTCTCCTCCTCAGTAGCTGGGCTTCCTTCCGATCGGATGGCGTGGCACTTGAGTGCAGAAACTCCATGATGGCTATTCTCCAATCGCTCAGGAATGTGAGGCCTTCCATCCGGTCCACGTGCGCTACCAAGGATACTTGCTCGATTGGTTGCTGGATGACGACCAGTGATATCGAGCTTGCGAGCTTGGCTAATTCATCTGCCGCCTGATTCTTCGCTTGAGGTATCTTCTGGACCACCACCTCGGTGAAGCTGGTCTTGAGTTTTTCAAAGGCCTCCGCGTACAGCTTGAGTCTTGCATTGTTTATCTCGAAGGCACCCATGAGTTGTTGAGCGGCTAGTTGGGAATCTGAGTGGATCACCACCCTGCTGTCTCCAACATGTCGTGTGGCCTGCAGTCCGGCTATGAGGGCTTCGTACTTTGCCTCATTATTTGTTGCTCGATAGTCCAGCCAGACGGACAAATGCATCCGTTCTCCCTGAGGCAAAAGTAGCAGGATCCCAGTTCCGCTTCCGAGCCGAGTGGACGATCTGTCCACATATATTTTCCATGTAGCTCCGGGCTCAGGCTTTTGTACCTCAGTCACAAAATCTACCAAGGACTGTGCTTTGATCGCCGAGCGGGGTTGGTATTGGATGTCAAATTCGCTCAGCTCCGTTGTCCACTTGATGAGTCGTCCGGATGCTTCAGGGTTCAGGAGTACCCTTCCCAGCGGGCTATTCATCATCACAATAATGATGTGCGCCAAAAAGTAAGGGCACAACCTCCGAGCGGCAAGGACCAAGGCGAAAGCCAACTTCTCAAGATCGGTGTAGTGAGATTCAGCATCCTTTAAGATATGGCTTAAAAAGTACACAGGCTATTCTTCGCCGCTCGGCCTCACTAATGCTGAGCCCATAGCATGCTTAGTTGAAGATAAATAAATGCGGAGTGGCTCACCTACGACCGATTTTGCCAACACGGGTAAGGAATTTAGGTAAGTCTTCAGTTCCTCGAATGTCCGATCGCACTCCTCGTCCCATTGAAACTTGGTAGCTTTATGCAGAATCTTGAAGAACGGCAGGCTCCGGTCGACGGTCTTAGAGATAAACCTTGACAGCGCCGTTATCCGACTAGTGAGACGCTGTACCTCTCAAAGATTTCTGGGAGGCGGCATGTCTTGCAATGCCTTTATCTTGCTGGGGTTCTCCTCTATGCCCTGCTCGGTCACGATGTAACCTAGGAAGCGCCCGCCTTTTGCTCCGAACAGACACTTCTGAGGGTTAAGCTTGACTCCGTATCTTCTTAATGTTTGGAAGGTCTCCTCCATATCCGTATAGAGATCCGCCGCCCAGAAGGACTTGATAAGTATGTCATCCACATACACTTCCAAGTTATGTCCGATCTGCTCCCTGAATACTTTGTTCATCAAACGCTGGTAGGTAGCTCCTGCATTCTTCAGCTCGAACGGCATTACATTGTAGCAGTAGGTGTCGTCCGCCGTGACGAAGCTGACCTTTTCCTGGTCTTCTCGAGTGAGCGGCACTTGATGGTAGCCTTGGTATGCATCTAGCATGCATATCAGCTCGCACCCGGACGTGGAGTCTACCAGTTGATCGATCCGGGGCAGGGGGTAGAAGTCCTTCGGGCACGCTTTGTTTAAGTCCCGGAAATAGATGCAGACTCTCCACTTGTTGCCCGGCTTGGAGACCAGGACCACATTTGCGAGCCAACTCGGGAATTGTACTTCCCTTATGTGGTCGGCCTCCAGAAGCTTCTCTACCTCCGCCCGGATAATTACATTCTGCTCCGCGCTGAAGTCCCTCTTCCTTTGCTTCACCGGCCGAGCGTCTGGCTTGACGTGAAGCTCGTGCTGCGCTACGCTTGGCGAGACCCCCGGCAGCTCATGGGTCGACCAAGCGAAGACGTCGCAGTTTCGCTGGAGGCACTTGATCAACTTTTCCTTCTGCTTCTCCTCCAGGTCGGATGCTATGAAGGTGGTGGCCTCCGGTCGGGAAGAGTCAATTTGTACCTCCTCCTTTTCTTTGTAAACCAAAGAAGGTGGTTTTTCAGTTATAGCATTACCTCGACTCGCGACACTTTCCGAGTGGACTTGGCTTCAGCTCGGACCATCTCCACATAGCATCTTCGAGCTGCCAGCTGGTCTCCCCGCACCTCCCCTACTTGATCTTCCACCGGGAACTTGATCTTCTGGTAGAAGGTAGAGACGACCGCCTGGAACTCGATGAGAGCCGGTCGCCCCAAGATAACGTTGTATGCAGAAGGAGCATCAACCACGATGAAGTTGGTGGTCCTTGTCCTTCTGAGCGGCTCCTCTCCCAACGAAATAGCCAGCCAGACCTGGCCGACCGGCAAGACTTCGTTCCCAATGAACCCGTAGAGGGGGTTGTCATTGGCAGTAGCTCAGCTCGGTAGATTTGCAGTTGGTCGAAGGCCTTCTTAAATATTATGTTGACCGAGCTGCCTGTGTCAATAAAAATGTGGTGAATAGTATAGTTGGCTATTACCGCTCGAATGATCAGGGCGTCATCGTGTGGGACTTCGACTCCCTCGAGGTCCCTAGGCCCGAAGCTGATCTCGGGTCCGCTCGCCCTCCCCTGGCTACAGCTGACCGCATGTATCCTCAACTGCCTTGCGTGTGCCTTTCTGGCTCTATTGGAGTCTCCCCGTGTCGGGCCTCCGGCGATGATGTTTATCTCACCTCTGGATGTGTTGCCCCTATTCTCCTCCTCCCGAGCGGATGGTCGAGGTCGTTCATGCTGTAACGCCCCGCCCCTCCTACTAAGGAGACGGGGGTTACTTACACATACATATACATACCTACTTACTACAGCGGAAGTCTTATTTATAAAAATTAGAAACATTTCTTTTTTTTTTCCTATATGAATCAATATGACTAATCACCTGGACATATAGAAATCACATAGCATACTTAACATGATTTGTAAGTCATAATGCCCAAACACAAAATTTAATGTCATGGAGTCATAAAGTAGTAACATAACTAGGCATGGTTCTTATTAAACAAAAAGCAGGTCTTTCTCCTTTAGCCAGGACACTACCACACACATCCTTCCAGCCCCTCCTGCTGCTCCCCTAGTTCATCCATTCCTTGCCTTTATCTGTAGTACAAGAAAGTAAGCTGTGAGCACTCATGGCTCAGTAAGTTCCTTTCCTACTCACAAAAATCGTATGACATATATCAAAATCACAAGACATAACACATGAAGGCAATTCATTATATCATGCAGCATATCATAGCATATCATAACATAAGCGTAAAGTAGCATGGCCTAACATAACAAAATCATCAATTTCACCCTGACATATCATAACATCATCATAAATATCATGGCATAATCATAAGGTATATGCAAGGTAAATTCCTAACCATGTATCATGAAAACATATGCAATATGTCCTTTGAAAACTTATAATATACATACTTAAACATAATCTTAACATGATTAGGGCCCTGACTTGTACCACATACATAAATGTGCGCGTCCTATGTAGGTCCAAGGCAGCAAGTCTTGAACCCTACAAGGCATACATACTAGGCTCGTTTCTTAGTCCATCGACCTAGGGGCACTTAGGAGCCCATCCCTAACGAGGCCCGTTTCTTAGTCCATCGACCCCGGGGTGCTTATGGAGCCCACCCTTGGTACAAGCCATACATAAAGTAAAATAGCATGTTCTTACATATCATGGTTCTTATCTCTTCTTGTACATCGTGTCACTTATCATATCATACCATATAGACTTTTGGGCACACAGCTCATCATAATGGTATGTAAAGATTTGGGCACACAACACATCATATATTTTATGCATAAATTGGGCACACAGCACATTATATATTTCATGCATAAATTGGGCACACAGTACATCATATATTTCATACATAAATTTGGGCACACAGCACATCATATATTTCATGCATAAATTGGGCACACAGCACATCATATCCTTCATGCATAAATTTGCACATAGCTTCATCATAAATAATACACACCATAGCATAAGGGTTTCCATCATGTATAGATCATAAGTGTGCATAATTAAACATAGAAGCATGGAAATCTTACAATCATGGCATATAAGATACATGGAAAACATAATTCGATCTCTAACCCTAATATCTCTTTGTGGCCGAACCATATAGGTTAGGTTTATGGTGAAAACTTCATCCCAACATGTGAACCCTAAGCAAGCATCACTTCTTATACCATAAGAACTATCATGAGAAAGTTTAGGTAGAGTTCTAGGTTACTTAGACTTACAACTTATCATGGCCGAACCTTATCAAGCATACATTGGGTTAAAGACTATCATTCAAGCTTGTGAACCCTAAACAACTTTTATAGCAAACATTTCAAGGAATAATATGAGCATGGTTGAGTTAGGTTCTAAGTTTCCTAAGTCCTTCATCATGTATTGGCCGAAACTTGTAGGGTTTGAAATTAGGGTTCAAGTGCCCTAAAAACATGAGAACCTTAAACAACCTTCATAGAAAATATATCAAGGAATAACATGAGCATAGTTGAGCTAGGTTCTAAGCTCCCTAAGCCCTAGATCTTGATGTGGCCGAAACATGTAGGGTTTAGAATTAGGGTTCAAGTGCCCTAAAAACATGAGAATCTTAAATAACTTTCATAGCAAAAATATCAAGAAATAACATGAGCATAGTTGAGTTAGGTTCTAGGTTCCCTAAGTCCTTCATCATGACATGGCCGAATACTATAGGACTAAAAATTTAGGTTCAAGTGTCCTAAAAGCATAGAAACCTTAAACAACTTTCATAGCATATATATCAAGGAATAACATGAGCATAGTTGGGTTAGGTTCTAAGTTCCCTAAACCCTAGGTCTTGATGTGGCTGAAACATGTAGGGTTTAAAATTAGGGTTCAAGTGACCTAAAAACATGAGAACCTTAACAACTTTCATAGAAAAAATATTAAGGAATAACATGACCATAATTGAGTTAGGTTCTAAGTTTCCTAAGTTATACATCATGTAATGGACGAATACTATAGGACTAAAAATTTAGGTTCAAGTGTCCTAAAAGCATGGAAATCTTAAACAACTTTCATAGCATATATATCAAGGAGTAACATGAGCATAGTTGAGTTAGGTTCTAAGTTCCCTAAGTCCTAAATCATGAAGTGGCCGAATGTTATAGAGCATGAATTTAAATTTCCTTACAACAATAAACATGAGCCCACTAGATTAGCTACATGTCATTTCATCAAGGAGATCATGAGCATCTTAGATTTTGCTTTAAATTCTCCTAGGCTTTTAAAAAAAATCCAACATAACCGAACCTTCATGGACATGAATAGAGTTTAACTAAACATATAATCATGGCATATCATAATAGTTTCATGACTTATCTTAAGGAGATCTTGGCATACTTAGTTTTAACTTAAAGCTCTCCTAGGCCCTTAGTTTTTACCATGGCCGAATACTCATGGATCTAGGTTTTACCAAACATTTTTAACATTGATAAATCCTTACCATAAAATACATGCTACAAGAGAAATATTTAAACATATTAAATCTAGATCCTTTCATTCTCTATATCCTTCCTTTGATCTTATCTTGGTTAGAATTCCTTCATGATGTTTTCTTAGCTTTCTCTTTCTTTTTTTATATGCAACCGAATCTTCATAGCAAAATAAGAGCTATTGTACCACAGGTGAGGGGAACTTACATCCTTTCGCTTGTGGTTTTCCTTAGAGAAAAAGGTGTTCTAGTGATAAGGAAGGTGGAAGCTTCTTCTTCTTGTATCTTCTCTTGTTTCCTTTTCTTGTAAGGGCTAGAACTTGAAGTTTCCTTCTCGGTAATTAGCTTTCTTGGAGAAGAACTTAACTTAGAAATTGGTATGAGGAGAGGAAAGGAGTTTCTTGGTTCAGTGAGAATGGAGAAGGAAGAAAGAGGAAGAAGAAAATGAATTAAATCCCTTTGTTTTCTTCTCTAATCCTATTTATCCCTTGCCAATGAGACATGTCCCCATTCTTTCCCCCAACTCCTCTTTTCCCTCACTCCATTAATTCCCACGAAAAATAGAGAGGGGAAGGGAAGTAATCAATCCTTCTTTTGCTTGCTCCCTTTTCTTAACCAAAAGGGAAGAGGAGGTAAGCAACTTGGTTTTCTCTTGCTCTTTTGCTTAGTTTTCTTTTCTCCTTTAACTAAATTTTTCATTCCTTTCATTCCAATTATTTCTTCTTATCCTAATGGTTATCATTCATAAATCTATCTCCATCATTTGTGGGAGGTTCAAGGTTCAATCATTGACCTCACCTCTTCTTATTCTATATTTCTTCTCTTTGTTTTTATTTTCCTTTTTCTCTTATTCTTTTCATTTCTATGCTCTAAAGAAAAAAATAATATTCATACACCTATCTTATAATTTCATGGGTGTTACACATGCAACGCCTGATGGTGGGCTCCGGGCTGTTGACGATGCTGCCGCTCGGGGGATCTCCTTTCTATCCTTTGAATGGGGTTCCATTGTCGATGTCGCCGATCTGGTGAAGGTGATCGGCGACAGTAGCTCCTTGGCATGGGATGAGCGATGGGGGGAGGCTCCGACAGTCGCGGGTGTTGTGAGTAGCTGACTGATGGAGCGAACAAAACATTGGGGTCCATACCTTCCCCTTAGGCTTGGGCCAATCAGCCGCGACTTGCTGGACGGCGTGCGGCTGAGTGTGCTGATGAGGACGGGTGGCTTCAGCTCGCGGTCCTCTGGGGGCTGATGACTGACGGGCTGCTTCCGCTCGGCGGAAGCTAGTTGGTCTTTCTGGGCTTCCTTTCTTCTCGCCGCCTAGGCTTCCTCCACATTGATGTATTCGTTGGCCTTATGCAACATATGGTCGTAGCCCGGGGCGGCTTTCGGATGAGCGAGCGGAAGAAGTCACCATCCACGAGTCCTTGCGTGAACACGTTCATCATTGTTTCCGAGGTGACCATTGGAATGTCCATGGCCACCTGATTGAAGCGTTAGATGTAAGCTCAGAGAGACTCCCTCGTGCCTTGCTTGAAGGCGAATAGATTGACGCTAGTCTTTTGGTGGTGCCTGCTGCTAGCAAAATGGTGGAGGAACGCCGTTCGGAATTCCTTAAAGTTGGTGATAGATCCGTCCAGCAGCCTCCGGAACCACCGATGCGTCGATCCTGAAAGGGTGTTGAGGAACACTCGGCACTTCACACCATCTGTATATTGAAGCAGAGTGGCAGTGCTGTCGAACTACCCAGATGGTCGTCTGGGTCGGTTGTCCCGTTATATTCCCCGATCGCAGGGGGCACATAATGCTTCGGCAGTGGATCACGCAGGATGGCATCTGAAAACTGCTGGTTGATCCGCTCGGGTGACGCGTCCGTTCGGGGCGCCTTTCCTTTTCTGACGTCCTGGATGGGTGCTTCGTTCGATGAAGATTCCTTGTCTTGATTAGCTTGCACTACCTCCGAGAGCGTCTAGAACAGAGCCCGATGAAAAGGTATCAGGGCGGGCGGCGCCCCCATCTTGGTGCCGGCCGGTCCCTTATTTTGCCCTCATATTGAGAGCTGCTCCTGCCTGTCTTCGGGTAGTGCTCGGCCGCCCGAGGCTGATGTCACCTGCTGCGCTACCCGCTCGGCCTGAGCTTTCTGCTGCTGCTCCACGATTTTTATTGCTCGCGCCTGGATGAGTGCTTCGAGCTCCTCAGGAGAGAGCGTTACCAGAAGTTGACGTCTAGCTTCTTCCATCTTCTAGGCTCGGATTCAGGTGCGTTCCCACAGACGGCGCTAATTTGATCCTGTCCGAGCGCTGAGTCGACGGACGCTGGGGACGTGGCACGCTCCGCTTTCTCCGACTGTTGGTGTAAATCTCCGGTGAACCTGCAAAAAAGCCGAGCTGGGAGGGGTTTCCCGGTGACGACCCTCTGACACTCAAGTCAGGCAACGAGGAATGAGAGAGGCAGCGTAACTGTGGCTACAGTGAAAATTGTGCATATCTCCGTCGTCGTCTGGGGTCCTTATATAGGACCCCGGGGAGGCGTAGGCATGCTTCTCTATGCGTGCACGCTTCCCCAAACATACCTTAATGAGCCCCTGTCAGAAAATTACCTCTGGCGCCATTCCGCAATCGTCCGAGCATATCCTGGATGTGACGGTGGAAGCTTCCACCGTATGATCCTGTGTACGGCTCGGCCGCCAACCTTGTTGCCTGTCGGCGGCAGATGACTCGAGGATGATGTTATCCCCTGTCTTCTTTGTCCTATTGCGCTTCCTGTCTATTCCAGGGCCGAGCAGTTCGGCCGCTCGGTGGGCATATCACTTTTGCCTCAGTCGTATGCTCGGATGAGATTGCTCCTGCCTGACTTTGTTGCCTTGTGCCCCGGCCGAACGGACAGCCCGCTCAGCCATGAAGCCTATTTACCTTGAGGATTGGAAACCCGACTCCTAGTCGGGTTGTCTTTTATTCGGCTCGGGGGATACACGGTCGGGTCTCAGGCGGCCGGTCGGCCCTTTCCTTCTGGTCGGTCGGGCAGCCGGTCAGCCCTTTCCTTCTGGTCGGTCGGGTCTCAGGGTTGAATCTCTTAACCTTTGACCTCCGCGTGTCATTGACCTTCCACCGACGAGGGCCCCCCCATCCTTATATCCGGATCAGAGACAATATGGGCTCAAGTTAAATCCAAGCAAATGTTTATTCGGAGCGAAAGGGGGAAAATTCCTGGGGTATATGGTGTCCGAGCGAGGAATAGAAGCCAACCCGAGCAAAGTCAAGGCACTTCAGAACATAGAGCCTTCGCGCAACATGAGAGAAGCTCAAAGACTGACTGGCCGGATTACAGCCCTATCTAGGTTCATTTCCAAGTCGGCCGATCGTAGCATCCATTTCTTTAAAATACTCAGGAAGGCAAACAAATTTCAATGGAACAAAGAATGTGATAAGGCTTTCCAAGAGTTAAAAGATTATTTGTCTACTCTTCCTATATTAGCTAAGCCTATAGTAGGAGAGACCCTCTGGGTATATTTGTCGGCTAATGAAAACGCTGTACGCTCTGTATTAGTTAGAAAAGAAGGAAAGGAACAACAACCTGTATATTTCTCTAGCCATTTATTAAAAGGAGCTGAGTGTAGATATGCTACACTAGAAAAGTTGGCTTATGCACTAGTATTGACTGCTCGGAGGTTGCGCCCATATTTCTTAGCACATGAAATTATTGTATTAACCAACAGTACTCTCGGACGGGTGTTACTCAACCCAGAGGCATCAGGTCGGCTGATCAAATGGACAACTGAACTTGGTGAATATGACATACAATATCAACCTCGCTCAGCCATTAAGGCATAAGCTTTAGCAGATTTCATTATAGAAGTTCAAGGTCCCGAGGAAGAAAACATCTGGAAAGTTTATGCGGATGGCTCCTCAACTAGACAGGGCAGTGGAATTGGTGTTCTTCTTATATCTCCAAGGGAAGACAGACTTCAACTCTCTATCAGATTGAATTACAGAGCTACTAACAATGAAGTAGAATATGAAGCCTTGATAGCTGGATTGCAGGCCGCTCGGTATATAGGGGCAGTTCGAGTCCTCATCTATTCTGATTCTCAATTGGCAGCCCAACAACTATCAGGTAATTTTGAAATTAATAATAACAGGCTCAAGTTATATGCTGAGGCATTTGATAAGTTGAAGTCTCAGTTTCAAGAAGTAAATATACAAAAAGTTCCTCGATCTGAGAATCAGGTAGCAGATGAATTGGCTACGTTGGCCTCTGCTATAGTACCATGGAGTCTAGATCGGCCCGTAGAACAAACTCTGTTAATATCCTGTATCGAAAGACAAGTTGACACGGAAATTCAAGGTGACTGGAGGGCTCAAATCATATTGTATTTACAGCAAAGTATTCTTCCAAGTAATACAGAACAGGCAAGGGTATTTAAGAAGAGAGCTGCTCAGTACACTATGGTAGGAGAACAGTTATATAAAAGAGCTTTTTCTAGACCTATGCTCAAGTGTATCGGCACAGAAGATATACAATTTATTTTACAAGAGGTTCATCGAGGTTCATGTGGTAGTCATGTGGGGGGGAGATCCTTGGCCCGTAAAACTTATTAGTAGGATATTTTTGGCCATACTCTACACGAGTATGCCAGCAAGTTGGTAAGAACTTGTATGTCTTGCCAGAAACATCAAAATATTTCGCATCATCCCACACAGTTGTTGAGAACCTCTATAGCCTCATGACCCTTCGATCAATGGGGTATGGACATAGTAGGCCCATTTCCTATGGCGACTGCACAAAGAAGGTTTTTATTGGTAGTAGTGGATTATTTTTCCAAATGGGTAGAAGTAGAACCACTTGCCCGGATTACTGAAGATACAGTTATTAAATTTCTGTGGAAAAATATCATATGCAGATTTGGCATTCCTCATAAATTAGTCTCTGATAATGGAAGGCAATTTCAAGGGGATAGAATCTTAGCTTGGTGCAAAAGTTATGGTATTATTCAGGCCTTCACCTCTGTAGCTTATCCGCAAAGTAATGGTCAAGCAGAAGAAACCAATAGAGAAATTATAAGGGGTTTAAAAACCAAACTGGATCATGTTAGAGGTAGCTGGGTAGATGAATTACCCAGTGTTCTTTGGGCATATCGTACTACACCTCGAGAAGCTACAGGAATCACTCCCTTTCAATTAGTTTATGGGGGAGAAGCAATAATTCCCATTGAGGTGGGAGTAGAATCTGACAGAAGGAAATTATATGATACAGACAATGAAGGTCGAAGACTCATGGAGCTAGACTTGATAGAGGAAGTTAGAGATAAAGCTGCTACTCGTCTCGTATCATACCGACAACGAATGAGGTAAAATTATAACAAAAGGGTCATCCCCAGATTCTTCCAAGTAGGAGATTTAGTATGGAAGCGTATTAAACCTGTCGGGGATGTCAGTAAGTTGGCACCACAGTGGGGAGGACCCTACAAAGTGGTGGAAAAGCTCGCATCAGGTTCATATTATCTTCAAGATACTTAAGGAAGAATTTTGGAACGTCCCTGGAGTGCAAATCATTTACAACCTTACCGGACCTAACAAGATCATGCCACTTAAGAATACGTCAGAAGGAACAAATCATAATTATCTGAAGTAAGTTCCCAGTAAGATGAAGACAAGTATTCTAACAGTTTATGTACTCCATTTCTTTCAATAAATGCAATGCAAGACAAATATTACCACAGAAATAAATGTGGTTCATACAGATTGACAAGTATTGGCAGAACTTTCATAATCTATTTTCGAGCAATCAACAGTGGGGAATTATAAAGACCTATTCAGCTCCCCTAAGAAAAATCCAGAAATTTTAAAACCATCACAAGGTCAGTACAAACATCATAATTTGGTATAAGAACATAGTCGATCGGGAAATCTCATGAAGTAACTCGGACGGGTCTTCATGGGAGGAACCGGAGACTTTAAACTATCACAGAACATAGTCTCATGAAGTAACTCGGACGGATCTTCATGGGAGGAACCGGAGACTCTAAACTATCAAAGAATATAGTCGATCAGGAAATCTCATAAAGTAACTCGGGCGGGTCTTCATGGGAGGAACCGAAAACTCTAAACTATCGCAGAACATAGTCGATCGGGAAATCTCATGAAGTAACTCGGACGGGTCTTCATGGGAGGAACTGGAGACTTTAAACTATCACAGAACATAGTCTCATGAAGTAACTCGGACGGGTCTTCATGGGAGGAACCGGAGACTCTAAACTATCAAAGAATATAGTCGATCGGGAAATCTCATGAAGTAACTCGGACGGGTCTTCATGGGAGGAATCGGAGACTCTAAACTATCGCAGAACATAGTCGATCGAGAAATCTCATGATGTAACTCGAACGGATCTTCATGGGAGGAACTGGAGACTTTAAACTATCACAGAATATAGTCGATCGGGAAATCTCATGAAGTAATTCGGACGGGTCTTCATGGGAGGAATCAGAGACTCTAAACTATCGTAAAACATAGTCGATCAGGAAATCTCATGAAGTAACTCGGACGGGTCTTCATGGGAGGAACCGAAGACTTTAAACTATCACAGAACATAGTCGATCGGGAAATCTCATGAAGTAACTCGGACGGGTCTTCATGGGAGGAACCGGAGACTTTAAACTATCACAGAACATAGTCGATCGGGAAATCTCATGAAGTAACTCGGACGGGTCTTCATGGGAGGAACCGGAGACTCTAAACTATCACAGAACATAGTCGATCAGGAAATCTCATGAAGTAACTCGGACGGGTCTTCATGTGAGGAACCGGAGACTTTAAACTATCACAAAACATAGTCGATTGGGAAATCTCATGAAGTAACTCGGACGGGTCTTCATGGGAGGAACCGGAGACTTTAAACTATCATAGAACATAGTCGATCGGGAAATCTCATGAAGTAACTCGGACGGGTCTTCATGGGAGGAACTAGAGACTTTAAACTATCACAGAACATAGTCGATCGGGAAATCTCATGAAGTAACTCGGACAGGTCTTCATGGGAGGAACCGAAGACTCTAAACTATCGCAGAACATAGTCGATCGGGAAATCTCATGAAGTAACTCGGACGGGTCTTCATGGGAGGAACCGGAGACTCTAAACTATCAAAGAACATAGTCGATCAGGAAATCTCATGAAGTAACTCGAACGGATCTTCATGGGAGGAACCGGAGACTCTAAACTATCAAAGAACATAGTCAATCGGGAATTCTCATGATGTAACTCGAACGAGTCTTCATGGGAGGAACCGGAGACTTTAAACTATCACAGAACATAGTCGATTGGGAAATCTCATGAAATAACTCGGACGGGTCTTCATGGGAAGAACCGAAGACTTTAAACTATCATGGAACTTAGTCTTCATGGGCATAGTAAATGCGAAGTTACATGGATTTATTCACAAAATCGGTTGACATTTTACACTGGGTCAGAAGCCAGGGTTCAAGAAGGATTCTATGCATATGGCACATTTTCTATCTGGAAGCTCATTCACATGGAAATCTTTATTTAGAATCGCTTGAAGTATTATACTCAGCTCGAAACTCAGGAGTCTTATACAATTTATTATCTAAAATTACTCAGGATTATTCATTCTTTTGAAATATGGAGCACACTAGATATTATCTGCAAAAAGATTCATTAAGACAAGATTTAACTTCAAGAGGTAAGCAAGGAATTCTTGAATAAAACTTCTACTCAATACTCGGAAGCATTCCAAAAGAGGCATTCTCAAACTAACACAAGGGAGAAACAGGTAAGTATCAAAAATTTCCTATATATTGCAATCCCTTAATTACCAAGCTTTTGGTTATAGTTCTTTTCATTACTAGTTTTTCCATTACAAGTCTTTTTATGGACAATCTTTTTAGATACATAGATATGATTAATTAAAAGGACTTTTTAAATCTGGGGGCAGTTCTTCGTTAAGTCTACGATGACTTATGAAAGAGGAGAGAGGTTCCTTAGGTAGATAACCACCTTCTCTCAATTGTCGAAGAACTCCCGATACAGAATGATTTAAAGCACCCACTATCCGACGGACAAATTCTTGGGCAAACGCCGAAGACTTTTGATAAGCCAGATGCCACTCTTCCCATCGACTCTTCTCTTGCTTCTTATAGCTTTGAAAATCAACTTGCAGTTTTGTGTTTTGATCTTTTAAAGCATCCTTTTCCAATTTAAGCTATTCCAATTCCTTCTGGAGCAGTGACAACTCAACATCTTGAGCTTTCCTTTGCTCTTGTTCCTATAGGATAGTGAAATCATGAGGTTAGGTCTTGAGCTTGTTCAGAAAGACAAGCATTATGAAGCTTCTCTACTTTCTCTAAAATAAGACTTTTATGAGAAGCATCTAAGAGATCTTTCTCCTTTAAAGTAATTTCCAGTAGAAGACCATAATGTAATCGATCCACCTGTAATTCCAAAGTTCTCCTTGCAAGCTCTTTGTCTTTCAGTAATTGTTGTGATTCCTCTAATTCCTATCTCAATGCCCCTAATTGTTGATCTTGCAAAATCACTTTCTCTTGTAATTGAGCCAGGTCATTATTAGAAGGAGATAAAGTAGCCTTCAATGTCTCTAGTTGAGCTTTTAACTTATTGTTCTCCTGGTCCCGAGCCATAAGTAGCTGGTCGATGTGCAGACTCGAGGCAAGGAACTAAACAGAATGATGATACAGTTAAAGATAAGGATACGAAGTTGACAACATATAACCAAGAATACTTATAGCTACTGCCTGACGACTATGGTCGGCTCGATGTGGAAGACTAAGGCCCCTTAGTTGTTCCTGGCCCTGTAGCCAAGATTCGGCCAATAGGCCTTGTAGTTGTAAAGAACCATAGCTAAGTGGATCAGAGGATTGTCCCAATTGAGAGGGCAGACACATAGTCTATTTAAATAAAGGTCAGGGAATGGAGGAAGAAGGAGGTAGGGAAGAAGAATATGCAATGGAAGGAAAAGAAATAGTAGAAACAAAAGAAGCAGAAGAAGAACTAGATGGAATAGAAGGTGGCAATGCAAGGGATGCTGACTCAGTCGTGGAAACGCGAATAGCTGAGGGCCTGGCACTTGGAGAAGATCTCCGGTGTAACGCCCACCCTCCCTGCTACTAAAAGGGACGGGGCTACTTACTTACTTAACTATTCCAGGATACATGCATATTTAAAATTTCTTTCTAGTAACATAAAGCAGCGGAAATGTCATGAAGTTATACTGGAATGTAACATAAATACAATTGGTTCAAGTCAAACATAACAAAAATAACATAGCAGGTCTTTATTTGTCTTAGCCGAGCCACTGCCCCACACACCTCCTTGCCTCTCCTGCAGCTCCCTTAGGTCATCCATCCCTTGCCTTTATCTGTGGTACAAGGAAGTAAGCTATGAGCACACAGGCTCAGTAAGATCCTTTCCTACTCACAAAAATCGTATCTCAAAGCATAATCATATAAGCATATAATCAATGAAGACATAATCATCTAACATTATGTAATGTGAACATAGTTCCTTATCATATCATATCACTATGAACCATGATTCTAACATATCATAAATAAAGGGGTCATGTGATGTGAATCATAAGGAGCATAACATATCATCATGTCATATGAATCATAAACAAAAACATCTCATAACCTCATGTCCTATAAGTCATAAGAGTATGGCATAACATCATGTCATAAAATTCAAAAAAAACATATCATATTATGAATGGGTACATTATGCAAAATGTCCTTTTTAAAACATATGTCATGTCAAGTGCAAGATGTCTTTAAACATATCTTTTAATACTTAAACATAATATCATCATCATGAGGGCCCGGCTTGTACCACATACATACATAAATGCGTGCAATCCCTAGGACAGGGTAGCTACCCCCGAACCTACTAGGGATCTAGACCCGTTCATAGTCCGTCGACCTAGGGGCGTACTAAGGAGCTCATCCCTTTTTACTAGACCCGTTCATAGTCCGTCGGCCTAGGGGCGTACTAAGGAGTCCACCCTTGGTACAAGCCATACAAAGTAAAATACATGTCATGCATATCAAATCATAAATGTCATATCATATCATCATAGATGTCATGCTCTTGTCTTAACAAGAAAAGTGCTCTTAATCCCAACTTAAGGGAAGCAACTCTTTGCCATTTTCTTATCATATCATAAGGCATACATTCTTGGGCACATAGCCATCATATAAAACCATTATCATGCTTGGTTCATAAGGTTACATAAATGAGCATGCTACATATTTGAAATCATACATGCTTGGGTACATAGTCATCATAAGAATCATTTCATGCATAATTCATAAACATACATAAATAGAAATGTTACTTGTCTTGTCATAAAGCATGCATACTTAAGCATAAAACATATCATAAGAGTCATCATCATGCATAATTCATGAGCATCCTTAATTAAGTATATAAATCATCATAGGCAACCATAATCATACATGGAAAACATTTACTGGCATCTCCTAATTCATATCCTAGTATGTGAGACACCTAGCAAAGTCATAATTGGGTCTCTGACCCTAGTTTCATATGGTGGCCGAAAGTCACCATGCTTAGTTTTATGTTACAACAACATATAAGCATGTAAACCTTAAATCAAATTCATATCATAAACTATAAAGAATATCATGAGCATAGGTAGTAGGTTCTAAGCTTCCTAGGCCTTTTAACTTAGTTGTGGCCGAACCTTTAAGAGCATGAAACTAAGTTCTACATAAGCATAAAAATACCAAACTACCTTCATATCATATCATAAGGGAAGTCCATGAGCTTGCTAAGTTTAAGTTTAAACTTTCTTGAACCCTAGATTATAGTCATGGCCGAAAGTTCATAAAAAGGAAATAACCTCTAAGCACCAATTTCATAACATATCATAAAGAAGTCTATGAGCATACTAAATTAGGTTTTGAGCTTCATGAACCCTAAAACCTAATCATGGCCGAAACTTCATCAAACAAGAAATAAACTTCTAAGCAACATATAAACATGAATACCTAGCTAATTTCATAACATATCATAAAGAAGTCTATGAGCATACTAAATTAGGTTTTGAGCTTCATGAACCCTAAAACCTCATCATGGCCGAAACTTCATCAAACAAGAAATACTTCTAAGCAACATATAAACATGAATACCTAGCTAATTTCATAACATATCATAAAGAAGTCTATGAGCATACTAAATTAGGTTTTGAGCTTTATGAAACCCTAAAACTCCATCATGGCCGAAACTTCATAAGACAAGAAATAAATTTCTAAGCAACATATAAACATGAATACATAGCTAATTTCATAACATATCATAAAGAAGTCTATGAGCATGCTAAATTAGGTTTTGAGCTTCATGAACCCTAAAACCTCATCATGGCCGAAACTTCATAAGACAAGAAATAAATTTCTAAGCAACATATAAACATGAATACCTAGCTAATTTCATAACATATCATAAAGAAGTCTATGAGCATGCTAAATTAGGTTTTGAGCTTTATGAAACCCTAAAACTCCATCATGGCCGAAACTTCATAAGACAAGAAATAAATTTCTAAGCAACATATAAACATGAATACCTAGCTAATTTCATAACATATCATAAAGAAGTCTATGAGCATGCTAAATTAGGTTTTGAGCTTTATGAAACCCTAACACTCCATCATGGCCGAAACTTCATAAGACAAGAAATAAATTTCTAAGCAACATATAAACATGAATACCTAGCTAATTTCATAACATATCATAAAGAAGTCTAGGAGCATGTTAAATTAAGTTTTAATCTTCTTAAAGCCCTAGAATATTCATGGCCGAAACATATCAAGAAGAAGATCAAGCTTAAACAATATCCAACATAAATTTTTAACTAATTTCATATCATAACATAATAAGATCCATGAGCATGGGTTCTTCTCCTTTTTATCTTTTTAAGTGTTCTAACTTTTTGAAAAAATATCATAAGCGACTTGTACCACAGGTGAGGGAATACTTACTTCCTTGTTTGATTTACTTAAGGAGAGAATCTTGCTTGTGGAGCCTTCCTAGAGAGGAGTCCTCCTTTTTTTTTGGGTTTCGGCAAAGAGAGGTGAGGAGGAGGCTTGGTCACGGTGAAGGGAAGGAGGGAGGAGGAAGAGGAGAAAATGAATTTTCTTCTTTAATTTCCCCTTTTATTCATCATGAGAGGAGGAAGGGAAAATGCACTTTTCCTTCTCCTTTCTTTTACTTCTCCTTAATGAAAAGAGGAAGCAAGAATCCTCTTTTCTTTTGAGTGGAAGAAGGCTACTCTAACTTCTCCTTCTAAATGAGAGAAGTTATTTTCTTACTCTTAACTATATTGTCACTTCTCTCTCTAACAATAACTTCTCTTGGTCTATTGGTTAACCCATACATGCATCTAGTAAGAGATCCAAGGTTCAAACCTTGGTCATCTCTTTTTGGTTCTATTTTTTTTATTATTTTTGCAAATTTACACATAAGGCCTATTTTTATCCATGATAAAAAAAAATATCTGAAATCTTGCTAAGTACTCTATGGGTGTTACAGTCCCCCATACCTCATAAAAGTTCGTCCTTGAACTTAAAATAGTTCCGAGTACCTTTGTCTCATATCGTCTTCTCGCTCCCATGTGGCTTCTTCGAACCGTTGATTTTGCCACAGGACCTTTACTAATGGTACCTCTTTGTTCCTTAGTCTTTTGATACTTCGATCCAATATCTGCACCGGTCGACTTACGTAACTTAGATCCTCTTGCACTTGTACGGTTTATGGCTCGATCACTTGGTCCGTGCTCGGAATACATTTCTTTAGCATCGAAACATGGAACACATTGTGGATAGCTGACATCTCCTGAGGTAGCGCTAGTTCGTAGGTCACCTTGACAACTCTTTTCAGAACTTGATATGGGCCTACATAACGCGGGCTTAGTTTTCCTTTCTTTCCGAACCTCATCACTCCTTTCATAGGAGCTACCTTAAGGAACACTGCATCTCCGACACTGAATTCTAAGGGCCTTCGTCTTTTATCTGCATAACTCTTTTGTCGGCTCTGAGCTGTTTCTATTCTCTGGCGGATGTTCTGTATAGAACGGGTGGTGTTGTCAATGAATTCTGTTTGAACTCCCATCTCCTTCTTTTCACCACCTTCGTACCAGTATATAGGGGACTTACATTTCCTTCCGTACAGAGCCTCGTAGGGTGTTATTCCAATAGTAGCCTGATAACTATTGTTGTAGGCGAATTCCGCTAGACTTAAATATCGGCACCAACTCCCTTTGAAATCTAAGGCGCAAGCCCGTAGCATGTCTTCTAGTACTTGATTTATCCTTTCTGTTTGTCCGTCGGTCTGAGGGTGGAAGGCAGTACTGAACAATAGCTTGGTGCCAAGAGATTTTTGAACACATACCCAAAAATGGGAAATAAAACGACCATCTCTGTCAGAAATAATGGTCTTAGGAATCCCATGTAATCTGACAATTTCTTTGACGTATAATTGAGCTAATTGCTCAACAAAATAGGTCATCTTAATTGCCAGAAAGTGGCTAGATTTCATCAATCTGTCCACGATTACCCATATAGCGTCGTAACCATTTGTCGTCTTTGGTAATCCTGAGATGAAATCCATAGAGATATCCTCCCATTTCCATTCTGGAATTCGGATTAGCTGCAGTAATCCTCCAGGTCTCTGGTGTTCTGTTTTAACCTGTTGGTAGGTCAAACAGGTACTGACATACTGAGCCACGTCTCTTTTCATACTGGACCACCAGAACTTCTTTTTCAGATCCTGGTACATCTTAGTGGAACCCGGATGCATCACATAGGGGGTTGCATGGCCCTCTTCCAGTATCTTCTTTCGCAACTCTGGATCCCCTGGAATACATAATCGATCCCTGAGATATAATATTCCACTGTCCGCAATACGGAATCCGTCATCCTTTCCCTCTAAGGTTTCCTGCCTAATCCTTTGGAGGCTTTGGTCACTAGTTTGCTTTTCCAATATATTGTCGAATAATGTCGGTGCTAAGGTCAGGGTAGAGAGTTGCCTGGACATATTTTCGACCCAGTGACACGTAATGTTTCTCGGCTTCCCAATAAATTTGACTATTGATTCGCCTTCAGTATTAGATAATGATTCACTTTCAGTATCAGATAAGATTTTAGTATATTGACTAAAATTTAGGTAGCTGACCTTGACAACCGTAAAAGCATTGGCCGCATCTCCCTCGGTAAGAGAAAAGATCTTGGCATTCGTTTCTACTGGCGGAGCTTCCAGTCTCCCTTGGCTTATCTGCAGGCCTTCTATTGCAGCTTGCATCAAGTGTAGCCGTGGGGGAGCACCTTTGTTCTGAACCTGCGGAGGAGTAAGTGTCTGGGTCTGAGTAGGGCAGTTCCGAGCCATATGTCTTTCCATTCCACAGTTGTAGCATCTGTTGGTACCTATACGACATATCCCCGGATGCTTCTTCCCGCAAGTGGTACACTGAGGAAACATGAGTTGCTTGCTTGCTGGACCACTCTTGGAATCATTCCATTGCTTCCTCTTGCCACTGTGATTTCCTTTCCAGCTAGTTCGGGTACTTTGAGATTTTTGTCCTCCCGACTGAGTTTGATTCTTGCCCTCATTCATTGCCTTTTGATAGTTTTCCATGATCAGAGCACTGCTGATTAATTCTTCGGCGGTCTGCGGTCTATTAACTCCGCCGGCCACGTTCAAGGATATCTCAGGTCTGAGCATCTTCAGCATAAGTCTGACCCTGTCTCTCTCCGTGCTGACCAACTCTTGGCACAGACGTGCTAGGCGGTTGAATTTCTTAACAGCTTCATTGACTGATAGATCACCTTGCCGGAACTCGTTGAACTCATCATAGTGTTTATTTGTGACTCGCATATGGAAAAATTCTTCGAAAAATTCTGTCTCGAAGTCTGTCCATCTCATTTGATTTATCTGTCGTTTTGCTTTGACTCGATCCCACCACATTCTGGCATCGCCCGGAAGGCAGAACGATGCGCATTTGACTTTCTCGTGCTCCGGCCAATCCAGTAACTCCACTATACTCTCTACAGTCTTGAACCAGGCCTGTGCGTCACATGGTTCACAGTTATCGGAGAAAGCTTCTGGCTTCAGTCTCTGCCACTGAATCAGATATGCCTCCTGACGAACCACTGGAGCTGGGCCTACCGGTGGTGCAGGTGCCGATGGTACTGGTACCGCTGTAGGTATTACTGGTACTACGTTCTGATGTCCTGGCGAGGTGGCAGGATTCCCCTGTTGATTCAGTAGAGCAGTGATCATCTGCTGTTGTTCCGTAACCTGACGCTGGAGCTCGGTAACTACATACATCAGATTAGGTGGAGGTGCTGTCTCCTCTGCTATGGTATTACGTCTTCTAGCCATCCTTATCTTCATTAATGACAATAAAGCTAGCGTAAGTTATTATCATTTCTAACCAGGCTAACGAAAGGGTATCATCATTTCTAATTGTTTGTAAGTTTGTTGTGTTATCATCCCTAACCTACCATCATGCAACCTAAGCTAAAACTGTGAATTAAAAGAATAAAGTAAGCATGCATACTACTAAAGCATTATAAATAAAAGAAAAATAAACTAGCATAAGAATCATAAAAGAAATATACTAAGCATAGAAATTCTTACTTGGAGCGGCAGAAAGAGACTCGATGTGTGTGTAGTGGGAAGGCTAAACTTCGCTCTGATACCAAACTGTAACGCCCGCCCTCCCTGCTACTAAAAGGGACGGGGCTACTTACTTACTTAACTATTCCAGGATACATGCATATTTAAAATTTCTTTCTAGTAACATAAAGCAGCGGAAATGTCATGAAGTTATACTAGAATGTAACATAAATACAATTGGTTCATGTCAAACATAACAAAAATAACATAGCAGGTCTTTATTTGTCTTAGCCGAGCCACTGCCCCACACACCTCCTTGCCTCTCCTGCAGCTCCCTTAGGTCATCCATCCCTTGCCTTTATCTGTGATATAAGGAAGTAAGCTATGAGCACACAGGCTCAGTAAGATCCTTTCCTACTCACAAAAACCGTATCTCAAAGCATAATCATATAAGCATATAATCAATGAAGACATAATCATCTAACATTATGTAATGTGAACATAGTTCCTTATCATATCATATCACTATGAACCATGATTCTAACATATCATAAATAAAGGGGTCATGTGATGTGAATCATAAGGAGCATAACATATCATCATGTCATATGAATCATAAACAAAAACATCTCATAACCTCATGTCCTATAAGTCATAAGAGTATGGCATAACATCATGTCATAAAATTCAAAAAAAACATATCATATTATGAATGGGTACATTATGCAAAATGTCCTTTTTAAAACATATGCCATGTCAAGTGCAAGATGTCTTTAAACATATCTTTTAATACTTAAACATAATATCATCATCATGAGGGCCCGGCTTGTACCACATACATACATAAATGCGTGCAATCCCTAGGACAGGGTAGCTACCCCCGAACCTACTAGGGATCTAGACCCGTTCATAGTCCGTCGACTTAGGGGCGTACTAAGGAGCCCATCCCTTTTTACTAGACCCGTTCATAGTCCGTCGGCCTAGGGGCGTACTAAGGAGCCCACCCTTGGTACAAGCCATACAAAGTAAAATACATGTCATGCATATCATATCATCATAAATGTCATATCATATCATCATAGATGTCATGCTCTTGTCTTAACATGAAGAGTGCTCTTAATCCCAACTTAAGGGAAGCAACTCTTTGTCATTTTCTTATCATATCATAAGGCATACATTCTTGGGCACATAGCCATCATATAAAACCATTATCATGCTTGGTTCATAAGGTTACGTAAATGAGCATGCTACATATTTGAAATCATACATGCTTGGGTACATAGTCATCATAAGAATCATTTCATGCATAATTCATAAACATACATAAATAGACATGTTACTTGTCTTGTCATAAAGCATGCATACTTAAGCATAAAACATATCATAAGAGTCATCATCATGCATAATTCATGAGCATCCTTAATTAAGTATATAAATCATCATAGACCATAATCATACATGGAAAACATTTACTGGCATCTCCTAATTCATATCCTAGTATGTGAGACACCTAGCAAAGTCATAATTGGGTCTCTGACCCTAGTTTCATATGGTGGCCGAAAGTCACCATGCTTAGTTTTAGGTTACAACAACATATAAGCATGTAAACCTTAAATCAAATTCATATCATAAACTATAAAGAATATCATGAGCATAGGTAGTAGGTTCTAAGCTTCCTAGGCCTTTTAACTTAGTTGTGGCCGAACCTTTAAGAGCATGAAACTAAGTTCTACATAAGCATAAAAATACCAAGCTACCTTCATATCATATCATAAGGGAAGTCCATGAGCTTGCTAAGTTTAAGTTTAAACTTTCTTGAACCCTAGATTATAGTCATGGCCGAAAGTTCATAAAAAGGAAATAACATCTAAGCAACATACAAAATGAATACCTAGCCAATTTCATAACATATCATAAAGAAGTCTATGAGCATACTAAATTAGGTTTTGAGCATCATGAACCCTAAAACCTCATCATGGCCGAAACTTCATCAAACAAGAAATAAACTTCTAAGTAACATATAAACATGAATACCTAGCTAATTTCATAACATATCATAAAGAAGTCTATGAGCATACTAAATTAGGTTTTGAGCTTCATGAACCCTAAAACCTCATCATGGCCGAAACTTCATCAAACAAGAAATACTTCTAAGCAACATATAAACATGAATACCTAGCTAATTTCATAACATATCATAAAGAAGTCTATGAGCATACTAAATTAGGTTTTGAGCTTTATGAAACCCTAAAACTCCATCATGGCCGAAACTTCATAAGACAAGAAATAAATTTCTAAGCAACATATAAACATGAATACATAGCTAATTTCATAACATATCATAAAGAAGTCTATGAGCATGCTAAATTAGGTTTTGAGCTTCATGAACCCTAAAACCTCATCATGGCCGAAACTTCATAAGACAAGAAATAAATTTCTAAGCAACATATAAACATGAATACCTAGCTAATTTCATAACATATCATAAAGAAGTCTATGAGCATGCTAAATTAGGTTTTGAGCTTTATGAAACCCTAAAACTCCATCATGGCGAAACTTCATAAGACAAGAAATAAATTTCTAAGCAACATATAAACATGAATACCTAGCTAATTTCATAACATATCATAAAGAAGTCTATGAGCATGCTAAATTAGGTTTTGAGCTTTATGAAACCCTAAAACTCCATCATGGTCGAAACTTCATAAGACAAGAAATAAATTTCTAAGCAACATATAAACATGAATACCTAGCTAATTTCATAACATATCATAAAGAAGTCTAGGAGCATGTTAAATTAAGTTTTAAGCTTCTTAAAGCCCTAGAATATTCATGGCCGAAACATATCAAGAAGAAGATCAAGCTTAAACAATATCCAACATAAATTTTTAACTAATTTCATATCATAACATAATAAGATCCATAAGCATGGGTTCTTCTCCTTTTTATCTTTTTAAGTGTTCTTACTTTTCGAAAAAATATCATAAGCGACTTGTACCACAGGTGAGGGAATACTTACTTCCTTGTTTGATTTACTTAAGGAGAGAATCTTGCTTGTGGAGCCTTCCTAGAGAGGAGTCCTCCTTTGTTTTTGGGTTTCAGCAAAGAGAGGTGAGGAGGAGGCTTGGTCACGGTGAAGGGAAGGAGGGAGGAGGAAGAGGAGAAAATGAATTTTCTTCTTTAATTTCTCCTTTTTTTCATCATGAGAGGAGGAAGGGAAAATGCACTTTTCCTTCTCCTTTCTTTTACTTCTCCTTAATGAAAAAAGGAAGCAAGAATCCTCTTTTCTTTTGAAAGGAAGAAGGTTACTCTAACTTCTCCTTCTAAATGAGAGAAGTTCTTTTCTTACTCTTAACTATATTGTCACTTCTCTCTCTATCAATAACTTCTCTTGGTCTATTGGTTAACCCATACATGCATCTAGTAAGAGATCCAAGGTTCAAACCTTGGTCATCTCTTTTTGGTTCTATTTTTTTTTATTATTTTTGCAAAGTTACACATAAGGCCTATTTTTATCCATGATAAAAAAAATATCTAAAATCTTGCTAAGTACTCTATGGGTGTTACATCCGGCAAGGTGTCCATTTTGCCCGGGGCCCAGAAGCCAAAGGAGGCAAGGCCAATGCAAGAGGTGCAGAAGACACAGAAGGGATAATGGCCATCTCAGAAGCAGAAGGAGCTGAAATAATAGCACAAGAAGAGGGGATGAGCAGACCAGGTCTCATCATCCTAAGAGAAGGATTAGAGATAATGTGGGTAGGAGTTATCGGTGCCTTACCTCTCTCAAGAGAAATGGGTGCCGGGACAAGAGGAGCTTGCACAAAAGTACTAAAGAAATCACTAAAGGGGGCATCCTCAGTAAGCTTTGGCTTTTTGACTAAGGCAATAAATGGCTCTTCTTCTTCCTCTTCCATGGTCGCGACAGCCTCTGCCTGTTGTTCTTCTTCGGATAGCAAGCCCAAGGTGGAGGAATTAGGATTAGCCCGGCGAGCTCGCAACCATTCTTCTCCAAGATTATTAACAAAGGACTTAGTCATAGCAGGATTCTTGTACATAAAAGTTGAAAGAAGAGTATCAGCTGAAACACAGGAATTAAACACCATTATAAAAGAGATATAGTAATCAGTAAATGCGGAGTGAAATGTTTATACATACCAAAAGAGTCATCCAAGGGAGTATCAATATTGCCTATCCCAAAAGGAAACATTAAACCCTCCACAATTAGATGTGACAAGCTGAATTTTGCTCCCTTCAGTTTAGATAAGGCAAAGGCAACAGAGGGATCGTTAAGGAGATTATGGGTGCTAGGAAGTGGAGGTAGATCATATATCCATTGAATGGGAAACGAAGGAGGAGAAGGGAGACGCATATAGAAAAATTTGTGATACCATTCCCCCTGAGGAGGAATTCGGTTGAATAAAATGGCCTTGGGACGAGATTGAAATTTGAAAACACCAACATCTACTCGACGAGGAACAAAGAAGTGATGAAAAAGACGAGGAGATAAGGGAAAATCTAACAGTTTAGATACCCCGACAAAACCCATAAGGATAGAAAAGGATTGAGGGACAAAATGATTGAGTGGAATATTAAAATAGAGGCTAACGTTAGAGAAAAAAGGGTGAAGAGGAAATCGAAAACATTGTAGGACTTGATCTCGGAAGAAATCTTACACCCTAAAGGAGGAAGATGTGGACTATCCTGAGGAGCAGGACGGGCTATATAAACAGGAAAACCATAGGTCGCCTTTAAATCCACTTCTTTTGTCTCTATAAGGTCGGAAACACACGAGAGAAACCACGCAGGAGGGGAAGTTTCCATAGTGAAACAGTAGAAGGAAGAGGAATCAAGGGAGATGAAGAGAGAAGTGGGAAAGCGGAAGAGAACTTCTTAAAACCCTTGTTTTCCTTTCGGTCCTGTGCTAAAACCCCCCAAATAGAGATAGTAGAAGAAAACAAGAAAAGAAAAAGCACTCGGAATTCCAATCGTCATAAGTGGGTGACAACATTAAAGGATAAAATCAAAATCTAAAAAAAAAAAAGGAATGAATCTCGAGAGAGAGAGAGATGAAGTTAAGTAATCTTCCTCGAAAAATGCGTAAAGTTTCCCTAGATACAATTCTTAAGAAAGTCTGACGAATATAAAGAAAAATTGGTCAAGTGTTATAAGTTTGGATTATTTATTTAATAAAATCAGGTAAAAGTTGGGTACAAGGTGTTAGTTAATAGACGGGACCTAGTTAAAGAATATCGGATGAGATTCATAAATATGAATCGGTCGATCATAATAGATCGGCCGAGATAGATGCAATTCAAATATGTCGACCAAAGGCTTATCATGATAAGTCAAATGACATACACAATGATAAAATCATATGAAATTTGGTTAATACATAAGATGACATACATAGATACGAGCGTAAATCAATCAAGTAGAACAAATCGACCGATATTGAGAATATCGCAATAGGACTGTACTAAAGTGAACGAGACACAATTAATCTATAAAATATCGGACGGTATTTGTCAGCATTGATATATACCGCCCGGTCATGACGAAATATTCTAAATAGATAAACATAATAATATGTTGGGTGAGGTTTTATGATGTCCAGCCAAGCGACATTTAACATATTTAAACAAAACAGACGATCATCATAAGGAGCAATAAATTTAACAATAAAAAGGGATAATCAACTTTACATGTGTTGGGTTTTTCGGGCTGCGAAAACCGCTTTTTCGCGTCGCGGAAACCCCGAAACTCCCTAGCCAACGGATCCGTGCAAAGAAAAATTTTCAAAAAACTACGAGTACGAGTTTACCTAGATCTACACTTAGATCTACAAGGGAAAAAGTTATACCTTTGAAGCGAAGCCCTTCGCAATCCCGCAAGTCCAAGGTACGCCGGATCTCAAGATTGTCAACGTAGACAATCCTCTAGAAGTATCCACACGAACAAGATGTGTTCTCTAACACACAAGGATGGAGAAGAGAGCACCACAAGTGTGCTAGCACTTGCTAGGGCTCTCGGATAGGATTGGAAGATGAAGAAAGGAAAAGAAGAGAACACACTCCTCTAAAAACTCTATGTGACTTTCACTAACCTTTCTTCTTGGATTAGATTCGCTCACCTTTCTTCTTCCTTGCTTGAAACCCACGGCAACTGTATCAAAGGAGGAGGAAGAACCCAAGGAAGAAGATGCAACAATAACCACACTTAATTGCCACAAAATGAAAACCCACATTTCAAAAATGTGGCCGGCCACACATGTAACTCCCATTCCATTTAATGTGGCCAGCCACATTAAATGAAAATGGGATTTGTAACCTCCTTGATGACTTGGAGATGATGTGGCAAGGCTAGTCATGCCATGCAGGATGAGTCATCCTTCATGAAGTGGCAATACATCAAGTCAAACTTGATGTTTCAACTTCCCATTTGGTCAAGTCAAAATTGACCAATTTTTCTTCCTTGTTGAGTTGAATCCAACCTTTGATTCGAGCCAATTTCAATCTAATGAATCTCAATTCATTAATATAAATTGACTCAATGAATCAAATTTAAATTAGACTCATTCAACAATTGAATCTAATTGAGTCTAACTCAATAAGTCTAATTTGAATTAATCCTAATCTAATCTTTGGTGCATCACATGAACCTAATCCAATTGGTTCATCATATGAACCTAATCTCCATCCACTTGTTCTTTGTGCGTGACCCAATAGATTCTTGCAACGTTGGCAATGTTTCTAAACTCCTTTAGAAACATAAGCAATGAGCGGCATCTAACAATACATCATTGCTACCCAAGTTACAAGAATGTAGAGATCCAACATCACCTTATGACTACTAATTGTGACTCCTCACAATATATGACAAGTGTCCTTCTATCCTAGACATCTAGATTGATTAATATGAGGCATAGACCGTGTCATCCTCTAATCAATCTAAATCTTGAACTCCAAGTAGACTCACTAAATCAAATGAGCTCAATATCTCATATTGACTCATTTGTGCATGGTCATGCACTTCGTGGTCTCACTCTATCAAGAATATCGATGTCTCTCCCATCATATAGGAGGGATAGATCCCATCTACATCACTCACATCCCTCTCCATAATTCGTTATATACCCAGTAATCGCCTTTATAGTCCATCCAGTTACGGGTGACGTTTGACGAAACCAAAGTACATAATTCCTTATGTAGGGATCCATGGTGACTTTAGGTCCAAGGACTAGTAGTCATACTAATAGACACATGAGAAAGTATATGACACTCATATAACGATCCATGATACTTTCTCATGGAGGGTCATTTAGTATACATTCTCTAATGCATACCCATGTGTCAACTTGATATCTCTATATCCATGACTTGTGAGATCAAGTCATCGAGTTGACCTACATGCTAGTCTTATTGCATTAACATTGTCCCTGAATGTTAATACTCGACTAGGAATGATTAAGAGTAGTGTTCCCTATATTATCTCACTATCGGTTCAGCTAACCGATTGATATAAGTAAGAACCTTCTACTCAAGGACATTATTATATTTAATTTATTTGGCACCAATACAAGTAAGTATAATAACCAAAAACCAAATGCCTTTATTTATATAGAATATGATACAACAAGTCCATAATACAATCATCAAATGATTGCCTCTAGGGCTCTAGCTAACAACATGAGTTTGCTAGATTGTCATCACAAAGTTTTGGTTCCCCTTTACAAGGATTCAAATTTAAATAAGAAAAGAAAGTCATACTAAGGTCAGCTGAGGGAATAGATCAGGAGGCTTGTCCTCAATAAGTTTGCGACGATTCAGGAAGTGAGAAGGAGGATCGCGAGATAAGTAGTTTTCCTCTCGCAATTGCTTAATCGCCCCTTTAGCTCCCGCAGGAAAGGCCGCTAAGATTGACTTCACGATTGACCTATTGAATTTAGGAGATTCAATCATGATGGTGGCCCGTTCCTTGTAACGAGTATCTTCGTTCGCCTTGTAGGTCACCAGAGCCGTTTGGGAAGTCTTCAGTTCGTTTTCTTTGACAGAAACCTTGATTTTGACTGAATCAAGGGAGGTGTTCAAGGAAGTTATTTCATCTTCCTTCAGCTGCAGGACTTTGAGTTTTTCAACCAATTCCGCTTCATAATCAGCCTTTAGTTCACCAATTTTGGAAGTTAATTCTTGGTTAAGATCCGTAGCTGATTGGAATTGTGCTTGAAGACTTTCAATCTGAGCTTCAAGTTGTTTCTTGGCAGCAGCGGAAAATGCGGCAGAAGATAACTCAGTAACTTGCTATCTCAGCTTATCATTCTCAGATCTTAGCTTCTTGTTCTCATTGTATAAATTGTGCATCAGCCGAGATAAGCCCATGTTTTCTATCCATCGCTAGAAATATAATGAGGGGTCATGAGATAATCTCTAAGAAATAGAAAGTAGACGTTAGTAAACATACCTGATTCTCATTATGGGAGAAATGATCAATTGTTTCGGGAGTAGTGAGTTCTTCAAAAATGGGGTGAACTTCATCCCAAGCGCTGGCGAAAGAACCTCCTACCAATATGGGGAGGACAGGAATAGTAGAAGAACCAGCAGAGAAGGAGGAAGTAGGAATAGATGGAGGAGCAAAGACTAAATAAGAAGAAGGTGAGGAGGGTAAAGATCCGGATGCTGGAATAGACAATGGAAAGGTAAAAGAGACATCGCCAAAAGCATTGGTATTGGAGAAACATGAGGCAAGAAAACTAAGAGAAGGGTAAAGTTCAGCCAGCATAGGCTCATCAGAAGGAAGGTCAGCAGGAACAAAACCTTCTGAAACCAGTTCGTCGGCAGGAAGGATAAGCCTCCTTTTTGACGAAGGAACTCTGGTAAGTTTACGCCCTGGACGCTTACCGGTAGCAATTTCAACTATCGATTTGCTTAGGCTACCAAGAGACGTGAGTTCAATGATAGGCAGAGGAGCGGATGATGAGGTAGCAGCAGCCACTGGAGAAGCAACAGCGAGTAAAGAAACAACAGGGATTTCTGCGGGAGGACCTTCAAGAGCCTCAAGAACTCCAGAAGAGCTGGGTACCTCAGCTAAAGGAGTTGGCTCTTTGATTGAAGGTGGCGGAGTAATAGCAGCCAGGAGTTCTTTTTCTTTGGCGCGAATTGCGTCCTCCTCCAGACGCAGTTCTTCATCAATCAAAGCGTCATAAAATCTCTCCACTACATAGAAAAGAAAAATAGTTTAGTTAGTTAAAATCAACAAGAAAGAAATAGGGTTTTACCTAAAGAGCCTTGTGTATCAGGTTTGACGGGGCTTAGGTCGAACAAGTATAGAAGATCGACTCTCAGCCACTTGGGAATAGAAAGTCAACTATTTAATAACTTTTCACAATAAATAGGAAAAGAATGATGGAGATGGAACTCTCTGATATCGAGCAAAGAGGGTAAGGAGGATTTCCAAGCATAAGACCAAGGAATGGGTCCGGGAAACTTTATGAAGAAGAAGCGGGATTTCCAACCTTTCAGAGACGAGGGCATATCCTCAAAAAGAACCATTTTAGTTCGTGACTGGAACAAGAAAACACCAGGTTCCGAACACTTGGGGTAAGAAAACATGAAGAAATTTTGAGGAGTAGGAGGAATATCTAGCAAACGAAACAGCATGTAAGCACCACATAGATAACGAAAGGCGTTAGGGGCAAGCTGTTGCAAAGGAATATCAAAATACTAGCTTATTTCGATCAGGAAAGGAGGAATGGGAAACCTTAAACCTCCTATCAACTGATCCTTGAAAAAAGTCACCAATTAGCTAGGGGACGATGAGGACGATCATCCGGTTTCGGGATTATAATGCCATATTCCCGGGGAATTTCATATTGACGATGGATGGTAAGCCTAGCCCTTTTATCAAAGGAAGAAGACATTTGGACATACCAAGGGGCAATTGCTTCCTCAGCCATAGACAAGAATAGAGGCTAGCAAAACAACAGATTACTTACTGAAAGCAAGAAAGGAGATGTCGAGAAACGGTGAGCACGAGGTTTGGTCGAAGGAAGAAGACATTTGGACATACCAAGGGGCAATTGCTTCCTCAGCCATAGACAAGAATAGAGGCTAGCAAAACAACATATTACTTACTAAAAGCAAGAAAGGAGATCGTCGAGAAATGGTGAGCACGAGGTTTGGTCGAAAACTGCAGCAAGAAAAGAGTGCTAAAGTAAGAAAAGAAGGGACAAAGTTGAAAAGAAGACAAAGGGTTTAGGGTTTGAAAAACACACAGCCGTCGTCAGATCAAAACGTTTTATCTCAGCAAACGCTAAGGATCACAGGAAAAAGGCAAAAGCTTACATAACGTAGTAGAGAGAGAGAGAGCATGTGTCACATAATCATAAAAAAAATAAAAATAAATAAAAATTAAAAAAAAAACATTTATGCTAGATGTGACATATCGGATCATGCTGGGGTTGGTAACACCTCGTTATACATTTTCAACATTCTCTTACCAAAAAAGAGTCAATCATCAACCAAGAAGTTTTGAAAGGAGACGTAGTTAACTATGCATAATAAAGGGGAGAGAGACTGAGTTTGACTAAGCCTAGGCTAGGGACAAGAAAATTTAAGGAGAACGATTTAGGCGTATAACAGATTTCAAATTAATGTCATTATAAGGTGCAAACTAGCATTAATCAAGATAATTTTATTTATATCGGCCGACATAACTTTGGTTATGCTAGAAAAGTATAATATCAATTTAAATAACATTGTTTGTGATCAACGAGCCAATACTGGTCGGTATAATGTTAGTTACAATAGATAAATATAACATCGACCAAGACAGTTTTGTTTATGATAGATAAGCTAATATTGGTTGGTATAACATTAGCTATAATATAGAAGTATTCCAGCGGTCAAGATAGCATCGGCCATGATAAATGACACATAGGATATACGAAGGGGTAATGAGCACAACATCACATTTATTCTTATAAATCAGAAGGATTCAATAGAGTCACTTAATTCAATACAAAAGATTATTTTTACACTTAGAATCTGGTCAAATACATAACATTACATTTCCCCTCAGAACATTAAACCTCAAACAGATAACAAAAATTACAAACATAAACTCTTGAGATGCTTAGAAAATTTTAGTCCCATTGTAGTCAAACTTACCATGGAGCAGAAGTCGAAACATTTTACCTAGCGCAGAGGAAGCTCGTCCGAGCTTGTCAAGGCGTAGAAGTGGCAATATTTTGCCCGAGACGAAGAAAATAATGAAGTAGAAAGATTCAAGGGAAAGGGGAAGGGGATGGATCTATTCAGGCCATGGTGCAAAGGTGACTGAAAGAGCCTCTCCCCTCCTCAAGCCCTGGAGTTCTGCAACTAGAGCCACCAAGCTTAGCCCGTCGGTAATATGTGTTGTGCCCTTCTCACGACATCCATGGGCTATTTAGTTGGCCCTCCATGAGTAGCGAAAACCTCTCTGAAGTTTCTTGAGCCTTCAGAGCATTGGCACCTTTGGATGAAAATTTTAGACTTTGAGAAACTCCATCTCTTGGGATAGTTCCTCGAACCCTAGAGTTAGCCGAAGCAAAAACTTGAATAAACTCATATATGGATCTCGCCTTGTCCAACAAAAGTCGCCCCCAAAGAGGGGGATCCAAGACCATACTCTTAGCAGGGAAAGTTAACAAGGAAGGAAAAGAACTAAGATGGGTGGTGAACGAAGAGAAGGTTGTAACCCTATTTAAAGGATCAAAGGACCCAAGGAATCACTGTACTGAGGTTCACGGGATCACTATACTCAGGTTCACCAGATAGTTGTACACAAAATTTGTAAGGTCACTTCAATATCTGTGGCAGAGTCACGGGTAGGAAGAAACAAAATCAGACTTGTGTCTAGTCAGTCGTCTACACCTCCTTCGACTAGACTTGAAGGGAAGGCTAGTGATATGGGTTAGGTTTCATGGGTCCCCGATAAGGAAGGGAAAGGAGATAACCAAACGGAGAAGATAGGTCAATATCGGCCGGGATATGCCTCCAAGGAGGCAGACCGACATCAATCAGCATATACCTCAAAGGAGGTAGGCTAATATCGGTCGGGATATACCTCAAAGGAGGTAGGCCAATATTAATCGAGACATACTTTCAGGAAAGAAGACCAATATCGTCTGGGATATGCCTCCAAGGAGGCAGACCCACATCGATCAGCATATATCTCAAAGGAGGTAGGCTAATATCGGTCAGGATATACCTCAAAGGAGGTAGGCCAATATCGATCGAAATATACTTTCAGGAAAGAAGACCAATATCGGCCAGGATATGCCTCCAAGGAGGCAGACCCACATCGATCAGCATATACCTCAAAGGGGGTAGGCTAATATCGGCCGGGATATACCTCAAAGGAGGTAGGCCAATATTGATCGGGACATACTTTCAGGAAAGAAGACCAATATCGGCCGGGATATGCCTCCAAGGAGGCAGACCCACATCGATCAACATATACCTCAAAGGAGGTAGACCAATATCGACCGGGATATGCCTCCAAGGAGGCAGACCCACATCAATCAAGCAATACCTCAAAGGAGGTAGGCTAATATCGGTCGGGATATACCTCAAAGGAGGTAGGCCAATATCGATCGAGACATACTTTCAGGAAAGAAGACCAATATCGGCCGGGATATACCTCCAAGGAGGCAGACCCACGTCGATCAGCATATACCTCAAAGGAGGTAGGCTAATATCGGCCGAGATATACCTCAAAGGAGGTAGGCCAATATCGATCAAGACATACTTTCAGGAAGGAAGACCAATATCGGCCGGGATATGCCTCCAAGGAGGCAGACCCACATCGATCAGCATATACCTCAAAGGAGGTAGGCTAATATCGGTCGGGATATACCTCAAAGGAGGTAGGCCAATATGGGTTGAGACATACCTTTAAGAAAGAAAGCCAGATACCGGCTAAGCTGAATAATACATGGAAAAGATACTTGATAAAAATTATATACTTGATAAAACATAGCCCAATGCTAGCTGGGTTAATGAACGTAAAGGAGCATGAACGGGCATTGCCCAAGGAGCCTCATGAGAGGTAATAGTAATTGATCAAACATAATTAAGCTTAACCCCAATCAACACAAGAAACATTAGTACATTAAGCTATCTTTGATGTAGCAAAAACAGGAGGGGCGAGTAGGAAGGATGGAAACACTTTGAAAAAGAACTAGTGAGATAGAAGAGAAGTAATATTTCGAATAAAGTAGTTCCTGAAGATATTTTGCAATATATGATTGTATAACCAGTGTTATATATTTTGGTGAGAAATGTGTTTTTAGACCGTTTTACAGGTGCTAGATGACAAAGAAGGTACATCTAGGGTACGAAGAAGATTCCTTAAAAAGTCATTTACCACAAGTACACAGCTTACGTCATCTCATAACAAACTCTAACAAATCGGGGTCCACTTCATGACTACGGAGGTTATATGAAGTGGTATAAAAAGGGGAATCCTCTCCGTTGGTTAGGTAAGTTCACATCATTGCGCACATTCATAACCCTAATTGCTTAACTACTGTTCATCTTCTTCGTCCTTCTTCCACATCAAGAGAGATCACTGACTTGAGCGTCGGAGGGCCTAGCCAGGGATTCCCACCCCGGTCTCAAGTCACTGACGGTAGTGTTGGTTGGTCTCTTGTGTGCAGGAAGCCTTGGGAGTTCCGAATCCGGTGTTTTTCGATCGGATCTCTTCATCGCCATTGGTATCTTGCATCGAGAGGACATTCTGGGGGCTTCATCTTCTTGGATCCTCTTTGGGTTTCTCGGATCGGCGTTCCATAGGCATTATTCTCCATCAGCAGTGGGTTTTTTCTCCTAGATCTCCGTCTTGTCAAGCTTCTCAGATAGGATCAATTACAAATGAGAATCCTTTCTTGTCCAAACAAGAAACGGAGATGATACTCTTAGTTAAGGCAGGCACATAACAGCACTCTTCAAGTTCTAAAACAAGCCCAGTGGGCAAAGATAAGGAATATGTTCCTACGGCTATAGCAGCAACTCTTGCACCATTGCCTACTCATAGGTCCACTTCGCCCTTTGTCAAAGATCTACTATTTCTCAGCCCCTGCACATTAGTACAAATGTGAGATGCACACTTAGTATCTAATACCCATGAAGAAGAAATAGTTAGATTGACTTCTATAAAATTTATACCTGAGGTAGTAGTCTCACTTCTCTTCCATTTCACTTCCTCTAGATACAACTTGTAGTTCCGCTTCCAGTGTCCTTTTTCATCACAGTGAAAGCAAGTTCCTTTCTTAGCTATCCCGCCTTTAGATTTCAGTGCATGTGTCTTGCCTTTGCCTTTGGTTTAGGTCTTACCCTTACCTTTAGGCTTCCACTTGCCTTTGCCCTTTAGCACCATCAAAATGATACTAGGCTTTACCTTCTTAAGGTTGAGTTAGCAGTTCTCAACATGTTCAACATCTCAGGCAATGGCTTGTCAATTTCATTCATGTTATAATTCATGATAAATTGACTGTAGCTTTCAGACAATGATTGTAAAATAAGGTCAGTGGCCAATTCTTGGCCTAGTGGAAATCCCAATTATTGTAGGTTCTCCACATACCCGATCATTTTGAACATATAAGGCCCTACGGGACTTCCTTCTTGCATTCTGCATTGAAATAGAGCCTTGGAGATCTCAAATCTCTCCTGCCTTGCTTGTCCTTGATATAGTTGTCTAAGATGTTCAACTAAGCATCCATGTTCTCATGTTGCTTCTGAAGCTCAGAGTTCATGGTGGCGAGCATAAGGCATGATACATCTAATGCATCATCATGATGCTTCTTATAAGCATCCTTATCAGCTCTAGTAGCAGTCGTGGGGGTGCTTCAGGAATGGGCTGCTCTAGGACGTACAATTTTCTTTCTTGTTTGAGAACTATTCTAAGGTTTCTATACCAGTCCAGGAAGTTAGCTCCATTGAGCTTGTCCTTATCAAGGACAGATCGTAGAGAGAGAGTATTTGACGTATTTGATGATATGGTGATCTACAACAATAAAATACAGAAATAAGTATCATATTTTGATCATTTAACTAGGCCTTTAATTAAATGATTCTTCCACTAAATTATAAAGCTTTGGTAGGAGCAAGTCATGGATGTGGTTTTATCCACACTACTAGCTTCAAATCCAATCGCGATAACATCCATGTGGGACAAGATCCATATTATACCTCATCTTGAGTTAGCTTTGGCTAATTGCCCAAGAGTTAGTATAACTTAGGTTGGCAACGTGTACTAATTGGGCACGATTCATATTATACCTTTTCTTGAGTTAGCTTTGGGTTATCGCCCAAGATTTGTATAACTTAGGTAGACAACGTTTACCAATTACATCCTATGTAACTCTTGTATTATTAGGTGAACAAGACTATTTGTTCATTTGCCCATCTTATGAAATCCACATTATAACACATCTTGAGTTAACTTTGCCTAATCTCCCAAGACTAGTATAATTGAATTACATCGTATGGGATATGCCTCTAAGTTCTCAACTTAGTTAAGTCACACCCAAAGTTCAATAGTCGGACATCATTATTGTCCTGTGACACTCTACCAAGATAAAACAAGTCACTTTACTTTGGCAAACCTGACTACAAATGATCGAGGTAGTAGTGAGTATCGAACTTTGGTAGACATATTTAAAAAGACTTAATCATGATTAAACTACACATGCATCTCATACAAAATTAGCATATCATGGCATACATCACATATATGCATAAAATAAACGTGACATGGTTATAGCCCCATTTTCTATGATCCTCTCAAGCCAATGAGAAGATCGTAAGGTCAACCTAGGTCAAAGCATCTTCTCCAAGTGCTTCCTCGGTCGTCATGTGTTGTTATCCTCCTCCCTTTTCACCATCGTCCAATAGCTTCTCTAATTTGTACATTACAAAACCTAAAGAAACCTCGAGTTACATTCAAGGGTAGTCTAAATTTACAACAAGAAAGAAAAAGGGAGAGGCACGACACGCAAGTCATATTATGAATTACAACACATATCCAATTACATCAGGGTAAAGGACTATAACCATGCACCATGTCACATAACATTCACAATATTTTATGACATAAAATCTACTATGATTTAAACAAAGACTTATGAGTCGCAACGCCACGACGGTCTCGCTAGCCAGTTAGTCGGTGGGGTCAGGAGGCAGCGCCCCTTGTGGGGTGAGGGGGCAGCGCCCCCAAAGTTGCATACTCATTGTATGAGTTGCTGCCATGCCCGAGACCCCGCTACCCACAAAAGTTTAGCCAAGACTGTTGACCTAAATCTTACTCATAATCATGTAAATCATAGTAAAATCTCATGCATTTCTATATCACATATCAAAATCTACTATAACTTAGTAATGCCTTTGCAAGTGGCGCTGATACCACTGTAACGAACTATAGCTCTAAACACACCGAAAAGCGCAGCAGAAAAATAAGTTCCTATCCAAAAGATCCATGCAAAGGAAACCATATACTAAGTTTTGTTAAAAGATATATACCTTTGCTACGTGCCCTTCGCAATCCCCACAGCAACGTTTCTTTAGGATGTAGATCTCAGCGCAATCAACACGTCCACGCCTCTATGTTATCCACACGAACACATTATCAATCCATCTCACGAACTCACAAAATGGAGAAAGAAACAGCATGCAAAGGAAACCATATACTAAGTTTTGTTAAAAGATATATACCTTTGTTGTGTGCCCTTCGCAATCCCGACAGCAACGTTTCTTTATGATGTAGATCTCAGCGCGATCAACACGTCCGCACCTCTATGGTATCCACACGAACACGTTCTCTGTCCATCTCACGAACTCATGAAATGGAGAAAGAAACAACCAAAGGTTGTGCTAGCAACCTCTTGTGGAAGTTTTGGCCAAGAGTGGAAGAAGGAAGAAGAGCAAAAATCGAGAAGAGCATAATCACCCAAAAGGTCACTTCATCTATATAAGGTGACTTCACAAAAGGGTTACTTTACCAAATAGGTTAATTCACCAAAAAGGTTACTTTACCAAAGTGGTTACTTCACCTAAAGGTTACTTTTACAAATGACTTTTGTATTCATCCCATGAATATAAAATATTTTTGTCTCTTGATCTTCCTTTTGATTAATGATATATTAATCTCTATTAATATTCATTAATCTTAATGGGTTGGATTTAGAATATTGGATTAACCATTAACCTAATAAGCCATTAACCCAATAAACCAATGAGTCTAACCCATTACTCAATAAGTCTAATCTGAATTCATTCGAGTCTAACTCAATGTGTATAATTCGGATTAAACTTAATCCCATAATCCATCTCCAAATCAACATGTTCTTTGTGTATGACCCAATAGGCTCTCGTAACGTTGACAATGTATCTAAAATCATTTTAGAAACATAAGCAATGAGTGGCATCTAGCAATGCATCATTGCTACCCAAGTGACGAGAATGTCAAAATCTGACCTAACCTTTCCGTGTCTATTACCTTGTATGACTCAATCCTTCTATACTTGATATCTAGATTGATTAATGAGGCATAGAACGTGTCATCCTCTTATCAATATTTATGTTTCTTGATCTCTAAATAGACACACTCAATCAAATAAGCTCAATATCTCATATTGACTCATTTGAGCATGACCATGTATTCTTGTGTCCTACTAATCAAGGGGCCCACAAATATCGCTTCCGTCATATGGAAGGGATAGATCCCATCTACATCACTCACAGTGTGCGTGAGCATGCTGTCCACAAGCTGCGTCATATGTATATTAGTAGGTCTGTTAGGGACTTTTTGGCACTTCCTGTTTACCGCTAAGTGCATGATCGCTTGGTGAATACCTGGCAGGTCTATCTACCCAGGCGCGTATCACTGCCGGGGAGAATCATTCCCCTGAGCGCGACTTATTGTGACTATCAATCATACTATTTTCCCATGTGAGTCTCCCTATGTAGATGTCAACTACTCACTCAGTCATGAGCTATAGTAATTCTAGAGCCACCCCACTTGCATGGGTGAGGGATGCTGTAGCTTCGCATGCTCCCCATGTCATAAAGGATTCCATTCTTTTGCCTCCACGTGACCCATTGATCCATCTTTTCTAGACAAGACAACCTATACACGATATTTTATGGCGATCCAACGGCTACTATAACCCCCTTGCCCCTCGCTGATGCCATCCGCTCCTTCTACCATTCTCATAATTGGTGCTTGTACCGAGGTGTCCTCCCTTGAATTTCCCGTTGCTAGTCATAAACATCCCCCTTCTCTCCTTTCTTCTGTGATCCTTTCTTCCTTTCTTCCTTCTCTAACTCATCCATGGATCCTTCAGAGTTAAGGTGCGCTCTTGGAGTTTCGACCTTTAGTGGCATAGATATAGACGATCTTCACTTTAAGTATGAGGTGCCTGCCAATATGCACATTATCATACCATCTGAGATCCATCATCTCCACCAGCTCCCGCAGGGTTGTATGACTTTCTTTAAGGAACATATCATAGCAGGTCTTTGCTTTCCCATTAACCACTTTTTCTCCAATGTGAGTCGCTACTTCCGTATCTCCCTTTGTCAACTTATCCCTAATTCCATCCGGATTCTATGCGGGGTCATCCTCATGTTAGTTAGAGCCCTAGAGCCAATCATTTGATGATTGTTGTATGGACTCGTTGTATCATATTCTTGTATATAAATAAAGGCATTTGTTTTTAGTTATTATACTTACTTGTATCGGTGTCAAATAACTAAGTATAATAGCGTCCTTGAGTAGAAGGTTCTTACCTATATCAATTGATTGGTTGAATCGATAGTGAGATGATATAGGGAACACTACTTTTAATTATTTCTAATCAAGTATTAACATTCAGGGACAATGTTAATGCGACGAGACTAGCATGTAGGTCAACTCGATGACTTGATCTCACAAGTCATGGATATGGAGATATCAAGTTGACACATGGGTATGTATTGGAGAATGTATACTGAATGACCCATCGCTATATGAGTGTCATATACTTTCTCATATGGCTATTAGTATGACTACTAGTCCTTGGACCTGAAGTCACCATGGTTCCCTACATAAGGAGTTATGTACTTTGGCTTTGTCAAATGTCACCCGTAACTGGGTGGACTATAAAGGCGATTACTGGGTATGTAACAAATTATGTGGAGGGATGTGAGTGATGTAGATGGGATCTATCCCTCCTATATGATGGGAGTGACATTGATATTCTTGATAAAGTGAGACCACTAAGTGCATGGCCATGCCCAAATGAGTCAATATGAGATATTGAGCTCATTTGATTGAGTGAGTCTACTTGGGATTCAAGATTTAGATTGATTAGAGGATGACACGGTCTATGCCTCATATTGATCAATCTAGATGTCAAGGATAGAAGGACACTTGTCATATATTCTGAAGAGTCACAATTAGTAGTCACAAGGTGATGTTGGATCTCAACATTCTTATAACTTGGGTAGTAATGATGTGTTGCTAGATACCGCTCATTACTTATGCTTCTAAATGGGTTTAGGAGCATTGTCAACGTTATATGAACCTATAGGGTCACACACAAAGGGCAATTAGATGGACATTAGGTTCATTTGATGAACCTAAAGGATTAGGTCCATGTGATGAACCAAATTGAATTAAGAGTAATCCAAATTAGGCTAATTGAGTTGGACTCAATTTGGTTCATGTGTAAGATGAGTCTAATTTGGACTTAGACTCATTGAATCAATTTAATTCAATGAATAGAGATTCATTAAATTAAAATTTACTTGAACCAATGGTTAGATTAGATCAACCATGGGAGAGAAGTGGTCAAGTTTGACTTGACTTGAGAGGAAGATGAAGGGTCAAGTTTGACTTGACCATTTGCCACCTCATTTGTGAATTGGCATTAAGTGGGCCAATTATGATGTGCCACATCATCAAGGCTAGCATATGTGTGTGCCACCTCATGAGGGAGATCAAGAGTTGTGACTCTTGATATCTCATGGAGGTTTAAAAGCCTTCTTGAAAAGTGGTCGGCCACTTATGTCATTGTGTACGAGTTTCATTTTTGGTGTAACTCCCATCTTCTTCCTCCTCTCATCTTCTTCTCCCTCTCTTCCTCCTTGTCATGACCATCAAAGGTGCTAGCACACCTTTTGTGTGGTTTTCTCCATCTCTTGCTTGTGTGGATACACATAGAGGAGTATCTACTTTGATACTCTCGAGATCCGGCGAACCTTGGATGAGTGGGATTACGCGAAGGGCTTCGCATCAAGGGTAACCTCTTTATCTTGTATATCTAAATTAGATCTAGGCTTAGAAAACATGTATATGAAATTTTATTTCTTCGTACGGATCCGTGGCATGAGAATTTCGGGGTTTTCGCAACGCAAAAAGTGGTTTTTGCGGCCTGAAAAACCCAACAGTGGTATCAGAGCCACGTGCGAAGCATATGCATGTTTTAATTTGTATTTTATGAAAATTACATATCTATGAATTTCTGTAAGTTTGTGATTTTTATAGATTTTATGGGTAATTTTCTCGTAGAAATGAAGCACAAGTGTTTAGACACTTGTAGGTTTCTACTACCGAGAAAATATTTCTGAAACGACAAGGTTTCGCCCCAAATCATTTTGGGACAGCGGACTAAGGCGCTGTAGGATCGCTAAGGAACACTCGCGATGGTTATATCGCGGGTAGGGGTACTGCCCCTAAACCCGCAAGGGGCTTCGTTCCGCGATTGCGCCCGAAAATCGCTAAACGAGACCGCCGGGAATTTTTTACTCATAAAATTATAAAAAAAAATTGTAAGAAAAATTAAAGAAATTTATAGAAATTACATAATTTAGAATTATGTATTATTTTGTGATGGTCATGGCCCAAAAGACCCAATTAGATTGGAAATTTGTGTTGTAATTCATATTATGGTCTGCATGCCATTTTCTGTGATATGCGTGTTGTATATGATACGCGACCTGTGCGTCGTGCCTTTCCTATTTTTATATTCCTGTTGTAAATATTTTAGACTCGAATGTAACTCGAGTTTCACCTTTGTGATGTACAAATTGGAGCGGTGGAAGATCCACTCGAGACGGAGTTACGAGGAGGGCGCGAGCAACACAAGGTGGTCAAAGGAAGGAGCTTGAGAAGCTGTTGATCTTAGGTTGACCACCCGATCTTCTCATTGGCTTGAGAAGATCGTAGTAGGGCCATGACTAATCACAAAATATTTAATTAATTGCTTGTGTGTATATATGTGATGCATGCTAGAATAGTAATTAATTAGCGCCTTAACGATTAGATTAGATCTAAATTGCGTACATGATGTGCCCTAACGATTAGATTAGATCTAAATTGCGTATATGATACACCTCGTCGATTAGATTAGATCTCAATCGCGTCAACTCGTAATGTCTACCATGCCGTGATACTTATCACTACCTCGATCACATGTTGTTGTTTAATTTGACAAAGCAGAGCAACACATATTATCTTGGTAGGATACGGAGGGACAATCTTGGTCCCACCTATCAACGCATGGGTGAGTACAACTCAATTAGATTGAGTAACTACTTAACTCAATTGGATCGAGTTTAACTATAGGCATTTTCCAATGGTTGGTATATAAGTCAAAATCACGTTTATATTAACTCTTGGACGTATTAGCCAAAGCTAACTCGAGTTTTAATATAAATGCGGATCTTGATCCTATAAACAAGAGTTGCATAGAGATGTAATTGGTAATTAGTTACCTACCGATCATACTAAGTCTTGGGCAATTTAGCCAAAGTTAACTCAAGGCGTAGTATGATGTGGATCTTGTCCCACATGAATTATAGAATTTAGTGGGAGCATCATTTAATTAAAAGGCCTAATTAAATAATTAATAGAATATGATATTTATTTATTTTTCTGTATTTTTCTGTTGTAGATAACCATGACATCAAATATGAACTCTTTCTCCGTGCGTTCCGTCCTTGAGAAGGACAAACTCAACGGAGCAAATTTCCTGGATTGGTACAGGAACCTGAGAATCATTCTCACACAAGAACGTAAACTGTATGTTCTGGAGCAGCCCATTCCGGAGGCACCTCCTGTCACTGCCACGCGAGCTGACCGTGATGCTTACAAGAAGCATCAAGATGACGCATTAGATGTGTCATGTCTTATGCTCGTGACCATGAACTCTGAGCTTCAGAAGCAACACGAGTTGATGGGTGCTTATGATATGGTTGAACATCTTCGTCAACTATATCAAGGACAAGCGAGGCACGAGAGATTCGAGATCTCTAAGGCACTGTTTCAGTGCAAGATGCAAGATGGGACTCCCGTAGGCGCATATGTACTCAAAATGATTGGGTATATAGAAAACCTACAGAGGTTGGGATTCCCACTTGGCCAAGAGCTGGCCACTGATCTGATCTTGCAATCCTTGCCAGATAGCTATAGTCAATTCGTTCTAAATTATAATATGAACAAAATTGACAAATCACTGCCCGAGCTGCTTAGCATGTTAAGAACTGCTGAGCTCAACCTTAAGAAGGTTAAGCCCAACTCCATTTTGATGGTGCAAAAGGGCAAAGGCAAGGGCAAGCCTAAAGGTAATGGAAAGTCCCAAGCCAAGGGCAAAGGCAAGGCACTGAAACCCAAAGGAGGGGTCACCAAGGATGCTACCTGCTTCCACTACGATCAGACCGGGCACTGGAAGAGGAACTGCAAAGTGTACCTGGAAGATCTTAAGAAGAAGAGAAGTGAGACTTCCACTTCAGGTATCTATGTTATAGAAGTCAATCTATCTATTTCTTCATCATGGGTATTAGATACCGGATGTGCTTCTCACATTTGTACTAATGTGCAGGCGTTGAGAAATAGTAGGCCATTGACGAAGGGCGAGGTCGACCTATGTGTAGGCAATGGAGCACGGGTTGCTGCTGTTGCTGTAGGAACTTATCATCTATCTCTGCCTTCTGGGCTTGTATTAAAATTAGATGAATGTTGTTATGTGATTGCTTTAACTAAGAACATAATTTCAGTTTCTTGTTTGGACAAGAAAGGTTTTTCATTTATAATAAAGAACAAATGTTGTTCAGTTTATTTAAATGATATGTTCTATTGTAGTGCACCTCTGATGAACGGACTCTATATTCTAGACCTTGAGAACCCCATCTATAACATAAGTACCAAGAGGTTCAAGTCAAATGACATGAACCAAACCTATCTCTGGCACTGTCGCTTAGGTCATATAAATGATAAGCGCTTATCCCAGCTCCATAAGGATGGTTTGCTGGACTCATTTGATTTTGAATCTTATGAGACGTGCGAGTCATGCCTACTAGGCAAGATGACCAAGACTCCCTTTAGTGGACACAGTGACAGAGCGACTGACTTGTTAGGTCTTATACATAGTGATGTATGTGGCCCTTTCAATGTCACTGCTAGAGGTGGTTATAGGTACTTCATTACATTTACTGATGACTTCAGTAGATATGGTTATGTGTATCTCTAGACACAGCAGCCTTCATTCTCAACCGAGTTCCATCCAAGGCTGTAATAAAGACACCATATAGGATATGGACTGGGAGAGATGCCCAGGTGTCTTTTATGAGGATTTGGGGTTGTAAGGCTTACGTTAGACGTCAAGTCTCAGACAAATTGGGACCCAAATCTGACAAATACTATTTCATTGGATATCCCAAGGAAACGAAGGGATATTACTTCTACATTCCCAGTCAACACAAGGTAGTTGTGGCTAAAACTGGGGTATTTCTAGAAAGACTAGTGGGAGTACGTTCTATTTTGAAAAAGTTCAAGATATGGACCATAGTACAGATGCCTCGATGGAAGTTGAACTAGAACCACAAAGTGTTGTGGATGATGTTGTTCCACAAGGAGTTAAGGAACAACAACCAGTTCAAGTAGACCTACCTCTTCGCAGGTCTGATAGGGTACATCGTCAGCCTGAGAGATATTCATTTCTCTTGTCTGACCATGATGACGTTGTGCTCATTGAGGATGAGCCAACCTCCTATTAGGAAGCTGTGATGAGACCAGATTTCAAGAAATGGCTAGAGGCCATGAGATCCGAGATGGAATCCATGTACACTAACCAAGTATGGACTTTGGTTGATCCACCTGAAGGGGTCAAACCCATTGGGTGTAAGTGGGTCTTTAAGAGAAAGACTGACATGGATGGACTTATTTATAAGGGTCGCTTGGTAGCTAAAGGTTTCAAGCAAATTCATGGTATTGACTTTGATGAAACCTTTTCTCCAGTAGCGATGTTTAAGTCCATTCGGATCATGCTTACTATTGCAGCGTACCATGATTATGAGATCTGGTAGATGGATGTCAAAACTGCATTTCTAAATGGAAACCTGCTCGAGGATGTGTACATGACACAACCTGAGGGTTTTGTAGATCCACAACATACTGGCAGAGTATGCAAGCTGCATAGGTCCATTTATGGACTAAAGCAAGCTTCTCGGAGCTGGAATCTTTGATTCGATGATGCAATCAAACAGTTTGGTTTCATCAAGAATGAAGATGAACCTTGTTTCTACAAGAAGGTTGTTGGGAGTACAGTTGTCTTCCTTATATTGTATGTGGATGACATACTACTCATTGGGAAAGACATCCCTTTGCTGCAGTCTGTCAATACTTGGCTAAGGACTTGTTTCTCAATGAAGGACTTAGGTGAAACATCCCGCATTCTAGGCATACAGATCTATAGAGATAGATCTAAGAGATTGCTTGGCCTAAGTCAGAGTACATATATTGACAAGGTACTCCTTCGGTTTGCCATGCAGAACTCCAAGAAGGGATTTCTGCCGATGTCACATGGTGTGAGTCTTTCGAAGACTCAAGGTCCCTCTTCTAGAGAGGAGAGAGACCGCATGGATCAGATCCCTTATGCTTCAGCCATAGGATCTATCATGTACGTCATGCTATGTACTTGTCCTAATGTCTCATATACTTTGAGCATGACGAGTAGGTACCAGTCAGATCTAGGTGAAAGTCACTAGATAGCGGTCAAGAATATTCTTAAGTACTTGAGAAGGACTAAAGAATATTTCTTGATAAATGGAGGCGATGATGAGCTAGCTGCAAAGGGTTACAGTGATGCTAGCTTCCAGACCGACCAGGATGATTATCGATCGCAGTCAGGGTTCGTGTTTTGCATAAATGGTGGTGCTGTGAGCTGGAAGAGTTCGAAGCAGGACACAGTAGCTGATTATACGACATAGGCCGAGTATATTGTTGCATCAGAAGCAACAAAGGAGCCAATTTGGATATGCAAGTTCATTACTGAGCTTGGGGTGGTTCCTAGCATAGCTGATCCCATAGAGCTCTATTGTGACAATAATGGAGCAATAGCACATGCTAAGGAACTTCGCTCACACCAGCGGACCAAACACATACTACGGCGCTTCCATCTCATTCGAGAGATTATCGAGAGAGGAGATGTGAAGATTTGCAGAGTACCCACAGAGGCTAACATCGCAGATCCCTTGACCAAGGCTTTGGCACAGAGAAAGCATGATGGTCACACTAGGTCATTAGGCCTTAGAGCCTACACTGATTGGCACTAGTGCTAGTGGGAGATTGTTAGTTAGAGCCCTAGAGTCAATCATTTGATGATTGTTGTATGGACTCGTTGTATCATATTCTTGTATATATAAAGGCATTTATTTTTTGTTATTATACTTACTTGTATTTGTACCAAATAACTAAGTATAATAGCGTCCTTGAGTAGAAGGTTCTTACCTATATCAATCGATTGGTTGAATCGATAGTGAGATGATATAGGGAACACTACTCTTAATCATTCCTAGTCAAGTACTAACATTCAGGGACAATGTTAATGCGACGAGACTAGCATGTAGGTCAACTCGATGACTTGATCTCACAAGTCATGGATATAGAGATATCAAGTTAACACATAGGTATGCATTGGAGAATGTATACTGAATGACCCGCCATGAGAAAGTATCATGGATCGTTATATGAGTGTCATATACTTTCTCATGTGGCTATTAGTATGACTACTAGTCCTTGGACCTAAAGTCACCATGGTTCCCTACATAAGGAGTTATGTACTTTGGCTTCGTCAAACGTCACCCGTAACTGGGTGGACTATAAAGGCGATTACTGGGTATGTAACAAATTATACAGAGGAATATGAGTGATGTAGATGGGATCTATCCCTCCTATATGACGGGAGTAACATCGATATTCTTGATAGAGTGAGACCACTAAGTGAATGGCCATGTCCAAATGAGTCAATATGAGATATTGAGCTCATTTGATTGAGTGAGTCTACTTGAGATTCAAGATTTAGATTGATTAGAGGATGACACGGTCTATGCCTCATATTGATCAATCTAGATGTCAAGGATAGAAGGACACTTGTCATATATTCTGAAGAGTCACAATTAGTAGTCACAAGGTGATGTTGGATCTCAACATTCTTATAACTTGGGTAGTAATGATGTGTTGCTAGATACCGCTCATTACTTATGCTTCTAAATGGGTTTAGGAGCATTACCAATGTTATAAGAACCTATAGGGTCACACACAAAGGGCAATTAGATGGAGATTAGGTTCATTTGATGAACCTAAAGGATTAGGTCCATGTGATGAACCAAATTAGATTAAGAGTAATCCAAATTAGGCTAATTGAGTTGTACTCAATTTGGTTCATGTGTAAGATGAGTCTAATTTGGACTTAGACTCATTGAATCAATTTAATTCAATGAATAGAGATTCATTAAATTAAAATTGATTTGAACCAATGGTTAGATTAGATCAACCATGGGAGAGAAGTGGTCAAGTTTGACTTGACTTGAGAGGAAGATGAAGGGTCAAGTTTGACTTGACAATTTGTCACCTCGTTTGTGAGTTGGCATTAAGTGGGTCAATTATGATGTGCCACATCATCAAGGCTAGTACATGTGTGTGCCACCTCATGAGGGAGATCAAGAGTTGTGACTCTTGATATCCCATGGAGGTTTAAAAGCCTTCTTGAATAGTGGCCGGCCACTTATGTCATTGTGTGTGAGTTTCATTTTTGGTGTAACTCCCATCTTCTTCCTCCTCTCATCTTCTTCTCCCTCTCTTCCTCCTTGTCGTGACCATCAAAGGTGATAGCACACCTTTTGTGTGGTTTTCTCCATCTCTTGCTTGTGTGGATACACATAGAGGAGTATCTACTTTGATACTCTCGAGATCCGGCGAACCTTGGATGAGCGGGATTACGTGAAGGGCTTCGCATCAAGGGCAACCTCTTTATCTTGTAGATCTAAAGTAGATCTAGCCTTAGAAAACATGTATATGAAATTTTATTTCTTCGCATGGATCCGTGGCATGGGAATTTCAGGGTTTCCGCAATGCAAAAAGCGATATTTGCGGCCCGAAAAACCCAACACCTCATTTGTCGCTTGTGTGATATCCCCCTAACTCCTCGCTTGTTTCACTGCCTTTTCACTCCTCGACACCATAGTGAGGGTCTCTTTTGATTTCAGGCCTGTACTATGACAACCCTTTTTGCTTCCATGCCTCCTCCAGAGCCAAAGTGGAAAGAGAAGTATTTCTTCCTTAAATTCCCTTCTACTATAGCGTGGCCCACCGGGCTCCAATCAGCTCTCCCCTCTATGCCCTTTCTAGGAAACGTTCACTCAAACTCAGCTTTTATAGAGGCGTTGGCACGACTAGAGAGCAGACATTTTGATCTGCACAAACTACTGTCGGAGGACGTTTTGTACTTGTTTGGGTTAAACTTCATTCCTTCGGAGCTACCACACTCTCTGGGTAAGTACTGCTACTACCTTAGCTTGCTTTTGTCTTCTCACTCTAAACTTTACTCCGCTGCAACGGACACTCTCGTCCAAGCGTCTTTGACTAGACCTCTCCCACTGATTGACCTAGAAATAAATCGCCAAGGGAGAATAATCCTGGGCGAGCGAGGCATCTCGCCATCCACTCTGACTGCTTCCCTAACGGTCGCAGCTGCTTCTACCTCTTGTCCTTCCGCCACTCAAGTAACGCGGCCCGTTCGCTCTTCTCCTAATGCTACTCAGAGAACTTCGCCTGCTCCTCCCACTCATCACTCCATGACCCCAGAAGAGGTGTCAAATTCAGGCGAGCAACCGCTTACGCATCGAAAGAGGTCCAGACCTACTGGGGCATCCGTTGCAACCCAGATACCCAGGCCGACCTCGGCCTCTGTTCCAGAGCCAAGACACTCTGGCGGCTCTGCTATTCCCTTGGGGACTCGCACAGAGCCTAACCGAGGGAAAGCTCAGATAGAGGGGGAAGAAAGTGATCCGGAGAGGCGATCTCCGCCAGCTGCGCCGGTCGGGCCCTCGTTCCCCTGACCTTCTACTTCTACCCGACCTACTTCCAGCTCGACTACTCTTGGATCCTTCAAGTCCCGACTATTCTACTTTTATGCCACTATGCCTTCTCAACGCTATATCATGATCCCCCTCTCTCTTCTAGATCGGTCGTGCTGTGAGGGTTGCTGGCAAACACTTGGATGGAGTCTATGGAGCATATAGATGCTAGTGTGTTTCCTACCCAAGTAGATGTATTCTCTGAAGATGCTACTGTGGTAAGCCTTCAACTTCTTTCATTGTCTTTCTCTTTCAATCTTAACTGACCTTCTCTTTGGCTAGTTCTTCATCTCGGGGTTTCATTTAAGCTAGTTGGTCATGGACACATATCGGCAGAACAAAATCTTGAAAGATCGTGTTGTTGACCTAGAATCCCATCCCTCCAACTCCACTCTAGCAGTGTGTCAACTGCATGCGGAGGTGGAGTCCTTGAAAAAGCTGAATGCAGCCCAGGAACAAACCCTCAGTGGGGCTCTACGGCGACCAATCTCTTACAAGAGGACAAGAAGAAACTTGAAGTCCTCCACCAAACTTTTGATGCCAAATATCAGGAGGAGCTTACCCTTAAGGAGAAGACATTATCGGAGCTGACCCGACAAACCACCGCCCTGGACAACTTCAAGCATTCCCATAAGAGGAGATGGCCTATTGGGTTAAAGAGCTCAATTCTAAAGATTTACTTCTTATAGACTATCAAAAAGATTTGGAATACTAGACCACTGAGCTGGGTTCCTTACAGACGGAGCTAGCTCAAGCCCAATCTGACTTGTCCAACTTAGCTACCACCATGGAAGCCTATAAGGCTGGGGAGAGTGATCGCATTCAGACGGGTTGAGAAGAGTACCTGCGCTCCTCAGAGTTTGGTTCCCAGGTAGGAAACTGCTTTGTCTGGTCACTTGCACATGGAGCGGTAGGAGCAGTCCAACAACTTAGAAAAGGAGGGTATCTATCATCTAACCCTCCGAAGGACTTCCTAGACCACCATCAGATCCTTATAGAAATATCTGATGATGTTTTTTCAGAGTTCCAATAATTCCCTTTCTAATACATCTATTGTTCATTTACATCTACTGTTTATAAAAACTTATTTCTGGCTTCCACTTCCTTGCTCCTCGCTCATGCCTCCCTATTTTCTCATAAGCTTGACCCTGTCATGAGAATGCTTTCTAGCTCAGGTCGTTGAGTGAGAGTGAGTGGGGCGGAACTTGTTATACTTAGAGTCGCACGGGCTAATTATGAATGAGATTTTTAGATCCCTACTTGCCTAGGCTCGGGCAGTCAGTCGAGGTTTGGAGGAGCTCTATTTGTGGCTTGCACAAGGAGAGGGGTATTAGGAACCAACCAGATCCTGTAAGTTGGTTTCATAACTCTCCAGAAGGCTCAAGCATAATCCTAGCGGATTCCCCCACCAGGCATCTTGTGCGTATGCCAGTACTGGTTGCTCCCCAACCTCAGATCTTTTTCTTAAACAAAAGTCAATGCAAAGAGTGACACATTCATGTATGGTAAAGTTGAAGGTAATTAGCACTCTACGGGTGGTCCACCTTTCTACCCTGAGCATCCTGCAGATAATTGGTGTCTGATGCAAGCTTTTTAATGATCTTATATGGATCGCCCCACTAAGGTGTTAACTTAGTTACCTCTCCCACCGACTTTATCCTTTTTCATACCAAATTCCCTTCTTCGAAGAAGCGAGGGATCACTTTCCTATCATAGTTTTGCCGCATCCGTTGTCAATACGCGGTTAACCGAGTGGTCGTTCTTTCTCTGGTCTCACTGATAAGATCCAATTCTAGAAGTCGTCACTCGGTATTATCAGGGTCATATAGTAATCACCAGACAGAAGTGACCTCGACCTCGACTGGCATAACCGCTTCGCTGCCATAGACGAGGTGAAACAGAGTGAGCCCCGTGCTTTCTCTTAAAGTCGTTCGGTACGCCCAGAGGATGTTGAGGAGTTCTTCAACCTAATCGTCACCCATGTGGTTTAGCTTGACCTTGAGCCCTCTGGACCTCAATTTTGTTGGATCGAAAGCGTTAGAGGGGTGAATAGCGCTCGTGGCTTTCACTTTGCGTTTTGGAAAACTAAGAGTAAAATGCAGCGGAATAATAAGACAAGCACACGAACACCAAGATTTACTTGGTTCGGAGCTAGGGGTGACTCCTACTCCAAGGCCCACTCTCGTTGAGTGTTTACTTTGGGCAATCACTATAAGCACAAAAATTCTTTACAATTTAAGTACAATATTAGAGCAATAGTAAAATTTATACTGACAACAAAAATAATAAGTTTGAAGCTCCTGGTCATCAGGGTCTTGCTATAGCTTTTCTGGATCATCTTTTGAGCAGCACGAAGAAGATAGATTGTAATTTCGTTGTTGTTTTTTTGTTGCTGCTCGAACCTACCTTATAATGCCCGTTGAGGGCTTCCTCAACAGCATGGAGGGTGCCCTCATCCGCGCCGAATCCGTAGCATGGATGAGCTCCGACCCGGTCACAGCCTATCCGCCTGAGGATGCCCTCAACCTCCATGAGGGTGCCCTCGCACTAGGTCCAGGGCGCCCTCAAACTCCATGAGGGTGCCATCGCGCTAGTGTCCAGGGTGCCCTCAAGCTCCATGAGGGCTCCCTCGCGCCTTGTTGCGAGCTTGCTTCTCTAGGTTACTTGAGGCAAACACGTCCAATTCACTTCTTACAAAATACGTTAGTCCAACATACCCTATAAAACAAAGTTAGGATAATATAGACATAAAATATAAAAAGTTTGACAGTCATCGGACTATCCGGTTCTAACTTTGAATTCTCAACTGAAAACCCTAGGTCGAATCGACGCCTACTGGTCCCTCACCGGGGAACGCATCCTCACCTACTCCACTCAGGAGAGTTTACCTATTACCAGTTAATCCTCTAGATCAACTGGACTTTTGCTCAGCGCCCGAAGCTCTAGGACTTTTCGCTGGAAGTCAGCTCCACGACCCGCCCAGTCTTTCACCTGGTTCACGACACCAGAACTTTCCACCTAGAGTCCTTGACTCTAGGACTTTTGCCCAAAGCCCTCGACCCGCCAAGACTTTCGCCTAGGGTTACCACCCCCTAGGACCTAGGGTTACTGCCCCCTAGGGTTTTCACCTATCTAACCGTAGCTAGGACTTTTGCCTAAGTACACTTAGGACTTTCCTGTAAGCTCATTCAAACACATTAAATCACAAATAACCTTCACTTTAAACCCTTTGCCAATATCAAATCTCGGGTTTAATCGTTGGATGCTTTCCGCACCAACAATCTCTTCCTTTATTATTATGGCAACAAAATTTAAAGTTAAGTAAAACAAGAGTACATAAAAAAATATATTAAGAATCAAGTAAATGCAATAACTAGAACATGTTAACAAATTGAGCAAAAAATGTTCTGGTTTTATCCATTTTTACTTTAACTTTTTCTTTCACTTTCCTGTCCCTCTTTGTCATATATCAAAAATATATAAAATAGAGAAAGGGATGGAAAGAAATGATAGTTTATCCCCCCTGAAAGGAAGCTTTGTTACTTGAAAATAGTAGTTGTATAAAAAATTCAAAGCTTAAAGTTGTTGGTGCGGGAAGCATCTGACGATCAAACCTGAGTTTGGATAATGGCAAAGGATTCAAAGTTAAGGCTATTTGTGATCTAATGTGTCGAATGAGTTTGCAGGAAAAGTCTTAAGGTATTTTAGGCAAAAGTCATAACTGCGGTTAGGCAGGTAGGAAAATCCTAGGGGGTGGTAACCCTAGGTCCTAGAGGGCGGTAACCCTAGGCGGGAAGTCTTGGCGGGTCAAAGCTTCGGGCAAAAATCCTAAAGGGAGGTAACCCTAGGTTGAAAATCCTGGTGTTGCGAATTAGGTGAAAGTCTGGGCGGGTTGTGAAGCGGGCGTCCAGCGGAAAGACCTGAAGACTCGGACGCTAAGCAAAAGTCCAGTCAGTCTGGAGGACCAGACTGGCAACAGGTATACTCTTCTGAGTATAGTAGGTGAGGACGTGTTCCCCACTGAGGGAACAATAGGCGTCGGTTCGACCTAGGGTTTCCAGTCAAAAATCCGTGTTAGTATTAGCTCTAATACCAATTATGAGATGATTGTAAAGGGCTCCTTTTGTATCATATTTAATTATTAATAAAGGAAAAGTTGGTTATTATATTTACTTCAATTCAGTGTCGAATGAATAAGCATAATAATGTACTAAAGTAGGAGGTTCTAATTTACAACATATCAATTGGTTGAATTGATAATGAGATATTGTAGATATACATAGAACACTACTCTTAACTGTTCCTAGTCGAGTATTAATATACAAGGCCAATATTAATGCATTGAGACTAGCATGTAGGTCAACGGATGACTTGATCTCACAAGTCATGGATATGAGATATCAGGTTGACACATGGGTATATATTAGAGAATATGTACTGAATGACCCACCATGAGAATGTTTCATGGATCGTCGTATGAGTGTCATAAACATTCTCATGTGACTATTGGTATGAATAGTCCTTAAACCTAAAGTCACTACGGTTCCCTACATAAGGAGTTGTATACTTTGGTATCGTCAAATGTCACCCATAACAGGGTAGACTATAAAGTCAATCACTGGGTATGCAATAAATTATGCAGAGGGATGTGAGTGATGTAGATGGGATCTATCCCTTCCATATGACGGAAGTGATATGTATGGGCCCCTTGATTAGTAGGACACAAGAATACATGGTCATGCTTAAATAAGTCAATATGTGATATTAAGCTTATTTAATTGAGTGTGTCTACTTAGAGATTAAGAAACATAAAGATTGATAATAGGATGGCACGGTATATGTCTCATTGATCAATCTAGATATCAAGGATAGAAGGATTAAGTCATACAAGATAATAGCCACGGAAAGGTTAAGTAGGATCTCGTCATTCTTGTCACTTGGGTAGCAATGATGCCTTGCTAGATGCCACTCATTGCTTATGTATTTAAATTTTGATTTGGATACATTGCCAACGTTATGAGAACCTATTGGGTCACACACAAAGAACAAGTCAATGGAGATGGATTCATATGATGAACCATTGGATTAAGTCTAATTCAAATTAGACTCATTGAGTAAGACTTAATTAAATCCAACTATTGGATTGAGTCCAATTCAAATTAGACTCATTGAATCAATTAGATTAATGATTAATGAGTTGGACTCATTATATGATTTCATAAATTATTTGATGATTAATGAGTTGGACTTATTATATGATTTCATGAATTAATTAATGAATAATGAGTTGGACTCATTATATGATTTCATGAAATTTGAATTCATGAAGAAAGAGGAGTGTACAACTTGAGTTACTCATGCATTGGATGCATTGGATGAAGAGTGAACAATTTGAATTGCTCATACATTGCATGCATTGGATGCATTGCATGCATTGGATGCATTGAATTCATTGGATGAAGAGTGAACCATTTGAATTGCACATGCATTGGATTTATTGGATAAAGACAAATATTAATGTCAATCAAGACAATTGACATTAAGGCATGAGGCAACTTCATGAATCTATAAAAAGGGGTTTTTGGATTTATTTTCATGATGAGTTTTTGGTGCTCTAGTTCTTCTTTCTCCTCCTCTCTTCCACTTGGCCGAAACCTCCAAGAAAGGTTGCTAGCACAACCTTTGATTGTTTCATTCTCCACCTTATGAGTTTGTGAGACAAACGAGACTTATTCGTATGGATACTATAGAGGCGCGACCACTTGATCGCGCTAAGATCCGCATCTAAAGAAACGTTGGAATCGGGATTGTAAAGGGCATGCAACAAAGGTATAACTTTCTCATGTAGATAATTATTACTTAGTATATGGTTTCCTTTCGCATGGATATATTGGAAAGGAACTAGATGTTTTCCGTTGCGCTTTCACGTGTTTAGCGCCCTAGTTCCTTACTATCCGAAGTCAGAACCGGATAGTCTGATGACTGTCAAACATCTTTTTATATTCATTATTATGTGCTAACTTTGTGTTGCAGGGTATTTGTGGGACTAACATATCTTGCAGGGATAAAGGAGCAAACTTTTCCTCAGATGAACAGTACCCAAGGCACCCTCCATGAAGCTTGGAGGCGCCTCAAGTGCAAGGCAGAAGGAGTGCGCGCAACAAAAATGGAGGCACCCTCAAGGAGTACTGAGGCGCCTCGGACGGCATTGGAGGCGCCCTCAAGGGAGATGAAGGAGCCTTCAAGAGGATAGGCTGTGAAGGAGTCAAAGCTCATCCTCACTGCGAATTTGCTGCTGATGGAGGCACCCTCAAGGGTGTTGAAGGTACCCTCAACGACCTTTATCAGGAGGTCTCAACTAGCAGCTGGATCAATCAAGTCCTAAGCGAACGTACAATTGTTTGCTGCTAACGAGACGTTCCGGCAGAGCTATAACACGACCTCGATGACCCGGAGCTGCGAATTTCAAATTCCTGTTGCAAGTATCATTTTTTTAGTGCATTTAAATTGTAATACCTGATTGTACTATTTCCAAAATTATAGTTGTTGCCCAAAGTAAACACTCAACGAGCATGAACCTTGGAGTAGGATTCGCCCTAGGCTCCGAACCAAGTAAATCTTGGCGTCTTATCTATGTGTGTTTTATTTAAATTTCCACAACATTTACCCGATCATTTTGAATACGAAAAGTGAAAGCCACGAGCGCTATTCACCCCCTCCCCTCTAGCGCATCTCAATCAAACAATTGGTATCAGAGCGGGGTCACTTCAATTTGGTGAAACCACCAATCAAGCATATTTTCATGGTGATTTTTAGTTTTTCGGAGTCGATCGGAATCGGTATTCTTGCCGCCTTCCGATCCAGTTCTTTGTAATTGAAGTTTTCCTCGAAGTCGGTGCAACACCACTCGAGATCGTAGTTTATTTTTCTTTTAAACCGCACTACTAATCCAGGATCAAGTCCTGGGACAAGTTTCTCTAGTTTTTCTTTGTGCGCAAGATTTTATGGATCTTCAAGAAGGCTACAGTATAGCCCGACCTCCACTCTTCACCGGAGAAGACTTTGGCTACTGGAAGGGTCGAATGGAGTCATACCTTTAAACACACTTTGAAGTCTGGATGATCGTCAAAACCGACCTAGAACTCCCAACTGACGACGTCAGCAAGCCAATATCATACGAGAACTGGGACACAACTCTGATAAAGAAAGTAGAAGTCAATGCCAAGGTGACATGTACCCTACAATGTGGGCTGACGAAAGATGAGTTGAACCGCGTCAGCCCGTTCTTAAATGCCAAAGATGTAACACCCATAAAGTACTTAGCGAGATTTTAGATATTTTTATCATGAATAAAAATAGGCCTTATGTGGAATTTGCAAAAAATAATAAAAATAAAAATAGAACCAAAAAGAGAGATGACCAAGGCTTGAACCTTGGATCTCCTACTAGATATATGCATGTGTTAACCAATAGACCAAGAGAAATTATTGTTAAAGAAAGAAGTGACAATATAGTTAAGGGTAAGAAAAGAGATTTTTCATTGAAAAGGAGAAGTTAGAGTTGCCTCCCCCTCTCAAAAAGAAAAGAGGATTTTTACTTCCTCTTTTTCATTAAGGAGAAGTAAAAGAAAGGAGAAGGAAAAGTACATTTTCCCCTCCTCCTCTCATGATGAATAAAAGGGGAATTTAAGAAGAAAACTCATTTTCTTCTCTTCCTCCTCCCTCCTCTTCCTCACCGTGACCAAGGATCTTCCCCTACCTCTCCTTGCCGAAACCCAAAAACAAAGAAGACCCCTCTCTAGGAAGGCTCCACAAGCAAGATCCCTTTTCCTTAAGCGAATAAGGATGTAAGTATTCCCTCACCTGTGGTACAAGTTGCTTACGGTATTTCTCGAAAGATTTGAACTCTTAGAATTAGAAATAAAAAGAAGAGAAGAAACCATGCTTATGAACTTTAGTAGGTTATGATTTGAATTTAGTTGGAAAGGAAATTATGTGTGTGATGTTAAGCTTGATCTTCTTATTAAGATGTTTATTAACCTTCTCTCTTTTTTTTATAAGTTTCAGCCATGATAAAAATATAGGGTTCATGAGGCTTAAAACCTAATCTAACTTGCTCGTAGATTGATTTATGATGTGTTATGAAATTTGTTAGAGATTCATGTTCATATGTTATCTAGAATTTATGTTCTTGCTTGAAGAAAGTTTCGGCCATGATAAAAATATAGGGTTCATGAGGCTTAAAACCTAATCTAACTTGCTCATAGATTTATTTATGATGTGTTATGAAATTTGCTAGAGATTCATGTTCATATGTTATCTAGAATTTATGTTCTTGCTTGAAGAAAGTTTCGGCCATGATAAAAATATAGGGTTCATGAGGCTTAAAACCTAATCTAACTTGCTCATAGATCTATTTATGATGTGTTATAAAATTTGTTAGAGATTCATGTTCATATGTTGTTTAGAAGCTATGTTTTTGCTTGAGGAAGTTTCGGCCATGATGGAAATATTAGGGTTCATGAAACTCAAAACCTAATTTAGTATGATCATAGACCTCCATGTGATATGTTATGAAATTTACTAAGAAGATTTATGTTTACATGTTGTTCATAAGTTCATGTCTTAATTGTGAAGTTTCGGCCATGATAGTGATTTAGAGTTTCATAAAGCTCTAAACCTAATTTAGCATGTTCATAGGCTTCCTTGTGATATGTTATCGAATTGGCTAAGTATTCATGTTAAAAGATTTATTAGAAGTCTACTTCTTGTTGCATGATGTTTCGGATATGATAATTTTTAGGGTTCATGGAGCTCAAAACCTAAGTTAGTATGCTCATAGGTTTCTTGATGATATGTTATAAAATGGGATAGAAACTTGTACTTATATGTTGCTTAGAAGTTCATTTCCTACATGATGGAGTTTCGGCCATGATGAATCCTTAGGGTTCATGAAGCTCCAAACCTAATTTAGTGTGCTTATAGACTTCTTTATGATATATGATGGAATTAGCTAGGTGTTCATGTTACATGTTGTTTAGAAGTGTATATTCTTGGCTTATGAAGTTTCGGCCATGATAAGAATTTAGGGTTTCATAAAGCTCAAAACCTAATCTAGCATGCTCATAGACTTCCTTATGATATGTTAGCAATTTGGCTAAGTAATTATGTTCATGTGTTGCTTAGAAGTTTACTTCTTGTTATATGATGTTTCGGCTATGATAAGGTGTTAGGGTTCATGAAACTCAAAACCTAATTTAGTATGTTCATAGACTTCTTATGATATGTTATGAGATTTGCTAAGTATTCATGTTGTATGTGGTTTAGGAGTATTCTTGGTTATGAACTTTCGACCATGACTATAACTTAGAATTCAAGAAAGTTTTAAACTTAAACTTAGCAAGCCATGAATTTGTTTATGATATGTTTTATGTTTAAGTGTGCATGCTTTATGATAAGATCAGTAACATGTTGATTATGTATGTTATGAATTATGCATGAGATGATCCTTATGATGATTATGTACTCAAGCATGTATAATTTCAATATGTTGCATGCTCATCCATGTAAGCTTATGAACCAAGCATAATAATGGTTTTATATGATGGCCATGTGCCAAGAATGCATGCCTTATGATATGATAAGAAAATGGCAAGGAGTTGCTTCCCTTAAGTTGGGATTAAGAGCACCCTCCATGATTAAGACAAGAGCATGACATTTATGATGATATGATATGACAATTATGATGATATGATATGCATGACATGTACTTTACTTTGTATGACTTGTACCAAGGGTGGGCTCCATAAGCGCCCCTAGACCGACGGACTATGAACGGGTCTAGTAAAAAGGGATGGGCTCCTTAGTACGCCCCTAGACCGATGGACTATGAACGGATCTAGATCCCTAGTAGGTTCGGGGCTAGCTAACCTGTCCTAGGGATTGCGCGCATTTATGTATGTATGTGGTACAAGCCGGGCCCTCATGATGATGATATTACGTTTAAGTATTAAAAGATATGTATCAAGACATTTTGCACTCAACATGGCATATGTTTTAAAAATGCATTTTGCATAATGCACCCATGCTTATATGATATGTTCCTTTCTATGTTTCATGATATGTTATGTTCTCATGATTTACCTCATATGATTACTTTGTTTATGATATGTTAGGAACATGATTCATAAGAATATGTTATGATAAGAAATTATGCTCACCTATTGATGATTATGATTTTTCATTGATGATATGCTTGTATGATTATGCTTGAGATACGAATTTTTTGAGTAGGAAAGAATCTTACTGAGCTCGTGTGCTCATAGCTTACTTCCTTGTACCACAGATAAAGGCAATGGATGGATGACCTAAGGGAGCTGCAGGAGAGACAAGGAGGTGTGTGTGGTAGTGGCTCGGCTAAGACAAATAAGACCTGCTATAATGTTTTGTTATGTTTGACATGAACCATTGTAATTATGTTACATTTCCAGTATAACTCTATGACATTTCCGCTGCTTTATGTTATAAGAAAGAATTTTTGAATATGTATGTATCCTGGAATAGTTAAGTAAGTCAGTAGCCCCGTCCCTTTGAGTAGCAGGGAGAGCGGGCGTTACAAAAGAACTATGGGAGAAGTTGATTCAATTACATGAAGGAACATCCGACACCAAGGTAAGTAAGAGGGATCTCATTCTTAATAAATTATATAATATAAAGTTGCAGGAAGGTCTCCACGCAATCGGACAAAAGGTAGAAAATAGAGACATAATCAGGTATTCCCTAAATGCTTTTTCGAGGAATACCTTGTGGGCATTAATGGTAGATGCGTACAAGGTATCCAAAGATCTCTCTTGAATTAAATTAGACGAGTTGTTTGCTGAATTTGAATTACATGAACAAGTTAATGCTCGATCAATCGAGAAGGGTATAGCTTTGATTGCAGATACAAGCAGAGCATGTGAACCAAAAGCAAGACATAGAACCGAACCGGAGTCAGAAGAAGAACCGGATTCAAAAGATGATGACGACAAGCTCATAGCCGAACTCATCAACTTGGTGAGAAAACTCTACAAAAAGAAGAAGGGCTTCAACAAGAAGGACATCAAGAAGGTGACCCAGTCCAAGGAGGCCCAACCAAGCTCAAAGATGAAGTTCGAAGTAATCTGCTACGGTTGCAATCAAAAGGGACATATCAAAGCAAATTGTCCGAATCAAAAGGATGCAAAGAAGCAGAGAAAGAAGAAAGCTCTGAAGGTGACTTGGGACAAGTCTTCTTCAGAAGAGTTAGATGATGAAGAACTCGAACAGACAAGTTTCCTTGCAATGACGGCCCAGGACCAAGTCAACGAATCCGGAAGCGAGGATAAATCGGAAGCTGAGTCCGAGAGAAGTCATGGATTCGTATCCGTTTCTGAAGGGCCTAACCCCTTTGTAAGTACTTCCTAGTTATATAAGTTAATTAATTATCTAATGCATAAATTAGTAAAATTTAACATTTGGATCAAATCACTTCTAAAGGAGGTAACAACCCTTAAAGAAGTGACTATCTCCGAATCCTTGATTGACCTGATTCAGATTGGAACCTCAACTCAAGTCCAAAAGCTTGAGGAGGAGAATTCCAGCCTAAAAACTTAAGTCAAGGATTTGAAGATTGCATTGGAATGATTTACACTGAGTTCCAAGAATCTTGACTTGATTCTTGGAAAACAGAAGGTCATATACAATCGATCCAGACTAGGATTTAGAACAAAAAGGAAATACCATTCATATCTGTCACTTGTTAATAGATCAAATAAAAAGGTAGTCCAAGCATGGGTACCTAAGTCCAACTTGATCAATCAAGTTGGACCTGGACATTATTGGGTTACCAAGGATCAAGTACTTTACCTTGATAGACCATATTGAGGCTATGATCCAGGGGGATCCAATAGGAAAACTATCTTTATAAATAAATAGAATTGTTTGATGATTGTTATTTTTTTTTATAATATGCATGCTTAGATTAGGATAGATTATGGACTCAGACGTAATTTACACTTGATTAGTTACCCCTAGGGATTTCAAAAGGAAAATTAAATATATAATTTCTTTGAAAGGCTCTGTCTAGAAGCGGTGGATGATCTCATACCCAAGAAGGCCTAGTGCCTCGCCACAACTTGGGAGCCGATCCTTGAAATATGTATTTAATTGACTAATTGAAAAACCTAAGTCTAACTTAAATGTAAATTAATCCTTAGACATAATCTAAATTAAAGATAACCATCTCACAAAAATACATAAGATTCCCTGACTAATAACTTAAAATCGGGTGAAATGGATCTAGGATGAACTGAGTCAAATTCAATTAAAATTCAATCTTAATTTAATTAACGTAATTAAACATAACTTAATAACTTAATTAAAGTTACTCTTAATTAATTTAACTTACTCAAATTAACTAAATTAACTCAATCTAACTTAATTTAACTAACTTAATCAACTTATTTAAACCTAACGAAATTAATTAACTTAACTACTTAATAACCTAATTAAAATTAACTTAATTAACTAACTTAATCAAATTAAATAATTAACTTAACTATCCTAAACAAATTAATTTAACCTAATACTAATAAAAAATAAAAAATAATAAAAATAAAAATAAAAATAAAAACCTAACATACCTCGGCAAGGCGCCTCTCGAAGGTGCCTCCAACGAAAAGGAGGCGCCCTCGAGAGTGGCGAGAAATTTCCCGCTGAACCCGTTTAAGGCGCCTCCCGTCGACACCGAGGTGCCTCCCATACCACATTCAGGGCGCCATCAAGGGCATTGAAGGCACCCTCAACACCAGAACTTCCAGCGAATAGAGGCTTCTCTGTTCACCATTTCTCACTGTTTTCTCCCTAAAACAACCACACCGAGGTGCCTTCAACTCGGGTTTCTCCCCTCCAAACCTCACCAAAGCTTCACAATGCTGTCTAGGTATACCCTAATCCATCTTAGATGTTTCTATATATTTTTATTGTGTATTTTTGTTGTTATATCTATGTTTGGTTAAAATTAGGAAACGACACAATGTTACATCTACTTCCGGCAGTGCGCCGTCCACCAATCCTAGGTTCCCCACTGAGTGACATAGGATTGATTTCATTGAGCATATATATTCTCTAATTAAATGTAGATATTTGAGTAGATAATTTTTTACAAGGTGATACTATTTAAAGTATTTTTCAAATCTAAATAAGTAAAATTACTTTTTGAATTTCTAATATTTTTTAAAAGTTTTATAAAATATTTTTTCGCTCTTTTTTAAACTAAAGTTTTTTGCTAAGTTACTTTTCAAAGTCAACAAAATTATTCCTTAGCTAAAAACTTCTTTCCAAACTTAGTTTCTGAAATTTTGTTAAGCACAAGGGTTTCTGAGTAGTTTCTCAAACATCAGATTATTCTTAAGGCCTAAGCTCCCTACTTAACCTTTAATAAAGTTTTTACTTAGCTAAAAGGTCTACAAGAAAATTTATTCTAAAAATTAAGTTTTTATCAAAATATTTTCTATCAAATTTTAATAATAAAACTAAATTTTTAAATCTAAGTCTAAAAATTTTAAGGCCTAAGTTTTAAAAGCTAAGTTTTAAAAGCTGAAATAGTTATTAGTTGTGTACTTTTTAAGCTAAGGCCTATGATCAACTTCTCAACTTGTCTATTGTACCTTATTTTTGCTGATTTTTTTATATATGGCAAAAGGAGAGAGTATGAAAATTCAAATATGAAAATATTAAAAAAGAAGAGCTTTAATTAAGGGGGAGCCTTGTATTTAAAACTCATTTAAATTCATTTATGCTTGCATTTATGCCTGTATTGTTATTTTCTGTTATGCTTGCATTTCTTGAAAATTCTATATAGCATTATCTTTACTTAACTTTGAATTTCGATTGTCATAATCAAAAAGGGGGAGATTGTTGGTGCGGGAAACATCCGACGATCAAACTTAAGTTTTGATAATGGCAAAGGATTCAATGTTAAGGTTATTTGTAATCTAATGTGATGAATGAGTTTGCAGAAAAAGTTCTAAGGTATCTTAGGTAAAAGTCCTAGCTACGGTTAGGCAGGCAGGAAAATCCTAGGGGGTGGTAACCCTAGGTCCTAGGGGGTGGTAACCCTAGGTCCTAGGGGGTGGTAACCCTAGGCGGGAAGTCATGGTAGGTCAAAGCTTCGGGCAAAAATCCTGGGGAAGGTAACCCTAGGTTGAAAAGTCCTGGTGTCGCGAACCAGGTGAAAGTCTGGGTGGGTCGTGAAGCAGACGTCCAGTAGAAAGACCTAAAGACTCAGATGTTGAGCAAAAGTTCAGTCGGTCTGGAGGACCGGACTGGCAACAGGTATACTCTCCTGAGTGGAGTAGGTGAGGACGTGTTCCCCGCTGAGGGAACAGTAGCATCGGTTCGACCTAGAATTTTCTATCGGAAATTCGAAGTCAGAACTGGACAATCCAGTGACTATCAAACATCTTTTTATATTCATTATTATGTGCTAACTTTGTGTTGCAGGATATTTGTGGGACTAACATATCTTGCAGGGACAAAGGAGCAAACTTTGCCTCGGATGAACAATACCTAAGACGCCCTCCATGGAGCTTGGAGGTGCCTCGGGTGCAAGGCAGAAGGAGTGTGCGTAGTGAAGCTGGAGGCGCCCTCAAGGAGTGATGAGGCGCCTCGAACGGCATTGGAGGCGCCCTCAAGGGAGATGGAGGAGCCTTCAAGAGGATAGGCTGCGAAGGAGTCAAAGCTCATCCTCGCTATGAATTTTCCGCTGATGGAGGCTCCCTCAAGGGTGTTGAAGGTGCCCTTAACGGCCTTTATTAGGAGGTCTCGACTAGCAGCTGGATCAATCAAGTCCTAAGCCATCGTACAACTATTTGCTGCTAACGAGACGTTCCGGCTGAGCCATAACACGACCCCGACGACCCGAAGTTGCGAATTTCAAATTCTTATTGTCGATATAATTTTTTAGTGCATTTAAATTGTAATACCTGATTGTACTATTTTTTAAAATTATAGTTGTTGTCCAAAGTAAACGCTCAACGAGCGTGAGCCTTGAAGTAGGAGTTGCCCTAGACTTCGAACCAAGTAAATCTTGGCGTCTTCTCTGTGTGTGTTTTATTTAAATTTCCGCTGCATTTACTCGATCGTTTTGAATACAAAAAGTGAAAGCCACGAGCGCTATTCACCCCCCCCCCCCCAGCGCATCTCGATCCAACAAAAGTTACTTAGTAAAAACTTAGCAAATAATATCTAGTTAAAATAATAGGTTTACAAGTTAAGTTAATAAATTAAATTCAAGTTTTAAAACCAAGCTAATTTAAATTGAAATTTTAGTAAGTACTTAAAATTTCATAAAACTTTGAAAAATTGAAAAATGAACACAGTTAAACACTTTGAAAAATGCTAGGCTTAAACTTTCAATTTTAATTCAGACTCCAATTCAAAATAATTTAATCCAACCTTAAGCATAAATAAGTCAAAAATATTTTTATTTCAAAGCCAAGGTAAAAAATAATTTTATTTCCAAGTCAAAAATAATTTTATTTTAAATCCAAGTCAAAAATAATTTTAAATCCATGTCAAAAATAATTTTATTTTAAATCCAAGTCAAAAATAATTTTATTTTAAATCTAAGTCAAAATAATTTTATTTTAAATCCAAGTCAAAAATAATTTGGTTAAAAAAAACTTTTTTCACTCCCCCTTGATTAATGCCAGCCAATTTAACAAAAATTTAAAGTCCTAGAGTCCAAGCATGAGTAACAAGAGACAAAAATTCTACTTTCAAACAAATGTTTAATATTTAGTTACTAGCTGTTTACCAAGAGATAGTAACTTTCACTTGGTTATATAGTCAAATTAGGTAAATGTTCCAGTTAGTTTTGACTAAACATGGATTACTTAATTTGATTAATATGAATTTTGTATTTATTGCCTAGACTTATGTCGATGCACAAATATAAGCATTCTGAAGTCCAGGCAGTACCCTATGCATCTCACACCATTCTGAGTGTTTTTCATTCACAAACAAGGTAATCCTAGTTTGCTTGTGATATGCTATAGCTAAGAACTAGAGGTACATGCTTTCTAGGGGGTAAATACCTAGGCTAAGTCCAATTTTGAAAAACTAATAAATTTAGAATTTTGAAAGTATTTTTCCTAGAATTTTAAAAGAAATTTGAAAAGGAAATTATTATTATTATTATTATTATTATTATTATTATTATTATTATTATTATTATTATTATTATTATTATTATTATTATTATTATATATTTAAAATTTGACTCTATTCTACTAAGCACATCCCTTTTTGTCTTCTAAGTGCACTAAACTCAAGTTCACATAAGGGCTTTATGAATATGTCAGTCAGGTTTGATTTGGAATCAACATAGTCAAGTGCAATATTAGCATTAGCTACATAATCCCTTACAAAGTGGTGTTTTACCTCTATGTGTTTAGTTCTTGAGTGGTAAATTAGATTCTTAGTTAAGTTAATTGAACTTATATTATCAATTGAAATTTTTGTATTATTAAATTCTAGGAGATAGTCTTTTAAGGTATGCATCATCCATAATAGTTGAGATGCACATTCTCCTAGGGCTATGTATTCAGCTTCAGTGGTAGATAAAGCAACATAGTGTTGCTTTCTACTTGACCAACTTACTAGACACTGACCTAGAAATTGATAGCTACCACTTGTACTTTTTCTATCTAGTTTGCACCCGGCATAGTCTGAGTTAGAATGACCAATTAGGTCAAAGGTGCAAGTTCTAAAGTACTAGAGTCCTACATTTAGGGTTCCCTTAATATATCTAAGTATTCTTTTAACGTTTGTTAAATATGACTCTTTTGCACAAGATTGGTATCTTGCACACATACCTACTACAAATAGAATGTCTGGACAACTTACAATTAGGTACAATAGATTTTCTATCACACTTCGATAGTATTTCAAGTATATTGGTTTTCCTTCTAAGTCAGAATTTATTTTAATGTTAGTAGCCATTGGGATATTTATATTTTTTGAATTTTTCATTTCAAATTTTCTAATTAATTCCTTAGCGTATTTTGTTTGAAATATATAAATACCATCTTTGGTTTGTTTAATTTGTAAGCCTAAGAAAAAGTTGAGTTCTCCTACTAGGCTCATTTCAAATTCACTTTCCATTAACTTGGTAAATTCTTTTAAAATTTTAGTGCTGGTTGAATCAAAAATTATATCGTCTACGTAAATTTGGATTATAAAAATGTCTTTTTCAAAAGTTTTTACAAATAAGGTTTGATCTATTTGACCTTGTTTAAATCCTTTTGATAGTCGTTCATACCAGGCCCTAGGTGCTTGTTTTAGTTCATATAGGGTCCCCTCGGATGGGTCTAGTGGCTAGCGCATGAGATGTTGCCACAATGAGGTCTAGGGTTCGAATCTCGGCAAAGCCGAGGTAAATACCTCCCTTATGTGCTAGTCACTATTCCAAAGGCTAGTAGTCGCCCGTGATTTACCTCCTCCGTGTTGGCTCTGGGACGGGTTGGTGGGGGCGTTGGGGGTGAGCGTATTCACCTTTTGTCACAATTGTTTTAGTTCATATAGGGCCTTTTTTAACCTAAACACATGGTTTGGGTGGGGTTGACTTACATATACCTCTTCCTTGATAAACCCATTTAAAAATGTAGATTTTACATCAATTTGGTATAGCTTGAATCCTTTATGTGCTGTGTAGGCTAGCAGCATCCTAAAAGATTCAAGTCTAGCTACAAGAGCATAGGTCTCATCATAGTCTAATCCTTCTACTTGGTTGAACCCTTTTGCTACTAAACTAGCTTTGTTTCTTACTATTTCACCCTTGTCATCCAATTTATTTCTAAATACCCATTTGGTGTCAACTATAGTTTTATTATTGGGTTTAGGTACTAGTTCATAGACTTAGTTTCTTTCAAATTGTGCTAACTCCTCTTGCATTGCTAATATCCAATCTGGGTCAGATAGGGCTTCTTTTATAGTTTTGGGTTCAATTTTAGAAATGAGAGCTATCTGGCTTAGATTCCTATAGGATGATCTAGTTTGAACTCCTAGGGTTGGATCGTCCAAGATTTGGTCAGATGGGTGATTTGTATTTATTCTTGATGGTCTTAAATTAGGGTCAATAATTGGTTCTTTTGTTTCTCTAGGTTTAAATTGGATATCTTCATCATCTTCTATAGTTTTTGAATTGATATTTTGAATTTCATTTTCATTTATTAAGTTAGACAATTTATCTTCTTCATCAAAGATTACATTGGTTGTTTCTTTAACTTTTAGAGTTTCTTTGTTAAAAACTCGGTAAGCCCTACTGGTTGTGGAATACCCTAAAAAGATTCCTAGGGTTGATTTGATGTAAATTTTTCTAAGTAATCCTTGGTGTTTAGTATATGAACTTTACATCCAAATACTTTTAAATAATTTAAGTTAGGAATTCTATTATAATATATTTCATATGGAGTTTTATTTTAAATTTTATTAATTAAAATTCAATTTTGAATATAATAGGTTGTATTAATTACCACAGCCCAGAATTGATTATTTAAGTTAAATTCATTTAATATGGTTCTAGTAGCTTCTTAAAGAGTTATATTTTAACATACAACTAGACCATTTTGTTGGGGGTCCTAGGACATGAGTATTCATGTTTATATCCATTAATTTCACAAAATTCAATAAATTTATGATTTTCAAATTCTCCTCCGTGATCACTTCTAATTCTTTTAATTTTAGTATCTTTTTCATTTTTTACTAATTTACAAAAGGTTTTAAAGATTTCATAGGTTTTATCTTTAGTTTTCAGAAATTTTACCCAAGTAAATCTTGAGTAATCATCAATTATCACTGATCCGGTGGTAAGGTGGAGCCCATCCGGCAGGAGGTCAAAGTGGTCAACATCCTAGGCATGAGTCCAATCGGGCGAACTACCTTCCCGGTCAGCATGAAGAGTAGCCGATTTGACACTCCGACAGATCGGTCAAATACCGAGCTTCCGACGCTCATAATGCTCAAGAAGGAAGGCACGAAGGTCGAGCTGTCGTCCCGCTCGGCTAAATAGTGGACGCAACCTTGACTCGGCAGACAGGGCTCCCTCGCCCAATAGGGGGGAGCTGGATAGTAGAGCATTGGCCGAGCGGACATGCGGCTCGGCCATTGTATCACCCGGATGGTAGACTGGCCGAGCGGCTCTCCCACTCGACCCAATAAAAGACAAAAGGGGCAGTTGGCGATATCTCCCTAGGGACCAGTGTCATCGACAGGCGGCATGGTCGGACAAAGAATCGTACAGTGGAAGCTTCCACTGTCACGTCAGGGATATGCTCGGGTTGTTAAGGTATGACATCAGGCACGCTTTTCTGATATGCCCTTTCCACGTGTACTTTGGGAAGCCTGTGTGCCTTGGGAAGCATGTACGCGCCTCCTAGGAGCCCTATATAAGGACTCCCAGGCTTCTACGGAGGTATGTTCACTACTGTAGCTACAGTTACACTGCTGCTCCTTTCTTCTCCACTTCATTCGTTTACCGTCGGTGACTAACTTGAGCGTCGGAGGGTCATCGCCGGGGAACCCCTCCCTGGCTCAGCACTAATGACTTGTAGTTGCAGGCTTAGTTCGTTGGAGGTCCACACCATCTTCAGTCGATATCCAGTCAACGTGAGCACCACCTCCCCAGCGTCCGTCAACTCACTCTCGGACAGGATTAAATTTGGCGCCGTCTGTGGGAACACACCTAAATCCGAGCTAAGGAGATGGAAGAAGTTGGACGTCTCCACACAGTGACACTCACTCCAGAGGAGCTTGATGCGCTCATTCAAGTACGAGCGGCAAAGATAGCCGAACAGCAACAGCAAAAGGCACTAGCCGATCGTCTGGCGCAGCAAGCGACACAGGCCTTGGGGGGTCGGGCAGTGCATGAAGACCGGTCGGAGCAACTCTCCATATGGGGACAGAACAAGATGCCAACCGGCACTCCAAGAGAGGTTCCACCAGCGCCCATTCCATTCATCGAGCATTATTTCAGACGCCCTCAGAGATCGCGCAAGCCAACCAAGACAGGGGTTCTTCTTCAGAAGAGGCACCCATGCAAGACACAAGAAAGGGCAAAGTGCCCCGAGCTGATTCATCACCCGAGCGGATCAACCGACAATTCTCTGAGGTCATTCTACAGGATCCGCTGCCGAGGCACTACGCTCCCTTGGCGATCGGAGAATATAATGGGTCGACCGACCCAGACTACCATCTCAGTAAATTTGATAATGTCGCTACTCTTCATCAGTACACTGATGGAGTCAAGTGTCGAGTGTTCCTTACCACTCTCTCTGGCTCGGCGTAATGGTGATTCCGGAGGTTGCCGAATGAGTCAATCAGAAGCTTTAAAGACTTCTAAATGGCTTTCCTTCACCACTTTACGAGCAGCAGACGCTATCAGAAAACAAGCGTCAGCCTATTCTCCATGAAGCAGGGTCAAAAGGAGACCCTCCGAGCCTACATCCAGCACTTCAACCAGGTGGCGATGGATATCCCTCGGTCTCATCCAAGACCATGATGAACGCGTTCACGTAAGAGCTCATGGGCGGGGACTTCTTCCGGTCTCTCGTCAGAAAGCCTCCCCGTGATTACGACCACATGTTGAAGAAGGCCAACAAGTACATCAATGTTGAGGAGGCTCAGGCAGTAAGAAGATAGGAGGCACCTACCGAGCCACCCTCTACGATCGAACGAAGGTCGTCGGTCAGCCATCAACCTCCGAGAGGGCCCCGAGCCGAAGGAGTATGCCCACACCAGGAAGCAAGGCCACACGTCGTCCAGCATGTTGCTGCCGAGCGATCGAGACCCAAGGGGAAGGTATGGATCCCTTTGTTCTGCTCGTTCCATCAGTCTGTAACTCACAACACCCACGACTGTTGTGGATTCAACCAGGTCGCCCAACTGGCACCTAAGAGTTATCGTCGCAGATCCCCCTCTCCTGACCGTCGATACGAGTATCATCATTCCGATCGGCGAGAGGAAGCAAGGTGATCCCCAAGGCAGCCTCATCGGAGAAGCGTAGAGCCGGCAAGAGCCGGGCGTGAGCGAAATAGGCTATCCGCTCGGGAGGAGAATAGGAGCAATGCTGCTCAAGGGGAGATCAGCTGGCCGCTCGTAAATGTTATGTCGAGATGGTCAAGACCGAGGTAAAGTCCGCTCGGAAAAAACCCCGGATAGAGGTAAGCACCATAACTAAGAAGCCCCCTACTTTGGTTTATGAGGAGAAAGAAGAGGTACAGATACATCCAGGCCGAGCAGAGGCGACAACCTTCATAGCATCTAACCTAGAGGTTGGGGAGAAGGCTGAGCTGATCAGTTATCTCGAGCAGAACCATGACGTATTTGCATGGTCTACTCATGAGCTGCCCGGCATTTCCCCGAACATCGCACAACATGAGCTCCACGTCCGACCAGACGCTCGACCGGGGAAGCAGAGGAAGAGAGACTTCAGCGCTGAGCAGAACCTGATTATCCGAGCGAAGATTAAGAAGCTGTTGGAGGCCAGCCACATATGCGAAGTTCAGTTTCTGAGCTGGCTCGCTAATGTGGTGCTGGTCTCTAAGCCGGCCAATAAATGGAGGGTATGCATCGACTTTCAGGATCTTAACAAAGCGTGCTCTAAGGACTTCTATCCCTTGCCTAGAATAGATCATATGCTAGACTCCATGGCCGGGTGCGAGCTGATATGCATGTTGGATGTATATCAGGAGTGTCATCAAGTGCCGCTTGCCCGTGAAGACCAAGAAAAAGTCAGCTTCATCACTGCCAACAATACATACTGCAAAAACCTAATGTCGTTCGGCCTAAAGAATGCAGGAGCCACCTACCAGAGGTTAATGAACAAAGTGTTCAAGCGGCAGATCGACTGTAACATGGAGGTATATGTCGACGACATATTAATTAAATCCCTCCGAGCTACCGATCTCTGGGCAAATATCCAGGAGACCTGCCAGACCCTCCGAGCATACGAAATCAAATTAAATCTTCATAAGTGTTTGTTCGGCACGAGAAGTGGGCGCTTCCTGGGATATATCATCACCGAGCGGGACATTGAGGTAAACCCCAGCAAGGTGAAGCCACTCCAAGATATGCCACCACCGAGAAACTTGAGGGAAGCGCAGCGCCTCATCGGCTGGATAACAGCATTATCATGGTTCATCTCCAAGTCGTCTTACCGGAGCCTTCCTTTCTTCAAGATTCTGTGCCAAGCCACCAAGTTTCAGTGGGACGAGGAATGTGATCTGGCCTTCGAAGAACTTAAAGCATATCTGAGCTCACTACCTGTACTAGCTAAGCCTACTACCGGTGAACCGCTCCGGATCTATTTATCTTTGACCGAGCACACTGTCAGCTCGGCACTAGTTCGACAGAATGGAAAAGAATAGCCAGTGTACTTCTTCAGTTATATATTAAAGGACGCTGAATCTCGCTACACCGGTCTCGAGAAGTTCGTATTTGCATTGGTACTCGCCGCTCGGAGGCTCCGTCCTTATTTCCTTGCTCACACTATCGTTGTGATGACCAACAGCCCTCTAGGAAGAGTCTTGCTTAACCCAAAGGCGTCCGGCCGGTTGATCAAATGAACCACAGAGCTCAGCAGTTTGACATCCAATATCAGCCCTGAACGACCGTCAAGATGCAGTCCTTGGCCGATTTTATCACGGAGGTACAAAACCCTGAACCTGACTCGATCTGGAAAGTATACGTGGATGGATCATCCACCTGGCAGGGTAGTGGGATTGGCATACTGCTTATCTCCCCACAAGAAGAGCGGATGAGTTGTCCATTCGACTAGAGTACTGGGCAACTAACAACGAAGCTGAGTATGAGGCTCTTATAGTCGGCTTGCAAGTTGCTCGGCATGTCGATGCTAGCAAGGTTCTTATCCACTATGATTCTCAATTAGCCGCTCAGCAGCTAGTTGGGGCATTCGAGATCAGTAATGCGCGGATCAAGTTGTACGCCGAAGCCTTCGAAAAGCTGAAGGCAAACTTTCAGGAGGTAATCATCCATAAGATCCCCCGAGCAGAGAACCAAGTGGCGGATGAGCTGGCCAAATTGGCGAGCTCACTCTCGCCGATCGTCGTTACTCAGTCGATTGAGCAAGTATCCTTGGTGGCGCACGTCGATCGAATGGAGGGGCTCACTTTCCCAAGCGATTGGAGAACGACCATGGTAGAGTTTCTACGATCAAGAGCTATGCCGTCCGATCGGGAGGAAGCTCGCTTATTGAGAAGAAGAGTCGGTCGTTTCACCCTAGTCGGGGACCAGCTCTACAAGAAGGTATTTTCTAGGCCATTGCTTAAATGCGTTGGATTAGAGGGCGCCAACTATATACTGCAAGAAGTACACCAAGGCTCCTGTAGAGGGTATCCGGGCGGTCGGTCGCTAGCGAGGAAGATTCTGTTAGCCAGGTACTTCTGGCCGACTCTATAGGAAGATGTCGCTCGGGCAGTAGCTAACTGTCTACCCTGCCAGAAGTACCACCACCTCTCCCACTGGGCAACTGAAGAGATGAAGGCTTCTACTATGTCGTGCCCATTCGACCAATGGGGCATGGATATTGTGGGACTCTTTCCCATGACGACCAGGCAGCGAAAGTTTTTGCTCATCGCGGTAGACTACTTCTCCAAGTGTGTTGAAGCCGAGCCATTGGCGAAAATAACCGAGCAGATGGTCCAAAAGTTCATCTGGCAGCATATCATCTGTCGGTTTGGCATTCCACGTCGACTCGTCTCAGACAACGGTAGACAGTTCGTCGGACAAAAACTTAAAGAGTGGTGCGAGGAGTATGGCATTCAGTAGACCTTCACCTCCGTAGCGTACCCTCAGAGCAACGGACAGGTTGAAGTCGCCAATCGGCAGATCTTGCGGATTTTACAAGTTCATCTCGACCACACTAGAGGGAGTTGGGTGGACGAGCTCCCCAGTGTGTTATGGGCGATCCGCACGACCCTAAGGAAGGCACAGGGGTAACCCCGTTCCACCTGGTGTATGGCGGTGAAGCGGTCGTCCCGGTCGAGGTTGAAGTCGAATCCAATCGAATACAACACTACAGCGAAGACAACACGAACGGAGGCTTCTGGAGTTAGACTTGGTGGATGAGACGCGTGACAAAGCAGCCATTTGGCTGATGGCTTATAGACAGAGGATGAGACGGAACTACAATCGACGAGTGATCCCGAGGTCATTCCAAGTTGGTGACCTCATGTGGAAGAAGGTAAAGCCAGTCGGTGACGTCACTAAACTAGAAGCTCCGTGGGTTGGACCATTCAAAGTCATGGAGAAGCTCCACTCTGGTGCCTACTGCCTAGAGGATGAAGATGGGCGGTAACTAGAACGTCCCTAGAGTGTGAACCATCTCCAGCCGTATGGTGCTGGATGAAAGGTGCGCCAATGTAATTGAGGTGTACTCTCCATTTTTCTTGTTTCCTTTGGGTGCAGGATTGGAAAGAAAAATGCAAGGTTACCAAAATTCTCGTCGAGCGGTGATGTTAAACCCAGGTCTCCAGCAACGGTCGAACAACAACCTTAAACCCCAGTCTTCACCAAATCATCGAGCGACGAAGTTAAACCCAGGTCTCTACCGACGGTCAAGCGGTGACCTTAAACCTCGATCTTCACCAAATCGTCGAGCGGCGAAGTTAAACCCAGGTCTCCACCGACGGTCGAGCGGCGACCTTAAACCCCGGTCTTCACCAAATCGTCGAGCAGCGACGTTAAACCCAGGTCTCCACCGACGGTCGAGTAGCGACCTTAAACCCCGGTCTTCACCAAATCGTCGAGCGGTGACGTTAAACCCAGGTCTCCATCGACGGTCGAGCGGCGACCTTAAACCCCGGTCTTCACCAAATCGTCGAGCGGCAACGTTAAACTCAGGTCTCCATCGACAGTCAAGCGGCGACCTTAAACCCCGATCTTCACCAAATCATCGAGCGGCAACGTTAAACCCAGGTCTTCATCGACGATCGAGCGGCGACCTTAAACCCCGGTCTTCACCAAATCGTCAAGTAGCGACGTTAAATCCAGGTCTCCATCAACGGTCGAGCGGCAACCTTAAACCTCAGTCTTCACCAAATCATCGAGCGACGTCGTTAAACCCCAGAGTCGAGTAGTGACTATAAACCCCCAGGTCGAGCAGCGACCTTAAACCCAGGAGGTATGATCCTAGCGAATCTACCAATAACGAAAGTACGGTCATAGCAGTCGATCGGGACTATACATCCAGATACTAGCAAAAAGATAGCACATCAAGGAAGATCACAAAAACATTTCATTAATAATAAGTCAAACACTGTTGAGTGGCAGGAATACATTCAAAGCTTCCAAAAATATTCTCACATGCCTCTCACTCACTCGATATAGTTGAAGGCTTCGTCAGGAATAGATTCGAGGAGCTAGATGCGGTTGACATCACCGTTAGATAGGGCTTCGGAGACGTGGTCGTTCACCTTCAACTGGCTGAGCGTCGCGTCAATGGCCAGCTCAAATGAGCGAACAATCCGATTGGTCGCCTTTTCCAAAAATTGGTCCGAGCGGAGGTATTATTGCCTCAGGACCGCGAAGCGGCCCGGTTCAGCCTCTTGGTAGGCTATCAATGCAGCACGGGAGGCCTCCAAATCCTCTTCAAGGTGCTTCACTTGATCCTGAAGCACCGCCTCCTTAGCCGAACGCTCTCCCGCTCGGCGACTAGCGAGTTCTCCGCGTTCTTCAGCTTCTCGGCCAACTGTCGAGCCTCCTGGTTCTTCTATTCTAGGTCGGCGATGGCCCGTTGTTTCCTTTTGGAAGCCAGATCAAGTTTCCGATCGTAAGTCTTCAATTGCGCCTCGATCTGGCCCAGCCTACTAACTTGCTCGACCGACTTCTGCTACTCCGCCGCGAGAAGTTGTTAGGCCTTTTCAAGGTCGGCATGTAGACGAGCGATCGGTGGCCCCTGGGAGGAGGAAGCTTCTTCGGAAATCTTGAATTTCTTCAGCTCGTCCTCCACTTGAGCCAATTGCTGGCACATGGCGATGTTCTCAACCCAGGCATTAGTGCCGATCGGAGGTAACTTATGAATTGATAGTTGAGAATACTAACCCCGATGGACATCTCCAAATGACTATTGGCGAGCACGCCAGGGGATTTCATCGTCGCTCATGCCCTTGCTTCCTCCCAGACATGGGCGAGCCAACCATGAATATAGACTTGATGCTGAGGGGAGTTGGGTTGGTCGCCCGGTGCTAGAAGGTCCTCCGTCGGAAGGCGAAGCGTGGCGGTGATGGATCATCGCCCTGTCGGCGCCAATTGAGTGGAGGTTGTCGGGCCGGAACCTTGAGCAGGAGGGACTGGCAGAATAACGGATCATGTCACCCTCTGCCTAGCTGGTGGTAAGGAAGTGATCGGTTGAATGGCGAGCGACTCCGATAGCTCAGCCAAAGATGGAGTCCGATCAGAGGAAGTGACCTCCACTGTTACGGGAGCGATTGGAGATGGGGTGCCTCCCCCCACGGAAGCTTGTACAGCCGAGGTAGCAAAGCGAGAAGGCATGTCCATTCGGCATCTCTTTTGAGTGAGTGGTACCTCATCGCCCGAGGACCCCAAGCCCTCAGTATGGACGGCGGGTGGCACTTCTCGAGCCGGGCATGGGTCGGTCGCCCCTCCTGCGCTGGGCGTCCATTCGACTGTCCCCTCGCCCATATTTGGGGTCTCCCCAACTGTACCCTCCTGTGAGCCAACATGAGTCAAGCCGAGCCATTCCATCTCCATAGCTACGGTTGCTTCAATTTCAACTTGCTTGGCCTTAATTATGCTGGCTGCCCGAGCGCGCATTGATAACTAGCATTTTTTATATTATTTTGGCTCTTATTCTTGGAATTTTTACCTTCTTGCATGCTTAATTTTGAATTTATATGATGTTTTATGAGTAGGATCTATTTTGAACTTAATTATAAATTTTCTACAAATTGTGCTATTTAATCTCATGTTTTTATTATGGATTTGTAGGAAATCAAAAGAGTCATTGATTAGGGTCGAGTCGGATCAAATTTGACTTGATTTGGAGGTCAAATGAGGGAGATTAAGCAGAATTAATATGAGTCGTTTATCCAGATCAAGAGAGATCTTCCTCCTTCATTTAGATCTAAGTCATCCAACCCTCCATCCAAATTTGAAGTTATATGGACCATTGGATCCAAGCAAGAAGGCAACTAGATCAACACCACTCATCTCTTCATCAGCTAGATTAAATGACCAGATCTGCATCCATCTTCCTTACAAGGATGGACGACCCAGATTAAAAGAGGAGAAAAACCCTCTGCTCTATGTTGTCGCACGGCACAGTACTCACCTCACAAGGGGGGCTCCTCGCGATTTCTCCTTCTCACGCCTTCTTCACTTCTTCTCCTTCACAGACGGTCGACGACCATCTCTGCTTATCCATCGCCGCCAGCCGGACTTCCCTCACCTCATCATCCTCTCCATCATCTCGCGGTCATCTCCTATCCACATCTCCTCTCTGTTTGTGATTTCCAAGGGTGCGCAGGCTAGGGCATCAACGACGGTAAGCAATTCCAGGCGGCAAGCTTCGGCTCCAATCATCCACCTCACCAGAGGGATTCTCCGGTGAGATTCTTCACCTTCCGGCGTTTCTTTTCCCTTCTTCCGACTGTTCAAGCAGCCTTCAAGGCCGAGCAGTACTTCTTCTTCATCAGATTTCGGATAGCTTTTAATCGTTGCATTTCTTCACTTGATTCGTATCCATATGTTGACTTGTGTGGTTGATTGTTTGATGCTTGTAGTAAGTTGTTCTCCCATGTTTTAGTGCACGTACTAATGCTATTTTGATTTATGCTCGTGAAGTCTTCGACAAAATGTTTCTTCCAATAGTTAGGTTTAAATTCATGAACTTTATTTTACTTAATGTTTGCTTGTCTTGTCTCTTTCAATTGCTATAAGTTTTGTTCTTTGTTTGAATGCAATTAGGATTAGATTTCTTTAATGCTCTAGGTTTGTTCCATGCTTAGTTTTGTTATTGCCTTACTTTATATTGTCTTTAATTTCCTTGCAATCATAGTTTAAGTTAGACTAGGTTTTCTTATTTGCATCGTCTTTCATTTACTATGTTAGGTTCATTTAATGTTTTGTTATTTCATTCCTTAGTTTAATTCCGTTAATGGTGAAATCGTAGCGTAGAGTGACAATGCGCTATGAGATTACTACTAATGGATAAATAGGATGTCTTTTATTAATTAGGATTAGATTTCATACTTGCATTGCTCTTTTGTTTTTTATGTTTAATTTCATACTTGTTTTGTTATTTCATATCGTAGGCACAGAATTCAAAACTCAAACCCCCAGTTTCATATAAAAAATCCAAAAGTCATAACCAATCCTGAAGTTATCATCCTATCATTATATTCTTTGGGAGACGACCCGAGTCATCTCTATACTACTTTAGTATAGAGGGGTTTGGTAAACTTTAATTGTAATTTGATAAGCTCCCGTAGCACGACACTCAAGCTCATACCAAATTTTGACGTCGTTGTCGGGGAAATTGTAGTGGTGTTTGATAATTTTAGGATTGCTTTCTTATTTTTCTACAAAAATTTCTAAAAAAAATTGTCAAATGCTTTAATGTTCATAGATTCATGTATTTGATATCATATACTCCTATGTCTTCTAATCTTCTCTATTAGTGTTTCAGTGTAAGACCAAGGTAATTCTTTCAGTTCAACATGGATCTTTATTCTCAGCAATTTGGAGGCTTCAATGAATATCACAATTTGGATACTAGGCAAGTGAGACACATATGTACTAATTGTGGCAGTCCTTCTCATCCAGTTGCTATATGCCATCTCATTCAAAAGACTGTTAGATTTCCTGTGGAACTCCAGTATTTCCAACATCAATATCAACAGGCATATGATCCAGCTCCTAGTACCTATAGTCATGACTAGGGCAATTATTTGACTCAGTACTTTCAACCCCAGATTCCAGAGCAGCATGGATACTTCCAATCCCAATGCTATCAACCCCAACAAATTCTTGAGCAGTATGGGAATGAGCAACAACAATTGGATCAATCTTTTCCATCATATCAGAGGTCACATGGATTTCATGATGATTATATGCCTACCTATTCACATCCATTCAATCAGACCGAACTAGCTCCTTGGGGAGCATTTCAAGAGAGCATTGAAGAAGTTCATGCCCCTAGTTAATCAATATTTCAAGATTTGAAGGATGTAATGCAGCAGATGCAACAACAACAAGAGGCATATACCAGTCTCAACAAAAAAATGAAGCATCACTACAAAATTGTCAGATGTATCTAGATCAAATTGCAGCATTCATCAGCCAACGACAAGCACAACTATCTAGTGAGGAGATGGAGTATAGAGCTTGTGACAACCCTGATTCTAATCCTCAAGCTCTATAGGACTCTTTTGATTTTATGTGTTGTGATGATATAGTTGTAATTGATCCTAACTCTAATGATAATATTGTTGTTGTAGATATAGTTGATACAGGTGTTGTTGGTGATGTTGAGGAGCTAGATGAGCCGGATTATGCATCTATCGATAAGGAAAGTGTAGGGACTTGCATGGTGGAAGCAATGTCTCAAGAATCACCTAGTTTTGTTACACGACCACCTGATGATAAGAGTGTAGGGACTTGTGTTGTGGAGGCAGAGCCCCAAGAATCACTTCTTTTTGATGCACCACTAGAGTCTGAGCTATTACTTGATGAAGAGGAAGTCACATCCATTATTCTAGAACCTCTAGGTATATTTCAGTACAGCAAGGTAAATATTTCTTGTGATCTTTTAGAGAATTCCATAGAGGTTTCGAATATTGATTTTATTGGATGTGGCTTATATTTGGATTCATGCTTGTTTAAGTTTGATTTTGTTTCAGCTCTTCCTTACCCCACATGCGTGTGAAAGGAGCATTCCGTCCTTGACCTTGTAGGTTTTTATAGGCCCCTGGATTGGATACTTTTACTAAACCGCCTCCAGCCGCTAGGAACTAAAGAGAAAATGGTGGAAGAAGCAATTCTCTCCTTAGCTTGGATAACTCCATTTCCGGGTTAGATGCTCAAATTGAATCTTCTTCAGCCGCCAGGATGGATTGTTTATCAAGTTGTTCCCTTTCTTACGTGGATACTACTTCTGAATCATCTTCAGCCGCCAGGAATAAAGGAGAGTTTGTTCCTTTCCTTTCGTTTTCTTGCTTCTCTTTATCTTTATACTTGCATGTTTGTTTGCTTCCATACTTTGCTTTCATACTTTGCTTTATTGTTTTGCAATTTGTTTGGTCTTGTTTATACCTTGCCTGATTTTGAGTCATATCTCCCTAGATGTCCCTTTATAATGCTTTGAGAATTGAAAAAGACGGTTAAGTTTGACAATCAAGTTTTGGTTTCCTTGGTATGGTTGGGTATGTAGGGTCTTTCGGACCGTAAAAATCGCTTTTTGCGTTGCGGAAACCCCGAAATCCCATGCCACCGGATCCATACGAATATTAAAATTTTCATGTATGTGTTTTCTAATCCTAGATCTACTTTAGACCTACATATTTAGGAGTTTATACCTTTGATGCGAAGCCCTTCGCTTATCCCGCTCATCCAAGAAGATGCCGGATCTCAAGGGTGTCAAGTGAACACCCCTCTATGTGTATCCACACAAACAATTAGGTGGAGAGGAAACCTTAGAGTGTGCTAGCACTCTTTGAGGGTTTCGGCCAAGGAGGAGGAGAGGGAGAGAAGAAGAAGCAAGGAGGAATAATAATGATCGATTATAAAATAAGAGTAAAAAAATGGCTTAAGTATTTTCATCTAATGAAAATACTTAATGCCCATAACACTATTAATGAGCCTTATTAATGAGCCTTAATAAATATTTAATGAATATTCATTCTTCATTAAATGGTCATTTTGAAACTCATTCGAAATTTGAATCTAAAATTCAAATTGAATTTCATTTATCATTGAATTCAAAATTCAATGAATATCATCATTAAGCCTCACTTGAGTCTAACTCAAGTCTATCCTCACTTGAGTCTAACTCAATCAAGTCTTACTTAATTAATCTAATTTGGATTATTCTTAATCCAATTTGGTTCATCATATGAACTGAATATCTATCTAATTGTCCTTTGTGTGTGACCCTATAGGTTCTTGTAACGTTGGCAATGCTCCTAAACTAATTTAGAAGCATAAGTAATGAGCGGTATCTAGCAACACATCATTACTACCCAAGTTACAAGAATGTTGAGATCCAACATCACCTTGTGACTACTAATTGTGACTCTTCACAATATATGGCAATGTCCTTTTATCCTTGACATCTAGATTGATCAATGTGAGGCATAGACCGTGTTATCCTCTAATCAATCTAAATCTTGAACTCCAAGTAGACTCACTCTAATCAAATGAGCTCAATATCTCATATTGACTCATTTGGGCATGGTCATACACTTAGTGATCTCACTCTATCAAGAATAATGATGTCACTCCCGTTATATAGGAAGGATAGATCTCATCTACATCACTCACATCCCTCCGCATAATTTGTTACATACCCAGTAATCGCCTTTATAGTCCACCCAGTTACGGGTGACGTTTGACGAAGCCAAAGTATGCAACTCTTTATGTAGGGAACCATGGTGACTTCAGGTCCAAGAACTAGTAGTCATACTAATAGTCACATGAGAAAGTATATGGCACTCATATAATGATCCATGATACTTTCTCATGGCGGGTCATTCAGTATACATTCTCCAATGCATACCCATGTGTCAACTTGATATCTCTATATCCATGACTTGTGAGATCAAGTCATCGAGTTGACCTACATGCTAGTCTCATCGCATTAACATTGTCCATGAATGTTAATACTTGACTAGGAATGATTAAGAGTAGCGTTCCCTATATCATCTCACTATCGATTCAACCAATCGATTGATATAGGTAAAAACCTTCTACTCAAGGATGCTATTATACTTAGTTATTTGGCATCAATACAAGTAAGTATAATAACCAAAACAAAAGCCTTTATATATATAAGAATATGATACAATGAGTTCATGCAATAATCATCATATGATTGGCTCTAGGGCTCTAACTAACAATCTCCCACTAGCACTAGTGCCAATCAGTGTAGGCTCTAAGGCCCAATGACCTAGTGTGACTATCATGCTTTCTCTGTGCCAAAGTCTTGGTCAAGGGATCAGCGATGTTAGCCTCTGTGGGTACTCTGCAAATCTTCACATCTCCTCTATCGATAATCTCTCGAATGAGATGGACGCGCCGTAATATTTGTTTGGTCCGCTGGTATGAGCAAGGTTCCTTAGCCTGTGCAATTGCTCCATTGTTGTCACAATAGAGCTCTATTGGATCGGCTATGCTAGGAACTACCCTAAGCTCAGTAATGAACTTGCGGATCCAAACTGCCTCCTTTGCTGCTTCTAATGCAGCAATATACTCAACCTCTAGTGTAGAATCAACGACTGTGTCCTGCTTCGAACTCTTCCAGCTCACAGCACCACCATTTATGCAAAACACGAACCCAGACTGCGATCGATAATTATCCTGGTCAGATTGGAAGCTAGCATCACTGTAACCCTTTACAGCTAGCTCGTCATCGCCTCCATATATCAAGAAATATTCTTTACTCCTTCTCAAGTACTTAAGAATATTCTTGACCGCTATCCAGTGACTTTCTCCAGGATCTGACTGGTATCTGCTCATCATGCTCAAAGCATACGAGACATCAGGATAAGTACATAGCATGGCGTACATGATAGATCCTATGGCTGAAGCATAAGGGATCTGATCCATGGAGTCTCTCTCCTCTCTAGAAGAGGGACATTGAGTCTTTGAAAGACTCACACCATGTGGCATCGACAGAAATTCCTTTTTGGAGTTCTGCATGGCAAACCGTAGTAATACCTTGTCAATATATGTACTCTGACTTAAGCCAAGCAATCTCCTAGATCTATCTCTATAGATCTTTATGCCTAGAATGCGGGATGCTTCACCTAAGTCCTTCATTGAGAAACAAGTCCCTAGCCAAGTCTTTACAGACTGCAGCAAAGGAATGTCGTTCCCAATGAGTAGTATGTCATCCACATACAATACAAGGAAGACAACTGTGCTCCATACAACCTTCTTGTAGACACAAGGTTCACCTTCATTCTTGATGAAACCAAACTGTTTGATTGCATCATCGAATCGAAGATTCCAGCTCCGAGAAGCTTGCTTTAGTCCATAAATAGACCTATGCAGCTTGCATATTCTGCCAGTATACTGTGGATCTACAAAACCCTCAGGTTGTGTCATGTACACATCCTCGAGCAGGTTTCAATTTAGAAACACGGTTTTGACATCCATCTGCCAGATCTCATAATCGTGGTACGCTGCAATAGCAAGCATGATCCGAATGGACTTAAACATCGCTACTGGAGAAAAGGTTTCATCATAGTCAATACCATGAATTTGCTTGAAACCTTTAGCTACTAGACGACCCTTATATATAAGTCCATCCATGTCAGTCTTTCTCTTAAAGATCCACTTACACCCAATGGGTTTCACCCCTTCAGGTGGATCAACCAAAGTCCATACTTGGTTGGTGTACATGGATTCCATTTCGGATCTCATGGCTTCTAGCCATGACTCTGAATCTGGTCTCATCACAGCTTCCTGATAAGAGATAGGCTCATCCTCAATGAGCACAATGTCATCATGGACAGACAAGAGAAATGAATATCTCTCAGACTGATGACGTACCCTATCAGACCTACGAAGCGGTATGTCTACTTGAACTGGTTGTTGTTCCTCAACTCCTTGTGGGACAACATCATCCACAACACTTTGTGGTTCCAGTTCAACTTCCATCGAGGCTTCAGTGCTATGGTCAATATCTTGAACTTCTTCAAGATCGAACGTACTCCCAATAGTTTTTCTAGAAACAAAATCCTTTTCTAGAAATACCCAGTCTTATTCACAGCTATTTTGTGTTGACTGGGAATGTAGAAGTAATATCTCTTAGTTTCCTTGGAATATCCAATAAAATAGCACTTATCGGATTTGGGTCCCAGTTTGTCTGAGACTTGACGTCGAACGTAAGCCTCACAACCCTAAATCCTCATAAAAGACACCTGGGCATCTCTCCCAGTCCATATCCTATATGATGTCTTTATCACATCCTTGGATGGAACTCGGTTGAGTATGAAGGCTGCTGTGTCTAGAGCATAGTCCCAAAGAGACATAGGAAGATCTGTGTGACTCATCATAGATCACACCATATCTAATAGGGTATGATTCCTCCTTTCGGATACACCATTCCACTGTGGTGTTCCAAGAGGAGTGAGTTGGAATAGAATCCCACACTCAGCTAGATAGTCACGAAACTCATGGCTAAGGTATTCACCACCTCGATCTGATCGAAGTATCTTAATACTCTTGCCAAGCTGGTTTTGCACTTCATTCTTGAATTCTTTGAACTTTTCAAAGGATTCAGACTTATATATCATCTGATACACATAACCATATCTACTGAAGTCATCAGTAAATGTAATGAAGTACCTATAACCACTTCTAGCAGCGACATTGAAAGGTCCACATACATCACTATATATAAGTCCTAACAAGTCAATCGCTCTCTCGCTGTGTCCACTAAAGAGAGTCTTGGTCATCTTGCCCAGTAGGCATGACTCACATGTCTCATATGATTCAAAATCAAATGAGTCCAGCAAACTATCTTTATGGAGCCGGGATAAGCGTTTGTCATTTATATGACCTAAGCGACAATGCCAGAGATAGGTTTGGTTCATTTCATTTGATTTAAACCTTTTGGTATTTATGTTATAGATGGGGTTCTCTAAGTCTAGAATATAGAGTCCGTTAATTAGAGGTGCACTACAATAGAACATATCATTTAAATAAACTGAACAACATTTGTTCTTTATTATAAATGAAAAGTCTTTCTTGTCCAAACAAGAAACTGATATAATGCTCTTAGTAAGAGAAGACACATAACAACAATCATCTAATTCTAGTACAAGCCCAGAGGGTAGAGATAGAGAATAAGTCCCTACAGCAACAGCAGCAACCCGTGCTCCATTGCCTACGCGTAAGTCCACCTCGCCCTTCATCAATGTTCTGTTATTTCTCAGTGCCTGCACATTAGTACAAATGTGAGAAGATCCGATATCTAATACCCATGATGAAGAAATAGATAGATTGATTTCTATAACATATATACCTAAAGTGGAAGTCTCACTTCTCTTCTTCTTAAGATCTTCTAGGTACACTTTGCAGTTCCTCTTCCAGTGCCCCGTCTGACCACAGTGGAAGCAAGTAGCATCCTTGGCAACCACTCCTTTGGGTTTCAATGCCTTGTCTTTTCCCTTGGCTTGGGACTTTCCCTTGTCTTTAGGCTTGCCCTTGCCTTTGTGCCTTTGCACCATCAGAATGGATTTAGGCTTAACCTTCTTAAGGTTGAGCTCAATAGTTCTCAACATGCTAAGCAGCTCGGGCAGTGGCTTGTCAATTTCGTTCATGTTGTAATTCATGACAAATTGACTGTAGCTCTCTGGCAAGGACTGCAAGATCAAGTCAGTGGTCAGCTCTTGGCTAAGGGGAAATCCCAACCTTTGTAGGTTTTCTATGTACCCAATTATCATGAGTACATATGGACCTACGGGAGTCTTGTCTTGCATCTTGCACTGAAACAGTGCCTTAGAGATCTCGAATTTCTCGTGCCTTGCTTGTCCTTGATATAGTTGACGAAGATGTTCAACCATATCATAAGCACCCATCAACTCGTGTTTCTTCTGAAGCTCAGAGTTCATGGTCGCGAGCATGAGACAGGACACATCTAATGCGTCATCTTGATGCTTCTTGTAAGCATCTCAGTCAGCTCGCGTGGCAGTGGCAGGAGGTGCCTCAGGAATGGGCTGCTCCAGGACGTACAACTTTCGGGCCGTAAAAACCGCTTTTTGCGTTGCGGAAACCCCAAAATCCCATGCCACCGGATCCGTGAGAATATTAAATTTTTCATGTACGTGTTTTCTAATCCTAGATCTACTTTAGACCTATATGTTTAGGAGTTTATACCTTTGATGTGAAGCCCTTCGCTTATCCCTCTCGTCCAAGAAGATGCTGGATCTCAAGGGTGTCAAGTGAACACCCCTCTATGTGTATCCACACGAACAATTAGGTGAAGAGGAAACCTTAGAGTGTGCTATCACTCTTTGAGGGTTTCAGCCAAGGAGGAGGAGAGGGAGAGAAGAAGAAGCAAGGAGGAATAATAATGATCGATTATAAAATAAGAGTAAAAAAATGGCTTAAGTATTTTCATCTAATGAAAATACTTAATGCTCATTAACACCATTAATGAGCCTCATTAATGAGCCTTAATGAATATTTAATGAATATTCATTCTTTATTAAATGGTCATTTTGAAACTCATTCGAAATTTGAATCTAAAATTCAAATTGAATTTCATTTATCATTGAATTCAAAATTCAATGAATATCATCATTAAGCCTCACTTGAGTCTAACTCAAGTCTAGCCTCACTTGAGTCTAACTCAAGTCTAACTCAATCAAGTCTTACCTAATTAATCTAATTTGGATTACTCTTAATCCAATTTGGTTCATCACATGAACCTAATCCTCTTGGTTCATCATATGAACCGAATCTCCATCTAATTATCCTTTGTGTGTGACCCTATAGGTTCTTGTAACGTTGGCAATGCTCCTAAAGTCATTTAGAAGCATAAGTAATGAGCGGTATCTAGCAACGCATCATTACTACCCAAGTTACAAGAATGTTGAGATCCAACATCACCTTGTGACTACTAATTGTGACTCTTCACAATATATGATAATGTCCTTCTATCCTTGACATCTAGATTGATCAATGTAAGGCATAGACCGTGTCATCCTCTAATCAATCTAAATCTTGAACTCCAAGTAGACTCACTAAATCAAATGAGCTCAATATCTCATATTGACTCATTTGGGCATGGACATGCACTTCGTGGTCTCACTCTATCAAGAATATCGATGTCTCTCTCGTCATATAGGAGGGATAGATCCCATCTACATCACTCACATCCCTCTGCATAATTCGTTACATACCCAATAATCGCCTTTATAGTCCACCCAGTTACGGGTGACGTTTGACGAAACCAAAGTACATAACTCCTTATGTAGGGATCCATGGTGACTTCAGGTCCAAGGACTAGTAGTCATACTAATAGCCACATGAGAAAGTATATGACACTCATATAACGATCCATGATACTTTCTCATGGCGGGTCATTCAGTATACATTCTCCAATGCATGCCCATGTGTCAACTTGATATCTCTATATCCATGACTTGTGAGATCAAGTCATCGAGTTGACCTACATGCTAGTCTCATCACATTAACATTGTCCCTGAATGTTAATACTTGACTAGGAATGATTAAGAATAGCGTTCCCTATATCATCTCACTATCGATTCAACCAATCGATTGATATAGGTAAGAACCTTCTACTCAAGGACGCTATTATACTTAGTTATTTGGCACCAATACAAGTAAGTATAATAACCAAAACAAAATCCTTTATATATATAGGAATATGATACAATGAGTCCATACAATAATCATCATATGATTGGCTCTAAGGCTCTAACTAACAGGGTACATTAATTGCATTAGTCATTTGTTGTGGTGATAGACTCTTTCTTGTTAGATTATGCATGATATTTTGTTATTCACCTAGTGAGGTTGTTTCCACGCTTATCCTTAATCCTCTTGTGTGTGATAGCACTTGTGATACTTGACACTCTAGAACTTGCTTGGATTCTTTTTGAAATTATGATAACATAAGCTTGCATGAATATGATAGAGGCAAATTTTCTTATTGATCTCTTAGTTTTTCCTATACTTTGTTGTTCTTACCAGTAAGCATTTCACCTATTGCTTTCATGTTTCATTGTCTTTCCCTTGTCATATCTTCTCATTGCCATTATATTTTCATTATCATTATCATTGTACTTCCCTTGTCATATCTTCTCATTGTCGTTATATTTTCACTAGCATATCTTTAACGATTCATTTTTTCCTTGGTCATGTGATAAGAGCATTGGGTGATTGCATGAAGAGTTACATTTTCTTTGCCATATCTTTATTTTTTTTTAGCCCCTATTGTTGAGTTTTAGAGGATATCATTATTTGTTATATTGACCGAGACGGACAAGTTTAAGTGTGGGGGATGCAAATATGTATGGACGGATGCGTGTTGAAAGTTGAAAAAAAAAATCTCTCTATGTACATAAAGTGAAAATAAAGAGAAAAAAGCATCAAAAAAAAGTTGAAAAAAAATAAAAAGAGAGAGAAAAAAAAATTCTCAAGCATTTGTTATTTTGTTAGTGATGAACAAGAAGAAATATCTCCATGGAAAGATTGATGTATACTCATTTTATATTGTTATTGAGATATTCTCATGAGTTAAGTTGTTAATACATACATGTATTTTGGAGATATCATAGTGGTTGATGTATATCACAATGAGAATGCGCAAAGAGAGTTGAGTGTTGGATGTTTGAATGAGTTTTTGAGTATAGTATTTGATTGTATTCTTCATGTTGATTACCCCAATGCTCTCATATTCTCTTTGAATTCCTTTGTTGTCTATCCTTCTTGTTCTATTATTTACATGTGAGGTTTCATTATTATTCATGATAAGTCCTCTTGATTTATGTGTACTTATGTTTACATTAGTGGAGAAGTAGAAAATAAGCAAGCATATGGTAGTGCAATGCCATGAGTTGCTTTAGAGAGAGCTCCACTTTCATGTCTATTATTTATGTGAGCATTAGTGCATATACCCATCTTGAGAGGTTCTATCATGCTTAATCTATTCAAGTTGATTGAAATTTCCATGCTTGTTGACTTATGTGAGAATTGGAACCATGAATACCTTGATTCTTAAAACTTAATGATCTTAAATAACTTTCTTTTACTATTTTCAAAATATTGATAGGGAATTGATAAGGAGATAAGTTTTTGGTTGTTTCCTAGTTTTATTTCATTTGCTCGAGACGAGCAAGAATAAGTGTGGGGGAGTTGATAACTAGTATTTTTTTATATTATTTTAGCTCTTATTTTTGGAATTTTTACCTTCTTGCATGCTTAATTTTGAATTTATATTATGTTTTATGAGTAGGATCTATTTTGAACTTAATTGTAAATTTTTTACAAATTGTGCTATTTAATCTCATGTTTTTATTATGGATTTGTAGGAAATCAAAAGAGTCATCGATTAGGGTCGAGTTGGATCAAATTTGACTTGATTTGGAGGTCAAATGAGGGAGATCAAATAGAATTAATATGAGTCGTTTATCCAGATTAAGAGAGATCTTCCTCCTTCATTCAAATCTAAGTCATCCAGCCCTCCATCCAAATTTGAAGTTATATGGACCATTGGATCCAAGCAAGAAGGCAACTAGATCAGCACCACTCATCTCTTCATCAGCTAGATTAAATGACCAGATCTGCATCCATCTTCCTTAAAAGGATGGACGGCCCAGATTAAAAGAGGAGAAAACCCTCTGCTCTATGTTTTCGCACGGCACAGTACTCACCTCACCGGGGGGGCTCCTCGCGATTTCTCCTTCTCACGCCTTCTCCACTTCTTCTCCTTCACAGACGGTCGGCGGCCATCTCTGCTTATCCATCGCCGCCGGCCGTACTTCCCTCACCTCATCATCCTCTCCATCATCCCGTGGTCATCTCCTATCCACATCTCCTCTCTGTTCACGATTTCCAAGGGCGCGCGGGCTAGGGCAGCAACGACGGTAAGCAATTCCAAGCGGCAAGCTTCGGCTCCGATCATCCACCTCACCGGAGGGGTTCTCCAGTGAGATTCTTCACCTTTCGGTGCCATCCCTGCCCTTTTCCCAACAGCAGATCTGCCCTTCTCCACAGCAGCCTTCAAGACCGAGCAGCACTTCTTCTTCATCAGATTTCGAATAGCTTTCGATCATTGCATTTCTTCACTTGATTCGTATCCATATGTTGACTTGTGTGGTTGATTGTTTGATGCTTGTACTAAGTTGTTCTCCCATGTTTTAGTGCACGTACTAATGCTATTTTGATTCATGCTCGTGAAGTCTTCGACAAAATGTTTCTTCCAATAGTTAGGTTTAAATTCATGCACTTTATTTTACTTAATGTTTGCTTGTCTTATCTCTTTCAATTGCTATAAGTTTTGTTCTTTGTTTGAATTCAATTAGGATTAGATTTCTTTAATGCTCTAGGTTTGTTCCATGCTTAGTTTTGTTATTGGCTTACTTTATGTTGTCTTTAATTTCCTTGCAATCATAGTTTAAGTTAGACTAGGTTTTCTTATTTGCATCGTCTTTCATTTACTAAGTTAGGTTCATTTAATATTTTGATATTTCATTCCTTAGGTTAATTCCGTTAATGTTGAAATCGTAGCATAGAGTGACAATGCGATATGAGATCACTACTAATGGATAGATAGGATGCCTTTTATTAATTAGGATTAGATCTCATACTTGCATTGCTCTTTTGTTCTTTAGGTTTAATTTCATACTTATTTTGTTATTTCATATCGTAAGCTCAGAATTCAAAACTCAAACCCCCAGTTTCATATAAAAAATCCAAAAGCCATAACCAATCCTGAAGTTATCATCCTATCATTACATTCTTTGGGAGATGACCCGAGTCATCTCTATACTACTTTAGTATAGAGGGGTTCGATAAACTTTAATTGTAATTTGATAAGCTCCCATAGCACGACACTCGAGCTCATACCACACATCATGATGTCGGTTGCAAGAAAAGAAAAGAAATAGTTAGATTCAAGGGAAGAAGGTTGAGAAATTCATACCTAGGCTGCTCGAAAGCTTTGTTCGGATCAGGCTTAGACCGAACGTGTACATCACACCCTCCGACAACAACTTATGGATGTCAAACTTCAGGCCGACCAACATGTTGGCAGCATGGAGGTAGTCCGGTCGGATCTTGTACTTCTTCAAATCAAGTTGAGGAGGAAGCTCGATCTTCCATTTGGTCCGGAAGCTCGGCCGCTCAGGGAGTTTCAAAAAGAAGAAGTACTCCTTCCAGTGTTTGTTAGATGTGGGCATTTTGTCAAAAAAGACCAGATCGATCCGAGATTAGAAAAGGTAAGTGCCCAGCTCGAACTGTTTGGGATAATAGAAATAGTGGAAGACCTGAGGGGTCAGTGGAATGTTGTGCACTCGGAACAACACTACCACGCCGCACGACAGGCAGAAGGAGTTGGGAACAAGATGGGCGAGCGAGACACGAAAGTAATTACAAACTTCGGTTATGAAAGAGTGGACAAGAAATCGAAGACCAACCGCGAACTGGTCTTGAAAGAAACAAACTGTGTCGATCGACGGATCATTGAACCAATCGGACGGGGAGGCCAGAACTATCTCATGGTCAGAAGGGATGTCAAAGGCATTTATCAAAGTCGCGGTGTCGCCCGCATCGAACTGAGTCTCCATGGTAGCATACCAGAGACCGGGAGCAGGGTCGGACGGCTATGAAGAGCTCGCCATTGTCGGAAAATGAAAAGGCGAAAAAAGATGGCGGAGAAAAAGGCAAAAGGTTCGAAGGAAAGATAGCCGGAATAGTGGCAAAGAAAGAGCAGCGGAAGAGCAGGAGAGATAGGGAGAAGGAGAAGCTTACGAGAGGAAGAGGAATGCCACAGGGGACAGTGGACCGCTGATCAAAGAGCCGAGGTCGGATCACTCAAGACGCAGTGAATCGGGGAGAAAACGGCAAAGTGAGCGAGGAGGAAGAAGCGGCGGCTTTATAAAAAATGGCTCGGTCGACTGGAGCCATCCGATCTAGGGCACGAGAATCGAAGCGCATATCCAGCCACTGAATTCAAACCGCCAAACATCACATCAGTGGTTGTCACCGCGGATGTGTAGTGACTACGGCGACAACACGTGGCGCCCTCCCACAGGGCAGCGTTTAATGGGCGTGGTCGCATGCTCAGCCTTAATGGGCATGATTTGCGCATACTCCGAGGAGATCCGGGTGAAGTCAACATTGACCGCCCGGTGCGCGCCCCTTTGGGAGTAATGAGGAAAAAATATCCAAGTACGAAGGCCCAAAGTGCCGACCGGCAAAGAAAGATCAGTCCTACACGGGCCGATCGGGATCTAACCAATCCATTGGCCGATTGGCCAATCGGTCACCAGACTACTTGTCCAGTCAGTCGAACTTGCAACCTCCTTCGACTAGACTTGAGGGGGAGGCACGTGATCCGGTGGTAAGGTGGGGTCCATCCGACAGAAGGTCAAAGTGGTCAACGTCCTAGGTATGAGTCCAATCGGGCAAACTACCTTCCCGGTCAGCATGAAGAGTACACTACAAAAAAATTGGACATTAGAACCGCAATATTAGCAGCGGTTGATTAAGCGCTTGTAAAAGCAGACCCAATAGAATCAGTTAAGTGTAACCGCTCTTAAAACCGCTTCAATTGAGTTTTTTTGAAGCGGTTGGTAAACCGTTGCTATTGGACACATATAGAATCGGTTATTAGAACCGAACCTATAAGTTTCTTTTGGAAGCGGTCCTAAACCGCTTCTAATTGTTGCATACGAGATTAATAAAAAAAACATGCTCGCTTCTCATATTATTTTCACAATTACAGCAAACCTTTCATCCAAAATGGGAATTGGATGAAAGTAACCACAGCAAGAGCACTTTCTGATTTATGAATCTGATTTCTGATTTATTAATTAGCAAGAGCACTTTATGATTTATGGATGGCCTCTGGTATTCTAATTGTCATTGCTAAATTCTTCTATAAGTAAGTTATGGAAATTGGATTGCATTGTTCATGGAATCTTCTCAAAACTAAATCACAAATGTTGAAGTTTCTAGAGCTATGTTCCAAAAAGACCTTTTATCTCATGCATATAAATCTTTGTTGTACAGAAATATTAGATTCCATTTGAATTTAAATAATATAGTTTATCTACAAATTTGTATTATAGTAATAGGTTTGTTTGAGATCTGACCTATGTAAGCTTTATAATGCCCACACGGCTATGTATGCCCACACGGCTATTTATTGAACTGTAATTATCTATAAGTAAAACTGATACATATCGGGGCTTTATAGAAACTTTTTATTTGGAACTACTTTAAAATTTTATTTGAATCTTTAACATTGTCCTCGTCTGGATGTTAGGGCAGTGCCAGTGTCATTCTCTCCTTTTCATCATCATGTTCTGATTCTGAAGCTGAATTTGATCCCACTATGAACTGTTCTGACTCTAAATCTAACTCTTGTTCATCAGATTTTGCTTCTGAAACAGGTTCTGATTCAAAATCTGAATTTGAATTTAATCCTGCTGTGGGTTGTTTTAAAACTTGTGTATTATTCTTATATTAAGTAGTACCAGGTCCCATTTCCTCCCCAAATGATGTACAATCCATTTCTGATAGTTTATCTACAGCAGTAGTGGCATTTGATACTTGTTGATTTGGAACTACAGCTGTGCTCTCATTTGACTGATCTATTTGCTGTAGCTGTTTCTCAGCCCTCTTTTTGTGCAACTGTACCATTTTGTCTAGAATGGGGTGTTTTCTTTTGAATTTGCTGAAATTTGAATGAAACAAATCTTTGAATAGTATACGTGTCTGCCCATTTCAGAAACTGGGAGCTAGTGAGTTAGGAACTGAAACTGAAATTGTTTCCAGGAATGGTTTCTGTGTTAGTGCTTGTCCATGCTTTGATTATTTCCTTTCGTCCCACCCCTCACTTTCCCTGGTTGTGAGTGATTTGGGGATATGGTTTGCAGCATGCGAGGCTTCTCAAAAGGTTGAAACCGTGTTGCTACAGATTTCCCAATTGGCAGCATCAATGTGTTAATTTGAGTATCAATATCAGCTCCAATGAATGATCTGCTATCTTTTCTCTCGGGCTGAAATTGTCGCCCCTTTGTGTCAATCTGCTGGTGTATTAACTTGCAATGGGGTACCTGGCCTTAAGGCATGTGGGATATCAGACACAACAGTGGACAAAACTGAGCTTCAAATCAATGAAACAGTAACTATCTTTGAAACTGAATTTGGTGCAGCTGTGATGAATTAAGCTTGGTTTCTTAACTTTCCTGAATTATCTTGAGATTGTGCATGTGTAGCTAACTGATCAGGAGCTTCCAGCTATTTATCTCAGGCATTTCCTTGTATTGGTATTGAAACTGATACAATCTCAGAAGTTGCTAAAATTGTACCAACTTGTGGTATCTCGTGAGAATTGAGCCTCACCGGCTGATTTTATTGTCAGGATTACAGATAGTTAATAAATAACTGAAGCAAATCGTCCTAGCTGCATGACACGCAATGACTTAGGTTATGAATATTTTTCATTAACAAGATTATAGGTAGTTAAAAAGGAGTTTGAAAACAAATTTATAAGTATATAGGTCGATCTTTTAATTAATACAAAATAACCTTATAATCAAGGGTATATATTTTCTTAAGTTTCAGAATATGCATGTTTGTTGTAACTGATGTCTTTTACTAATACATAACAATGTTTATTACACAACTGATTTTGTTCTAATAATTGACTAGTTGACATCTTTATAATTCAAGTTGAAAAATATTATTATTATTAATAATAAGTTCAATTTTTTATTGTTATTATTTTTATTTAATTTTCTTTTTTTAAAAAATAGTATATAATATTAAAATTTATAGTTTATAATATTAATTTTTTTTTAAAATTTATTAAAAAGTTAAATTAAAATTGATTAAATAATATTTTAATAGAATCCACATCCAATTTTATAACTTAACACTTTTCTCCACATTTCGAAATTTTAATCAAAACTTTCATTACCTTGAAATTTTAATCAAAACTTTCATTACCTTAACATAATTTACATTCCCAATTTTTTAAAAATTATTTTATTAAATTAAAATTAATAAATAATAACATTAATAATACAGATGAGCCATTATATTAATTTCCCTTCCTCACACTCCACCCAAAATTTCACATTCTCGCTATTCATTTCCCTCCCCTCCCCTCTTCTCCCCGCTATTTCCCGATTCTGCCGTTATTTCCCGATTCTGCGAGGAAGTCTTCATCGCGCACGCTGCTGTGTCATCGCTTCCGACCTCCGACCTCCACCTCTGACCTCCGACCTCTGCCTCCTTCCAGATACACAGCCAGGAGAACCTCCGTCCCCTCCCAGGTACGCAGCTAGCATAACCTCTTCCTCCTTCAAGCTATTTGACCTAGCTATCGTCGTCGATTCCTTCCTCCAACCTCCACCTCTGACCTCTGACCTCCGCCTCCTTCCAGTTACACAGCCAAGAGAACCTCCGCCCCCTCCCAGGTACGCAACTAGCATAACCTCCTCCTCCTTTAAGCTATTTGACCTAGCTATCATCGCCGATTCCTTCCGTCACTGTTTTCAAGTTTTTATTTATGTTGTTGCTTATTGATTTTGGAAGCCTTCTACATAGGATTTGACTTATTTCCTATTCCAATCTGCTGTCAAGGATATCTACAATTGTAATCCTGACAAGCTCCAAGTGGTACTTATGACATTTTATCATAACTAAGTTATTTTTGTAACTAATTCATATTTGTAGCCAAATCCATGCTTGTGAGTGTACTTTCAACCTCGTGCATCATGTTAAAATTTCATATTCTTGACTTTAAAATAGGATTTCAATTCAGAAAGCACAATCTTCTTCATTGCAGTCATCAACAGAGCATAAACTGATTCAGAACCGGTGTTCATCTGCAAAGATGCTATCCGCTAAGAACCAATTCAATCACTAACAAGCTCCAAGTGGAACTTGTGACATTTTATCATAACTATTATTTTTATCACTAATTCATCTTTGTAGCAAAATCCATCTTGTGCGTGTACTTTCAACCATCTTGAGGATCATGTTAAAATTTCAGATTCTTGATCTTTTGTAGATTGTTACATTTTTAGGCTTTAGTTATATTGTTTTTGCTCATTTATGGAAAATTTTGGTTCTTCAATTTTTATTTTCTTGAGTTTTGTAATTCCATTGAAGCAAGGCATTGTTTGGTAGAGTAGTTCTATCATGACCTACTTAGCTGAAAGAATTGATCCATAAATATCGGTCACTTTTACCATTCAATAAGCACTCTACAGAATGTCTACCTATCTCTCTAATTGTTATTATAACATGGATCTTCTTGCCTATAAACATGTATTCATTCTAATTAAATCTGTAAAGTTTAATTATTGTTCAACTGGGTGAATGCTTAGGAATGGGTCACAGACAACCCCTTCATCATTTCACCGAGAATTACTTTTCATGTTGGTGTGCATCTTCTTGGTGGGTTAATGGCATTAGGCTATAACATTATAGCTATTTTAAAAAGAAACAGCTATGTATTCTCTTATCATCAAGTAGTTGTAAAGCTTGATTGGTTAGAACAATTAAATCATTGCTATATACAAGTAACTCTATTTCTTATTTCATGAAATCATCATTTCCACTATTACATCATACATTGCCTTGGATTTATTGGAAGATGCATTTGTTAAGTACGTATGTATCTTTAGATAAATATACTAATTGGCAGCTTTAGTTAAGAAGAGATTCATGTTAACAAATTTTATTCTTATTTGCTTTTTTAGCAAAAAGTGATGGATAAAATGTGATTATTATGCTTGTACATTCTATGACAGTTTTAGATTTTACACTTCAAAGTTCATTCATATTTCTATATTGTGGTTTGTAGGTAACTTTTGAAAATGGCAAACAAAAGAATGCGAAAGCTAATCTAAAATAACCAAAGACGATCTAGGAGAGAAGAATCAAGTAACAAAGGCGTTGACGATGAAAATGAATCACAATACACAATATCTCATTCACCATTGGAGATACAAAATGAGGAGGTATGAGCAAGGTGAAAAATATTTACCTTCCATTTTTGCAACACTAAGTGCAAATTACTTTTTTTAGTTGAAAATGAGGGCATGTCTTCATCCCAAAGTCAGCAAAGAAAATGTGGCAAGACTATCATGAGAGATATTCATGCATTACATCCCGATCATATGCTCGTAGTGGAATTCAATGAAAGGGGATAACCTTACGGTGATCTACAACCGACACTTGCAAATTTTATTGGGACTATTGCACGAAATGGATTTGTGTTGCCCCTACACTTTTTAGATTGGAGAAAAATACCGACAAATTGCTTGAATGATGCATGGAAACTTGTTATCGTAAGTTTACAAGTGTTTAGCTTCCATTTTAAATTTAAAGCATGAACATATTTCATTTTGTGTTTATAGGCACGTTTCTATATCCCCAATCACCATAGAAGAGTGCAAATGATGGGGCCACATGGAGACGGTGGAGGACAGAAGTGAAAGCTACATCTTATGATTCACGACTAGAAGAGCTTGTTGCAATACAACCCATTTCTCATGGATTGACACCTCAAACTTGGGAAGTTTTATGTAACTATTGGAAGTCTATTGAGGTATAACTAGTATGAATTATTTTTGACATATATTTATAAATGTTATAATTTCATTATAAATTTTTGTGCTAGAAAACTTCAAAAATCAATAGAGAAAATGTAAACAAAAATAAAGAGACTCATGCTTAGGGACGCACTAATATTCCATCATTGGAATATAAATTTGTAAGAATCAAAATTATTTCTTTTCTTCCTTATAGTTAGTTTTTCACTGTTCATTTATTGTTTTACACTTTGATGCTCTTATCCTTGAAGTTCCAAGGTTTTATGAGATTCTAAATATTGATTACAAGCAATGTGATGTATATTAGTTAGCTTTTGATGGAATGTGTAAATTAGCAATATAAGTTGTTGTACATATAGAATACTTTATACTATTAATATTTGGTGTTAAATGTGGATTTCTTATCTTGTTAGTCTCAAGAGAATGGTAGAAAACTAAGTCATATTGAAATACAACAATTGAGTCGAAGAAGTAGAAAGAAAGGAGGTGTTGCTATTGACGATGAGGCAATACGAATTGAGGTAATAATATTTTACTTTTTAAGTTAACTTTTAAATATTTTTTTATTATATTAACAATTTATTTTCTTGTTTGAATTTACTTAAAGAGGTTGTAGATTGTCTCCTCCAAGATAAACATGAAGGAACACAACCACTGGAAGGCCATGAGGAGGCATTTCGGTAACAATTTATTTTAATTTCATTTCATTTTTGTAAAAGTTGTTACATATGGTTCAACTTTAATTATATTCTTTATATAGTAAGGTTTTTGGACCTGAGCATTCTGGTCGAGTACGATGTTTAGGAGCTGGTGCGTTGCTTAGCCAAGTGTTCCCAGAGCAATGTAAACGCATCTCAATGTATTGGCAAGATTATCACTCAAATTCAGATTTGACTAAGAAATTTAACGAAATGAGAGAGAAAATTAAAGATATAGAGTTGCGAGAAACACAATGACAAACAGAAATAGAGCAGATGAAAAAACAAATGCAAGAAAATGATCAGTTCCAGAATTTTGCACGAGTAATGTTAAGTATGATGTCGGGAAGTGTTGGGGGCTCTTGTGGACTTGAATTATTATCGGCACAAGTAATAACATTTTTCACTAAAAAAATAATTATTTAAAATTATTTGTATAGTTAAGTACATTAATAGCAAATTTATTTATTTTTGTAGATGGTTGCTATGTTTGCAAATATTATGCAACAACAAGTTCCATCACCTGCAGAAGAAGATAGGTGTAGATCCTTTCCATCACCAGAATCAGATAATAACTAGAGAGGTTGGTTTTTAAATTATAGATGTTCTTATTAGAGTATTTCTGACTTTCTATTTTTTTAAATTGATGTTTAAAATAAGTTCATTCATAATCCTAGGCATATGAGTTTTTTTTTATACTATTCTTGCATGCTTGTTCCTTTGAATCTTACATTTCAATAATCCTATTGATTGAAAAGTATATATATATGAAGAGCAAGTCAAACTTGTCACAACCTCAACCCTTAAAATTGATTGTACATGTACTACTTGATCTACATTTATCTAATAATTAATTCATTTCATTTTCTCTTTTGAAACTGTCAATTAATGTTTCTCAATATCTCTTGATAGCTTGCAATGAGAGAGACTTGCAAATATGTTGAAGAAAAGCTTTCTATAATGAGAGAGACTTGCAAATATGTTGAAGAAAAGTTTTCTATAAAGGTATGAACTTATTATTTGTTTGTCAATATTGTATACTTTCTAAGTACTAGTACAAATTTCAATTTCCTCTACAAGTAAGGATGTCATGTCCACATTCATGTCCTCGAAATTAATTGCAATTGACAGTGACTTTTTTTGCGAATTTGGTAAGATCAATACAATTACTTGTCTTCTTGTTTAACTTGTCTCTTACAATGTGTTGAATGATGCTAGAACCTTGAGAACAACTGCCATCTATTTAGATTTTGATGTTTTGAGAACAGAATCTTGTACCATTGAAGTGTGATCATACAAGTTCCACAATTCCGCTATTTCTTCAGCATTTCTTGTCTAGTTGATAGTTTCATAGCTTTTGATGTTTTAATTTGGTATAAGCTTTTGTTAAATATTTTTTCATTATATATTGAAATATGTTGATAGAATATAATTTGGTGGTTCTATTGAAGATTACTATTGAAGGTTGGAGCAAATGTCTTTTGTCGCTTGAAGCAAATGCCTTTTGTCGTTTGGAGCACATGTCTTTTGTCGTTTGGAGCATATGCTTTTGATGTTTTTTTGGTGGAGAAAACTTGTTATTGAAGATTGTATATATTTTGGAAATTGAAGAAAATATTGTGTTTGTGTTATAGTGGGGAGTTAAATGTTATATATTATGAATGTTTTGAAATGAAATACAAATTGTATGTATTGATTTGGTAATCCAATTTATATTTATGCGTTATGGAAATAAATTATGTTTGTGAAATGAAATATGAATATTATTAATTAATTTAATTTGAGCATTTGATTTGAATTCTACCGGTACAATAAGAAATATGATTTTTTTTGTAAAATTGGTAATTCAATAATAGCAGCGGTTTTAACCGTTCCTATAACTAGACTTCTAGAATCGGTTATAACCGCTTCTAAAGGGTAGTTGTCTAGATTGGAAACTTCTATAGAGGTGGTCATTAATCGCTTCTATAGGTATCCATCAGCGTCGGTCATTAAATGCTTCTATAGGTATCCGTCAGCACTGGTCATTAACCGCTCCTATAGGTATGCATCAGGATTGGTCATTAACCGCTTCTATAGGTATGCATCAGGATCGGTCATTCATTGCTTCTATAGGTATGCATCAGGATCGATCATTAACCGCTTCTATAGGTATCCATCAGGATCGGTCATTAACTGCTTCTATAGGTACCCATCAGAATCGGTTTTTAGTCATGAACCACCGGTCAATTTTACCGCATCTGTTGGCTTTAGCGTCGCCAACATCTACAACGGTTTTGAACCAGTGCAATAGATTTAGCAGCGGGTGAAAACCGTTGCTATAGGTGTCTAAAAACCGCTTCTAAAGGTTTATTTTTTTGTAGTGGTAGCCGGTTCGACACTCCGACAGCTCGATCAAATACCGAGCATCCGATGCTCATAATGCTCAAGCAGGGAGGTACGAAGGTCGAGCGGTCGTCCCCCTCGGCTAAACAGTGGACACGGCCTCGACCTGGCAGGCAGGGCTCCCTCGCCCGATAGGGGGGAGCCGAATAGCAGAGCATTGGCAGAGCGAACACGCAGCTCAGCCATTATATCAGCCGGACGGTAGACTGGTCGAGTGGCTCTCTCGCTCAGCCCAATAAAAGATAAAAGGGGCAGTTGGTGATATCTCCCTAGGGACCAGTGTCATCGACAGACGGCATGGTCGACGGCATGGTCAAACAGAGAATCGTACGGTGAAAACTTCCACTATCACGTCAGGGATATGCTCGGGCTTAAGGTATAGCGTCAAGCACGCTTTTCTGATACATCCTTTCCAGGTATACTTTGGGAAGCGTGCATGTGCCTCCTAGGAGTCCTATATAAGGACCCCCAGGCTTCTACGGAGGTATGTTCACTACTGTAGCTACAGTTACGCTGTTGCTCCTTTCTTCTCCACTTCATTCGTTTACCGCCGATGACTGACTTGAGCCTCGGAGGGTCATCGCCAGGGAACCCCTCACTGGCTCGGCACTAACGACTTGTGGTTGCAGGCTTAGTTCGTTGGAGGTTCACGTCATCTTCAGTCGATATCCAGTCAACGTGAGCGCCATCTCTCCAGCATCCGTCAACTCACTCTCGGACAAGATCAATGACTGAGCAATATTGGTTTTTGCTTAGTGACTTGGTGTTGGTGCGGGTAGCACAAACGGTCTAACCCAGGTTTTGATGAATGACAAATAGGTTAAGTTAGTTGTGTTGTTGTCTGACACTTTGATCAAGTATGCAGGAAAAGTCCAGCTAGGTCGACGACGCTGACGGATAGTGGCGAGAAGTCCAAGCCGGTCGATGGGCTGACCGGATGTCGCGAAGTCCGGCTAGGTCGACGGGCTGGCGATGTTGGCGAGAAGTCAAGCGGTCGACGGGCTGGCCGGACGCTTGGCGAGAAGTCCAGAGCGGTCGACGGGCTGACCGGACGTCTGGCAGGTAAGGGTCACTGGAGGGGAGTGACCGTGAGGACGCGTTCCCGGGAAGAGGATATTAGGCGTCGATCCGGCTTAGATCCATTTCGGATATCTAAGTCGAGATCGTGACTAGATTCCGGTCTCGGAAAGACGGAATCTAAGTCATACTCTTGTTGTTAATTTTTATTACTTAGCGTATCTATAAAAATGTGCTTACAATCTGTGCTGCAAGGTTTTATTTTGCCTCGGACTAACATTGTTTTGCAGGTAGGGAACAGTGAGGGTCCGGGCGCCCGGGATGGTTCTAAGGCAGGATGCAACACTCAAGTCGCCAGAAGTATTATGTCGATCGACGCTGAAGGCACTTGGAGCATGCAGTGGGGGGCCATGCATTCCTAAAGGTGTCGCCGTTGAAGGGGATCCGTGTTGGTTGCTACTCGAAAAACCTAGAGGTTCCATTGTACAAAGGTCCGAACCTTTTCCTAGCTACCATGTGTTCTTTTAAATTAAATTTTGGATCGCCTGCGGAACTTAACACGTTTGATCCAAAACTTAATCTATTTGTTCTTTAAGGTTTAGACTTGGATCTCCTGCGGAACTTAACACGTTTGATCCAAATCACCTAAGTTATTAATTCCATTAAATATTAATTTCCATAATTGGTTCCCAGTACTGACGTGGCGAGGCACATGGCCTTCTTGGATATGGGAACAACCACCACCGACTAGACAAAACCTTTTATGGAAAGCTAATATTTAATTTCCTAAAATAACTTTAGGTCAACCAAAAAGAACAATCAAATCACAAGGAAAAGAAAAATAAAAGAACACAACTTCGAAAAATATATTCGAAATACTAGAATCATAAGCCTCTTGTATTTGGTATTATTTTCATAAATAACTAGCATGATGCGGAAAGGAAAAATTACTAGTTATACCTTCTAAAAAGACCTCTTGATCTTCTACCGTATTCCTCTTCTAACCTCGGACGTTGTGTGGGCAACGATCTTCCAAGATGAGAACCACCAAGCACCTTCTTCTTCCTTGCAAGTTTCGGCCACCACAATTCTCCAAGAGAAGTAGAGGTCCGGCCACCACCACCAAGCTCCAAGGGATGCAAGAAACAAAACCACCTTTCTCTCCTTCTTCTCCTAGCTAGAACCGGCCACCATCAAGAGCTCCAAGAGAGGTTGCCGCCGGCCATAAGAAGAAGAGAAGAGGAAGAAGCTAGGGCCGGCCACCAAGGAGGAAAAGAGAGGAGAAGAATAATAGAGTTGATCACCCATGAAGGCACCTCTACCCCCTCTTTTATAATCCTTGGTCTTGGCAAATAAGGAAATTTAATTAAAAACTTCCTTAATTCTTTTGCCATGAAAAGGAAAAATTTATTTAATTAAAACAATTTCCTATTCTCAATTTACATGGCCGGCCACCATCAAGTTATAAACAAGGAGAGTTTTAATTAATTAAAACTTCCTAATTTGTCTCCAGAAAAAAATTTCTCCAATAATTTTCCCTTCATGGTGGTTAATAAAAAGGAAATTTTATAAATTAAAATTCTTCTTTTAAACATGTGGATAATTTCCAAAAGGAAAGTTATCTCTAAAAATTAAAATCTCTTTTCAATCTACAAATAAGGAAAGATATCAAATCTTTTCTTAATCTTTTGTAGAAACTAATAAAGAGAATATTTAATTTTTAAACTTCTCTTTTAAATTATTATCATGGTTAAAAGGAAAGTTTTTCTTAAAATAAAATCTCCTTTCAATCTACAAATAAGGAAAGATTTCAAATCTTTTCTTAATCTTTTGTAGAAAGCTTTAAAAGGAAAGATTTAATTTTTAAACTCTCTTTTAAAACTATGATATCCACATAAGAAATAATTTTAAACAATCCTTTTTAATATGATATAGCCGGCCACCCAAGCTTGGGCTCCAAGCTATTGGCCGCCACCTTAAGGCCAACCTTTAGGCTTGGCCGGCCCTAAGCTTGAGCTTCAAGCGGCCCCTATTGGTTGGGTAAGAAGGTGGGTATGTGGTGGGTATAAATCTCTATATACAAGAGGCTACGATAGGGACCGAGAGGAGGAATTGGTTTTGGTCTCCCGATAAAATTAAGCATCCCGTGCTCGCCCCGAACACACAACTTAATTTTATCAATAATAATTCATTCCACTAGAGAACTATTATTGAACTACCGCACCAATCCCAAATTACATTTTGGGCTCCTTCTTATCATTAGTGTGTTAGTCTCCCTGTGTTTAAGATATCGAATGTCCACTAATTAAGTGAGTTACTGACAACTAATTTAATTAATATCTTAGTCCAAGAGTAGTACCACTCAACCTTATCATCATGTCGGACTAGGTCCACCTGCAGGGTTTAACATGACAATCCTTATGAGCTCCTCTTGAGGACATTATCAACCTAGTATCTCTAGGACACAGTTTCCTTCTATAATCAATAACACACACTATAAGTGATACCATTTCCCAACTTATCGGGCTTATTGATTCATCGAACTAAATCTCACCCATTGATAAATTAAAGAAATAAATATCAAATATATGTGCTTGTTATTATATTAGGATTAAGAGCACACACTTCCATAATAACCGAGGTCTTTGTTTCTTTATAAAATCAGTATAAAAGAAACGACCTCAAATGGTCCTACTCAATACACTCTAAGTGTACTAGTGTAATTATACAGTCAAGATAAACTGATACATAATTACACTACGACCTTCTAATGGTTTGTTCCTTTCCATTTTGGTCGTGAGCTACTGTTTATAATTTATAAGGTACTGATAACATGATCCTCTGTGTGTGACACCACACACCATGTTATCTACAATATAAATTAATTGAACAACTACATTTATCATAAATGTAGACATTTGACCAATGTGATTCTTATTACTAGATAAATGTTTATACCAAAAGCTAGGCTTTTAGTATACACCCTAACAATCTCCCACTTATACTAAAAGACTAAGCTGCTATATCTGCTGCCATACATCTGATTCCTAACCCTTCAACATGTCCATCAAAAGCTCTTGCCTTAAGGACCTCGGTGGAAGGATCTATAGGTCATCACCTGATGCAATCTAGGCAGCAACAACTTCTCCTCGTTTATACGATTTCTCGTATTGGGTGGTACTTGCGCTCTATTGTGTTTACTTGCCTTTATAGACTTATGGTTTCTTCGAGTTTGCTACTGCACCAATATTATTACAATAAATTGTAATAATCTTTGGACAAACCAGAAATCATATCTAAGTCTATCTTGAGATTATTGAGTCATTCAGCTTTTATAGCTACCTCAGAGGCTTGCCATATACTAAGCTTCTATGGTGGAGTCCAGAAAAACACCTATGCTTATCACTCTTCCATAGTTATGACTTCACCTCCTAAAGTAAACACAAAACCCCGAGGTTGACTTATTATTGTCCCTATCCGATTGGAAGTCAAAATCCATGCAACCCACAAGGACCAAATTAACTGTCTTGTAAGCTAGCATATAATCTCTAGTGCCTCTAAGGTACTACAATATATGTTTTACTGCAGTCCACTGTCCTTATCCAGGGTTACTTTGATATCTGCTAACTATGCCTTTGGCAAAACAGATTTCTGATCTCGTACATAGCATACATTAGGCTTCCAACAGCCGTAGCATAAAGAACTGCCTTTATTTCCTTTATCTCCTTTGATGTCTACAGAGACATATCTTTAGATAAAGTTACTCCATCCTTAAAAAGTAAGAAACCTTTCGAGGAGTTTTGCATGCTTAAAACGAGCAAGGATTTTCCGATGTATCAAGCTTGGGATAAGTAAAATATATTTTTCTTTCGATCCCTTATTATTTTGATCTCAAAAATATATACATTCTCCCAAGTCCTTTATATCGAATTATTTGGACAACCATACCCTTACTTCTGACAACATTTTGATATTGTTTCCAACTACAAAAAATGTTATCTACGTATAGTACAAGAAATGCCACCACGCTTCCATCACACCTTTTGTATACACAAGACTTATCCAGTTACTAAATAAATCCATAGATCTGGATTACTTTGATAAACCGGATGTTCCAAGACCTTGAAGTTTTGCCTCAGTCCATAGACTGATTGAGCTTACACAAGATGCTCTTAGCCCTTTGCAATGAACCCTTCTGGTTGCTTTATATGGATGCTTTCTTCAAAACTTCCATTAAGTAATGCTGTCTTGACATCCTCTTGCCAAATAGATAAAAGAATCCGGATAGACTTAAGCATGACTACCAGTGAAAAAGTTTCCTTTTTCATCAAGTCTTGCTTTGAAAGTTACTACCTTCCTGTCTATCCCTCTTTTCCTATTATAGACCTTTTTATACCCAACGGCTTTTACACCATTTGGTGATTCTACAAGCTTCCAGATTTTATTAGAATACATATATTCTAATTCTTTTATTCATTACTCTTTGCCAAGATGCTGCATCTTTATCTTGGAGTGCTTCATCATATGACCGGAGATCAGGTTCATGCCCTCCAGGGATCGAGTCCAAAAACTCTCCCAAAACATGAACCTATTTAGGTTGCATAACAACCCTCCCACTGCAATAAGACACTTTCTGTAATTGTGTATCAATTTGTGATACGTGTTGCAGTTTTCTTGTGGTATCTCATCTTGTACAGTTGGTACTAGGTTAGACATGTCCTTTATTATTTCCTTAAGAACAAATTTACTTATGAGCACTTGGTTCATTATATAGTCCTTTTCTAAAAAAACAGTCATTGATGCTAACAATGACCTTCTGATTTTTAAGACTATAAACCTACTTTTGTTTATCTAGGATAACTTACAAACAAGTGAACTCCTATCCAACTTATCATTGTCTCTCTTTAACATATGTGCTGGATTACCCGAATCCGAATATGCTTCAAAATAGGTTTTCACCTATTCAGCAATTCTATATGAGTAGAGAGTTCTAACTTGGAAGGTACTATGTTCACTTTCGTTATCAGAGTTTATCCTTAAAACAAATTTGGTAATTTTCTAAATAACTCATCATCTATCTAATTATTTCATAAGAGTCCTTTACCTTCTTTCTACTACACCATTCTGTTGGGGTGTACCAGGTGCAGTTAGTTGGGATTGAATCCCTACTTTTGATAAGTGACTCCTAAATTCTCCCAAGAGGTACTTGCCACTACGATCTTACCATAGTGACATTTACTTTAACATTTCTCCGCATCAGCCTTGTACTCTTTGAACTAATCAAAGTACTTAGTCTTGCGGTACATTAAATAAATTTATTTGTATCTTGAATAGTTGTCTATAAAATAGATGAAATATTCAATACTACCTCTTGTCTGGATAGTCATAGGATCACACAAATCAGAATGAACCGATTTCAACATATCTTTGACTCCATACCCCTTGGACTTAAAAGCTTCTTGGTTATTTTCCTTCCAAGTAAGACTCGCAGGTTGGAAAGATTTCCACTACTAATGAACCCAAAAGTTCATCAGCTACCAATGAATCCTACTTAAGTTAATATAACCTAGCCTTAGATGTCAAAGATATAATTGGTTCATTTTCGAATGTTGCTTTCTCTTAAGTTAGAAGATGTGTTATTAATTTCCATTTGTTGCATCATGGGAGTTATTGGATTATAAATTGTCAACCAACATACCAGAATAGATAACTTGCCTATTTTTCTTGATAACAACTTTGTTATCAAAATAGACACAATATCTATTCTATAATAGTTTAGAAACTGAAATCAGGTTCTTTCTAAACTTAGTATGTAAAGACAATTCCTAATAATCCAAATTTTATTCCTATTAGAGAATAAACCTCTCCCATCGCAGTTGCTACTTTTGCAGTAGTGCCCATGTGGACGGTGTTTTTTATTTTCATTTAGTTGTCGGGTTTCCTGGAACCCTGCAATGAATTGCAGACATGATCAGTGGCTCCCATATCTACACACCAGGTACCGGTAGATAACTCCACTAAACATGTATCAACTAATGAATAAAATACACCTATATTGTTCTTAGTTCTAAGAGGACAGTCTACCTTAATGTCCAAATTCTATTTACAATCAATTATAATTGGGACCACTAAGTCTATCCTAAAGTATATCAGCTAGGGATTGACCATCTTCCTAAGAATCACAAAAATATTTGGTTAAGACCAACTCCTTAAAAATCCCCATGAATTTTGTATGCCACGTTAGTGTGGACGTATACAAATTCAAGGAGGAAATTTTATCATTTAATTTTATTATCTCATCAACCTTACTTTATGACGAATAAAATTAATAGTTGGTCTATCTTTAACCAAATATTTGGTCAAGACTCTAATTTTAAAATAATATTGATTCCTCTAACAATACTATTTAAATTTACCAACACCTCAAAACACCGTGAATTTTGCATGCCACGTTAGTGTGGACGTATACAAAATCAACATTTGTAAGAGGAGGGTTTTACCCATTAACTATCTTGTCAACGTAACTTTATGACAAATAAAATTATCTCAAACACCGTTAATTTTGTATGCCACGTTAGTGTGGACGTATACAAAATCAATCATTTGTAAGAGGGGTTTTAACCCTTTAATTTTATTATCTTGTCAACCTAATTTTATGATAAATTAATAGTTGGTTTCATTTGGTCACACAAATAATAGCAGCTCCGATGGGAGGATACTATTAGATGTGTCTAAGTGTATACCATTACTTGACACTAAGTCTATTAATAAGATTATGCCCTTCCGTTGGGGAAGATCACACGCTCTTAATTAACTTCCTATAGTCATCCAAAATGGAAGTCTGTTCTAGTGATCCGCAAACAAGCTCATCCGTTATAGAGGAAGGCACTCGAGCCAACGCAAGCTTGTTTGCATCACTTACAAACCAGAATGGAGACCATGGGATTTACTTAAAAATCCCTCCCACTTAGTTATTTATTAATGAGGAATTTTAACTATGCTAGCCTACTAAACTTGTAAACTAACATGCACACAAGACAATATAAAAGCAATAAATAGAAAATCTAATTTTCAACTATTATGGCTTTTATCTCTAGTTGTCCTCCGTTTGTTGTCATCCCAAGCTGCTGCCATATTTGGCCACCGCCACCGGGTCTAGCTGTCGCATCCATCTTGCTCGCTGTGCCTCTGGTCCTTAGAAGGTTCCACGCTTTGCAAGATTCGATCCACGACATAAATAGTATTTTACAATTTTGATCCTATATTCCATAAAAGGAATGTACATGTATCTAGATCAAAATAAAATCCTAATAAAACTAAATACTCCTGTATTTTATAATACAATCATGCACACACATATAAATGCCCTTGACATGTCCAAGGGTCCAATCACACACATAAAACTATAAGCCATAATAGTTGGATCCTGCATCCACAAAGTTAGCATATCCTACTATTATCCTGCCTAAATTATGTATGACATGTGCATAATTAAACTAATACCAAATACACAGAGGCAAAACCCTAGCTCTGATACCAATTGTTGGTTGCTACTCGGAAAACCTAGAGGTTCCACTGTACAAAAATTTTGTACAAAGGTCTGAACCTTTTCCTAGCTACCATGTATTCTTTTAAATTAAATTTTGGATCGCCTGCGGAACTTAACACGTTTGATCCAAAACTTAATCTATTTGTTCTTTAAGGTTTAGACTTGGATCTCCTGCGGAACTTAACACGTTTGATCCAAATCACCTAAATTATTAATTCCATTAAATATTAATTTCCATAATTGGTTCCCAGTACTGACGTGGCGAGGCACATGGCCTTCTTGGATATGGGAACAACCACCACCGACTAGACAAAACCTTTTATGGAAAGCTAATATTTAATTTCCTAAAATAACTTTAGGTCAACCAAAAAGAACAATCAAATCACAAGGAAAAGAAAAATAAAAGAACACAACTTCGAAAAATATATTCGAAATACTAGAATCATAAGCCTCTTGTATTTGGTATTATTTTCATAAATAACTAGCATGATGCGGAAAGGAAAATTACTAGTTATACCTTCTAAAAAGACCTCTTGATCTTCTACCGTATTCCTCTTCTAACCTCGGACGTTGTGTGGGCAACGATCTTCCGAAATGAGAACCACCAAGCACCTTCTTCTTCCTTGCAAGTTTCGGCCACCACAATTCTCCAAGAGAAGTAGAGGTCCGGCCACCACCACCAAGCTCCAAGGGATGCAAGAAACAAAACCACCTTTCTCTCCTTCTTCTCCTAGCTAGAACCGGCCACCATCAAGAGCTCCAAGAGAGGTTGCCGCCGGCCATAAGAAGAAGAGAAGAGGAAGAAGCTAGGGCCGGCCACCAAGGAGGAAAAGAGAGGAGAAGAATAATAGAGTTGATTACTCATGAAGGCACCTCTACCCCCTCTTTTATAATCCTTGGTCTTGGCAAATAAGGAAATTTAATTAAAAACTTCCTTAATTCTTTTTCCATGACAAAGAAAATTTTATTTAATTAAAAAAATTTTCCTATTCTCAATTTACATGGCCGGCCACCATCAAGCTATAAACAAGGAGAGTTTTAATTAATTAAAACTTCCTAATTTGTCTCCAGAAATTTATAAAAAAATTCTCCAATAATTTTCCCTTCATGGTGGTTAATAAAAAGGAAATTTTATAAATTAAAATTCTTCTTTTAAACATGTGGATAATTTCCAAAAGGAAAGTTATCTCTTAAAAATTAAAATCTCTTTTCAATCTACAAATAAGGAAAGATATCAAATCTTTTCTTAAGCTTTTGTAGAAACTAATAAAAGAGAATATTTAATTTTTAAACTTCTCTTTTAAATTATTATCATGGTTAAAAGGAAAGTTTTCTTAAAATAAAATCTCCTTTCAATCTACAAATAAGGAAAGATTTCAAATCTTTTCTTAATCTTTTGTAGAAAGCTTTAAAAGGAAAGATTTAATTTTAAACTCTCTTTTAAAACTATGATATCCACATAAGAAATAATTTAAAAATCCTTTTTAATATGATATGGTCGGCCACCTAAGCTTGGGCTCCAAGCTATTGGCCGGCCACCTTTGGCGGGCCCTAAGCTTGAGCTTCAAGCTTAGCTTGGCCGGCCCCTATTGGTTGGGTAAGAAGGTGGGTATGTGGTGGGTATACATCTCTATATACAAGAGGCTACGATAGGGACCGAGAGGAGGAATTGGTTTTGGTCTCCCGATAAAATTAAGCATCCCGTGCTCGCCCGAACACACAACTTAATTTTATCAATAATAATTCATTCCACTAGAGAACTATTATTGAACTACCGCACCCAAATTACATTTTGGGCTCCTTCTTATCATGAGTGTGTTAGTCTCCCGTGTTTAAGATATCGAATGTCCACTAATTAAGTGAGTTATTGACAACTCATTTAATTAATATCTTAGTCCAAGAGTAGTACCACTCAACCTTATCATCATGTCGGACTAGGTCCACCTGCAGGGTTTAACATGACAATCCTTATGAGCTCCTCTTGAGGACATTATCAACCTAGTATCTCTAGGACACAGTTTCCTTCTATAATCAACAACACACACTATAAGTGATACCATTTCCCAACTTATCGGGCTTATTGATTCATCGAACTAAATCTCACCCATTGATAAATTAAAGAAATAAATATCAAATATATGTGCTTGTTATTATATTAGGATTAAGAGCACACACTTCCATAATAACTGAGGTCTTTGTTTCTTTATAAAATCAGTATAAAAGAAACGACCTCAAATGGTCCTACTCAATACACTCTAAGTGTACTAGTGTAATTATACAGTCAAGATAAACTGATACCTAATTACACTACGACCTTCTAATGGTTTGTTCCTTTCCATTTTGGTCGTGAGCTACAGTTTATAATTTATAAGGTACTGATAACATGATCCTCTGTGTGTGACACCACACACCATGTTATCTACAATATAAATTAATTGAACAACTACATTTATCATAAATGTAGACATTTGACCAATGTGATTCTTATTACTAGATAAATGTTTATACCAAAAGCTAGGCTTTTAGTATACACCCTAACAAGCGCCCACTTATACTAAAAGACTAAGCTGCCAGTCAAGACATCTGTTTTCTGAGAACTCTGAGTTCAATCACTCTGCTACTCTGCGCTCCAACGACGTTCACAAAGCTCCGACAACTCACTCCGGTCTTCTGTTAATTCATTATTTGTCGGTATAGCTTTGTTTTTCTTTCATTAGCAATATTTGTACGTAAATTGTAATTATCCGAATTGCTAGTGAATTGCCCAACGAAAGTACTCAAGGAGTACGGGCCTTCGAGTAGGAGTCATCACAGGCTCCGAACGAAGTAAAAATCAACCGTGTTCATCTCTTTACTTGCTTACTTTTCCGCTGCATTTTAACTCGAGATTTTCGAATGGATATTCACCCCCCCCTCTATCGAATCTAACGGTCCTACAATTTCTTTGTTGGTATCTAATGCTTTCTGACTCTGGAGTTTTAAGAAAAATTATATATCTTCGTCTTTAAAATAAAACCTTCGCTTTTTCCTAAAAACGGTTTTGAAAATACATCGTCATCTTTTCACTATTATTTAGTATCGACAAAATATTACATTTTCAAAAATTTGAGATAATATTTTTTATTAATATTTTAATAATATTTTATTATTTAAAAAAAAAATTAGTAGTGAAATATTATTTTTTTCGGCACTGCTAATCCAAGACCAAGTCTTGGGATTTTGTCTTTGTTTCATTGTGTGCAAGAACAATGTCTTTTCAAGAAGGATGGAACCCCAATGAACCACCACCGTACGATGAAGATTTCAACTACTGGAGGCGAAGAATGGAATGCTTCTTAGGAAGCGTAGATATCGATTATATGCTAATATTGAAAAAACCTTCTCAGAACTCGGAGCTGAATAAAAACGTAAGTAAAATTATTTATAATATTTTACCTAACAATATTATATGCAGACTAGAAAAATACAAGAATGCATATGAGCTATGGACCCAGTTGATCAAGCTTCATGAGACGCCAATGGAGCTAGAAGATCAAGTTAAAGTCGAATCCGGACTCGAGTCAGATCCAACGGAGAAGCCTGCTGAATTAGGGGTTGCGCTCAAGGTTAGTAATAATTACCAAAACACCCTTGCTAGTAGTAGTTTAAAATATGTGCATGTTAATTTGGATATGTCTGAAAGGATATGTGAAAATAGTATACATGACAATACTTGCGAAAATACCCCTAGGATATTTTCTGATAAAATAAATATAATTAATTTAGAAAATACAGAAAATCTAAAAATAATCAATAAATCTAAAAATTCGAATTTAAACCTAAACAAATTTGAAAATTCGAACAAAAAGGATGACAAGGTCAATATTAATCTAGACATAATTAATAAATTATTTAATAATCTAGACAATATCAATCTGGAAAATTCTATCCAAACCCAAGATAATTTAATTAACAAAAAATTAAATTTTAATGATAAGACTTATTTAATAAATTCCACTAATTATATCAACTTAAAAGGTAAAGAAAATATAAGGATAAAATCAAACACTTTGATAAAATCAAAACGAAAGTTAACAAACTTAAAATTAAATGTTAAAGATAACATATTAAACAAAAATAATCTAGAAAATTTAAAATTAACAATTAATAAAAAGTTAAAAGATAAACCTTTAAAGAAATATAATTCAAACAATTTAATTAACTCAAAAATAAATAAAAACCTAAACTTTAAAAATAAGCTATTAAAGAAAGATAATTCAATTAACCCAATAAAATTGAAAGAAAATTTAAATGTTAAATATACTCTTTTAAAGAAAGATAATTTGACCAATTTAATTAATTTAAAATTAAAAACTTAAATTTAAATTACAAATTAAACATTAAAACTTAACTAAAACCAACTCTAATTATACAAGAAATCTTAAAAAGAAAAATCAATAATTTAAGGGGAGGCTCCATAATAGCTGGCACCTCCAAAAATAACTTACCCGACAGGGTAACCCAAATAAACTAACCCGGCAGGGTAATTAGGATTAGTTAAAAAGGGACCCAGTTTAACTTGAATCACGGTACGGGTAAAGTTTTTGGGTGATAGTACGTTAGGGAAGCTTGGGCATCGCATGTCTAGAAAGATATGACTTCGATCTGGTGAATTTGGCCAAGTGGAACTGACCGAAGCTACCCTTAAACAGAACCTAACTAGTTAAACCAAGGTTTAGTACTAAGCTCCATGGATAGGACTATTCGGAAAACCTCGAAAGGTTGGTTACTTCAAATGACGTCCAAGTGACTCGCCAAGCTTAGAAGTTTATCCGAAGAATGCCTATTTGTTGATACCAAAGCTAAACCTGAATCTAACACAAGTTAAATCAAACTCTATAATTAAATCTAATTCATCTCACAAAATTGTAGGATTCCCTGATTGAAAATATAGATCAGGTGAGATGACTAAGGACCTAAAAGAAATTAATTCAATTAATTTAATTAAATTAAATTAAAATTAAATCAATTAAATTAAAATAACATTTTTTTTAATTTAAAAAATTATTTTAAAAATTTAATTTAATTTTTACTTACAAATTTATTTTAAAAATTAAACTTAAATTATCTTAATCTAAAAATTATTTTAAAAACTCTTTTAAAAACTTTTAAAACTTATTTAAAAAAAAAATTTATTTTAAAAATTCTTTTAAAAACTTTTAAAACTTATTTTGAAAATTAGTTTAAAAATTCTTTTAAAAATTTTTAAAACTGATTTTAAAAAATTATTTTAAAAATTCTTTTAAAAACTTTTAAAACTTATTTTAAAAAAAAACTTTAAAAAAAAAATTCGGTTAAAAATTATTTTAAAACATTTTAAAAATTATTTTAAAAATCATTTTAAAAACCTTAAAAAAAATATTTTAAAAATTATTTTAAAAACTATTTTAAAAATCATTTCAAAAACATTAAAAATTCTTTTAAAATTATTTTAAAACATTTTAAAAATTATTTTTAAAAACTCTTTTAAATATCATTTTAAAAAAACTTTAAAATTCTTTTAAAAATTATTTTAAAACATTTTAAAAATTATTTTAAAAACTCTTTTAAAATCATTTTAAAAATTCTTTTAAAAATTCTTTTAAAACCTTTTAAAAATTATTGTTATTTTAACTTAAAATTATTTTAATATAAAAATTATATTTTTAAATTATTTTAACTTAAAATTATTTTAATATAAAAATTATATTTTTAAATTATTTTAACTTAAAAATTATTTCAAAAATTATTTTAAAAACTTTTAAAAATCATTTAAAAACTATTTTAAAAATTATGTATCATTTTGAAAAATTCTTCTTATTTTTTCACTATAATAAAATTCTTTTAACTTAAAAAAATAGTAATAATAATAAATTATTTCTATAGACTATTTTCACTTTAAAAATTATTATTTTGACTTTAAACTCATTTTTAATCTTAAACATTATTACTTAATTTAACCTAACTGAAAATTAAAACTTAAAAATTTAACTTAAACTTAAAACTTAAAGCTAAATTAATCACTGATATTAATTTTAATCTAAAATCAAAACTGAATTGAACGTATATTAATTGTCATTAAATTCCTGTTAGAAATCCCTTAAAAATAATAATTATTATAATTCTTTTAAATTCATTTAAAACTTAGACACCTAACTTAAAAACTTAAATTCCGTTAACTTCAACTTTAAACTTAATTATGTAATTAATAAGTAGAACTTAACTATTTAAGTTTAACTTTATTTGAGAACTAAGCTTGATTTGATCAGAACCTAGGTTTAACCTTAGTAAAAATATTAAAATTACTCTAAGTCATTTTTCTTAATCAACCTTTAAAATATTAATTATTTTTATTAAAACATAATTAAAGTTTGACTTAAATTGAACCTTACTTAACCTTGTTTAATAACGAGTTTAACTTCAAATTACCACCAACTTTAAACTAAGTCAATCCAACTTAAAAGGAAGTAAATGAAAAGTTAAATTATAACTGACACCTTCATCAATTAACACAAAATTTAGATTATAGCAAAATTTAATCAATAAATTATTAATATTGATCAATTATTGAATTAATAACAACTTATCTTACTTAACATTACACTAAAGGTCAATTTATTTCAACTTAATCTAACATTAATTACGGTTAGTCAAATTTAAATGAACAATCGTCTAAAACACTTAGGTACAAAAATATGTTACGGTTGTAAAATTTTATATTAAGGGGAAGTAATAAATAAGGAGTATCAAATTAAGGGGGAGGTTTATTTTTTAATTATCTCCTTAAGTGTTATTTTTTAATCTTCTCTTTAAAATCTCTCTAGAAAATTCTACCTCAATTTAAATATATATATATATATCTACTTTGAATATTTTTAGCAAATATTTTCAAATTTTATGTCAGGTTCAGGGGGAGGAATTAATTAAAAATTTCCCTTTATATAAAATATTTTAAATTTTGTTTGAAAAAGGTTTTCTTAAAAATTTCTTAAACCTACTTGTGAAAACTAACTCTTATAAAACTAAGTTGTTTTTAAGAATTGGGTTTTACTTTTTATTGAAAATTGATTTTGAAAATTAGATTTAACTTAGTTTTAAAAATTGTGGAAATTAAATTTTTCAAAACTTAAGTTTACAAACTAAGCTTCTCAAAATCATTTTCCTTAATTTTGAAAATCAAAGTTTAAAAATCAATTTTCAAAATCAACTTGCTTAAAATTGTGAAAAATTTTTAAATCAACTCAAAATTGTTTCTTTTAAATCACAAATTTTTTATCCTTTTTACTTAATTTTTGAAAACTCAACTTTTCAAGTATTTTAAACAATGGTTTTGAAACTAGTACTTTTGAACTTTAAAATTTTGATTTTTGAAAATTAGATTTAATTATTTTACTTTATCAAAATTAGTTCTACCAAACTCCTTTGAAAACTAAAAGTAAAGTTCAAAATCAATATTTACAAACTGAAATTTGATTTGCAAAAACTCAAGTGTTAAAAATTATGAAAGTTAGATTTTTTCAAACTTAAATCACTGTCAAAACTTAAGTTTTAAATTAAATCGTTTACAAACTTAGTGTTGAAAAATAAAATTTTTAAACTTAGTTTTGGAATTCTGGTTTTTGAAAACTTGTGTTTGAAAATGAAAACTTAGCTAGCTTTCTAAAAGCTAAAAGCTAATGCTTTAAACAAATTTTCAAAAGCTTAAACTCCCCCAAGTCAACTTGACTATTTTTTAACTTGCTGTTAAAAATTGTACTTTTATCAGTATCTTTGAATTTTTGAACTAAACCTTTTATTACTCTACACTATGCTTGTTTACCCCTGCTTACTTTTTGATGAATGCCAAAGGGGGAGAAGGGTTAGGTGGTTAAGTTAGCTAAACCAATTTGAAAACACAAACTGACTTTAAAACCACACAAATGCATGTTGTTTCGTACATATGCTTTCACTAACTTAACCAGGTTGTCATTCCATCAAAAAGGGGGAGATTGTTGGTGCGGGTAGCACAAACGGTCTAACCCAGGTTTTGATGAATGACAAATAGGTTAAGTTAGTTGTGTTGTTGTCTGACACTTTGATCAAGTGTGCAGGAAAAGTCCAGCTAGGTCGACGGGCTGACCGGATAGCTGGCGAGAAGTCCAAGCGGGTCGACGGGCTGACCGGACGCTTGGCGAGAAGTCCAGCTAGGTCGACGGGCTGACCGGATAGCTGGCGAGAAGTCCAAGCGGGTCGACGGGCTGACCGGACGCTTGGCGAGAAGTCCAGCTAGGTCGACGGGCTGACCGGATAGCTGGCGAGAAGTCCAAGCGGGTCGACGGGCTGACCGGACGCTTGGCGAGAAGTCCAGACGGGTCGACGGGCTGACCGGACGTCTGGCAGGTAAGTGAGGTAAGTCACTGGAGGGGAGTGACTGTGAGGACGCGTTCCCGGGAAGGGGACATTAGGCGTCGATCCGGCTTAGATCCATTTCGGATATCTAAGTCGAGATCGTGACTAGATTCCGGTCTCGGAAAGACGGAATCTAAGTCATACTCTTGTTGTTAATTTTTATTACTTAGCGTATCTATAAAAATGTGCTTACAATCTGTGCTGCAGGGTTTTATTTTGCCTCGGACTAACACTGTTTTGCAGGTAGGGAATAGTGAGGGTCCGAGCGCCCGGGATGGTTCTGGGCGCCCGGAAGTCCGGGCGCCTGGAAGGGATCCAGGCGCCCGGAGGCAAGTTTTATCCCCAGAGCGACGTTGACACTTGGAGCATGCTGGTTGGGAGTGTTACGTCACATTCCAGGCGCCCGGAAGGGATCCAGGCGCCCGGAGCAGCATATAAAAGAAGCCCCAGGCAGGAGCTTCAAGACATCTGTTTTCTGAGAACTCTGAGTTCAATCACTCTGCTACTCTGCACTCCAACGACGTTCACAAAGCTCCGACGACTCACTCCGGTCTTCTGTTAATTCATTATTTGTCGGTATAGCTTTGTTTTTCTTTCATTAGCAATATTTGTACGTAAATTTTAATTATCCGAATTGCTAGTGAATTGCCCAACGAAAGTACTCAAGGAGTACGGGCCTTCGAGTCGGAGTCGTCACAGGCTCCGAACGAAGTAAAAATCAACCGTGTTCATCTCTTTACTTCCTTACTTTTCCGCTGCGTTTTAACTCGAGATTTTCGAATCGATATTCACCCCCCCCCCCCCTCTATCGAATCTAACGGTCCTACACTTGGCTCCATGTGAATCAGACAGGTCTAAGTGTAGGAGCTTAAGTATTGATTTAGTTCCATTTAAGTTGGTTAACTTGTGGGTTGACTTGATTTGTTTGCCCTGTTGACAAGCATTACAAATTGAACTTTCTATGAATTTTAGCTTGGGCAGACCTCTTACTAAGCCATTTTGACTCATTTTTAAAATGAGTCTGTTATGAGTGTGACCCAATCTTCTGTGCCACATATTAGTTTCCTCTTGTTGTGTCAATAGACACTTTAGTGAAGAGGATGGTAGGTTAATTGTATATATATTCATTTTACTGATTCCCTTGAGTATTATTTCAGGATTTTAAACATTTTTAATCAGACAATCATATTTTGAAAATGTGACTAAGTACCCAGAGTCATATAACTGACTAATACTAAGTAAGTTAAAATTGAATTGTTCAACTAATAATACTTTTCGAATATAGAAATTGAAACTTAGTTGGATATTACTTGTCCCGATTACTTTAAGTGTTCTGTCATTGCTGAATGCAACTGATCCTAGATTCTTGAGTTTGAGCTTAGTGAATTTCAATCTGTCTCCAGTCATGTGTTTGGAGCATCCACTATCCAGCATCCATTGATCCAAATCTTTATGTTCCTACATAAAGTATTTGATTTGGTTCAATTTGATAGATCAAAAAATAGTTTGATTGAAATTAACTCCTTGATGTTCCATCTCACCCGGTCTAGATTATCAAACATGGTATCTTTATGGGTGATTGTGAGATGGTTTATAGAGTTAATCAGGTTTAGATTTAATTTATAAATTGGTTAGATTAAGTAGTATTAAATTAATTAAGATTTAACAAATTAAATTAATTTATTAGGTTAATTGAATTAATTAATTGATTAGGTTAATTGAATTAATTAATTGATTAGGTTAATTAAATTAATTAATTAGGCTAATTGAATTAATTGATTAGGTTAATTGAATTATTTATTAATTTAAATTGATTTATTAATTAAGTTAAAATTGATTTATTTTATATTTTACCTAGGTCCATCTCACCCATTTATAAGTTATCAATCAGGGAATCTTATGAATTTTATGAGATGGTTAATTTTATCTTTGATTTAGATTATATCTAAGGATTAATTTACATTTGGGTTAGACTTAGGTTTTTCAATTAGCCAATTAAATACACATTTCGAAGATTGGCTTCCAAGCTGTGACGAGGCACTAGGCCTTCTTGGGTCTGGGATCATCCACCACTTCTAGATAAAACCTTTCAAAGAAATTAGATATTCAATTTTCCTTTTGAAATCCCTAAGTCTAACTAGTCAAGTGTAAATTATGCATAGGTCTTTATCTAGCCTAATCTAAGCATGTATAGTGAAAGTAGTAAAGGTAATCATCAAACAATTCTAAAAATGGTGTTCCTATTGGTTCTTCCTGGATCATAGCCTCGATATGGTCTATCAAGGTAATAGATTTGATCCTTGGGGATCCAATATTGTCCAAGTCCAACTTGATTAACCAAGTTCAACTTGGGGGCCCATGCTTGGACTAATTTGCTATTATTCCTGTTATTAAGGGATAAATAAGACTTGTATTTGCGCTTAGTTTTAAATCCAAGCCCGGATCTGTTGTAAACGGCTCGCTGTTTTCCAAGAATCAGATCAAGATTCTTGGAACCTAGAGTAAACCATTTCAACATGTCCTTTAGTTCCTTAACTTGATCTTTCAGGCTAGAATTTTCTTTCTCAAGCTTTTGGACTTGAGTTAAGGTTCCAGTCTGAACGAGATCAGTCAAGGAGCTAGGGTTAGTCACTTCTTTAAGGGTTGTTAACTCCTTTTGAAGTGGCTTAACCCAGACATTAGATTTAGCTAACTTACTCAATAAATAATTAACTAAATTGTAAAGTTTATCTATTTGACGCATACTTACAGCGAGTTTAGGCCCTTCGGAAATAGATACGGATCCGTGGCTTCGCTCGAACTCAGCTTCTGATTCGCTCTCGGTCTCCGATTCGTTGATGTGTTCCGGGGTCGTTAGTGCAAGAAAGCTCATCTGTTCGAGCTCTTCATCGGAATCTTCTAACGAGGACTCGTCCATATGGCTTGTAGTGCTTTCTTCTTCCTCTGCTTCTTTGCTTCTTTTAGGTTCAAACAATTGGCTTTGACGTGCCCCTTTTGATTGCACCCATAGCAGGTTACTTCAAATTTCACCTTTGGACATGGTTGAGCCTTTTTGGACTGAATCACCTTCTTGATATCCTTCTTTGTGAACCACTTCTTCTTTTTGTAGAGCTTGCGTACTAGGTTGACTAGTTCAGTTGCTATCTCCTCATCGTCATCGTCATCTGAGTCCAGTTCTTCTTTGGACTCGGGTTTGATCTAAAGCTTCTTTCTTGTTTCCTTTGTCTTGCTTATACCTGCAAACAATGCCACACCTTTCTCGGGCGGACGTGCATTAGTCTGTTCGTGCAATTCAAATTCAGAGAAAAGTTCATCTAACTTAATGTGAGAGAGATCCTTGGATACTTTATAAGTATCAATCATGGATACCAACAAAGTGTTCCTCAGAAAGGCATTAAGTGCGTACCTTATGACATCGCAGTTCTCCATTTTCTGTCCGATCAAGTGGAATCTGTTCAGCAGGACTTGAATTCGCGCGTGAAGCTGGCTCGCTATCTCTCTTTCCTGCATTTTGATGTTATATAATTTATTAAAGTGTAAATCACGCTTACTTACCTTCATGTCGAACGTGCCCTTGTGCAGCTCGATAAATTTTTCCCACGACTCTTTTGCACTTGAGAATGGGCCAACTCGGTTCAGCTCCTCCTTTGTTAGTCCACATTGGAGGGTGTAGGTTGCTTTGGCATTGGCCTCGACCTTCTTAATTATGCTAGCGTCCTAATTCTCGCATGGTACCAGTTTTCCTGAGCCGTCGAGTGGAAGTGTGATCCCAATCTTGATGATCATCCACATCTCAAACTAGGTTTGGAGATATGACTCAATTCGGCCCTTCTAATAGCCGAAGTCCTCACCGGTGAAGAGTGGAGGGTGGACTGTGTTATAGCCTTTTTGATGGGCCATTAATTAAAATATCTCGCACACACACAAAAACAAAAAACTTGTTCCAAGACTCAGTCTTGGATTAGTAGTGTGGGATTAAGGAATTAAAATACGAACTCGAGTGGTGTTGCACCAACTTCGAGGAAAAAAATCGATTACGAAAAACTAGATCAGAAGGCGGCAATCTTACTGATTCCGATCAACTCCGAAAAACTAAAAGTTACCACACAAAAAATGCTTGATTGGTGGTTGCACCAAATCGAAGCGACCCCGCTCTGATACCAATTGTTGGATCGAAAGCGCTAGAAAGGGGTGAATAGCGCTCGTGGCTTTCACTTTGCGTTTCGGAAAACTAAGAGTAAAATGCAGCGGAATAATAAGACAAACACACGAACACCAAGGTTTACTTTATTTGGAGCCTGGGGCGACTTCTACTCCAAGGCTCACGCTCGTTAAGCGTTTATTTTGGGCAATCACTATAAGCATAGAAATTCTTTACAATTTAAGTGAAATATTAGAGCAATAGTAAAATTTATACCGACAATAAAAACAATAAGTTTGAAGCTCCTGGTTATCGGGGTCTTGCTATAGCTTTTTTGGATCGTCTTTTGAGCAGCATGGAGAAGACAGATTGCAATTTCATTATTTTTTGCTGCTGCTCGAACCTGCCTTATAAAGCCCATTGAGGGCTCCCTCAACAGCATGGAGGGCGCTCTCATCTGTGTCGAATACACAATGTGGACTAGCTCCGACTCGATCATAGCCTATCTGCCTAAGGGCGCCCTCAACCTCCATGAGGATGCCCTCGCGCCAGGTCCAGGGCGCCATCGCGCCTTGCTGCGAGGTTGCTTCTCCAGGTTACTTGAGGCAAACACGTCCAATTCACTTTCTACAAAATACGTTAGTCCAACATACCCTGTAAAATAAAGTTAGGATAATATAAAGAGTTTGATAGTCATCGGACTGTCCGGTTCTGATTTTGGATTCCCAATCGGAAACCCTAGGCCGAACCAACACTTATTGTTCCCTCACCGGGGAACGCATCCTCACCTACTCCACTAAGGAGAGTTTACCTGTTGCCAGTTGATCTTCTGGATCAATTGGACTTTTGCTCAGCGCCCAAAGTTCCAGGATTTTCCGCTAGATGCCCGCTCCATGACCCGCCCAGTCTTTCACCTTGTTTGCGACACCAGGACTTTCCACCTAGAGTCCTCGACTCTAGGACTTTTGCCAAAGTCCTCGACCCGCCAAGACTTTCTGCCTAGGGTTACCACCCCCTAGGACCTAGGGTTACCGCCCCTTAGGGTTTTCCACCTGCCTAACCACAGTTAAGACTTTTGCCTAAGTATACTTAGAACTTTCCTGCAAGCTCATTCAAACACATTAGATTATAAATAACCTTAACTTTGAACTCTTTTCCATTATCAAAACTCAAGTTTGATCGTTGGACGCTTTCCGCACCAACAGATTTATCCATTGCTTTAAGGATACACCACAGAAATAAAGGTCTGAGTTATACCAAACCCTTGACACCATTCCTGAATCTTGCGTTCATGAAACTGTCACCTGTTGTCTGAGACTAGTTTGTGCGGAATTCCAAATCGGTACAGGATATTTATCCATAAGAACTAGATGACAGCTCTCTCAGTAATCCCGGCCAGGGCCTCTACCTCCACCCACTTAAAAAAGTAATCTACCGCTATGAGCAAGAATCGCTTTTGAGCTGGGGCTACAAAGAATGGCCCCACGATATCCATGCCCCATTGATTAAAGGGATAAGAGACTATAGAGGTGTTGGGTTTTTCGGGCCGCGAAAACCGCTTTTTCGCGTCGCGGAAACCCCGAAACCCCCTAGCCATTGGATCCGTGCGAAGAAAAAATTTCAGAAATACGAGTACGAGTTTCAAACTTTGATCTATAGTAGATCTACAAAGGAAAAACATTTTATACCTTCGATGCGTGCCCCTCGCAATCCCGCAAGTCCAAGGTACGTCGGATCTCGAAGTTATCAACATAGACAACTCTCTAGTGATATCCACACGAACAAGAAGTGTTCTCTAATACTCAAGGATGGAGAAGAGAGCACTCTAAGTGTGCTAGCACTTTCTAGGGCTCTCGGGTAGGATTTGAAAGGGGAGAAAGGAGAGAAAGAAAAGGAATCTCACATACTCCTCTAGGTACCCTCCTTTGTGACCTTCACTTCACCTTTTTCACTTGGAACTCAACTCACTCACCTTCCTCTTGCTTGAAAACCCACGGCAACAGTAGCAAAGAGAAGGAAGAACATAAGGAAGAAGATGAAGCAATGAATCATAATCAATTGCCACAAAACAAAACCTATACACCCATTAACATCGCAGATCCCTTGACCAAGGCTTTGGCACAGAGGAAGCATGATGGTCACACTAGGTCATTTGGGCTTAGAGCCTACACTGATTGGCACTAGTGCTAGTGGGAGATTGTTAGCTAGAGCCCTAGAGTCAATCATTTGATGATTATATTTTGGACTTGTTGTATCATATTCTATATAAATAAAGGCATTTGGTTTTTGGTTATTATACTTACTTGTATTGGTGCCAAATAAACTAAGTATAATAACGTCCTTAAGACATTTATATGTGTCCTTATTTAGATAATAAAAAAGCATGCATAAATGTCTATGAAATATTTTTTCGTGATATTTACTATTGTCATTATATTCCTATATTTAAGACATTTTTATAGTTAGCATAAATATTTTATAATGACATTATACAAATGTCAGGAATACTAGAGGGTCTATGCTAACACCGCATTTCAATACATTTTTTGGTGATGTTACCATAGCTTTAGTGTCACTAAAAGTATGCTATAAAGACATTTATGTGTGTCCTTAAAGATCATAATTCTAGTAGTGAATTTTAACCTAGAATTTAAAACAATTTAGAATTTTGAAAATCCTAGTCTATTAAATTAGAGTATAACCAATCAGATCTGAAAATGAAGGTCAATAGAATAATATGTACTACAAAAAGTTGTAATAGTGTCATAACAATTCTATCTAATAATCACGACTACTGAGACGAAGATGGAGGTGGTCCGGAACCCATCGACCGAAGCAGTGCCAATATCTCAGTGTGACGAGTCCAGTCATCCTCTCGTAGGTCTCATCGCAGGTCGGAGATCTCCTGCCGCACATCTCGCCGTAAATCAGAGACCTCCTGTCGCACCTCTCGTCAGAAATCGGAGACCTCTCGTCGTATGTCTCGGTGAAACTCGGAGGACTCCTACTGGAGGCTCAACATAGCTCTCTCTAGCCCGGATACTCGATCGGCTAGAGTGCGAGGAGCGGGACGTGGGGCTCGAGCTGGCGCTGGGGCAGGAGTGGCCTCGTCAGGAAAGAGTGCGAGAAAAAACTCATCGGCCTCCTCCTACTGTGTGTCTGGGTCAGGCTGGTGCTGTGCTCCCCTCTGCCAAGTCATGATACCCTCACCATCTATATGAATACTAGCTAGGGAAAAGTTCCTAGATCCTATAACGTCAAACTCGGTCATATAGCGGTTGTCACCTCTGGTGACATCAAATGCCCAAAGAGGACATATATGCTGTCAGAATGTGACAGTAGGGCATATGAACTCGCCCACTCGTCACATATCCGGCCGAGTAAATAATGGTGGAAAAGATATGCAGGCTAATGTCAATATCTAGCCTATGACACAGAGCATAGAGGAGAAAGGAATGGAATGGGCGCATCATCACGATGTCGCGAGTGCTCAGTGGTAGAATGCAAAAGACTAAGACCCTATAAAGGGCGTAGTCCTGGACTCGAAGGGTAACTGACCTAAACTGGGTCACTGTGGGTACTTGCTCGCCCCCGAAAAAATATGAATAAATCATATCAAGAGTGATATGCGAGTAGGGATCTCCAAAGGGTAGCTCCCTGAGAGGATAGCACTGAAAGGGACAGGTAGACTCCCGTAACTCCAAAAACTCTATGATGGCAATAGGGGACAACGTGATATCAGTCCCAACTGCCCTAGTAGTATAGGTAAAGTCGTCTACTTTCACTAGGTTGTTATAAAATTCTGCACACAAACTTATGTTTACTGGGCTAGTACATTCAACAAGGTTCTAAAGGTTGTAGTGATTTATGGCCTCTATAGCTGGAATGCAAGAGCGTAAAAAGAATGCTTTATATATACATTTGGTCCTAATGGCCATGTAGATGGTTGACTCAAACTAATCCTAAGCTCATCAGTGGGAAACCTAAGATCAACATTGGGAGTAGAGGGCCCAGCACCAGATTTAGAACGTTTCCTAAATTATATAACAAAATTATACTAATTAAAGAAAACAAACATGCAATAATATTTTTAAACTTTAAATAGAAGACAAGAATTTTACCGATGAGTCATTGCTAAAATAATTTTAGAACTGACGACCTCGGTTGATTCGCGACCGCGTATTAACCGTAGAACGAGAGAAAATTTTAACTTTGAATGCTTTCGTAATAAAGCTTGGAAGAAGCTTGAACGAAAGCTTGGAAGAGGAGGTGCAAGGGTAGGGGGCGCCCCTGCCCCCCTATATATAGGGGAGTCCGGGCGCCCAGACCTATTCCGGACACCCGGGGTCAAGTGGGGCGGGGCGCCAGGATCCACTCTGGGCACCCTGGGTCCGTATACGAGGGGCGCCCGCCCCTGGTTTTTGACTCTGGTATTTTTTTTTTAATTAATTTTTTAAGAGAAAGACAATTTTAAAATAGATTTTTAAGTTTAAAAATTTAACTTTTAATAAATTTTTAGAATGAAAAAATTAAGTTAAAAAGTTTTAAAGATGAATTTTTTAAAAAAAAAAAATTTAAAATAAATTTTTAAGTTAAAAAAGATTTAGGTCTAAATTTTTAAAATAAATTTTTTAAAAAAATTTATGTTTTAATTTAAAATAAATTTTTAAGAAAAAATTTAAGTTTTCATTTTTTAAAATTAAATTTTTAAGTTTTAAAAAAATTAAGTTTTAATTTTTAAAATAAATTTTTAAGTTAAAAAAATTTAAGTTTTAATTTATAAAATAAAGTTTTAAGTTTAAAAAAAATTTCAGTTTTAATTTTTAAAATAAATTTTTTAAGTTTAAAAAAGTTTAAGTTTTAATTTTTAAAATTAAATTTTTAAGTTTAAAAAAATTAAGTTTTAATTTTTAAAATAAATTTTTAAGTTTTAAAAAAATTTAAGTTTTAATTTTTTAAAATAAATTTTTAAGTTTAAAAAAATTTAAGTTTTAATTTTTAAAATAAATTTTTACGTTTAAAAAAATTTAAGTTTTAATTTTTAAAATAATTTTTTAAGTTTAAAAAAAAATTAAGTTTTAATTTTTAAAATTAATTTTTAAGTTTTAATTTTTTAAAATAAATTTTTAAGTTTTAATTTTTAAAATTAAATTTTTAAGTTTTAAAAAAATTTAAGTTTTAATTTTTTGAAATAAATTTTTAAGTTCAAAAAAATTTAAGTTTTAATTTTTAACATTAAATTTTTAAGTTTTAAAAAAAAATTATGTTTTAATTTTTAAAATAAATTTTTTATTTTTAAAAACAATTTAATTTTTAATTTTTAAAATAAATTTTTAAGTTAAAAAAAAATTTAAGTTTTAATTTTTAAAACAAATTTTTTAAGTTTAAAAAAAATTTAAGTTTTAACTTTTTAAATAAATTTTTAAGTTTTAAAAAAAAATTAAGTTTTAAGTTTTAAAATAAATTTTTAAGTTTTAAAAAAAATTTAAGTTTTAATTTTTAAAATAAATTTTTAAGTTAAAAAAAAATTAATTTTTAATTTTTAAAATAAATTTTTAAGTTTTAAAAAAAAAATTTAATTTTAATTTTTAAAATAAATTTTTAAGTTTAAAAAAAATTTAAGTTTTAATTTTTAAAATAAATTTTTAAGTTTTAAAAAAAATTTAAGTTTTAATTTTTAAAATAAATTGTTAAGTTAAAAAAAATTAAGTTTTAATTTTTAAAATTAAATTTTTAAGTTTAAAAAATTTTAAGTTTAAATTTTTTAAAATAAATTTTTAAGTTTAAAAAAAAATTTAAGTTTTAATTTTTAAAATTAAATTTTTAAGTTTAAAAAAAATTTAAGTTTTAATGTTTAAAATTAAGTTTAAAAAAAATAATTTTTATTTTTAAAGTTTAATTTAATTGTAATTTAATTTTAGTTTTAATTTTAATTTAATTTAAATTTAATTTTAGTTTTAATTTTATTTAATGTCCTTAGTCATCTCACCCGATCTATGTTTTCAATCAGGGAATCCTATAATTTTGTGAGATGAATTAGATTAAATTTTAGAGTTTGTTTTTAACTTGTGTTAGATTCAGGTTTAGCTTTGGGTTCAACAAATAGGCGTTCTCTGGATAAACTTCTGGGATATGGTGAGTCACTCGGACATCATTAAAGTAACCATGCCTTCGAGGTTTTCCAGTCCTATCCACTGGACTTAGTACAAAACCTTGGTCTAACTGGTTAGGATCCATAAAGGGTAGCTTCGGTCAGTTCCACTTAGCCAAATGCACTAAGTCGAAGCCATATCTGTTGGTGCAATATCCCTTAGGTCAAGGTTGACTGAGTTGACCAAGCTTGAGTCTTGGTCATAGTTTCGATGTTTGACAATACATGTAGACACATGGACAATGCAGGTGCAGTTGTTCATGTGGGGAGATTCTGATCAGGGACTGATCAGTGTGGATGAAGAAGAGTCAAGTAGGTCAAGAGTGACCGGATACCTGACTGGGAAGTCCTAACTGGAAGGTTAGGCAGATGGAAAGTCCTAGTGAGTGAAGCTAGGCAGGAGGAAATCCTGGTGAGTGAAGCCAAGTGAAAGTCCTAGTGAGTGAAGCTAGGCAGAAGGAAATCCTGGTGAGTAAAGCCAGGTGAAAGTCCTAGTGACTGAAGCTAGGCAGATGGAAAACCCTAGTGAGTGAAGCTAGGTGAAAGTCCTGGTGAGTGAAGCCAGGCAAGGGAAAATCTAGATGGATCAAGGATGATAGGACATCTGGTGTTGGGAAGTCCAAGTAGATCAAAGGATTGACTGGATACTTGGCACGAGGAAATCCAGATGGGTCAAAGGGATTAACCAGACATCTGGTGGAAGTCCAAGTAGGTCAAGGGAGTGACCGGATACTCGGCACGAAGAGAAAAGTCCAAGTGGGTCAAAGGGATTGACCGGACACTTGGTGAGGAGTCCTGACAGGTCAAGGGAGTGATCAGATGCTAGGCATAATCTACCAACAGGTCAAAGTTGACCGGATGTTGGTTTGAGAGGCTTAGGACTTGGTTTTGGGCAAAAACCAAGAGCTGGATCGATCAGTGGATCGATCCAGGATCTGGATCGATCAGTGGATCGATCCAGGCTTTTCCCAGCGAACAGAGAGCTTCTGGATCGATCAGTGGATCGATCCAGAGGTCCCAATCGATTAGTGGATCGATTGGGACGCTGCTGCTTCGCACGATAAGCGTTGGATCGATCCGTGGATCGATCCAGGCATTTTTCCAGAGCACAGAGGCGCTCTGGATTGATCCGTGGATCGATCCAAAGCATCCTCGATCGATTGGGAGTTTTCGAATCGATCAGGATCCGACCGTTGCGTCGTATTTGAGCTGCAGGCGGGCGTCTCCTTCAGTAGTTCTCCACTATTTCATCTCAGATCTCTCGCCAGCTCCTCCACAGCGCTCTCAAAGCTCAGATTGCCAGTTCTTGAAGGATCTTGGAGGTTTCCAAGTCAAGAGGCGGATCAAAGCCAAGAAGAGAAGCTAGGGTTAGGGTTTTCTGTACTCATTGTAAGCTTTGCACTTGTATTTTGTTTCCCTTTCCTTTCTTCTTGTATTGAGAGTCTTGTAGGGCTTCTCCGCCTTCGGTAGTTACCGAAAAGGAGTGTTTCATAGTGGAAGTGTGTGTGTGTGTGCGTGGATCCTTGGACTAGTCGCCTCTTGTGAGGTGGATACCAAGTAAAATCCCAAGTGTTAGCGTTGTATGTTTTTGTTTCTTGTATTTCCGCTGCACATCTTCGAAGAAACAAGCAACGTCAACCACGAAGCACGCGACGAGCTATTCACCCCCCCCCCCTCTAGCTACTTTTCGGTCCCAACAAGTGGTATCAGAGCAAAGTTTCTCTTCACCGGAATCATCGCCGGAAGGGTCAAGTATAACAAGAAGAGCTAGAGGGTGAAGAAGTTGAAGCAAAATTGTCAAGTCAAAGAAATTCAAAAGCTCAACTTCTACAATGGAATTTCGAGATGGGCTCGGATTCGACACGAGGGTGGCTCCACCATACACTTCCACGAGCTTCGATTCTTGGAAATCAAGAATCGAAAATTTTCTTATGATGGAGATAGAGCAATGGTTTGCTCTTATGGAAGGCTTCAAGACTCCAACAAACTCAAAGGGCAAAGTTCTCAAGAGGAGCAAGTGGAGCCAAGAGCAAGTCCAAAGGTGCGAGGCCAATGACAAAGTGACCAAGCTTTTGGTCAATTTATTGTCAAGCACCATCCTTTGTAAAATTGGAGAATTTGAAGATGCAAAGGAATTATGGAGTAAATTGGCCAAGCTTCATGAAGAGATCCCCTCCGCTGTACAAGAGCAAGAAGAATCTAGAGAGGGTGACTCTTTGGAGCAAGACCAAGAGGAGGACTCCGAGGTTGAGAGATGCTCAACCTCCAAAGAATAAGTCCAAGAAGAAGCTTCATCTTCAAGGGATGCAATGAAGAGAACAAGGAGGGAGCATACTCCTTGTTCCATGTACAAGATGATGAAGCCTCCACCTCTAGGATTGAGGGGGAGTGTAGATCAATGAACCCGGAGCAAGAAGAGGCCTCCACATCCGGGTCAAGTGAAGAAGAAGAAGATGGTGCCACCTCCAAAATTCAAGAAATATCAAATGGAGGAGCAAGTGTCATCCCTACACAAGAAGGTATAAATGTTTCAATTAAAAATAAAAATCATATAATATGTTTTGAGTGTAGGGAAAGTGGGCACTACAAGAGCAAGTGTCCCAACTTGGCCAAGAAGAAGGGTCAAGTGACACAAAAGGGCAAGGAGAAGCCCAAGGAGACCACCCCGGGGACAAAGAAGAGCAAGGAGCACATTGTGTGCTTCTTGTGTCAACAAAAAGGGCATTACCGAAGTCAATGCTCCAAGGGGAAGAAGATGGTCAAGGCTCAAGGAGGCACTAGTCAAGGGGGAGCCTCCAAGGTAAAGAAGAAGGTAACATTTATTGAGTCTACCCCTTTACGTTATGATAAAAAACATGATAGTTCTAATTTCTATCATCTTAATGCAATTTACCATAAGAATAGAAAGCATGAGGGCATTAAGGAAAAGCATGTGGCCCTACATGCCAAGACTACACAACCTAAGATTAGGAAGGTAGATAGACATTTGGGCAAGAACACTAAGGATAATAGATACAAGCCCAAGAATAAAAATGCTCATGGATCAAATGAAAAATCAAATACTAAGGACTTAGTGAGGGAAAATCAAGTCTTGAGGTCAAGATTTGATAAATTAGAAAAGACCCTAAAAAGAATAGAAAATATCCTATTAGGGCAAAATGAGCATAACCTAGGTTTAGGGGTACAAAAGTCATCCAATGGCCATAGAAGTTTGGGATACAAACCCAAAGCTAAAAAGGATGTGCCTAGTTATCATAGGGTTCCATATAGTTATGGAACAAACCCTAAGTCTAGAGGTCAAGTCAAGGAAACAAGGGAAGATATCCCTAGAAGTATCTTTGCAACCAAAGTGACTAAGACTTCTAAGAAGTCTAAGAAAGTCACTAACAAGGTCACAAGGGAGGCTATCCCTAGAGTTGACCTAGAAAATGTGACCAAGGCTTCTAAGAAGCCCAACAAGGTCACTAGGAAGGTATCTAGGGAAGTTATCCCTAGTGAGTACCTAGAGCATCCAAGGAGCACCAATAGGTGTTGGGTTCCTAGGAGCATCTTCTCTACCCCATAGATGGGTTAGAGAGTGTGAACTCCGATTAGAAGGGTAGTTAACCCAACTTTGAGGAAATTGACACTCAAGGAGCATTTTCAAGGTTTTTGTTAACCTTTGAAAATGAAATGGAATTATTATTTACTCCTTGAAAGAGTAAAATGTGCCTAATGGTGGAAAATTTGATTCTATCTTAAAATGGCATAAATTGGGAAAAACTAGAGAAATACCAAGTTGGGATTTTGGTATTCTCTAAGAAATTTACGGCAATCCGGGCCTTGATTTATATGATTACTCTTGAGGAAAAATGGAATATGCCAACATTTGAGGATATGCTTAATTTTTTTTAAGTGGCATAAACAAATCAAGAGAAATAGAAATGTCAATTTAGGTTTTGACATTTCTTTGAAGCATTTAGGGCAATCTAGGTTTAACATTTTAAGTTAAAATAAGTGGTATATTTTGAGTTAGCTAAGTGGTTAAGGATACTTAGATAGGTAATCTAGGTATATTTTATTTATGCTAAACCTTGCCATGATTGTTTGCCCATCATATGCCATGATATTGTAACACCCCTAGAAAGCCTAGATAAGAAAATAAGGGTAATGAGAGTACGAATGAAAAGAAGATGTAAATATTCTATATTAAGATGGATTTAGATGATTAAAACTTTATGAAAGAAAAATAAAGTTGAGAATATAATCATCTATGCATGATTTAAAATGTATGGAATTAATGTAGACAAAAGGAAGAAATATGAGATAATATGTACATGTATGAAATATTTATGCATAATGCATAATATGGAAATATACGAATTATTATGTACAAAAGAAAATAAAATGTTAGAAGAGAGATTGAACCTTGGACCTCTTGTAAGGAACATGTATAGGATACCAAAGGGGATAGGAGAATTATTGATAAGGAGAGAAAGGATTAAGTAGTTAAGAATAAGAAAGGATTCTTTTTACTTAAAAGAAAAAGGAAGTAAAAAGAAATAAAAATATACATAACCAAGTTTTGAACCTTGGTTCTCTTGTGAATGCATGCATGTGTTAACCAAGTGGGATAGAAGAGGATATTGTAAGAGGAGAGATAGAAAATTTTATTAAAGGAGAGAAAAGAGAGAAATTAAGGGAAAGAAAAGAGAGAACTCAAAAGGCATCTCTCTAGAATATTCTTGTCATTTAAGGGGAGAAATGAATAGGGAGGATGAATCAAGTCAAGTTTCCTCCCCTCATCTTAGTATAAATAGGCATGGAGGGGGGACTTCAACTTCATCCTCAACCCACTCATCCTCCTCTCCTCCCTTTGTGCCGAGACCTCCCTCTCCCTCTCTTTTCTTCTTGTTGCCGAGCAACACAAGAGGAAGGAAGCTCCTCTTCCTTCTCACTCCCTCCCTCTTCTTTCTTTCTTGTTGTTGCCGAGCAACACAAAGAGGAAGAAGCCTCTTCTTCCTCCCCTCTCCACCAAAAGACCTAGCCACTCCTCTCCTCCATTGGTGCCGAGCAAACAAGCAAGGAAGAAAGGTCCCCAAGCAAGTTCTCAAACCTAGGAAACTTAAGCGAAGAAGGTAAGCTTCCCCTCACCTGTGGTACAAGGCTTTTTATATATTTTTCAGATTTTATGAGGATTTTAAAACCTAGAAACAAGTTTGAGAAAATTCGGTTAAGAAAAGCCTTCGAAATCTAGTAAGGTTTAACTAAATCTACACTACATGATAGATTTTCTATGCCATGGAAAAGGGATCTTCTTCATGTTTTTACACCTATATGATGCTTGATCAAAGGAGTACTTAACCCTAGAATTTCGGCCAAAAATATTTTTAAGAGGCTAGGGAAATTATTGTTTTACCCAACTAGTACGAGGTCCTCCCTATGAAATGTTAAGGATCATGTATTAGTTTTCTTGCTTAGAAGATAATTGAAAATAAAAGAAAACCCACTCCTATATTTCGGCCAAGGAAGGGTTTAGGGTTAGGAAGACCCTTAAATTTAAATAAACATGCTCATGTGATAGAATACAAAGATCTTAAAAGATTCGTACGTTGAATATTGTTAGAACTTCATGAATTCTTTCTTAGGGTTTTCGGCCATGATGAAATGGATAGCTTAGAAAAGCTTAAACAAAATGTTAATATGTTCAAGACCTTTGTGGGGTCATGATATGAAAGTTGATTAATGCTCTCATGTTTAATTGGAATGTAGAAAATGAGTACATGATATAAGACAAGTAAGATCACAAGAGTCCTAGCTTATTTATGATCCAATTTTATGTATGATATTCTTAGTAACTTTTGCCATGATATTTACTTAAGCTTTCCATGCTTTAAGTCACTTAAGAGACCTAGCTTAAGGACTAGTAGGTTTCGGCCATGAAGGAAATAAAAGAAAAAGGGAAAGAAACCTAGGATATGCTATGAAATTATGTTATATGTCATGATATGTGATAGCATAGGAAATGTTATACATAATGAGAAAAGAATGAAATTTATGTTATGTAAATGCCATGATATGTGATAGCATAGGAAATGCTATACATAATGAAGAAATGCTATGTTATGTAATATGCCATGATATGTGATAGCATAAGGAAATGCTATACATAATAAAGAAATAAAACTATGTTATGTAATATGCCATGATATGTGATAGCATAAGGAAATGCTATACATAATGAAGAAATAAAACTATGTTATGTAATATACCATGATATGTGATAGCATAAGGAAATGCTATACATAATGAAGGAATGAAATTATATTATGTAATATGCCATGATATGTGATAGCATAAGGAAATGCTATACATAATGAAAAGAAACGAAAAAGGAAATGCATGAAAGATTGTTAAGGACATGATATGATAGTTATGCATGATATGTTATTTTGTATGGTTTGTACCAAGGGTGGGCTCCGTAAACGCCCCGGGGTCGATGGAATAAGACTCGGGCCTCGTCAGTAATGGGCTTCTGAATGCCCTAGGTCGATGGAGTAAGACTCGGGCCTAGTATGTATGTATGGTAGGGTTCAAGACTTGCTACCTTGGACCTACTTAAGAAGCGCGCGCATGATGTATGTGGTACAAACCGGGATCCCCTCAATGATGATATTAATTTCAAGTATTTATAAGTATAAGTTTTCAAATTCATGATGCATTGCCTACATATGTGCTTTAAATTACCTGATGATTAGATATAATGCCATGTGATATTATGATATGAATATGATACTCTTGTATGTTATATGCTTATGATACTACGCATGATATTAATATACGATGATTCGGTTTTAGTGAGTAGGAAAGGAACTTACTGAGCCATGAGTGCTCATAGCTTACTTTCCTTGTACCGCAGATAAAGAAGCTGGATGAGCTAGAGGAGCAACAGGAGGAGCAGATAGTGATGTGTGTGGTGGTGGCTCGGCAAAGAACGATCCGGACAAATTAATATGATTAGTTATAGAATCAACATATGCACATTTGAACAAATCAGAATATGTGATATTATGCTTAATAAATTAAATTCTTTAAAGTTTTTATTCTTCCGCTGTTATAACTAAAGCATGTACGTAAGTAGTATAAGAACGTAGCGCCGCCTTTGGTTGGGTAAGAAGGGCGGGCGTTACAGATATCATGTCTATTTTTGCATTCATGTGTTATTATGAAAAATCCAAAAATATTATGTCATGACATTCATACATCATGTAGTTATAGGATATTTTCTTTTGAAAATTATTTTCTTTTGATGTATGCCATAACATAATCATGCATTAAGTTTAATTCCTTGTAATTAAGGACAAATGGCATTTAACAACACTTATTAACAAGTGACATCCTAGGTGGATGTCTAATATCTCTAAAATGCCTAGATAGATATGCATGATCCCTAGAATAGGGCAAAACCAAAATCTCACATCTCACAAGAACTATAAGGTGACTTATATGTGTTTTAGTGCACATTAGATACAAGTGAGATGTTAGGAAGATAAATAAAACTCAAGATGTTGATTTAGTGCATTCTTTTGAGTTTTAGGTTCATCAAAACACATAGTTATGTGTTTTCCCATCATTGGGAAAGCTAATGTACAAGTCATGTGCATTAAGCCCAAGGAATGTGATGGGATATTGATTTTGAAAATGTTTTTAAAATAATTTTGGAAAACCTTGGTGAAGGCTATATTTTGATAGTAATCACCATTGAATAGTTAGACACAAACTTGAAGAAAACACTAAAGTTTTTGCAAGTTCTCAAGTTTGTGTCAATCTTTGAAAATATGATGTATTTTCATAGAAAACTATTTTTCCATGATAAATTATACCCTAAATAATGTCTACACAAATTTTTACAATTTTTGGATTTTTGTAGAATTTTCTAGGGGTTTATGAAGTTGGTTGAATTTGAAATTCAGCAACTATCAGAGCTCCGATCGATCCATGGATCGATTGGAGTGCCTGAATCGATCAGTGGATCGATTCAGAAGGCAATTCTCGCGAGCAGAAGCTCGCTGGATCGATCAGCCGATCAATCTACACATCCTGAATCGATCAGTGGATCGATTCAGCTAGGTTCAATCGATTGGAACCCAACTCCAATCGATCCAGGATGTTGATTTTGGCTGGGAAAGCTTATTTTCAGCATTTTGAACCTATTTTAGTCTAGGTAACCATTCCTAACCCCTCAAAATACATGTGTATACATAAAAAGGGTGTTTACATATTGAAAACAAGGATGGATTGGTTAAGAAAGACTAAATTGAAGTTTAGGTTGAGGTTTGTTTCAAATTTTGACCATTTGAACCTCAAAGCTTCTAAATTTGGGTTCCTAAAGGTCTAGGGACTCCAAGTCATTGTTGGTGCAATGACAGAAGTTACCACCATGTCTTTAGGGGGAGGGACTCGTTAAAGACATGAAATATTATTTTTCATGTACCTTGGAGGGTGGTTAACCTTCTTTAGAGAAAATGCTCATGAATGAGCATTTGAACTTGAAATGGGGAGTGGATATCCTCATTATTTCAAGTGGTATTTCAAGTAGTTGAAAAATGCTCAAGGTTGGGCATTTGTCTACATTGCGGGAGAATGTAGGGAAATGAAGGGTATGGGACCTTCATTATGATGTTGATTACAACCTTGAGAAACTCTTCAGGGGGAGAATTTCAAAAGGGATAAAGGTTCAACGAGTGAAGTTGTAACCAATGATGAGTATCTCTTCAGGGGGAGAGATAGTGTTTGTTTGATGTGTGCCAATAGGGGGAGAATGTGTGGTTTAAGCATAGGCCTTCATTACCTATGGGGGAGGTCATAGGGGGAGAATGAAGGGAACCAACATTCATACTTTGGCATGAAGAGAGTTAAGGCTATGGGATTAGCTTAACTCAGAGTGGTCCTAACTTAAAGGTATTGTCAAACATCAAAAAGGGGGAGATTGTTGGTGCAATATCCCTTAGGTCAAGGTTGACTGAGTTGACCAAGCTTGAGTCTTGGTCATAGTTTCGATGTTTGACAATACATGTAGACACATGGACAATGTAGGTGCAGTTGTTCATGTGGGGAGATTCTGATCAGGGACTGATCGGTGTGGATGAAGAAGAGTCAAGTAGGTCAAGAGTGACCGGATACCTGACTGGGAAGTCCTAACTGGAAGGTTAGGCAGATGGAAAGTCCTAGTGAGTGAAGCTAGGCAGAAGGAAATCCTGGTGAGTGAAGCCAGGTGAAAGTCCTAGTGAGTGAAGCTAGGTAGATGGAAAACCCTAGTGAGTGAAGCTAGGTGAAAGTCCTAGTGAGTGAAGCCAGGCAAGGGAAAATCTAGATGGATCAAGGATGATCGGACATCTGGTGTTGGGAAGTCCAAGTAGGTCAAAGGATTGACTGGATACTTGGCACGAGGAAATCCAGATGGGTTAAAGGGATTGACCAGACATCTGGTGGAAGTCCAAGTAGGTCAAGGGAGTGACCGGATACTCGGCACAAAGAGAAAAGTCCAAGTGGGTCAAAGGGATTGACCGGACACTTGGTGAGGAGTCCTGACAGGTCAAGGGAGTGATCAGATGCTAGGCATAATCTACCAACAGGTCAAAGTTGACCGGATGTTGGTTTGAGAGGCTTAGGACTTGGTTTTGGGCAAAAACCAAGAGCTGGATCGATCAGTGGATCGATCAGTGGATCAGAGAGCCTCTGGATCGATCAGTGGATCGATCCAGAGGCCCTAATCGATCAGTGGATCGATTGGGACGCTGCTGCTTCGCGCGATAAGCGCTAGATCGATCCGTGGATCGATCCAGGCATTTTTCCATAGCACAGAGGCACTCTAGAACGATCCGTGGATCGATCCAAAGCCTCCCCGATCGATTGGGAGTTTTCGAATCGATCGGGATTCAACCGTTGCGTCGTGTTTGAGCTGCAAGCGAGCGCCTCCTTCAGTAGTTCTCCACTGTTTCATCTCAGATCTCTCGCCAGCTCCTCCACAGCGCTCTCAAAGCTCAGATCGCTAGTTCTTGAAGGATCTTGGAGGTTTCCAAGTCAAGAGGCGGATCAAAGCCAAGAAGAGAAGCTAGGGTTAGGGTTTTCTGTACTCATTGTAAGCTTTGCGCTTGTATTTTGTTTCCCTTTCCTTTCTTCTTGTATTGAGAGTCTTGTAGGGCTTCTCCGCCTTCGGTAGTTACCGAAAAAGAGTGTTTCATAGTGGAGGTGTGTGTGTGTACGTGGATCCTTAGACTAGTCACCTCTTGTGAGGTGGATACCAAGTAAAATCCCAAGTGTTAGCGTTGTATATTTTTGTTTCTTGTATTTCCGCTGCACATCTTCGAAGAAACAATCAACGTCAACCACGAAGCACGCGACGAGCTATTCACCCCCCCCCCCTCTAGCTACTTTTTGGTCCCAACAATATCTTCCTAGACATGCATAGACTAAGCTTCCCTAACCTACTATTATCCAAAATTTCACCAGTACCATTTTTCAAGTTAAACTTGAACCCTTTTTAACTAATCTTAATTACCTTGTCGGGTAGGTTGGTTAGGGTTACCCTGCCAGGTAGGTTAGTTTTGGAGGTGCCAGCTATTCTGGAGCCTCCCCCTGAATTAATGACCATTTAATTTAATTTTGTTCTCGGTTTATGTCTATTTCTTTTATAATTATATTTTACTTGATGATAGTTTACATTTTGTTGAGTTTTAATATGTTTAGATTTTAAACCTCTTGGTTCAGGTTTGTATTCTGGTTTTTTATTTGGTTTATTTGACTTTATATAATATATTTTATCTTTAGGGATATAATATTGGTTAGCTCCTATTTGCGTGGTCAATCACGCTTTCGGAACCCAGGCTTTTTTCGTTGATTTGTGTTAGGTTATTAATGATTTATATGTTTTATTTGAGTTCGACTTATATCCGAGTCCGGTTTTATTATAACATGCTTTCTGATTGTTTAGTATTACATCTAAATTTTTTGATCTAGTAGTAAATTTTTCTAACATAATTTTAAGTTGTCAATTTCTAATTTTAATGATGAATTCTCCTCCTTAAGTGTTAGATCTTGAGTTGGTTTATTATTTACAACTTGTTCCTTGAGGATTTGATTTTCCTCAAGGAGCAATTTGTTTTTATTTTCTAACTTAACTAATTTATTATTTAAGCACGAAATAATTTAAAAAAAAATTCCGGTTTAAGTTTAGGAATACCTCTTCGGAACCTTCGGAAATGAGTACAGACTCGTGGCTCGATTCGGGTTCGGACCCGTCTTCCGATTCATCTTCCGACTCTGCTTCATGGGCCATCAGCACGAGGTGGCTCTGGTGTTTTTGATCTTCTGCTTTCGACTCTTCCGAGGAGGAGTCGTCCCACGTCGCTTTAAGGGTCTTCTTTTTGGTCGGCTTCGGTTTGTCGACTTTTAATCTTGGGCACTCGTTCTTGTAGTGACCCTTCTTGTTGCATCCGAAGCACGTCACGCTCCTCGATTCGGTTGGAGAATTGATCTTTTGAAGGTCCTTCTTGCTAAAGCTTCTTTTCCTCCTGGTGAACATCTTCCTTACCAGGTTCACCAAGTGTTCTTCATCTTCAGAGTTTTGGTCAGAGTCTTCTTCCGGTTCAAACTTGTTCTTCTTTTCTTCCGGTTCAGTCTTCCTCGATAAGGCTACACCTTTCTCGACCCCGGTGTTAGTTTGCTCATGCAGTTCTAATTCACAGAAAAGCTCATCTAATTTTATTTTAGATATCTTGTAGGCATCTACGATCGATGCCCACAAGCTGTTGCGTGGAAAGGCGTTTAGGGCATACCTTATTAAGTTCCGGTTCTCCATTTGGTGCCATATTGCGTGGAGTCCGTTGAAAATGTCTTTAATTCTTGCGTGGAGTTGGCTGGCCGTTTCTCCTTCCTGTATTTTTATGTTAAAAATTCTATTTAAGAGCAAGTCTCATTTTGTTACCTTAACGTCGCTCGTTCCTTCGTGCAGCTCGATCAGTTTGTCCCACAGCTCTTTGGCGTTCTTATGTGGTCCGACCCAATTTAGTTCTTCTCTTGTCAATCCGCACTGTGGGTGTTGATTGCCTTGTTCTTTGTTGATGCCTTCTTTTTTAGGTCTGATATCCAATCTTCTAGATCCAGTAGATTCCCGGAACTATCTACTGGTATTTTGTAGGGTCTGGTGACGCTCATCCACTGGTCGAAGTTTGTCTTGAGATACACTGTCATTCGCTTCTTCCAGTACGAGAAGTCATCCCCGTTGAAGAGGGGAGGTCGCACTGTGCTGAAGCCCTCGATTTGCGACATTTTTAATCTGTACATAGAAAATATAGAGAGGTACCAAGACTTGGTCTTGGATTAGTAGCATGGGAAGAATTAAATAAAAATAATTATATTGGTGTTGCACCAATTTAGTTTTAATTACGACAAAAAAAAATTTCCAAAGAGGTAATAATACCAGTTTGGATTTTGTGAAAAACTGAAATCTGAAAAAAAAAAAAAAAAAAGAAAACAATCACCCCCTTGTCTGTTTGGTGGTTGCACCAAATCAGAGCGGTACCGGCTCTGATACCACTTGTTGGATCGTGAAGTTTCGATAGAGAAGGGGTGAATATTGATTACAAAAATTTCGATAAGAGTAAGCGCAGCGGAAAAGAAAATCAATGCTAACACAGAACCAATTTTACTTAGTTCAGAGCCTGTGTCGACTCCTACTCCAAGGCCCGCACACGAGGGTGCTTTCGATGGGCAATTCACTAGCAATTCGATAATTATTACAAACTAATACATGAATGCTAATGAAAAACAAAGTAAAGCTATACCGACAGAAGAAGAAATTAAAAGAACATCGTTGTCGGAACTTCGCAGCATTGCAAGAGCGTAGGAAAGCAGATTCTGAGTTGTTGTTGAAGCTCTGCCTCTGCCCCTTCTTTTATATGAAGCTCGGGGCGCCCTGGATCACTTCCGGGTGCCCTGGTGAGACGTGGCAGGTCCAACCAGTGAGCTCCACGTGGCGACGCCATGTTTGGATAAATTTTGCCTCCCGGGCACTCGGACCACCTTTTTCCAGGGAGCATCTTTCCTGCAAAACAAGGTTAGTTCGAGGCAAATAGATAAATTATAACCTGCAAAACAGAGTGTTAGTTCAGTTTATAGTTTAGCAAAAATAGTATGACTTAGATTCCGTCTTCCTGAGACCAGAATCTAGTCACGATCTCGACTTAGATATCCGAAATGGATCTAAGCCGGATTGACGCCTAATGTTCCCTTCCCGGGAACGCGTCCTCACAGTCACTCCCTTCCAGTGACTTACCTTTACTCACCTGCCAGACGTCCGGTCAGCCCTTCGACCCGTCTGGACTTCTTGCCAGCTATCCGGTCAGCCGGTCGACCTAGCTGGACTTCTCGCCAAGTGTCTGGTCAGCCCGTCGACCCGCTTGGACTTCTTGCCAACTATCCGGTCAACCCGTCGACCTAGCTGAACTTCGTCTGCACACTCGGTCAGAGTGTTAGATCACGACAAACCTAACTTAATCCGATTTATCATTCATCAAAACCTGAGTTAGACCGTTAGTGCTAAGCGCACCAACAGGTATCATATATCATACTCCCCCAGCTCAGTTGCCCATTTGATGAGGCGGCTGGCTATTTCCGTGTTGGTAAGGAATCTCCCCATGGTGCTATTAGTCAGCACGGTAATTGGATGTGCTAGAAAATAAGGCCTTAGACGGTGAGCCGTGAGAACTAACCTGTAGATCAACTTCCTGAGGGTTGTGTACCGGGACTCAACCCCTTTTAATAGATGGCTGAAGAAGTACACTAGCCGTTGTACATTGTCCTGCTCTTTCACTAAAACTGCCCTCACGGTCTCAGGGGTAGCTGACAAATAAACCCAGAATGGCTCCCCCATGATAGGCTTGAATAATGAGGGTAGGGTCTCTAAGTGTTGCTTTAGTTCCTCAAAAGCTTTGTTTCATTTTTCGTCCCACTGGAACTTTGCAGCTTTCTATAGTACTTTAAAGTATGAGAGAGCTCGATCTATAGACCGGGATATAAATTGGGAGAGTGTCATGATTTGACCCACCAACTTCTAAGCTTCCCTTAGATTTTGAGGAGCCTGCATATCCCAGAGTGTTTGAACCTTCTCCGAGTTGGCTTTGATCCCCCGCTCAGTGACGAGATATCCCAGGAACTTTCCTCCTTAAGCTCCAAACAAACACTTCAGTAGGTTCAGCTTTAACCCATACTGCCGCAGCGTGCTGCAAGTCTCCTCCACATCAGAGATCAAATGTACCGCCAAGGTGGACTTGATAAGGATGTCATCCACATAAACCTCCACGTTCCGCCCCATTTGTTCTCAGAAGATCTTGTCCATCATCTTTTGGTAAGTGGCCCCTGTATTTCATAATCCAAATGGCATAACCATATAACAAAAAATATCATTTGCCGTGATGAAACTAACATTCTCCTGGTCTTCACGGGCGAGAGAAATATGGTGGTATCCTTGGTTAGCATCGAGCATGCAGATTCTTTCACATCCCGAGGTGGAATCCACCATCTGGTCGATCATTGGTAGAGGGTAACAATTCTTGGGGCTAGCCCTGTTGAGATTTCGAAAGTCGATGTAAACCCTCCACTTATTGTTAGGCTTGGATACCAGAACCACATTAGAGAGCCAGCGAGAATTTTATCTCTCTGACGTGCCCTGCCTTTAAGAGCTGGTCTACTTCAACTCAGATGATTTTATTCTGCTCGGTCAAAAATTTCTATTCTTTTGCTTAATCGACTGGGAATCTGGTAAGAGATGAAGCTTATGCTCGGCTACCTCGGGGCTTGACTCCTGGAAGCTCATTGGGGGGCTAGGCGAAGACATCTCTATTCCACACCAGACATTCGACCATATCTGACTTGATTTCTGGTGGCAGGTCGCTCGATATGCGAGTGATGCTTTAGGCCGATCAGGATAAAGCTGAACCTCCTTCTAAGGAATCAGTTCTTCCGCCACAGGTAAAGGCTCCTCTTGAATAACGTGGATTCTCCCATCTTTGGTTTTCCAAGCCTTGGGCGCCTCGACATTGACCATATCCACAAAACAAAGGCACGAGACCGACTGTTCTCCTCTAACTTCCCTAACTTGGTCTCCCATCGGGAATTTCATTTTCTGATGGAAAGTGGAGACTGCTACTCAGAATTCATGCAAGGCGGGTCTTCCCAGAATAACCTTATAAGTGGATGGAGAATTCACCACGATGAAGGTGCTCCTTTGAGTCCTCATTAATGGTTTGTTGTCCAAAGATATGGCTAGCTTAATTAGACCCATTAGTCGTACTTCATTATCTGTGAACCCATACAAAGTGGTGGCCATGAGTGTAACAACCACCCTTCTTACTACTATTATTCTCTAAGGATGACCGTTACTTATCTACTAACTCTACTTAACCGGTATAATTAAAATCCTTGAAGAAACCCTACCGAAAAATTTCGGCAGAGTCTCCCCTGTACCGGAGACCATAATCATTAATACATGACATAATATACACAGCCACAAGCGGCTGGAACACATATCAATCAACCACACAGTTTATATATCAAAAAGAAGCACAATGCCAAGGAAAAACCAACTCTAACGAATACACGACAAGACAAACCAAATAATAACATGCACAAGTTTTAAATACGTTAAACACTTAAACCGAAACATTCTAAATAAATTGTGGTGCAATCTCTTAGTCTACTCCATAATCCAAACATCACACACCATCCGCGCCACATTGTCGCCTTCCTTACTATATCTTTTCCTTTCCTATATCTGTAGTAAGAGGAAGTGCAATCTATAAGCAAAATTTGCTTAGTAAGCGCTATCTAATTCACAAAATCACGAATGTGCATGTATACGAAAAGAACTAGAAACTATATGCTCTAAGAAGAAATAAAGCATAAACATAACTGCTCATGTCAAACTAATAGCAAAGAAAAGCTAAGAAATCTACTCATGTAATTCTAATAGCTAATCATGCTACTCATCTAATAGGTAAACATGAAAAATACTCATCCACTAGATAAACATGGTAGAATAAAGAACTAAACTTACTGATTTTTAGAACTATATGAAACTTTATTTCATTTGTTCTAACTTAATCTTTAATACTTTATGTTTATGTAAAACTCATTTACTTGTTCAAAAACTTATACTTATAATACTTCAAAATAATAATCAACTTCTCTTGGGCCCGGCAACTGTGCTTTTACTTTTGTAACGACCCGACCCATTCGGCGGCCCATTTGGCGACCCTCGGGTCGTCGACCGTCGACCGTCGGTCGTGCCGTTACTACTAGGTTATCTAAACCTAGGGACGACTATGGGAGCTCAACCCAAGGATAACTGAGAGTCCAGTACAGTGCCACTGATAAAAGTAAAATACTTGTTATCTTTTAATACTTCTATATAATGCCTCGGCATTTTCTTTAACACCTTGTGTGCCAAAATCCTTAAAGTCTTGACTTTAGGATCTATTTAAGGCCTTGGCCTTTTTCTTTCTTTTCTTTATTTTTCTTATACTTGTTCATACTTCTAAAAGAATACTTCTTTAAAAGAAATTGAAATGTTTAAGCGAAATCTAACTTTGAAACACTTAACCCAAAAATCTGCCTACTATGCTAATAAAATTCTGCATATTAAAATCTGCATACTATACTTATAAAAATCTGCACATGTTCAGCTAAGGGTAAATGAATTTTGCACACTAATGCTTAATAAAAATCTGCACACTAACATGCTGCATATTAGGCTGACACAATTCTGCATATTAAGCTCTAAAGATACTGGAAACTGATTGTTTTAGAAGGAAGGCTACTCATGCACATCTAATAACATAAGAAACTAGAAATCTGCTCATGTTATTCCAATAGCAAAGGAACTAGAAATCTAAATCTGCACATGCTCATGTTATTTACTAAATCTAAATAGCAAAGGAACTGAATGAATATATAAATGCAATGAATCTGTTCATGCCTACTTCTACTTGAATGAATATAAATGCTCACTTGAATAAATCTACTCATGTTATTCCAATAGCAAAGGAACTAGATGCTAAAAGGGGACTAAAATTCTGTTAGTCAAATTCTCGCATGAACAAGAAGAGAAATGCATAATCATTACTAATAAAACATGCATTGAGTTTGTAGCATGCAAAAGCATAGAACCAAGACTAACATAACCTACTAATTTATCTCTTAAACATGGTTAGGTTTGCCATTCCTAAACATTATTGTATGAACTGAATATTATATAAATTAGTTTAGAACATGCACAATTTATATAGAACCAAAACATGATATCATGATAAGAAATCAATCTAACCTTACAAGCTGTAGGATTACCAAATTAAACTTGCTGAAAGCTTAAAACATAAACCTTGAGTTACTTCAAGAACATCACAGAATAAAATCAAATCTAATATCTAGTAACAGGATACTAATTCTTGCTACAACAGAACTTAAAAGGAAGGAAGCCAAGAACATAAACTACTAAAACTTCAATAGAACAGAACCCTAACCAGAAAGGGAACAACATGGCAGTGAAATAAAACGCCAATACTACAAAGCTTAACAGCAGTAATTCACAAAATCTACAACATAATTGAAACCTGCTGGAATTTTACCCCTATAAGGCTTATTTCATCTCCAATTCTTAGCACAACAAAACTATAACCTGCTGAGATTAAAGTTCCATGTAAACATGTTCATAACCGAACCCTTCATAAGGCAACAGAAAAAACCTTAGGGCAAAACATGCTGCGGCAGAAATTCAAGCAAAAAGAATTTCCTTGAACTCTTCTTAAACCCCTAATCAAACACGAAACCGAAAGAAGGAATTCATGACAGCAAACATGCATTCCCAATCTTCACAGAAAATTTAAAAAAACAAGAAGGAATACGAATCCGGAACTATCCTACTGCAGGTGAGTAGCAACTTACCTTGTTCTTGAGCTTACTACCGAAGGAGAAAGGCAGCTCTAGGGTTTCGGAGGAGCTCACGATCTCGGCCTCTTCCCTTCGTGTTCGCGCGTCCTCCTTGACAAGGCGCTCACGGGCTTCTTCTTCACTGTCGCTCGAGAGGAGAAGGTGCACGGGAGGAGGAGATAGAGGTGAAGCCCTAGCCCTCTTCTTCGTTTCTGCCCGAGAGAAGCCGACGCCGTCGCTGCGTGCGAGAGGAGAAGAGGGATCGAGCAAAATTCCCCTTCCTCTCTTCACTTAACCTCCTTTTTATAACCTAGGGTTATTTTTATTACCAACCATTGCTTAAAAATATTTCGCACCTTATCTTTTCACGAAATATTTGCGGAAGAGTTGGTTGGCCGCATTTTGACCAAGTTAAGGGTTGCAGGTTCAAATCTTCTGTCGCGCCCTTTTTATTTCAATTTATTTCCCAACTACTGCTTAAATATATATCGCTCCATATATAATTAACAAGACATCCGTAGACCAGATGGTTGGGCTGAGTTTGTTAAGACTCGGGTTCGGGTCCGTGATCTTGGGTTCAAAACCCGGCTTCAACATATATTTTTTTATTTTTTTATTTTTTTTACTTCTTCCTCTTGGTAAAAATACCAAACGAACTCCAAAAATTACATAAAAATATTCTATAAATTCCTAAAAATCTCTAGAATTTTTATAAAATATTTTTAGATTTTAATAAGGTCTTTTAGAACTCTAAATCATGAAATTTAGGGTGTTACAATGAGTTAAAGTTCACTTGGGTCAATCTGCATGCTATCAAACACACTTTTGAACAACACATTGATAGAACTTTCAGTGTTGACGAAAACCTTGGCCACATAATTGTTAGAAATGAATACCTTGATGATGAGTGCGTCGTCACGAGGGAGCTCCACTCCCTTAAGGTCTTGCGGCCCGAAGCTTATCAGGGGCACTATAGCTTGCTCCTGGCTACAACCTACCACATGTATCTCTAAGCGACGCTCATGGGACTTCCAAGATATGGTGGAATCACCATCCATGGGTCCTTTGGAGATCATGTTAATCTCCCGAATAACGGCATTGCCCCTATTCTCTTATTTAGGGGATTCCATCAGCTCTTTGCCCCATCCTAACTACTGACCTCCTTGCCCTCCCTTTTCGAGTAGGTGGATTGTCCAACTACTTTTGAAGCTGAGGCATGATCTCAGGTGGAGGCAGGCCGAGTTCAGTGGCCCGCCGAGAATCTCAAGTGAACTAGACGCAGTCTCTTGTATAGTGAGTGTGGGACCTATGGTAAGTGCAGTAATGGAGGTCCCACTGGACGGGGTTGTTGGTAGGAGCTTGGATGGCCTCGACTCTCTGCGCTACCTTAGATTCCGAGCCTGGCCAAAAACTCGATCAAGCATCTTTAGGGCGGGTAGAAGGTCGAGCGGGAGGCTGGGATGACCTTCTTTCTGACTTATGGGTAGAAGTAGGCGCCTTGGCTTCCTTTCTTTAGGCTGTCAAGACTTCCTCTTCATTAATGTAGCTTGCTTCCTTTCCAAGCATCTTATCGAAATTTCTCATGGGCTCCCAAATGAGGGCTCAGAAGAAATCCCCCTCCACTGGGCCTTGGGAGAAGGCTCTCATCAAGATATCCGAGGTAGCGGGCAGGACGCCCAGAGCTACCTGGTTGAATTATTTTATGTAGGTCCTTAGGGGCTTCATGAGCCCTTGTTTGAGAGAAAATAGGTAATGGTCAGTCTTTTGATATCTCCTGCTACTAGCAAAATGGTGCAGGAAGACATTCTTGAAGTCTTGAAAACAAGTAATGGATCCGATAGGCAGTATATCGAATCATATTTGTGCCGAGTCTGATAGAATGTTTAAGAACACTCGGCATTTAATGGTGTCGCTGTATTGGTGCAACAGCACAGCATTCTGAAACTTGCAGAGGTGATCCTCCGGGTCTTTACCGCCTTCATATTTCCTAATAGTTGGGGGCTTATACCCCTTCGGTAGTTTTTCCTCGAGCACCCATGGAGAGAAGGGTACTTGTAGTTCCTCGGGCACCTCCTTGGGCTCCTCCTGGATGACTATGACCTTTCCATTTTTTGAATCTCTCGGCGGGGAACTTTTGGCCATGGAAGCTTGGTACTGCTCCTTCTTGTTGTTATAATGCCAGCTGGGGTAGCGATAGAAGGCTCGAGGGAAGTCCTCTGGCTATTTCCTTTTAGACCCCCTATCTGAAGCGTGGGTCTAGTCCTTCGAGGTCGTAGGTATCTTCTACGACTGTGAATCTACAGTATGCCTCTTGGAGGTTGCTCGTCTCTTGGCTTCCTTGAACAACTCGTATTCTCCCGCTGTTATGGTTACATTGATCTTACCAGTGCCCTCCATCTTCAAGTTCTAGAACAGGTGGAGAAGTTGTTAGTTAGAGCCCTAGAGTCAATCATATGATGATTGTTGTATGGACTCATTGTATCATATTCCTATGTATATAAAGGCATTTGTTTTGGTTATTATACTTACTTGTATTGGTGCCAAATAACTAAGTATAATAGCGTCCTTGAGTAGAAGGTTCTTATCTATATCAATCGATTGGTTGAATCGATAGTGAGATGATATAGAGAACACTACTCTTAATCATTCCTGGTCAAGTATTAACATTCAGGGATAATGTTAATACGACGAGACTAGCATGTAGGTCAACTCGATGACTTGATCTCACAAGTCATGGATATAAAGATATGAAATTGACATATGGGTATGCATTGGAAAATGTATACTGAATGACCCACCATGAGAAAGTATCATGGATCGTTATATGAGTGTCATATACTTTCTCATGTGGCTATTAGTATGACTATTAATCCTTGGACCTGAAGTCACCATTGTTCCCTACATAAGGAGTTACATACTTTGGCTTCGTCAAACGTCACCCGTAATTGGGTGGACTATAAAGGCGATTACTGGGTATGTAACAAATTATATGGAGGGATATGAGTGATGTAGATGAGATCTATCCCTCCTATATAATGGGAGTGACATCGTTATTCTTGATAGAGTGAGACCACTATGTGCATGGTCATGCCCAAATGAGTCAATATGAGATATTGAGCTCATTTAATTATAGTGAGTCTACTTGGAGTTCAAGATTTAGATTGATCAGAGGATGACACCGTCTATGCCTCAAATTGATCAATCTAGATGTCAAGGATAGAAGAACATTGTCATATATTGTGAAGGTCACAATTAGTAGTCACAAGGTGATGTTGGATCTCAACATTCTTGTAACTTAGGTAGTAATGATGTGTTGCTAGATACCGCTCATTACTTATGCTTCTAAATGGGTTTAGGAGCATTGCCAACGTTACAAGAACCTATAGGGTCACACACAAAGGGCAATTAGATGGAGAATGAGTTCATATGATGAATCAAGAGGATTAGGTTCATGTGATGAACCAAATTGGATTAAGAGTAATCCTAATTAAATTAATTGAGTTGGACTCAATTTGGTTCGTGTGTTAAATGAGTCTAATTAGATTTGGATTCATTGAGTCAATTTAATTCAATGGATATAGATTCATTAAATTAAATTGGTTTGAATCAAATGGTTAGATTTGATCAACCATGGGAGAGAAGATGTCAAGTTTGACTTGACTTGAGAAGGGAAGATGAAAGGTCAAGTTTGACTTGACCAATGCCACCTCATTTGTGAGTTGGCATAGAGTGGGCCAATGATGATGTTCCACATCATCAAGGATGGTATATGTGTGTGCCACCTCATGAGGAAGATCAAGAGTTGTGACTCTTGGTATTCCATGGAGTTTAAAACTCCTTTTAAGTGGCCGACCACTTAATTCATTGTGTGAGTTACATTTTGTTAGGTGTAACTTCATCTTCTTCCTCTCATCTTCTTCTCTCCCTCTCCTCCACCTTGGCCGAAACCTTCAAGAGTGCTAGCACACTCTAAGGTTTCTTCTCCACCTTTTTGTTCGTGTGGATACACATAGAGGGGTGTTCACTTGACACCCTTGAGATCCGGCGAACCTTGGACGAGCGGGATAAGCAAAGGGCTTCGCATCAAAGGTATAAACTCCTTAACATGTAGATCTAGTGTAGATCTAGGTTAGAAAACAAGTATATGAAATTTTGTTCTTTTAATCTTCGCACGGATCCGGTGGCATGGGACTTTGGGGTTTTCGCAACGCAAAAAGCGATTTTTACGGCTCGAAAGTCCCAACAGAAGTTTCTCACAAACGATGTCAAATTGATCATGTCCGGAAGCTGAGTTAGACGAAAGCCGGTAAAGGTGGCGTCGGTGTTAATGGAGCATCGACTTTGACACACCCTATATGCATGTGTCAGCAACTTGGACCCCCACGTGGAACTAGAGGTTGGTGATAATGGAACTAGTGGTATTTGGGTCCTGCACACACCCAGACAAGCACATAGAGTGTTAGAGATCAAAAATCAAGGAAGGGGTTCCTAGTGCAGGCCCTTTGACACTCAAGTCAGGTCCCTTTTTCGATGAGACAGTGTACGAAGGAAGAAAAAGGAATTATTGAAGATGCGTATAGATGTGCACGTACCTAGCTAATGAAGAGGACCCCCCCCCCTTTTATATGATTCTGCTTGTCTTTTAAGCCTACGCGTTGCCAGAGAATGTCGGGTGTCAGGGATTGTCAGATAAGGGAAGATGTTCGACGACCTCCCATTGGTAGGAGGAAAGTTCCACTCTTAGTGTGTGGTAGAACCCTGGAATAATCCCTGACTCACAACAGTTATTCTCTGGCAGGAGATTACGATTCTCTGACATTATCATTTAGTATTATCTGTCCTGCCGAGGTTGAACCGTAGACATCTTTAGATGATTGCTCAAATGTGATCCAAAGACCTAGCCTTGATTCCCTTTCCCGTGTGCAACCGACCAGGGGCTATCAAGGGACTATGCCTGATCGAGATGAAGAGAATGAGGTGTGGAGAACCGGTCGAGAATCATCAGACTGTAACCTAGGGCTAGACCTGCAGGACCCGACCGATACAGAACCGGTCAAGAATTATACGGATGGTGAAGTGGGGAGGCTTAACTTCCGTCTTCCTTTGACTGTTGACTGTCGTATTCTCTTGACTATTGACTGTCACGTCATCTTGACCAGTGACTGTCACGTCATCTTGACCAGTGACTGTCACACCCTCTTGACCATTGACTGTCACGTTCTCTTGACTTTGATTTTCTAGTCTTATCGGACCTCTCATTTACGCACCGTATCAGTGACGATGGAGAAAAAAATAATGATAGAAATAAATAATAATAAAAGGAATAAATGCGAAAGTATTGAACATCGAATTCAAAATTTTAGCTTTGCTATCATTACATATGATTAACTGTTTGTTTTATTGTTTGCTTAGGCGACCTAATCTTTATAAAATAATAGATTTTTTTTAATAAAATCTTAATTTTTAATGAATCCTAATACATTTTTCTTAAAAAATAAATATTTTATTTTAAAAGTTACAACTTTGAATAATTCTAAATATAATTAAATTTTTAATTGCATTAGTAATTGTATTTGTTAGGAATGAATATGAAATCTTTTTTACCACCAACCACTTTCAATTAAAAATCATCAAACACTTTGGGCGTAAAAAGTTATTGATGGGCTAAAAGAGCTTTGAATCTAGAAAAAAACAAAAAAAAAATGCAAGGTGTAAGAACATCCCTATTAGATTTCTTATCTAAAAATTAAAATTTAAGATAGATTTTTTTTTTAATTTAGATATCTATTTTTTCACTACATAATATATTAGCTTCCTTGTAATATGCTTGAGCAAAGAAAAGTTTCTAGATCCTGCAGCATTACATAGAGGTATGGACGAATGACGACTAGATGTGAGGTATTTAAGAGAATACATATCAATTTTTCTATAATATTTTTAAAATTTAAGGTAAACTATGTACTTTATTAAATTTATACAATCATTTTTCAATAGACATTATATGAACTATCTAAATTTTATTTTGTGTTTCACGTGCTTCCATTTCTGCTTGTAATTGTACTTTTCGCTATGCCTATCTAGCATATATTTCCTTTATTTTTTCTTTCATTTCATTAAAATTTTTAATGGCATCTTAAGAAATGAATTCATTTCGTAAATTTAGAAAAATATTATTATGAAATCTAAATTTTAGGATAAATGATATAAAGAATTTTTACGTAAAATATAAAATTTAGATAACTTCTCTATTTAGAAAAACTAATATGGATATTCTAAATTTAGAATAAACTTGGGTTTTTTTTACGTCATCAATAGTTTTTATGGTCAAAACTATTGATAAACATACATAACTCAAATTTCTTTTTTTTTTAAAAAAAATATAGATAGATTCATTAGATCATTACAAATAGAACCATGTCAATTTCACATGAATATGAGATTTTAGGGCTATTAAAAAATGTTTGATGGAATAATTAAGTTTATATATATACACCTTGGTTTGATTTCGGCTCAAGAAATAAAAAAATAATTTTTAACTTTAATTTGAAGCTGCAAATACTAACAAAAACGCTCATTGAAAATTATTAAAGTTGGGTGTGCATTTATGGTGGCAAAAGGTGAATATTCTCATCTTCAGATTGACATGAAACTAGATATTATGTGTTTGACTAGTTTTTTTTTATTATATTCATGCTCTCAAATATCAATTTGACCAAATATATTGAGAGCAATGATTTTTTAAACATGTATTAACTTTTTCACATATATTTCTGTTCAAAAAATTACTACTATCAATATATTAAGTCAAATTAATATTTGAGAGCATGAATATAATCAGGAGAGGTAGCCGACCCCATAGGAAATAGTTTTATGTCAATCCGAGGCCATTTGATCCATCAGTCGATTTTTTTGAAACTAACTGATGGATCAAATGACTTCGGATTGATATGAAACTAGTTGTTATATGCTCGTTTACCTCTCATGATTATATCCATGTCCTCAAATATTAATTTGACTCATTATATTGAGAGTAATGATTTTCTAACATGAATTAAAATTTTCAAATATATTCGTGTTCAAAAAATCACTACTATCAATATATTGAGTCAAATTAATGTTTGAATGCATGGATATAATCAAGAGAGATAGCCGAACACATAAGAATTAGTTTTATGTCAATTCAAGATCATTTGGTCCATTAGTCAATTTTGGATGAAGGGTGAATAGCTCGTCTCACTTTATCAATATTAATTTACAGCGGAAAATATGACGCAAGCTCCCCCAATGCTAACTCCAAGGATTTACTTGGTATCCACCTTAAGAAGAGATGATTAATTCAAGGATCCGACCCTCTCTCACACATCCACTATAAAAACACTCCTTGGAAACACTCTGGAGGTGGAGAAACCTCGTACAAGACTCTAATAAAACAAGAAGAAAAATGAGAAGCTAATACAAACAAATCTTACAAGATTTACAATACTGAAACCTTAGCTTGCTCCTTCTTACTTGTCCACCTCTTGATCAACTTGGAAATGTAGTAGCATTTTTCTTTAAGTCTTCAAGAACTCTGGTGGTGAGTTGGAGACAATCAATGAAGAAGATGTGAGAAGAAGGATTCTACCATTTGAAGTCGTTGAAGCACTTTTACTTGCAACTTACGTCAACGGTCATATCCTAATCAATCGAATGATCGATTGGGAAAGCTGGATCGATCAATTGATCGATCCAGAGTGCTTCTGTATTCCCGTGAGAAGCCCTGAGATTGATTGGGCTCCTTCCTAATTGATCCAGCACAATACTTACTATGCTTCGTGAAAACTCCTCTCCAATTGATCAACTGATCGATGATAGTAGCCCAATAGATCGGTTGATCGATTGGAGAGCACATTGTGCTCTCGCGAATGGCTGTCAATCGATCAATTGATTGATTGGGCTTTGGTTCAATCGATCACCTGATTGATTGACCAACCCTAACTTGCTTAGCTTAAGTCTAGGGTTTTTATGCCCAACATCCGATCAATCATGACCTGTTGGGACTCCTCATTGCCTAGCATCTGGTTAACCTTGACTTGCTGGGACTTCGTCACCAAGTGTCCGGTTAACCTTGACCTACTTGGACTTACCGTCTTATGCCAAGTGTCTGGTCATCTATGACCTACTTGGACTTCGACTCACCAGTGCTCGGTCAACCTTGACCCACCTGGATTTCTACTTTTGGCTTCACTCACCAAGACTTCTTCACTACCTAGCTTCACTCACTAGGACTTTCCCACTTAGCTTCACTCACCAAGATTTCCATCTGCCTAACTTCACTCACTAGGACCTCCCAACTGGCTGACTTCACTCACCAAGACTTTCTCACTATTTAGATTCACTCATTAGGGCTTTCCCACCTAGCTTCACTCGCCAGGGTTTCCATCTGCCTAATTTCACTCACTAGGACTTTCCTACCTAACTTCACTCAACAGGATTTCCATCTGCCTAGCTTCACTCACTAGGACTTCCAATTGCCTGACTTTACTCACCATGACTTTACAGTTGTCTGGCTTCACTTACTAAGATTTTCATACAAAGCATCCGATGAACACTGACCCACCTAGATTTTCTTCTTCTGCCAACCTTCTCATTGAACTTGCCCTTGCCTAACTCTAGTTAGGACTTCCCAATCAAGTATTTAGTCAACCTTGACCTACTTGACTCTTCTGGTCAACCTTTGACCATCAGTCTCTCATATGGATAATTGTACCTATAATATCCATATATTATCAAACATCAAAACTCAAACATCAAGGCTCAAACTTAAGCCAACTCAAGCTTAGTCAACTTGGTCAACCTTGACCCAAGGAAAATTGCACAATACAAATGACTTTGGATTAACATGAAACTAGCTCTTATGTGTTCATCTACTTCTTCTGATTATATCCATGCTCTCAAATATCAATTTGACCTAATATATTGAGAGAGAATAATTTTTTAAAATATAAATATATTTGAAAACTTTTAAACATCAAAATTTTGAGCAAATCAGTTAACCGATTTTTTAAATCAGCCATTGATGTAACGCCCGCCCTCCCACTGCTTAAGGAGGGACGGGGTTACTTACATACGTGCATACATATAAAATCATGGCAGCGGAAATAGTTATTTATTTTTTTTTCTACACTAATCATCATGCTTATCATACTGAACATGTAGACTTACTAGTATTCATGCATACAACTTAATTAATACCAACTACTTGAAACATAATTCATGATATCATAAGCATACTAGCATGAAACATGAAGAACATAAGTGCATAACTATCCATACTAGTTAAAGTACTATCAAAGCATAAAGACAACACATGGTTCATATGCAAACTTAGAACATACAAACATATAGCAGTTTTCTTCCACCGTGCCACTGCCACACACACTCTTGCCCTTCCTTCTGCTCCTCTTAGTTTAGTCATTCCTTTCCTTTTTCTGCAGTACAAGGAAACTGTAAAGCCCGCCCTTCCTGCTAGTAGGGTGGGGTTACTGTACGGGGAACATACATGCATATTAAAATTTCTTTTCTAAAACAGCGGAAGTACTTATTTATATATTCTTGTATACCTCTAAGTGAATGAGGTCATGAAATCAATTTTCTATCATAAACATGAACAAGTGTCAAGTAATCATGCAAATCATTAACATAAGATAGATATGATTCATATCATACATAAATTAATATAAGCAGGTCTTTTCCTTAGCCGAGCCACTACCACACACATCTCTTGCCTCTCCTGCTGCTCCCTTAGTTCATCCATCCTTTGCCTTTATCTGCGGTACAAGGAAAGTAACTATAAGCACATAGGTTTAGTGAGATCCTTTCCTACTCACAAAAATCGTATATTATAGTATAATCACATAAGCATATAACATGGAAACATAATCATCTAAACATCATATCATGTAAAAGAGCATCATAACCTATCATATCATAAAGTAAAATAGCATCATATCATATCATATCATATCATAAAGAAACATCATGCTATATCATCTCATAAAATAAAAGAGCATCATATCATATCATGTCATAAAGAAGCATCATGCTATATCATCTTATAAAATAAAAGAGCATCATATCATATCATGTCATAAAGAAGCATCATGCTATATCATCTCATAAAATAAAAGAGCATCATATCATATCGTATCATAAAGAAGCATCATGCTATATCATCTCATAACATATCATATCATCACATATCATATCATAATTCCTCATATCGTATAAGTGTATGGAAGATGTCTTTCAAAAACATACGTCATGTCATGTGCAAGATGTCTTTTAAAGAAAACATATCATATAATACTTAAACATAATCTCAACATGAGGGCCCGTCTTGTACCACATACATACATAAATGCGCGCATCCTAAATAGATCCAAGGTAACAAATCTTGAACCTACTAGGAACTAGACCCGTTTCATAGACTATCCCTTTTACTAGACCCATTCATAGACCGTCGGCCTAGGGGCGCTTATGGAGCCCACCCTTGGTACAAGCCATACAAAGTAAAATAGCATGTCATAGTTACTTATCATATCATGAAGAGTGCTCTTAGTCCCAATTAATAGGGAAGCAACTCTTAGGTCTTTACTTATCATATCATGAAGAGTGCTCTTAGTCCCAAAAGGGAAGTGTCTCTTAGGCCTTTGCTTGTCATATCATAAAGAGTGCTCTTAGTCCCAACAAAAAGGGAAGCATCTCTTAGGCCTTTACTTGTCATATCATAAAGCATGCATACTTGAGCATATATCCCGTCATAAAAGTCATTATCATGCATAATTCATAAGCATAAATAAGTAAGCATAAAACATATCATAGGGAAACATAATCATGCATAGAAAACATTAACTAGCATCTCTTAATTCATTTCATAGCATGTGAAACATATAGTGAATCATAATTGGGTCTCTAACCCTAATTCCATAGAGTGGCCGAAACATGCAAGCGATTTCCCTAGGTTACAAGCAACATAAAAACATATAACCCTAAACCAACTTCATAATACTTATCATAAGAACATCATAAGCATGTTTAGTTTAGATTCTAAGCTTCCTAGGTCTTTTAATCCTATCATGGCCGAAACTTGCCAAGCATGGATCTAGGTTATAAGCAACATAAAAGCATGTAAACCCTAAACCAATTTCATATCATATACCATAAGGAACATCATGAGCATATTTAGTTTAGGTTCTAAGCTTCCTAGGTCTTTTAACTTGTTGTGGCCGAAACTTGTTAAGCATGTTTCTAAGTTACAAGCAATATAAAAGCATGTAAACCCTAAACCAATTTCATATCATATACCATAAGGAACATCATGAGCATATTTAGTTTAGGTTCTAAGCTTCCTAGGTCCTTTAACTTGTTGTGGCCGAAACTTGTTAAGCATGTCTCTAGGTTACAAGCAACATAAAAACATGTAAACCCTAAACCAATTTCATATCATATACCATAAGGAACATCATGAGCATATTTAGTTTAGGTTCTAAGCTTCCTAGGTCTTTTAACTTGTTGTGGCCGAAACTTGTTAAGCATGTTTCTAGGTTACAAGCGATATAAAAGCATGTAAACTCTAAACCAATTTCATATCATATACCATAAGGAACATCATGAGCATATTTAGTTTAGGTTCTAAGCTTCCTAGGTCCTTTAAGGAGTTTGAAACTAAGTCTAAGCAACCTACAAGCATAAGAACACCAAGATAACTTCATATCATATCATAAGGAAAATCATGAGTATGTTAGATTTGATTTCAAGCTTCCTTAGGCCCTTAAATTCTATCATGGCCGAAACCCTAAGTGAAGGGCATCTAGGTTTTAAGCAACATGTAAGCATAAGAACTTCATATCATATCATAAAGAAAACCATGAGCATATTAGATTTGGTTTCAAGCTTTCCCAAGCCTTTAATCTTATCATGGCTGAAACCCTAAGTGGAGGCATCTAGGTTTTAACAACATGTAAGCATAAGAACTTCATATCATATCATAAAGAAAACCATGAGCATATTAGATTTGGTTTCAAGCTTTCCCAGGCCTTTAATCTTATCATGGTCGAAACCCTAAGTGGAGGTATCTAGGTTTCAACAACATGTAAGCATAAGAACTTCATATCATATCATAAAGAAAACCATGAGCATATTAGATTTGGTTTCAAGCTTTCCCAAGCCTTTAATCTTATCATGGCCGAAACCCTAAGTGGAGGTATCTAGGTTTTAACAACATGTAAACATAAGAACTTCATATCAAATCATAAAGAAAACCATGAGCATATTAGATTTGGTTTTAAGCTTTCCTAAGCCTTTAATCTTACCATGGCCGAAAGTTTCAAGAAGAACCTTAGATTTTTATTTTACACAATCTAAACTCATGGAAGACATATGAACAACTTGTACTACAAGTGAGGGGATACTCACAACTTGTTGTTTAGTTTTTCTTAAAAGAAAGTACTCTTGTGAAGAGGAAGAAGAAGCTTCTCTTCCTAGTTCTCCCTTTTTCTTCTCTTGCTTGTAAGGAGTAGATCTTGATGACTCCTTCTTGTGAATTAGTTTTCTTAGGGAGAAAACTTATCTTGGATTCGAAAATGGGAGAGAGAGGAGCTCTAGGTCTCGGTGGAGCAATAAGGAGAAACAAGGAGGAGGAAGAAGAAGGAGGAAGAAGTAGCCAACATTTCTTTCCCTTCTCTTCTCTTATTCCTATTTATCCTTAATGAGGAAGAAAAAGAAAGGAGAATGTCTCAATTCATCCCCTTGACTCCTCTATTCCCTCACTCTCTTCATTCCCACGAAAATGGTAAGAGGAAGAAGAAAAAGACAATTTGTCCTTTTGCTTGCTTCTTCTCTTAACCAAGAGGAAGGGGAGGAAAATTACTTGATTTTCTCTTGCTCCCTTGCTTAATCATACTCTTACCTTTAACTACAATTTCCATTCCTTGTTATTCATATATCATTCATAATTCTATTGGTTATCATACACCAATTTAGCTTTATCTATTGTGAGAGGTTCAAGGTTCAAACCTTAACTTCTCTTTCTTTTTATTTCTTTTTGGTTCGATTTCCATTTCCCTTTTATTCTAAAATAGAATACTCATATGTATAGCTTGAATATTTCGTGGGTGTTACAGAAACATAAAAACTATAAGCCCATAGGCTTAGTAAGTCCCTTTCCTACTCACAAAAATCATGATTCATGCATGAACATAAAGTGATAACATGTTCATTTGGTAAATCATAACATAAAGTCATATCATATCATGTGAGAGTATAAACAATAAGTCATATCATATCATGTGAGGTCATAAACATAAAGTCATATCATACCATGTGAGAGTATAAACATAAAGTCATATCATATCATGTGAGAGCATAAAATCATATCATAACATGTGGGAGCATAACTTAAAGTAGTAACATGATCATATAAGCATCATAGACATATTTCAATAGCATCTTAAAGAAGCATAAAGGAAACCATATGACATGAACTTGTAGATGCAAGATGTTTTTTTAAAACATGTATCATGAAATGAGTATATGCAAGATGTTCTTTTGAAAACATATATCATATGCATACTTAAACATGATCTCAACATGAGGACCCGGCTTGTACCACATACATACATAAATGCGCGCATCCTAAATAGATCCAAGGTAGCTAATCTTGAACTTATTAGGAACTAGGCCCGTTTCATAGACCATCGACCTAGGGGCAACTTAGGAGTCTATCCCTTTTTACTAGGCTCGTTTCATAGACCATCGACCTAGGGGCGCTTGTAGAGCCCACCCTTGGTACAAGCCATACAAAGTAAAATAGCATGTCATATCATGTCATATCATAACATATCATGTTCTTGTCATATCATAACATTTCATATTCTTGTCATATCATGAAGAGTGCTCTTGATCCCAACTTAAGGGAAACATCTCTTAGGCTTTTCATCTTACATAAGCCTTGTATAAACATAGCATGATGGCACCAAGTGCACATAACATATAGCATATCATAAAAACATAACATGATGACATGAAGTGCACATTATATAGCATCTCATAAAAACATAACATGATAACATGAAGTGCACATATCAATTAACATGGTGACATAAAAAATTCATATCATATCATAAGAGTCAACATCATGCATGATTAAGGTTTTTGAAACTTCTTACAAGCCCTAAATCATGCTTGGCCGAAACATATAAACATACATCATAGATTTTCAAACAACATGGAGACATGAAATCAACTACCTAAGTCCTCATAATCATTAATCATAACTTGTAAGACCTTAGGAACCCCAGGTAGCTTCTTAACCTCATTCTTCTTATCTTGGCCGAAACATGAAGGCATGTTTTAAAATTTTCCTTTAATCAATTTAAAGCATGAAACTTTTGCAACCTACATAGCATAGCAAGTGAGTCCTTTGGTAACCATAAGTGAGGTTCTAACTCTAATATTCAACCTTGGCCGAAACCTCAAGGTGGTATTTCTAGGTTTTTCATGCAATATAAGCCATGGAAATTTAACCTAACATTGCATAGGAAATCATACATCATGAGGAAGCATAAAACAAGAATAGTTTAGGTCTACAACTTTTTCTAAGCCTCTAATTCAACCTTGGCCGAAACCTAAAGGTAAGGTTTCTAGGTTTTTCATGCAACTTAATACATGAAAATTCAATCTAACATTGTATAGAAAATCATACATCATGAGGAAGCATAAAACAAGTATAGTTTAGGTCCACAACTTTCTCTAAGCCTCTAATTCAACCTTGGCCGAAACCTAAAGGTAAGGTTTCTAGGTTTTTCATGCAACTTAAGACATGGAAATTCAATATAACATTGTATAGAAAATCATACATCATAAGGAAGCATAAAACAAGTATAGTTTAGGTCTACAACTTTCTCTAAACTTCTAATTCAACCTTGGCCGAAACTTAAAGGTAAGGTTTCTAGGTTTTTCATGCAACTTAAGACATGGAAATTCAATCTAACATTGTATAGAAAATCATACATCATGAGGAAGCATAAACAAGCATGGTTAGCTTTCAAAACCTTGCCCTAGACCTTGTGTTCATCCTTGGCCGAAACCTAAGGTAAGACTCTAGGTTTTGTTTATACATCATGTAGCATGAAAACTTACTAATAACATATAATAGATCATGTATCATGAAGGAGCATAAACAAGCATGTTTAGATTTCAAAACCTTGCTATAAACCTTATGTTCATCCTTGGCCGAAACCTAAGGTAAGGTTCTAGGTTTTGTTTATACAACATGTAGCATGGAAACTTGACTAACAACATGTAATAGATCATGTATCATGAAGGAGCATAAGCAAGCATGCTTAGATTTCAAAACCTTGCTCTAAACCTTATGTTCATCCTTGGCCGAAACCTAAGGTAAGGTTCTAGGTTTTGTTTATACAACATGTAGCATGAAAACTTAACTAACAACATGTAATAGATCATGTATCATGAAGGAGTATAAACAAGCATGTTTAGATTTTAAAAACTTATCATGGCCAAACCCTAAGTTTCTTTTCAAAATACTTTAAGCATAGAAAACGTAGGAGACTACTTGTACTGCAGGTGAGGGGGAATACTTACTTCTCTCACTTAATTCTCTAAGAGAAGTAACCTTGGTTGTGAAGCTTTTCCTAGAGAGAAAACCTTTTTGCTTGGTTCGTCAATGGTGAGGAAGAAGGAGCTTGGTTTTGGTGGAGAGGAGGAGGAGAAGAAAATGAAAATTTCTCTTTCCTTTTCTCCTTTTATTCCAAATGAAAGGAAGAAGGAAAAATGAACTTTTCCTTCCCTTTTCTTTTACTCATCCTAAATGAAGGGAGGAAGTAAAACTCTCTTTTCATTGTAAGAAGAGGAAGGAAACTTGGACTTCTCCTTCTTAGTGAAGAGTGTTGGTGCAACATCCCTCAGGTCAAGGTTGACCTGGTTAACCAAGCTGAGTCTTGGTTTGGGTTTCGATGTTTGACAATGCAAGGTTGATTGAAGAAGAGTCAAGTAGGTCAAGGATGACCGGATACTTGACTGGGAAGTCCTAGTGAGTGAAGCTAGGCAGGAGGAAAATCCTGGTGAGTGAAGCCAGGTGAAAGACCTAGTGAGTGAAGCTAGGCAATTGGGAAGTCCTAGTGAGTGAAGCTAGGCAGGAGGAAAATCCTGGTGAGTGAAGCCAGGTGAAAGACCTAGTGAGTGAAGCTAGGCAATTGGGAAAGTCCTAGTGAGTGAAGCCAGGCAAGAGAAATCCAAATGGGTCAAGGTTGACCAGACATCTGGTGAGAGTCCAAGTAGGTCAAAGGAATTGACCGGATACTTGGCACGAGAAAGAAAAGTCCAAGTAGGTCTTAGGAGTGACCGGATACTTGGCAAGAAGAGAAAAGTCCAAGTGGGTCAAAGGGATTGACCAGACACTTGGTGAGAGAGTCCTAGCTGGTCAAGGGTGACCGGATGCTAGGTCTTATGTACCAACAAGTCATGGTTGACTAGATGTTGGTTTAGGGGGCTTTGGGCTTGGTTTTGGGCAAAAACCAAGATCTGGATTGATCCGTGGATTGATCCAGCAGGTTTGGATTGATCCGTGGATTGATCCAGCAGGTTTGGATCGATCCGTGGATCGATCCAGCAGATCTGGATCGATCCACCGATCGATCCGGTGAGTCCCCGCGAACAGAACCCCTTTGGATCGATCCGTGGATCGATCTAGAGGTCCCAATCGATCAGTGGATCGATTGGGACGCTGCTGCTTCGCACGATAACCGCTGGATCGATCCGTGGATCGATCCAGGCTTTTCCAGATAGCGCTGGATCGATCCGTGGATCGATCCAAAGCCTCCCCGATCGTTTGGGAGCAATCCAATCGATTGGGATTCGACCGTTGGCGTCGTTTATAGCTGTTGGCGTGCGATTTCTTCAGCAGAACTTCACCGATTGATTCCAGATTCATCACAGCTCCTCCCCAGCACTCTCTAAGCTCCTCACCGCCAGTTCTTGAAGGTTCTTGGAGGTTCATCCAAGTTAAGAGGTGAGTTGCAACGAGAAGAAGAAGAAGCTAGGGTTTTTACTGCATCTCTTGTAAGCTTTTGCTTATTCTTTACTACCCTTTCTTCTACTTGTATTGAGAGTCTTGTAGGGCTTCTCCGCCTTCGGTAGTTACCGAAAAGGAGTGTTTATTAGTGGAGGTGTGTGTGTGTGCGTGGATCCTTGGACTAGTCACCTCTTGTGAGGTGGATACCAAGTAAAATCCTATTGTTAGCATTGTTGTAGTTTGTTTCTTTGTATTCCGCTGCGCATCACTTTGAAGAAACAAGCAATGAAGCACGACGAGCACACGCGGAGCTATTCACCCCCCCTCTAGCTACTTTTCGGTCCTAACAAAGAGTGCCTTCACTTTCCTTACCTTTAACCATAATTTCCCTCTTTTCATATCAGCACACCCCTACTGGGGCTACTGGTTATAACATGGAACAACTTACTAAGAGGTCCAAGGTTCAATCCTTGGTCATGATAGACTAAACGACTTTAGATTGACATGAAACTAGTTCTTATGTGTTTGACTAGTTCTCCTGATTATATCCATGCTCTTAAACGTTAATTTGACCTAATATATTAAGAGCAGTTATTTTTTGAACATGAATTAATATATTGGGTCAAATTGATATTTGATGTCATAAATATAATCAAGAGAAGTAGATAAACACATAAGAACTAGTTCATGTCAATCCAATGTCATTTGGTCTATCAGTCGATTTTTTCTAAAATTGGTTAATGAACCAAATGACCTCTGATTGTCATGAAAATAGTTCCTATGTATTTGTTTACCTCTCCTGATTATATTCATACACTCAAACGTTAATTTGACTCAATATATTGATGAATTATTTTTTAAACACGAATATATTTAAAAAATTTAATTCATGTTCAAAAAATTATTACTCTTAGTATATTGGGTCAAATTGATATTTAAGGACATATATATGATCAAGAGAATTAGCCAAATTTATAAAATCTAGTTTCATATCAATCTGATATCATTTAGTCCATTAATCGATTTGCCTAAAACTAGCTAATGGACTAAACGATCTCAAATTAACATGAAATTATATCCTATATGTTTGGCTAGTTCTCTTAATTATATCTATCTCTTTAAATATCAATTTGATTTAATATATTGAGAGTAATAATTTTTTGAACACGATTTTAATTTTTCAAACAATTTTTATATTAAAAAATCATTGCTATAATATATTAGGTCAAATTGACGTTTGAGGGTGTTTATATAACCAAGAGAACTAGTCGAACATATATGATATAGTTTTATGTCAATTTAAAGTCGTTTGATTCATCAACCATTTTTGGATAAAATCGATTAATAGACCAAATGACCTCGGATTGATATGAAACTAGTTCCTATATGTTCGTCTATCTTTTTTTACTATATACATGTCCTCAAATACTAATTTAGCTCAATATATTCAAAGCCATTATTTGTTAAATATGAATTAAAATTTTCAAATATATTCGTGTTTAAAAAATCATTGTCTCAATATATTGAGTCAAATTGACAATTAAGGATATGCATATAATTAGTAGAATTGACTAAATATATAAGAACTAATTTTATATTAATGTGATTATATTTAATTTATTGTTCGATTTTACTTAAAATCAATTTTGATTAAAAAAATATAAATCAGTTGATTTACTTAAAATTTTAATCTTTTGATATATAATAAAATTAATTTAACTGATAAAAAAAATGAATGAACCGAATATTGATAATTTTAAAACTGCAAGCATTTAACTACGCCTTTCGTTAAAAGTAGGGGTATAAACGAATCAAATCGAGTCGAATATATAAAAAAATTTACGGCTCGAATTCGGCTCGGAATAGATATATTCGAGTTCCAGCTCGATTCGAAGCTTGAAAAATTTAAAATATTTGGTTCGATTCGATTCGAATTAGGGCTCGAGTTCGAGTTCGGCTCGAAATATTCGAACATGTTCGTGAACTATTCGAATTATTACTCGAAAATAAGTTCGAAAGACTCGAAATTTATTTATTTAATATATATTTAAATTATATTAATAAATATTAAAGTTTGCGAGTGGCTCGCGAGCAGCTCGAACAATATAATTTGGGCTCGAGTTCGACTAGAAAAAAAGTTCGAACATGTTCGAGTTCGGCTCGAATTCGATAAATTCGAATAAGAATCGAATATTTTTCGAGCTAGTTCGAAAAACTCACGAACCGACCCGATTCGTTTGCATCCCTAGTTAAAAGGCCAAACTTTAAAAGTAACTTTTCTAACAAATTTGAAAATTTAATTTAATTCGATTTTTATTATCCCACAAATTACGAATATGCCACAACGCCATCGTCGTGTCAAAATTCCTTGCCCTTTGTGTCAGTAAACCTTTTCTAATTCCGTCTCGTCGACGGCGAACGAAATGGCCGCCGGACTCCTCTCCATTCCCCAAATTCCCATGCCCGCTTCCACGCCGTCCAACCGCCCTACACGGCTCTCCGTCTCCGTTTCCGTCTCCGTCCTCCCCAACGCCTTCTTCATTTCCCCCATGCGGCCGCCTTTTCCGCTGTCGTCCCTCCGTTCCTCCGCCCTTGTCTTTGCTCTACCTACTGCGTAAGCTTACTTCTAGATCCCCAATCCACCTTTTTTTTTTTTGATTCGTTTCCTTTTTTGGTTTAGGAAACCTGAAATGGCTGCTGCCGAGAAAATGCCCAAGTAAGCTATAGAACCCTCCTGCTCTTTCTTCTGTGCTTTCCTTTGGGTGATGAGGGTGGATTTGGTCTTGTTCTGATGAGGGTTAATGGCGGTAGTTGTGAATGGTGCAGATGGTCGCTGAGCGCCATAAAATCATTCGCCTTGGCAGAAGTGGAAGCGAGAAGGCTCAAATACCCTACAGCGGGAACGGAGGCCCTTCTTATGGGTATCTTGGTAGAGGGTCAGTTGGATTTCTTCTACACTGTTTATTATTTTTTATTCACCCAAATTTCTAGTTTAACTATTTTAGTTTCTTTACAATTAAGCTGATTGGACTAATAATTGTAGCACTCTTTCTGTCATTCTTTGATCAATGTTGTTTCCTTCTGGTTGCTTAACTTTAGAAAGCTTTCTATATGTGCCCTTGTTTATGATGGCCACTGCATTCCGTTGTGTTCGGGTGGTCTTGGATTCTAATCCCATGTAACATGTCTTATGTACACAATATTGGCCTTGTACCATAAAAGAAAAGAAAACAATGTTGAGATTAGAATATGGACGAATCTTCTACCATGTGGTGGAAATTTTCCTTTTGGAAGTCATTAGCTATTTCCTCAAGTATTAGTTGGAAATAGGAGATTGTTTACTATCCCAATCTTTGCTTATGTTTTACCATGTGTGAAATAAATCTAATACAACAACAACATGAAACTGGGGTCTTCAACTATTTGACGTAAGATGGATGTAATTATCACCATTGGCTCTATGAAATACTGTGTTTCCCATGTCAAGTGTTTTTGTTATTTGATCTGCCTTACCCCTTTCACCTTTATCAAAATAAAAATCATGAATATAACGTCTAAAAGAAGTTAAACTTCAATATAATAAGTATGCTCATGCATTTCACTGCATAGTTGATCATGCTACTTGATGATATTCTGAACTACATCTGGCCTTTTTATTGCTGTGCTATGGTTTAATTTCTGGTCGAACAAAAAATAGGTTAATATAATATTGTATCTATCTCATTGAATTGCCTTTTCAACCCCTTTTTTAGTTGTGTTATCATGTCTTACATGGCCCTAAGCAATATCTATCAATATGAACCTTTGGCTTCAACCTCCTAATGGAAAGTTCTATATGAGAATGTGGGAAAATATTATATTGTAATGTTTTTTTTTTTTTAAATAAGTCTATTTAGAAAAATCCGTTAGAGTTTTTAAGGATTTTATTAGAAAAATTTATTAGTTTTGACGAATAAGTCATGTTATCAATCTCTAAAAGAGTGGTTAGGATCCCATATATTGAATAAATTTTTGAGTTAATACAATTTTCAATTTCAACATGGTATTAGTGTTATAGTCTCTTACTCTTATTCTTTAATTCACCATTATCTTTAATTTTGCTAATTATAGGCTGTTTTTTTCCTCTTCTATTATAATTTTTTCTTTTTCCTTATGATGCCTTCAATCAAAACCCTAAATACCTTCATAGTTGGATTTCTATCAGTCTTCATTGTGTTTTTTTTCCTATTATCAACCTTCACATCTGGATTCTTTTTACCAACCTTTATAGTAGGATTTTTCCCTTTATTTGACCTTCATTACCTATTTTTTTGTTTTATTAGTCTTCGTAGCTAGATTCCTTTTACCCGCCTTCATAGTTAGATTTTTTTTTGTTACTTCGACCTTTATTGTTGATTTTTCCATGCACATAGTTGGATTTTTTTTACTAGCTTTTATAGCAAGATATTTCTTTGATGCTCAACCTTCATTGCTGACTTTTTTCTATCTCTTAATGCTGACTTTTTTCTATCTCTTATCAATACTTCTGCAAGTTTGACTTATAAAATGAGAGGTTGTAGAAACGATTGCTATAACAAAGTCAAAGAAGGTCATTTTATCTCAACAATCTGGAGAATTACAAATATACTGATCGTAATAATTTATGGTGCACTTATTGTAAGAGGCATGTCGTACTTGTGAGGTGTTGGAAGTTTCATGGAAAACCACTCTGTCAAGAGTGGGGACATAAGGGAGAACAAATAAGGATAAATTGTCATCCTCTATTGGATACAGCTTTTTTCAACTCTTGGATCATGGATTCAAGAGCTACCGATCATATAACCCATTCATCAAGTGTCTTTTCGACGGACTCTCCATGCAATAAGAAAATAGCAATAGCTGATGGCTCTTTTACTACTATAGCAAGTGTAGGAGATGTTAAAATGACCTCATCATTAATCTTAAAAAATATTCTTCATGTCCCTAGATTGTCCACAAACCTTATCTCTATCCAAAAGGTTACTTGAGATTTCTGTTGTGCATGATTTTTCATCATAGTTGTGTATTTCATAACAAGGATTCGGGGAAGATGATTGGACATGCTAAAGAATGGAATGGACTCAACTATTTGAAATGTCCGGATTCAACTATGTTGAAATGTACCATAGACAAATTTCCTTCCATTTTAGTTTCAAAAATTTATTTATCTAATAGATTTGGCTACTTTGACACCTATCTTTTAGAACCATTAATTTTTTTGAGAGTTTCCATTGTGAAATTGCTAAACACAGATGTGTGTCTTTTCTAGTAAGTGATAAAAGAGTTTTTTTCCCTTTTATTTCATGCACAGTAATATTTGGGTTCCTTTTACTACTACTAATGTTTTGGGGCAAAATGGTTTGTGTCATTCATTGATGATTGTACTCATGTTACTTGGATTTTTACTTAAAAATAAATCTTGATGTTAGTAATATCCTCCCTTTTTTCCCATAATTAAAAACCAATTTAGGGTCACTATCAAATGGTTTAGAACATATAATGCTAGGGATTATTTCAATCAAGTCCTAACTTCTTATTTTAAAAAAGAAGGGATAGCACATGAGTCATCTTGTGTCAATACACCACAAAAAATGGAGTCAAAGGAAAAATGGTAATCTCTTATAGTTAAGCTGAGTCCTTTAATTCTAAAATGAAGTGCCTAAATCTTTTTTTGGAGAAATAGTTCTTACAACTGGTTATCTTATAAATCGCTTGTCTTGTAAACTCTTGGGTTTAAGAGTCCAACAAGAATATTTTCAACATTCTATCCAAACATACACACTATAAATAATCTTGGATATTTGGGTGTGTGTTATTTGTTCTTGGGCATAATAACGTAGAGGTAAACTAGACCCAAGTGCATTAAAAAATGTGTATTTGTACATTATCTGAAACTCAAAAAAGCTAGCAGTGTTATCATCATCCATCAAACAAGATTTATGCGTTGGTCAATGTTACTTTAAATGAATAAGCATCTTACTTCACTAGGCATTATCTTCAAGGGGAGAACTCTATACCGAAGGATGAGGACAAGAATTTCTTATTTGATTTGTCATTATTTTAAATGTCAAGTGAGTATCTAAGTTCATACCAAATTTTGTATTTGAATTTATGTCAAATCCTAAATCCGAACCCGGATTAAATGCTATGTCTGAATCTGTGTCAAATCCTATGTCTGAACTTGTGCATGGAAAATCTGAAAATTCCTACTCTATCGTTGAGAATGTGGAACTTGACAAGGTAGGCTCGAGGAATAAGATAGTTGTCCCTGAATTAATGCAAGTTTGAGAATCTAACACCGATTTTCATGAGTTAACAATTTCTTATTCTTCAGTACAAGTTGAAATTGAATTCCATGTAGGTGGCAGGACATAAATCTCCCCATTGCTAGCAGAAAAGGAACTAGAGAGTGCACGAAATGACCTTTATATCTTCTTGCTAATTCCCTATCTTATCAATAGATTTCATCATCATATAAAACCGTTTTGGTTAACATGAACAACATTGTCATTGCTATCGCCTTATCTAAGGCATTATCCAATAAGAAATGAAAACAAGCCATGAATGCAGAAATTAAGGATTGCAGAAGAATAAAATGTGGGAATTGGTTATGTTAATAGAAGGAAAGAAACCTATGGGTGTAAATGAGTCTATATAGTGAAATATAGAGTAGATGGATCAATAGAGAGGTATAAGGCAAGGCTAGTAGCCAAGGGCTATAGAGAACTAGAGGAAGCAATTTATATGGAGGTCTCCAGGATATGGAAATAATTTGGATACTTATATTGTATCAAATTGAAGGAAATTTTATATGAACTTAAGTAATTACCATGAGCATGGATTGCCATATTAGATTTGCAAGAGTTATGATTGCCATAGTAGAGAAAACCAATGAGATCATACATTGTTTATTAAAGACTCTTCTTGAGGGGAGTAAAAGCAAGGTTTAAAATCTCAATCCGTGCTAGGATTTGGGTCCTAAACCAGAACAATACAGTTTCGATATCGTATCATGCCGTGTCGATACGGTTTTGGTATTTTTTTATTTATATATAGTAATTATTAGATAAATATGTTTATTATGTATAATTTAAAAATAAGTTAATATATTGATTTTATATAAGTGCTCCATTATTGAATAACTTAATATTGTTAGAAAAAATAATTAAATATAGTTTTCTTTAAAAAAAATTGATCTATCAATAACTTGAATTAAAATTGATACATCATAATCTGTTACCTTACTAATATTAAAAAGAGTGGCATCAAATGAAAGCATTGATTCTGGTAACATTTTACTTAGGTAAACTCTATAGTTCTCCAATGCCTAAATTAAATAATCATAATTATATAAATTAATACAAAAGTGGGATAAACTTGGTTGTTGTAATACAAAGATGCTATTTTATATATAATAATTATATAAATTAAATATTTATTCATTTAATTAATTATTAATTTAAATAACATATATTTAAAATAGTAAAAAAAATTAGAATATTAATTAAACATTAAAATAGTAAAAAAAATGTAAAATAATAAAAAAATATCATAATATAAATTTGATTTATTTTAAATTTTTTATATTTTTTAAAAATTGTCTAGAATTTTTTTTAAAGTTAAAATTTATTAATTTTTTAAAATTTCAAATATATTTTTTATATTTTATTGAGATAATTTAATTAGGGTTTATGAAAGTCTCTTCAAAATATTACACATAAGTGGGAATTGTTTGAATTATTTAAATCGTAATATTAATTTTGAACAATAAGTTTGGAGATGCCTCCGCGGACGAGGCATCCGGCGACGCTAGAGGCATCTGGCGACGCCTCTGGCAGCACTGGAAGTGTCTGTCGACGCTTCTAGCTCTGCCAGAAGCGTCCCGCGACTAGGTGCCGCCAGAAGTGTTCAACGACACATCCGGACTCACTTGCTGCTCGCGACGTGTTGCGTGACGTGATGATGCGCTCGAAATGGCTGCGCATACAGTGCTGATTTCGCTTCCCCGACAGAACAGTAAAAACCGTCCTTGCCGCTCGGCATGGAATTACATTTCAATCACTGAGTAAAAGTACTCTTAGTGTACGTTGATAATATAATAGTGACAAGAAATGATGATAAGGAAGGATAACTTTTAAGTTAGTGTTTTGGTGAAGGAGTTTAAAATCAAAGCATTAGGAAAATTAAAATACCTTTTTAGGATTGAGGTGACTCATTCTAAGCAAGACATTTTTACCTCCCATTAGAAATACGTTACACATCTTCTTAAAGAAACAAGTAAGACAACATGCAAACCAACAAGTACTCTAATATACCCAAATTTCAGACTTGGAATAACAAATTAAGATGGTGCAGTAGATAAGGGAATATACCAACATCTAGAAGGAAAACTTATTCATGAGTCTCATGCACAACCAGACATGCATACGCAGTCAGTGTGATTAGTTAATTCATGCATAATCCAAAAGAAGCTCATTTGCAAGCAGCTCACTGAGTATTATAATATTTCAAAGGAACATTAAGAAAGAGAATTCTGTTTAAATGGAGGTTTGGTGCTAGAGACATATACATATGTTGATTATCTTAGGTCAGTGGTTGACCTCCTGACAACCATTGAATATTCCACCTTTTCTTAGTGGTAACCTCGTGACATGGAGGAGCAATAGGATGTAGTGGCACGTTATAGTGCAGATGCAGAATTCTGAGCAATGGCTTAAAGTGTGTGAACTACTTTGGTTAAAGATCATCTTAGAAGACTTGAAGATTAAGTGGGATGGTTCAATGGGACTTTATTATGATAGTAAGTATGCAATTAACATAGCCCATAATTTGTGGACAACATGATCGAACAAAGCATTTTGAAATTGATAGACACTTCATTAAGGAGAAACTAGAAAGTGAGTTGTTTTGTACCTCTTACTTATCTACACATGGACATTGCAAATATACTTACTAAAGGTTAACTAGCTCAGTGTTTCAAAGTATTATATTCAAGCTAAGAATGATAAACATCTATCGACCAACTTGAGGGGAGTGTGGTAAAATATATTTTGTTAATATTTTATAAATGTGTCTCAGATAACTCTGTTTAGAAAGTATTAGAAAAGTAGGTAAAAGTTTTTAGGGTTTTTATTAGAAAAGTCTTATTATTTTATGAAAATAAGTGTGACATCAATTTATAAAAAGGGTAAGGATCCCACGTATTGGACAAATATTTGAGTTAATATAATTTTCAATTTCAATAGTGGATAGAAAGCTATGATAATGAGATGGAGAGGTTCAAAATAAAATAGTAAAATGTTCACATTTGCAAATGCTTAGGAATTATGATTGATTCCAAAGATAAAATTTATGGTTCTTATGCCGTTTTTGAATCTCTATGCATGTTTAAGGTAGGCCTCTAGATTCCAAAATTTGGTATTACCTATAAGTAAGCTATCATTAATTCTTTTTACATTATTTTTCCATTTAGGGACTTTTTAGTAAACTTTTTCATAACTAACATTTTCTCACACCAGATTAAAATTCACATTTTATTGCCTTTGCCAATAAAGGGTGTTAAGCATAGTAAATCAGTGCAGGATGTTTCTTACTTTTAGCTTTAGATTGACAAACTGAATCAAAGTATTTCTTGCTATAAAACCTCTTTAAAAGTTGCATTCTTCAGCAAACTTCAGTGTTCTCTGGCATACTCCAGAAGCATTTGTTTATCTTCTAACATAATTTTGACATAACTCCTGCAACAAAATCACCAAGATATTCTATGATCTATAATGACAGAAAAGCTTGCAACTCAAGCTTCGAAAGGCACTTTTGTTCGAATTCTTGGCTTGACTTGCATGAACTGCCTTTGGATTGCATATGAAATTTATTAGCCTATTGCATTTAAAGACATAAGTTAAATCACAGTTATTCACTAAATAATGGCTTTTGGTGTTTGTCAGGAACAAACGATGCATCAAGGTTTTTACATGCAAATGGCATTACTCTTTTTAAAGTGCGAGAGGAAACTGTCAAGCTATTAGGCAAATCAGACCTTTTCTTTGTTAGCCCTGAGGAAATTCCCTTGACTGAATCAGCACAAAGAGCTCTTGATAAGGCCATCGATGAAAAATTGAAATCAGGTTAGTAGGTAACCATGATATTTTGGATGCCTAATTTTTTCTTATGCTCTATATTTTCTTGTGGTAGCTGTGTGAGCTACCTTCTTTTTCTATCTACCTGATCATGACCATAGCTTAAAATCAGAAACTGATTCTTATTTTGTAAGACCTAAATTTAGCTTAACTCAATTCCACAAAACTTAATCATTTGATACCTTATGAAAGCTTGACCATTATCTCTAGAAAGTATGTTTATATTAAAAACTATTTGGATTAGACACTTTTAGATACTTTTCATAGTCCATTTTTTTTTGATAATAGTGTCTTGTGAAATTACTAATGTTTAAATTTTATAATAAATTCATGACGATTGGATCACAAGTACCTTTAATACTTTTGAATTGACTTGGAGACCACTTTAGCACCACTTACTATCATTCACTCTTTTAAACCCAAAACATATAGAACCAAAACCCATTCTTCTAGTCTACAAAACAACCTTCACTATAAGGAGTCATAGTAAATTTCTCATTTACCTTGATTAATTATCAAAACACAATTATAAGAATAATTTAACATGGGTTGACATCAGCATATCTCCATCAACAAAGAACTTCCAAGTCTATATAATATAAATCCAAAAGGAATGAAAACTTGACAAATTGAAGTTCACACTTCATCTTTGAACTTCCTCTCTTAACATCTTTGGAAAAACATCCCATCTAAGCTTTTTCTGAACATTCAAAATCTCTCTCGAGTAAGCAAACCATTTTTATCTATAATACTCTTGGTCCCATACAACCTTTTCTTGCTCCCAAGGCATCTCTTAGGCTCTAGAATGTTCCACTGACAAGAAATTCACAATTCTAGCAGTCACCTTTTGAAACCATGCTAAAAAAAAGGACAACCCGGTGCACGAAACTCCCTCTATGCGGTGTCCTGGGAAAGGATCCATTGTACGCAACCTTACCCTGCTTTTTGCAAGAGGCTGTTTCCATGATTCAAACCCGTGACCTTTTGAAACCATGCTAAAAACAATAAAATAACCTAAAATAGGGTTTATTGGGAATTTAGGCTTATTGGACCAATATTATGCGAAATTCAACAATCTTCACCTCGGTGACATATTGTTTTGCGCATTGACTTGAAACTCCAAAGTGATGTTACAAAGGTGTCTTGTTTCTACTAGCCTTTTGTACATTGCACGTGTCAAAGTCATTTGGTCCATGTACCTAACTCCTTGGTTAAGCCCTTGTGCAGCCGATTTGGCTAGGGTTGTAAATAAATCGAACGTTCGTAAACAAGCTTAGTATTTGACTTGATAAGAGTTTGTTTATGTTTCTTCAATATACACAAGATCAATTAAATAAACAAGTTTGAATAGCTCGTTAAACTAAACGAGCAAGCTTGAACACATATGTGTTCAGTTCGTTAATGTTGGTGAATGATGTTCGTGAATAACATTGGTGAATGATGTTCGTCAACAACGTTGGTGAACGATGTTCACGAACCATGTTCATTAATAAAATTCTTATCAATATACTAAATAAACAAAGAAACTTTTAAAATGAACATACAAGTTTGAATTATCATGTTCAATAATCAATCAAACAAGCAAAAGTTTCAAACAATCAAAGAAGCTTGAATCTGGAACCAAAAGCTCGAGCCAAGCTTGAACCAAGCTCAAGTTCATAAAAAATTAACCAAGCCAAGCTTGAATAATCATTTCAATGACTTAGTTCATTTTAGGCTTGACTTGGCTTGACTCGGTTACCTTATCAAGAAAACTTGAACACCCGAAAGTTTGACTCAGCTAAGCTTGTTTACAACCCTAGATTTGGCCAATGGTGTTACTCGACCACAAAGAAGGATCTCTAAATTCCTTACACTTATATGTCCCTGGGATATCCCTAGATGATATAAACTTTCTATAATTTATTGTCTTAGGAATTATATTACTAACCACACTTAAAACAGCCATTAACTACTCTTTAGTTGTTCCTATTTAAATTCTAAGAGGTTTAGTCAAATCAAATCCTCTTTGTCTTCAAGAGAAAGGTCAACTACTCCAAGATTGATGTGCTCCTCCAAACAAACTGAGTTTGACCATACCAAGCCCTAAATTTCCACGTTGAGCCCTCTTCTAGACTCAGGATCCTAGTCACCACCATATCAAAATATAAAACAACTCACACCTAGAGGAAGTGTTTATTGCATGGACTGAGTCCAAATACCATGCTATAGAAGATGAGTGGTTGTTTTTCCTTTGACAATAAGAGCAACAACATTCTCAACCTTGATTATATACACACTACTTGAGTTTCTGTTTTCTTCTCTGGGTAGTTTCATCTGATGGCTATATGATTTGCATATATAGCTCTAAACATCTCTTGAAGATTTGGATTGTGAATCTAGATTTGCACTATTTGGATCCTCGCCTCACCTCCTAATGCGGGAGAATCTTTTAGCAGTAGGGAACTGGACTTGCCCGTGTCACTGGGCATTCTTGTGTCCCATTTCGGATGTTGGCGAGGGAGTCTCCAGCACGGGACAAGGTCTGCCTGTGTTCACTAGCATGATCGTGGTGGCAGGCGAATGAGTTAGGTTTTGGGGCCCTGTTTTAGGGGCAGAAACGTCGATGAAAAGCCTTTTCAGAGGCTTATATTTTATATTTGGGTTTATTTTGTCTTTTTCTGGTTTAGGTCTTTGAGACTATTTAAATCATTGCTTAGTTGGTTTTAGGTTACTTCTTAATAATAATATTTTCGGATGTGCCATTTCCTTTTCCTTATTCCCTGGTTTTCTAATGAATCAATGGGTTTTAGAAGATTGTTTCTAGTATTCGTGTGCAAATCAACGAAATCCGCTACATCAGTTGGTATCAGAGTGAGGTGATCTTGTGGAATCATGTCGCCAAAAAGACTGCAACACGTCGATTACACTTTTGATCATGATATGGAGCAATAGGTTCGAGAGATTGTCGACGAACAATTAGAATTGTTTGTGGATCAGCTAATAGAGAGGATGACAACGTTGTTGGGAAACCAAAATAAAGGAAATTCGGTCCAATGCAATAACAATCATTAAGCAAAGTCGAATGTGGAGGACGTTTATGAAAAGGACACCGAAGGTAGTGGTGAGGAAGATGATGAATCCAATGATGAAGATCGAGAGGAGCAACAAATTAGGGCTTCTGTAGGGCTCGATCCAACTCTCAATGACGACGTGGAGGAGGATATCAACTTGGTCAGTAAGAATGAACTCAAGTTTTTCGAGACGCTTGTCAAGAACAAGAAGAATGACCTTGAGATCCTCTATAGCAATGCAAAGATCTATTCATTCGACGAGGAGGATGAAGTCCATGATGATGAGAGAGCAAAGCATACTACTGTCAAAAAGGAGAGACCTTTGTACTTGAAGGATGTTAATGCTTGGCACTTGATCGAAGATGGGCCTGAATTTGAGGATGAGCCTTTAAAATACGACTCAAAGGTCTACAATGAAGGTATCAAGGCATTCTTGGAAGCAGAGAAGGCGTCTTTTGCTGCGGTAGACAGGATGATTTCGAGGAGGAAGTTGATTCAACGACGTATGATAAGAAGATGAAAGAAAAGTTTGGAGATGATTATTATAATGCTAAGGATATCAATGATTTGGGACCAGGAAGGAGGAGATCTAGAGAAACCAGATTTCGACAAGGAGGATGAATTGCTTGACCTTCCAAAGGGATGGGATGATGACGCAGCGGGCAGTGGAAAAGAGGGATTCAAGGCACTCAAGATTAGTTGTGATAATTCACTAGTTACTAAAGACTAGATTATGCTAGAACTGTTAAAAGGCAGAAATGGTTGACATCAAAACAACAAACAAGCTTTGTTATCCAAGCAAGAACATGACATTATACATCGTGTTTCTAGTATTGCATATGAGTGGACTTTGAATCCCATTCTTGAGCATGGTGTTGGCAAGTATAACAAGCTTAAGCTTAAAAATCAGAAGATTGGATCTTATGAGATATTGTAGAAGATCAATGATAATGTTTACCGGTTGCGGCTTCCTAGTCACTTGAAGACTTTCAATGTTTTTAATATGAAACATTTGATTCTTTTCTATGATGATTCTTCTGTTGATAATATGACTAGCAATTCGAGGGTGAATTTTCTCGAACCTGGGAAGAATGATGCGGGAGAAACTTTCACGGAACACAGCCTGCCCATGTTACTTGTTGGTGCAATCGTCTCTAGATTTTTGATGGTTTGGTTTGAACAATATGTTTAAGGGAATTTGGTCAAGGGTGATAAAATAACTTGATCATGGTTAATCGAGTGAAGAGACCAAGCAAAGTCAAGGTCGACTAAAGCTTTGAAGTGATTGAGAAGTCCAAGTAGGACCAGATACTTGGCAGGTTGATGGAAGTCCTAGCTGGACTAGGAAGTCCTAGTTGTATAGTGAGTGAAAAAGTCCTATTGAGTGAAGTTAGTGGAAAAGTCCTAGTGAGTGAAGCTAGACAGTAGAGAAGTCTTAGTGAGTGAAGCTAGATAACTGAAGTCCTGATTGCTTGGCAGACAAATCCAAGTGGAGTGAAACTGATTGCTTGGCAAACAAGTCTAAGTAGGTTAGCTAGGAACTGAGCACTTGGCAAAGAGAAACTAGTAGGTTAGGTAAACCAAGTACTAGATTTCTGCTTGTTTTGTTTATTGTTTGCTTGTTTATTTTGCAGGAAATAACAGTTGGACAAAGGCTCGGGCGCCAGTTGGGAACTTGTCTGGGTCACCAGACTCGGGATACAGTCGACCGGAAGGTAATACAGTCAATTAGAAGTCAACCAGAGCCCGAATAAGTCAGGGGGTGATCAGAGGCTGTCTGGTCAATCTGAAGGTCAAAAACTTATCTCGAAGAGGATCAAGTTTGCAGCCACATCGATATAGCTACCCAGTCGACCAGAGGGCCTCCAGTTGATAGGAGAAGTGCTGCTCGAGTTGTATAAAAGGGGAGTCGATGCAGTGTCTTTCAATAACTCTTGCAAATGTCCATTTTCGTGTTAGTGCTCAGAAAGTGATCCAAACTCCACTCGTGTGGTCTGGGAAGTGCTAGGAGTGTTGCGCCACTTAGGGCTTTATATCCGATCCTTCGGGTTTTGTTTTACTCTTTTTGTTATTATATTGCATGTTCTATTATTCATATTTGTGATTGAACTTTACAACTTGTAAGAGGTTTCTCTGCCTCTGGAATAGTCCAAAAAGGAGAAAGACACTAGTGGATGACTGCTTTGTGCATAGCTACTGACCTTGGGGGGTTGCTACTAACCATGGGGGTTGAGAACTTAGTAAAAAAATCTAGTTTCTTTTTCTTATTATTTTTATTGTTATTATTCTGTTGCGTTTCTAACGTCTCTAATAAAAAAGAAAAGAATGATGAAAACGACAATTACACTATTCACTCCCCCCTCTAGCATCGGACAAGGTCCTACATTGCTAGGTATGATCGCGTCCCATTCCGGATGTTGGCGAGGAATTCTTGGAACACGATCTACCTGTGTTCCCTAGCACGATCGTGGTGCCATGCGGACGATATAGGTTTTGGGGCCTTGTTTTAGGGGCAGAAACATCAATAAAAGCCTTTTCGGTTTATAATTGGGCTTAGGTTTTTAAGACTATTTAAATCATTGCTTAATTGGTTTTAGGCTACTTAATCAATAATATTTTTGTGTTGTTTTCTTTTCCTTATTCCTTGATATTCTAACGAATCAACAACAGGTTTTAGAAGATTACTTTCAATATTCGTGCGCGAATCAATAGAATTGATAGCTTCCGCTACATCACCTCATTTTTAATTATTTCTTCCTATTTGTACCGTGAAAAATGTGGATAGAATTGATATTACTTGAAAATTATATTACATTCCGAATGGGAATACCCATTATATACAACATTATAATAGAAGAGAGAATAGGAAACTAATTATTCCGTATATAAAAAATTAATATCTTTCTAACTAAATCATTTGATTTCCTACTTTGTGCTCACATATGTTTTATTTCTGTATTCACAGCTGTGTGAAATTCTGTTCACAGCTTGTCAAATCTCTATAGGCTATGACAGCTGTTTGACACTCCCCCTCAAGCTGAGGAATAAATGTTTTCCATTTCAGTTTGATTATGAGATCGTGAAATCTAGAACTGTTCAGTCCCTTTATTAACACATAAGCCAATGGTAATTCTGACGGAACATATGACATACACACTAATCCTTCTTCTAATTTTTCCTTGATGAAATGTCTATCAATTTCAATATGCTTAGTCCTATCATGTTGAATAAGATTATGAGCAATATTTATAGCTGACTTATTGCTACAATAAAGTTTCATGGGGTATTCCCATTTGATTTTCAAATCATCCAGAATAATTTTCAACCAGAATAGTTCACATAATCTTTGAGGAATGACTCTAAATTCTGATTATGCGGATGATCTTGCCACCACATTTTGCTTCTTACTCCTCCATGTCACTAGATTACCACCAAGGAAAGTATAATATCTTGTAATTGATCTTCTATCTACTAGAGAACCTGTATAGTCTGCATCTGTGTAAGCTTCTAAAGCTAGTGTCTCATTTCTCTTGAACAAACTTCCCTTTCTCGAAGTACCTTTCAAATCTGTAAGTAGCTTGAAAGTGATATTCTCTTGGATCATGCATATATTGGCTAATTACACTCGCAGCATATCCAATGTCTACACGAGTGTGAGCAAGGTATATGAGCCTACCAACCAACCTCTAATACATTATTTTGTCAACGGTTGGTTCTTCCTTAGCTTCTCCTATCTTGTAATTTGGATCCATTGGACTAAAAATCGGCTTATACCCAATCTTCCCTGTTTCAGCTAACAAATCAGTCATGTACTTCCTTTGGTAGAGTATGCTACCTTAATACCAAGGGAGCACTTCAGTTTGCTAAATTCCTTTATTTCAACCTCCTTTATTAGTTGCTGCTTTAGATCATGTTTTTTTCCTTTTCATGATTTCCAGTCACAATGATATCATCTACATAGACTAGGACAGCAGTAATCTTCCTTCTTAACAAAAAGAGTATGATCCTCTTGGTTTTGGTTATACCTAGATTTTTTCATGACTTTTGTAAATCTTCCAAACCATGCCCTATGAGATTATTTTAGACCATAAAGAGCCTTTCTCAGTTTACATACTCGATTACCCGTATCCCCTTTAAATCCTGGTGGGAGGTTCATATAAATTTTTTATCTAAATCTCCATGAAGAAATGCATTCTTCAGTCTTCACATCACACTGTAGGAGTTGCCAGTTGAAGTGTGCAACTCAAGTGATGCATTTGCTTTGTATTTTAATGTGAAAATCCACTTACAATCAACAATGTTCTTCCCCTTTGGCTTCTCAACAACCTCTCATGTCTTATTTTTTTTCTAATGCATCCATTTCCTCCCTTATAGCATCCCTCTATTCCCTTTTTGAAAATGCCTCAGAAACAGTTTTGGGAATAGTCATGGTATTTAGACTCACAATGAATCTTTTGTGGGTTGGTGATAGATGTTTAAGAGAAACATAGTGAGATAGAGGATAGAGAGAGTGTTTGGTGCATTCTCTATAACCTTTTCTAACAGTAATGGGAAAGTTAAGGCTATCTGTTAGGTCAGTGGATAATTCAGTAGATGATTGTAAAGGTGGGTCAGAACTTACCATGATCCCAGCATCAGGGTCGGAGGTTTATGGTTGAGGTTCTTAGACTTGTATCGCTTTTGGAGCGGCTTTTCTCCTTGAATACACTTGAGGGATACTTGAGTATCACTAGGAGGAGACTCACTAGATGGAATAGAAGGTGATTCGATACAAACTTGAGTAAGAGGAAGATCAAGAGCGTTAATGAGTTCAAATGACTCACAACTACTATCTTTTGTCATTGAAATCTCCCCTCGAGGATAGGACTTGGAGAAGAACGGGGCATATTCAAAGAAGGTAACATCAGCCGAGATGTAAAACTTTTGAGATGAAGGGTGGTAACACTTGTACCCTTTTTGAGTGAATGAATATCTAAGGAAGACACATTTTATGGCACGAGGATCTAGTTTACCTCATAGTGGACTGTGGATATGGACAAAAGTAGTGCATCCAAAATCCTAGAAGTCCATTTGTGGTTCGGAAATGAGGATAAAACTCATTGAGGAGTTGCATGAGACTCTTGTTATCTAGGACATGTGAAGAAAGTCTGTTTATCATGTATTTGACATTAAGGATAGCCTCTCCCTAGTAGGATTTAGGGACATTGTTGTGGAAAAGAATAGCACGAGTTGTGTTGAGTAAGTGTCCATTTTTTCTTTCTACTATTCTATTTTGTTGGGGTGTATAAATACAAGACAAATCATGAATAATCTCCTAGGATTGAACATAGGAGGACAAAGTTTGGTTGAAATAATCTCTAGCGTTATCGGTTCTAATGCTTTTGATTTTCACTCCAAATTGATTTTGAATCATTGAGTGAAAATTAGGAAAAATACTATTGACATCATATTTTTGTTTGAGGAGAAACACCCATGTAACCTTAGTGCAATCATCAATTAAGGAGACAAACCATCGAGCCCCAGAAACATTGGGAATATTAGAAGAATCCCATATGTCACTATGAATTAAATGAAAGGGAGTAGAACTTCTTTTATTGCTAATAGGAAAGGGTACACGAGAATGATTTTCCAATTTGCAAACATCGCATTGAAATTCAGAACATCTAATCCTTGAAAAAGATGAGGAAACATGATCTTTAAAACTCTAAAAGAGGGATGACCAAGACATTTGTGATGCAACCAAATATTGTCCTTATTGAAAGAACTGAAAGGACAAAGACAAATTATTCTTCTTAGTGGATTTAAGGTAGTAAAGACCACTATGTTCCTTAGTAAGTCCAGTCCTCCTCCCCGAGTCCTGATCCTAGGAAACACAATAAGAAGGAAAAAAAATGGCATGACAATGAAGTTCAGTAGTTAATTTTTGAACGAAAACAAGGTTGGCAGACAGTTTTGGTCATAGTTGTAAAAAGCGGTCGCTTCACTCGCTTAAGCGCGAGGCGCGGCGAGGCGAAGGCGGCTCGCTTCTGTGAACTCGGAAGCGTAAGCCATCCAAGAAGCGTGCGCTTCGTTGCGCGTCGCGGTGCTTCCCTGCGCGTCACGACGCTTCGCTGCACGTCGTGAAACTTTCTCTACTTTCCTTTTTTTTTTGATATGTTTTGTTTATAAGTTTAAAGCCCTAAACAACCTCATTAATGTTCATCTGCTATTCTGCTTCAAATCGCTGCTGCCTCTTCGTCTTCCTCACGTCGCGATCGTCCCTTCCAGGTAAGCTTCGTCGTCTTTTCCTTGCTTCGTTTCTTCCTGTGAAAATTAAAAGCTTCTTCGGTGAAATCCTGCCGTCGGAAGCTTCTCCGGCGTCCGGCGACGCTTCCGGCGCCATCGGAGGCATCCGGCGAAGCTTCCAGCACCGCGGGACGATTCCAGCGGCACCAGCGGCAGCGACCCGCGATGCCTTTGGCGGCTCTGGACGCCTTCGGCGGCGCCGGAAGCATCGTCGGACTCCTCCGACGGCTCCGGCATCGTCGCCGGACGCCTCCGGCGTCGCCGGCAGCGTCTTGCGACGGTTCCGGTGCCGCGACGGTGTGGCGGTCGGGCGTGAGCCCTGTAGCGCAACGTCGAAATTTTTTTTTTTTTTTGCATTTAATTAAATTAAAGAACTCCTCACTTAAATAGGGTATTTTGAATAGGTTTTATAAAGCCTAATTAAATTATCCTAATAAAATATATAAAATTATATTTAAATTAAAAAAATCTAATAATTTTTATTACTTAATATAAATCAGATTTAAAAATTATTAAAATATATTTAAAATATAAAAAACTAATAAAGTTTATTAATTAATATAAATCAGATTTAAAATTTATAAAAAATATATTTAAAATATAAAAAACTAATTAATTTATATAAATCATATTTAAATATATAAAAAATATATTAAAAAATTTTATTAATTCAAATAAATCAGTAAATTAGTTTTAAAATTTAAATACATAAAATTTTTTTTTAAAATTAAAATATAAAAATCTGATAGATTTTATTAATTAGATTTAAATATATAAAAAATATATTTTAAATATAAAAAATCTAATTAATTTATATAAATCAGATTTAAATATATACAAAATTTATTTAAAATAAAAAAATATTAATTCAAATTTCAAATAAATCAGTAAATCAGAATTAAAATTTAAATACATAAAAAATATATTTAAAATAAACAAATTTGATAAATTGTATTTATTAGATTTAAAATTTTAAATATATAAAAAATAAATTTTAAATTTAAAAAACTACTAAATTTTTTTAATTCATAGAAATCAGATTTGTATTCTATATTCTATAATTAATTTTTTTCCTGTTTTTTATTTTATTTATTGATTGATCATTATTATTGATTTCATTTTCAGCAGTATTGATTCTTAACCATGTCAAATACAACTACTCCATCAACTCGAAAGGATATTGCTTGGAATTATGCAACATGTTCGGATCCTAAAAATCCAAATGTTGTTGGTTGTATTTTCTGTGGTAAAATAACAAATGATGGAATTTATCGACACAAGCTACATTTAGTTGGGGGCAATAGAAATGTAAAAGCTTGTCCGAAATGTCCCGAGCATGTTAAAGAAGAAATTAAAGAGTTCATGCAAAAAAAGACTAATTTGAAGAATCAAATGGATGAAATTCCTCATTCTGATGATGTTGATAATTTGGAAGATTTGGAAGAACATGAAGAAGATGATCATCAAACTAAAGTGAAAGGGAAACGACCAATATCTTATTCAAGCAACCATCCTACGGTCCAAGGTAAAAAGTGTAAACAAACTGGACCTATTAACCTTTATTTTATGAAAGATGTCGATGAAATTGTCAAGCAAAGACGTGCAAAAAATAAAGGACAATTTGATGAAAATAAAAAGAAGTTAAGAGATATTGCAGTTGAGAAATTTGCAAGATGGATGTATGATGCTGGAATTCCATTTAATGCTGTAAAATATGATTCTTTTGAGCCTTGTATTGAAGCTATTGGACAATTTGGATCGGGGATGAAACCTCCATCATATCATGAAGTGAGGGTTAAGTATTTGAAGGAGTTGGCAAATACGAAATCGCTTCTCAAATCCCATGAAGAAGATCATGCTAAGTTTGGGTGCACAATCATGGCAGATGGATGGACCGATAAAAAGGGTAGGACTCTTATAAATTTTTTGGTGAATGGTCCCAAAGGAAGTGTATTTGTCGAATTAGTTGATGCTTCAGGCTATTCTCACACAGCGGACAAGATGTTTGAGTTACTCTCTAAATTTGTGTATCACATTGGAGAAAAAAATGTGGTTCAAATTGTAACAGATAATACAAGCTACAATGTCAGTGTAGGTAATATTTTAATTTTTTGTTACTTTCAAGTTTCAATTATAATTGAATTATATTTTTATTATTTTTTTATTAAATTTATTTGTTTTTCAGGTCGTCTTTTGGAAAACCGATTTTCACACTTGTACTGGACACCCTGTGCAGCTCATTGTTTAGATTTGTTGCTCGAGGATATATTCAAAATTCCTCATTTCAGAAAATTGCATGAACGAGCGTTGATGGTTAATGGTTATATTTACAACAGACCACAAGTATTGAGCATGATGAGAGAGTTTACTAGATAGAGAGACATGGTAAGAACCGCAAAGACACGTTTCGCAACCGCTTTTTTAACTTTAAAGCGATTTCATGTACAACAAGCAAATCTGAGAAAGATGTTTACATCTGAAAAGTGGGCAAATAGTCGATTTTCTAAGGAGGTTGCAGGAAAACGTGTAGCAGAAGTGATATTGATGCCTTCTTTTTGGAAAAATATGGTTTTTGCATTAAAGGTTGGTGGCCCATTGGTGAAAGTATTACGGCTGGTAGATGGTGAAAAAAGGTCTCCTATGGGTTATATCTATGAGTCAATGGACAGGGCCAAAGAAGCTATCGCTGCGTCATTTAACAATAATGAAGAGAAATATCGTTGCATTTTTGAACTCATTGACAAAAGATGGAACATTCAACTCCATCGACCTTTGCACGCAGCTGGATATTTCTTGAATCCAGAGTGTTTTTACTCAAACTCTGATATAGAAAATGATACAGAAGTGATGGAGGGTTTGTATAAGTGCATATCCAGATTAGTGAGAGGTGAGGATTTACAAGATAAGATCACGAATCAATTGGAAAAATACAAGAAAGCAGAAGGATTTTTTGGTTTGCCAATGGCTATCCGACAAAGAACTTTAAAATCACCAGGTAAATTTATAAATAATAGATTATGCAATATTAATATTGGATGGTAATAAAGTTAATCTTATAATTTATATGTTTTTGTATTTTAAGCTGATTGGTGATCTTCTTATGGTGCATCAACTCCTGAATTAAAAACATTTGCAATGAAGATTTTAAACCTCACATGCTCTTCTTCAGGCTGTGAACGTAATTGGAGTGTTTTTGAACATGTAAGTTGGAATTTTTTTTATACATATTAAAATTTATATTATGAACTTAACCTTTTACTTTTTAATTTTGTTTTGTAGATACATTCTAAGAAAAGAAATAGGTTGTCTCAACAACGATTGAATGATTTGGTATATATCAAGTACAATAGAGCTTTGAGGAGAAGATATGACATACGAGACAAAATTGATCCTATTACTTTGTCAGAGATAGATGATAGTAATGAATGGTTGTTGGGTAAATTGGATGACAGTGATAAAGACAATGATAATGATTTTGTCTACGAAGGTGAAGATTTGCGTTGGAGTGATGTAGCACGAGCATCTGGGGTTGGTGAAAGTGCATATGGCTTTCGATCTCGAAATGCATCTTCTTCAAAAGGGGCATCATTATCTGCATCAGCAAAAAGGAAACTATCTTCAGCTCAAACTAGTCTTGTTAATGAAGAAGAAATTAATCTTGATGATTAAACTGAAGAAGAGAATACTGATGGATACAAATCAAGCGATGGAACTGATGACGTAGATTTGGACAATGAAGATGAAGAAGATGATTATTTTGATATTTGATATTTCCTCTATTATATTTTCAAAGACTTGTGATTTTCAATAATCTACAACTTCATCAAAGAATATTTGTTTATGGTTATTTGGATTTTCAAAGACATTTTGAAAGATTTTTAATAAATATAAGAGTCCTATTGTTTATTACGCTTTTTTCCGTAAAGCCCGCGCTTCACCTTGCGCTTTGCGCTTTAAGCCCCAAGACCCTTGAGCACTTTTTTGCACCTCGCGCTTTTGATAACTATGGTTTTGGTACATGGAGGGCGTTTTTGAGGATAAGGTTAGGAGTAAGATGAACATTTTCAAAACTAGCAACAGTGACTAAAGATCCATTGGCTACTATAATTTTTCTATTACTTGGGCTGGGGTTATTAGTGTGAAAATTTTGAGAATTGGGGATCATGTAGTCTATAGCACCGGAGTCTATTATCCATGAGTTATTAAACAAATTGTTTGAGGTATTCATATAAGAAGAGTGAGGGGGTACCTGAGAGTGTCAAAGAGCATGCGCCAGATAGTTTATCGAGAGAACCCAACAATCCTCGAAGTTTCTCAATTTCTACACTGTTGAATCTGCCAAGGATTGAGTTGTCTTCAATATGGGATTGCACGATCAGGTGTGCTTGAGATTTGTGTTGCCCCCCACGACTTCCCCATTCTCGATTTGGTGGTTTACCATGTAGTTTCCAACATGTCTCTTTGATGTGGCGAGGTTTCTTATAGTAGTTGCACCAAAGATGGACTTTATTGTCTTTAATCAGAGGCACACCATACTTATCTTTCTCCTATGAGTCAGAACTGATCCAGCCATGGGTTGGGGCTCAAGCATCACACTTCGTCGATTTTCCTCAGCCCGGAGTAGAGAGATCACCTCTGCTTGGGATGGCATGTAGTCTTTGCCAATGATTTGGATCCAGACCTGATCAAATTCAGGATTTAAGCTGGCCAAAAAATCATATACACGCTCCTTTTCAATATAATTCTTTAAAACAGCAACATTTGAAGCACATTGCATTTCAATTACTTAGTAGTAATCGAGTTCTTGCCATAAATTTTGCAAAACCATGGAATATTCAGTGACCGATTTATCTCTCTGCTTAGTAGCACATGCTTTGACTTTGAGTTCATAAACTTGGGCAGTGTTACGGGCTTTTGAGTAAGTGCGGGTAATGCAGTCCTAAATTTCATGAGCAGTAGAGAGAAACATGCATGTATCACTGATGGATGGTTCCATAACTAAGACATAATCATAGAGTCTTCTTCATCGCATGCCTCAAAAACTGGATCAGTCGTGGTAGGTCCTGTCCCAAGGATATGGCTAAGTTTCCCTTTGCCTTTGAGGTACATACGAACAACCTGAGACCATTTCAAGTAGTTCTTCCCGTTGAGTTGATTGGAACCCCGAATTTTCTGGGCTAAACTACCGTCATCAAACACAATAGATTGACTAGGGTTGTTTGAAATGGTTGTTTGAGAATCGGCCATGATGAATAAATGTGGAAAAGAGAATTAGCAATGAATGCTAAAGCTCTGATACCATATGAACAATATGGATAAAATTGATATTACTTGAAAATTATATTACATTCATAATAGGAATACCCATTGTATACAATATTACAATAGAAGAGAGAATAGAAAACTAATTATTCTGTATATATGAAATTAATATTTTTCCAGCTAAATCCTTTGATTTTTTACTTTATGCTCACAGCTGTTTTATTTCTGTACAAGCTGTGAAATCTATTCACAGCTGTTTGACATAACTATACAAGCTGTAAAATCTGTTCACAGCTTGACAAATCTGTACAGGTTATGACAACGGTTTGACACTTACTCTAACTAGTGTAGTAACTTTGATATGAAATGATAATTTTTTTTTCTTCTAGCTATATGTCTCTTAATGAAATTGTATTGTATTTTTCACAAATTTACAATAAGTTTATGCTTTATGATATTGGAATCATAATGCATGAAACATTATTTTAATATTATATATTTAAAACTAATAGTTTTAATAAATTATATCAAATATATTTCTAAATTATTCTTACTAAATTGGAGGATCTTACAATCCTATGCCTTGGCCATACAATCCGAACCTATGGATCTCTTCCTGTTCCTTAATAAGATCTTGATCTTCCCGTTCCTTAGTAAGATCTTGATTAGTCTGTTATATTCTAAAATGGATATAGGTTGTGACATTGGTTTTCATATAACATGTCTTCAATCTTCACATAACACCTTGTTGTCATATTGGCCACAGTAGCAATTGTCCTACTTGTAAGGCATAATCTGATGGGATTAACTACTCTTGCTTCTATCATATCTTAGTCGCTCTTTTTAATATCTAATGATTTGCGCTTCTCTCTACTGGGTAGAGTATCTCATGACCTTGCTGCATCAAAGATTTTGTTATCCTCAATTGTTACAAAGTGGAAGTGGACCTGCTATTGAGCTTTTGAATAGAGAAAATCGTAATGCTCTCCAACAGCCCCACCCATTACCAATCCCTAAATTCTCTACTCCAATATTGACAATTTTGACTCATTTACCATTTGTTACTATCACATATGACTTTGACGACCACTCTACTCCACTTGCTAGAATTCATTGACTAAAATCATGCACTTGTAGATATGAAATTAGTGTCTCTAGAATGTGGAATAATTTCCATCAATATCAAGGTAGAAGTTTTGTTTACCTATGTGCATTAACACAAATCATTTTTTTTTGTTAATCTAGGTATCTAGGCCTTGGGTCTGACTAATTTTGGAGGTGGACAACCTTCCTCCTGTTCACCCATTGGGTAAATCCGGAAGCGTGAGCGGTTCCTGATGTGGTGGCCAGCATCATCAGTAGTTCTCACACTGCGGACATATGATATGCCCTGGGAGAGAATTGAACCCTCGTTGCATGGGTTAACCACCGTGCCTCTTATCGTTGTGCTGTGTCTGCAAGTGCACAATTGTCGTCAAGTAATAAAAATATCGATCCCACAGAGACGGTTGACTAAGCACTAGTTGATTTTACATTGTGAATTATCTAGACAATCGTACAATGGATTCTTTCTCGGGACCCGTATGGCGGGAGCTTTATGCATTGGATTGTCTTTTTTTTAATTATCTAGACAATCGAAAGGTGGTTCACGAATGCTTGAGAGAGATTGAGAGAAGAGAGAGAAAGGAAAAAGAGAGTAGAGAGAGGGAGCGTAAATGAGTGAAGATGAGGTTGGATTTGAGGGTGAGAGATGCTAGGAGTTCGGTTTCATGCTAATGTCCCTATGCATTCATCTCCTTACCTTCATGCCTACACTCTTGTAGGGTTTCTAACTAACTCGGCACATCCTAGCATGCCTTCCCTCATGCCTTGACTACTGCATTAATGGCTAGTAGCTACCCGTGATTTACCTCCTCCGTGTTGGTTTAGGGATGAGTTGGCGGGGGCATCGCCTTTTGCCGCATTGTAGGGTTTCTAACTAAAGTCCAACACAACCCCGCGAAGATTGCATCGGAGAGTTTACCCAAGTTCTAACGCTATTAAGTAAAGAAGTAACTCTAGAAGACCGGTTAAAGGCCCCAGTAATACAATTCTATTTACTTCCCAATGGTAGATTAATATAACTAAGTAGAAGAGGTAACCTAAAAAGTCCGGTTAAAGGGCTATCCTCTGTCAAAGGCCCCCAGCTATACAAATTTAGATTAGACAAGGCACTTCCTAATATTAATTTGGGAGAAATCCTCTAAATTCTAATTAGCTTTCTTTGTAGGGAATTGCCCTCTGTTTCAAGGACGATACCCTAGAAAGTAAGGGATACTCTTTGTCATAGGGTTCTCGGTTAAACAAACCAAAGTATCCCTTCTACACGGTGACTAAATTCTACATTTAAATGTATTGATTTCACACAGATTTCGTTAAACACATACAAGACATAGCATATAAGAACAAGTCCATAAAACATATCATTGCACAAAAAAATGTCTAAATACATAGTTCATACGTCAACAACGCATTACAATTACTTCATACATCCTAGATATGGAGATCTACTCCATTGCGTAGGAAATACAATCAAGAGACAACAAATTAAGCATTCTACAATCCAAAACACGAGATAGAGAAGAGAGGAATGCTTATCTATGCATCACCGGTCTTCTTGGGTGGTATCTTAGCTCCGGAGGTGGACAAATCGTCAAAATCAGTTGGAGATGGAGGCTTGGGAACCCTAGATTAGAACATAAGATGAGTCAAAAAGGGAGGGAGGGGGGTAAGCCCCTTTTATAGGCGGGGGCACAACCCCTGTCGAATCACGACCGTGCCCCTGGGCATGGCCAGGGCGTGTGTTGCCCTTGGATGGGGAGGCACGGTCATGCCTCAAGGCATGACCCCGGTCTGGTTCTTCTCTAGATCTTTGGCATGGCCTGGCCCTAGTTGAGCTCTAGAAGGGGGGCACAATCGTGTGGTTTCACACGACCACCTCCTAGACAGTTGTTGGTGGAGGCATGACCTGTTCCTGGTTCTTCTCTGGAGAGGAGGCACGATTGTGTGTGCTAGTGTAGTCTGCTCCTGGGAAGACACACGACCGTGCTTCATGACCCTGGTGAAAGACATGACTATGTCTCATGGCCTTGTTAAAAGACATGGCCATGTCTCATGTTCCTGGTGAAATAGACATGCCCTGGTAAAAGACATGGTCGTGTCTCATGGCCTGTGAAGTAGACATGACCCTAGCCTGACCCTGCCTCATGGCTTTGGGGAGTAGACATGACCCTATCCTAACCCTGCCTCATGGCCTGGGAAGTAGACATGACCCTGGCTTGACTCGGCCTCATAGCCCTGGGAAGTAGACATGACCCTGGCGTTATGGGAAGTAGACGTGAACCTGACATTACCTTGCCTCATGACCCTGGGAAGTATACATGACCATGCTTTGCTGAATTCTATTCCAAACTTGCTCCATGCTCCATCTTTGCTTCGAAATGAATGCGCCCGGTCAATGAAAATAAGGAAAGATCAGATCTTCGAACAAATAGAATGGAAGTATGACATAATAATGAAAGAAGGTGCAATCAAAATATATTATATTCATGAAATACAAGTGAATATGCATCAAATATCTAAAAACATATATAACCTACGCACATCACGGTTACAATGAATTCAAAATTCCACTCCTACAAGAGATTTCTCCATCCTTCTTAAGTCTTATAATTCCAAGTGTATATAATATGAGAATAAAAGTACATCAATGTCAACACCTTGTACGAGATACTTCAATCCTTCTTCGACTAATGTCTCAACCTGTAAAGAATCGAAGTCTAATAAAGAGCAAAAGTGCAATGAAAACTGAATAAATTGAGGTTGCACCTATATAATTTAAATCTATATAATACAAAAATAATGAAAAACTAGATAAATCGTTGTTCACAGCTTGGACAAAAAGACCTTTCAATCCTGCTTTTATCTAACATTGAGGAGAAAAGTGTAAAATCTCACCTTTATCACTCTTTCTACACCAAAAAAAAGCTTTGCTCAAGAAAAGAAGCCTGTTCTCTACAAGTTCATTAGTCTCCAATGGTCTTGGCATTCTCCTTGATGCATCTTATCGGCCCTAGAACGTTCCACTTGTGAGAAATTTCTTTCTTTAGTCATCATCATGTGAAACCACATTGGAATTATCATTAAAAAAACTTCAAAATTAGAATTTATTGGACACTTGGATTATAGCCTTATTTATCAGGTGCAATATGTTGCTGCCCAACAATTACGAATTGTGGGTTTCAAATTGTTAATATTTTTCTCTTTTAAAAGTTTGTTTGCCACTAATTTTAAGTCTCATCAGCCTTGGTTGATTGGTTTTTGTTGTGTTGGTAGTAGGTGAGGAAGGAGAGACAACCACGATCCATATGCTTCTTGGTATTTGGTCTGAGAAAGAAGAACCGGGTTATAAGATTTTGGCCTCTCTAGGCTTTAACGATCATAAGGCTAGTGAGCTGGCTAAGGTGGTAAGTGTTTCTAGCCTTTCCTTGACGGAAACGTACTTGTCAATTTGATCTTAACAAGACTTCGTTCACTTCAGGACAATAGTGGCTCTGTTACAAAGACGTGAGCAGATGGATGTCATGGAATTTTTCAGAACTAGCCAAGTTCTTTGCCATATATGATAATATGGCCTTTTAGCAACATACTGTCAGCTCATAGACTTACAAGTTCTGTATCTTCACTTATCTCAGTGTTGTTGTAATTGATAACTCTCTAGTGACCCATTCCAAGTTCTTCATTCATAGACTTTATTTGAATTGTGTAGTAAAGTTATTCAAAATATCATCCAAGTATACATTTCTTCGCATGTTAAATTTATCAGTAGATTTTTAATATAGTTCCTACAACATCATCAGATTATATATAAAAGAGCATCCTCCCTCATTCACCATAAACATAGCCTTGTAGCAACCTACATTCATAGTTCACGGACTTCAATTTCAGTATCTTCAAGTGCAACTCTTGTGATCCAATAGCATGTGCGGGTAAGGGAAACTTTATTTGAAGTGGGTTGTGAAGTTATTCAAATACATCTGAGTATGCATTTCTTGGCAAGTTAATGACTTTAATTGAATTTATAATAATTATATGTGCACACTTAAAAATTCATAATCGTGTTTTTTTTTCTTCCCTTTATTCCATGATAATATTATATTGATTTTCATGGCTAACCGTAGGTACTCTATTATTTAATTGAGTTTTGGAATTCATCTTAGCATTATTAGGTGACGTTTGATTTAGAACATTGAGAATGAGGGAATGAATTCATTCCCAAATCTTATGTTTGGTTGATGGAAATGAACCCCAAAAACTTGGGTATGGAGTTTGATGGAAATGAACTCCACCCCCTCCCTTGGATTTTGATGGAATGAGAATAAAAATTAAGTTTTAGACGAAAATATCCTTAATATACTTGTTCAATTTTTCTTTCATTTCACTCTTTCTCCTTATTTTCTCTCATCATACTTTCTCTCTCCTCATTCTATCATCACATTTTCTCTCTCAACATACTTTCTCTCTCCTCATTCTCTCTCATCACACATTTTCTACCATTTTCTCTTTATATTCTCTCTCATCATACTCTCTTTCATTATTTTTTCTCTCTTCATTCTCTCCTCATTTTTTCATCATACTTTTTTGCTAATCATTTTTTTTCTCTCTTCTCAATCTCTCTTACCATATTCTTTCTCCATATTTTCGCTGGGGGCGAGCGTATTCACCTTTTGCCACAATACTCTTTCTCCATATTTTATCTCATCATACTTTCTCTCTTTTCATTCTCTTCCATCACAATCTTTCTCCTCATTCTCTCTCATCACACATTCTCTACCATTTTCTCTTTGTATTCTCTCTCATCACACACACTCTCTCATTATTCTCTCTTTTCATTCTCTCCTTATTTTTTCATTATACTTTCTCTCTCCTCAATCTCTCTTACCATACTCTCTTTCCATATTTTCTCTCATCATACTTTCTCTCTCTTCATTTTCTTCCATCACACACTCTCTCTTCATTTTCTCTCATCATACTTTCTCTCTCTTCATTTTTTCTCATCATACTTTCTTTCTCATCACATTTTCTCATCATACTTTTTCTCCTCAATCTCTCATCACACTTTCTCTCTCAACACACTTTCTCTCTCATCATACTTTTTCTCTTCTCAATCTCTCCTATTACACACTCTCTCCTCATTTTCTCTCATCACTTTCTCTCTCTTCATTTTTCCCATCATACTTTCTCTCTCATCATTCTCTCTCACCATATGTTTATCTCACATTCAACTTTCTATTCCATCTAATTTTTTCTCTTATTTCCTCTAAGGGTAAAAAAAAAATTAGATTTATTCCGATTGAAAATATTCAACTAACCAAACATTACTTTTAAAAATGATACCCAAGCTCATACACATTCTCATTCTGCAATACTATGATACTCATTCCCATTCCGATTCCTAGGAGAGAACCAAAGCTCATACTTTTAATGTTTGGATTATAGAAATAAGAATACAAATAAGGGAATGAATCCTTAAAATTGGATAATATATATAACTCATTCCCATGTATCTCTCCTTCAATGAGCTATTACCCTATTTTCATCAATTAAAATATTCTTTTATTCCAAAAATACCCTTGACCTAAAACTAAAATTTTCTCCCTTAATATCAAATATCAAAATATATTTATTTATTTTTTCTTTTATATCACTTTTCTCTCCTTATTTTCTCTCATTATTTTATCACACACTTTCTCTCTCCTTAATCTCTGCTATCACACTCTCTTTCCTCTTTTTTCTCATTACACTTTCTCTCTCATCATACTTTCTCTCTCCTCAATCTCTCCTATCGCACTCTCTTCCTTCTTTTTTCTCATCATTCTTTCTCTCTCATCATACTTTCTCTCTCCTCAATCTCTCCCATCGCACTCTCTTCCTTCTTTTTTCTCATCATTCTTTTCTCTCTCATCATACTTTCTCTCTCCTCAATCCCTCCCATCACACTCTCTTTTCTCTTTTTTTTCTCATCACACTTTCACTCTTATCACACTTTCTCTCTCCTCAATCTCTCTTGCCACACTCCCTCCTTTTTTTCCTCAATACACTTTCTCTCTCATCATACTTTCTCCCTCATTATACTTTCTCTCTCCTCAATCTCTCCCATCACATTCACTGTTCTTTTTTTTTTCTCACCACACTTTCTCTCTCACCATACTTTCTCTCATCATTTTTTCTCATTACATTTTATCTCTCTTCATCCTCTCCCATCATACTTTCTCTCACATCATATTTTTTCTCTCATCATGTTCGCTCCTATCACATTCTCTTTTCTCATTTTCTCTCATCCCACTTTCTCTTTCTTCATTCTTTCTCATCACACTTTCTCTCTCATCATTCTCTTTCATCATATTTTTCTTTCATATTCATCTTTCTCTCACATTTAATTTTTTCTCTTATTTTCTTTTAAGGGTAAAAAAGGAAATTTTGATTTATTCCGATAGAAAATATGTAACTAATCAAACATTGCTTTTAAGAGTGATATTCATGCTCATACCCATTCTCATTTTACAATACAATGATTCCTATTCCTATTTTTAGAAAAGAACCAAACACCCCCCTTAGTGCTTTGTCTAAGATGTTGGTAAAAGAAGATGGTTCTACACATAATTTAAACCTGTCTAATTCACTTAATCATGGAGAGCTCTATGAAGAGTATTCATTTGCTACTGTTTGCGTGTGCACACACATTTGTATTCATATTTTGTATTCTATGTTGTCGTTTAAGGTTGCTGCCTTCTCATTATGGTTTTAGTAAGAAAAGCTCCATCTTTTGCTTTCATAGCGACGTTATCTTGAGAAAAACATGATAAGTAGATAAAGTAAAATCCTGAATGCAAATTTTATCCTTGAAATGCTTCTGTAGAGGGTGTCTTCTTGCATATGATAACTCATAGGAAAAATGTGGAGCATGGCACACATTTGTATATAAATACATTTTCATTAATGTTTGCTTATATACATATGGAGAGAAAGTAAAATAAGTTCAACGAGGACGAATTATCCTACATGCGGCTAGCCTTGCAAACTCTAAATTAAGATCTTTTATCCATTGAAAGGGAAGTTTTTTTTTTTGTCGATAATGATCTCTTACACTACAAAAAAATAATAATTTAGGGACGAAAGTTTGAGACAAAAAATTTTCGTCCCAAAATCGCAACAATTTTGGCGACAAACACAAAATTTGATCCAAATTAGAAACAAAATTTGCAACAAAACATTTTCGTCGCAAATTCCCAACGAACATTATTTTCGTTGCAAAATTCATCCCAGATTTTGGGACAAATCCAGGATTCGTCCCAGATTCTGGGACGAATCTAGAATTCGTCCCAGATTTTGGGACGAATCCGGAATTCGACCCAAATTTAAGAAAAATAAAAATAAAAGACAAATCATTTGGAAGACCTAAATATGTATCTAAGGATCTCAGAATTTTATGAAACAAGTTTTTATGTGTTTCTAATTTTCTCATGATCTTAAAAATATCCTTATCCATAATTTTAACCTCATATATTTAGTATGGTGATTTTTTAAACCGAATTTGACCTAATTCACAAAAAAAAATTCACCGCATTTAATATAGTATGTTAAAATTATGGATGAAGATATTTCTAAGATCATGAGAAAATTAGAAATCCATAGAAACTTGTTTCATGGAATTCCGAGATCGTTAGGTCCATATTTAGGCCTTCCAAATAAATTTTCTTTTATTTTTTCGTCCCAGATTTTGGGACGAATTCCTGGTTTCGTCCCAAATTTAAGAAAAATAAAAAAAGAAAAGAAAATTTATTTGGAAGGCCTAAATATGGACCTAACGATCTCGGAATTTCATGAAACAAATTTCTATGGGTTCTTAATTTTCTCATGATCTTAAAATACCCTAAATCTAAATTTTAACCTAATATATTGAGTGTGGTGATTTTTTAACATGAATATGACCTAATTCGTAATAAAAAATTTACCGCACTCAATATAATATGTTAAAATTATGGATGAAAATATTTTTAAGATTATAAAAAAATTAGGAACCCGTAGAAACTTATTTCATGAAATTACGAGATCGTTAGGTCCATATTTAGTGAAACATATATATTTTAGTATTAATTAAGTATGTTAGCGTTTAAGGCATGTTTAAATATGTGTTTAAAACTTAAAATATAGATCTACAGATATCAGAATTTCATGAAACAAGAGTCTATAAGTTTCTAATTTTCCCTTAATCATAAATATATCCTCATCCTTAATTTTAAAATAATATATTGAGTTTCGTGTTTTTTTTACCTGAATTAGGTCAAATCCGGGTTAAAAAATCACCACACTAAATATATGAGATTAAAATTATGGATGAGGATATTTTTAAGATCACGAGAAAATTAGGAACCCAAAGAAACTTGTTTCATGAAATTCCGAGATCGTTAGGTCCATTTTTAAGCCTTCCGAATAATTTTTCTTTTAATTTAGATTTTTCTTAAATCTGGGACGAATCCTGGATTCGTCCCAAAATCTGGGACGAATCCAGGATTCGTCCCAAATTTAAGAAAATTAAAAAATAAATGAAAATTTATTTGGAAGGCCTAAATATGGACCTAACGATCTCGGAATTTCATGAAACAAGTTTCTATGGGTTCCTAATTTTCTCATGATCTTAAAAATATCCTAAATCTAAATTTTAACCTAATATATTGAGTGTGGTGATTTTTTAACATGAATACGACCTAATTCGAAATAAAAAATTTACCGCACTCAATATAATATGTTAAAATTATGGATGAAGATATTTTTAAGATTATAAGAAAATTAGGAACCCGTAGAAACTTATTTCATGAAATTCCGAGATCGTTAGGTCCATATTTAGTGAAACATAGATAGTTTAGTATTAATTAAGTATGTTAGCGTTAAAGGCATATTTGAATATGTGTTTAAAACTTAAAATATAGATCTACAGATGTCAGAATTTCATGAAACAAGAGTCTATAAGTTTCTATTTTTCCCTTAATCATAAATATATCCTCATCCTTAATTTTAAAATAATATATTGAGTTTCGTGTTTTTTTTTTACCTGAATTAGGTCAAATTCGGGTTAAAAAATCACCACACTAAATATATGAGATTAAAATTATGGATGAGGATATTTTAGAGATCATAAGAAATTTAGGAACCCAAAAAACTTGTTTCATGAAATTTCGAGATCGTTAGGTCCATATTTAGGTCTGCCGAATGATTTTTCTTTTAATTTTGATTTTTCTTAAATCTGGGACGAATCCTGGATTCGTCCCAAAATCTGGGACGAAACCAGAAATTCGCCCCAAAATTTGGGATGAATTTCTGGATTCGTCCCAGATTTTGTCTGGATTCGTCCCAAATTTAAGAAAATTAAAAAATAAAAGAAAATTTATTTGGAAGGCCTAAATATGGACCTAACAATCTCGGAATTTCATGAAACAAGTTTCTATGGGTTCCTAATTTTCTCATGATCTTAAAAATATCCTAAATTTAAATTTTAACCTAATATATTGAGTGTGGTGATTTTTTAACATGAATATGACCTAATTCGTAATAAAAAATTTACCGCACTCAATAAAATAAGTTAAAATTATGGATGAAGATATTTTTAAGATTATAAATAAATTAGGAACCCGTAGAAACTTATTTCATGAAATTTCGAGATCATTAGGTCCATATTTAGTGAAACATAGATATTTTAGTATTAATTAAGTATGTTAGCGTTTAAGGCATGTTTGAATATGTGTTTAAAACTTAAAATATAGATCTACATATGTCAGAATTTCGTGAAACAAGAGTCTATAAGTTTCTAATTTTCCCTTAATCATAAATATATTCTCATCCTTAATTTTAAAATAATATATTGAGTTTCGTATTTTTTTTACCTGAATTAGGTTAAATTCGGGTTAAAAAATCACCACACTAAATATACGAGATTAAAATTATAGATGAGGATATTTTTAAGATCATGAGAAAATTAGGAACCCAAAGAAACTTGTTTCATGAAATTCCGAGATCATTAAGTTCATATTTAGGCCATACGAATGATATTTCTTTTAATTTTGATTTTTCTTAAATCTGGGACGAATCCAGGATTCGTCCCAAATTTAAGAAAATTAAAAAATAAAGAAAATTTATTTGGAAGGCCTAAATATGGATCTAACAATCTCAGAATTTCATGAAATAAGTTTCTATGGTTTCCTAATTTTCTCATGATCTTAAAAATATCCTAAATCTAAATTTTAACCAAATATATTGAGTGTGGTGATTTTTTAATATGAATATGACCTAATTCGTAATAAAAAATTTACCGCACTCAATATAATATGTTAAAATTATGGATGAAGATATTTTTAAGATTATAAGAAAATTAGGAACCCGTAGAAACTTATTTCATAAAATTCCGAGATCGTTAGGTCCATATTTAGTGAAACATAGATAGTTTAGTATTAATTAAGTATGTTAGCGTTTAAGACATGTTTGAATATGTGTTTAAAACTTAAAATATAGATCTACATATGTCAGAATTTCATGAAACAAGAGTCTATAAGTTTCTAATTTTCCCTTAATCATAAATATATCCTCATCCTTAATTTTGAAATAATATATTGAGTTTCGTGTTTTTTTTTACCAGAATTAGGTCAAATTCGGGTTAAAAAAATCACCACACTAAATATATGAGATTAAAATTATGGATGAGGATATTTTTAAGATCATGAGAAAATTAGGAACTCAAAGAAACTTGTTTCATGAAATTCCGAGATCGTTAGGTCCATATTTAGACCTTCCGAATGATTTTTCTTTTAATTTTGATTTTTCTTAAATCAGGGATGAATCCAGGATTCGTCCCAAATTTAAGAAAATTAAAAAATAAATGAAAATTTATTTGGAAGGCCTAAATATGGACCTAACAATCTCAGAATTTCATGAAACATGTTTCTATGAGTTCCTAATTTTCTCATGATCTTAAAAATATACTAAATCTAAATTTTAACCTAATATATTGAGTGTGGTGATTTTTTAACATGAATATGACCTAATTCGTAATAAAAAATTTAGCGCACACAATATAATATGTTAAAATTATGGATGAAGATATGTTTAAAATTATAAGAAAATTAGGAACCCGTAAAAACTTATTTCATGAAATTCCGAGATAGTTAGGTCCATATTTAGTAAAACATAGATAGTTTAGTATTAATTAAGTATGCTAGCGTTTAAGGCATGTTTGAATATGTGTTTAAAACTTAAAATATAGATATACAGATGTCAGAATTTCAGGAAACAAGTGTCTATAAGTTTCTAATTTTCCCTTAATCAAAAATATATCGTCATCCTTAATTTTAAAATAATATATTGAGTTTCGTGTTTTTTTTTTACCTGAATTAGGTCAAATTCAGGTTAAAAAATCATCACACTAAATATATTAGATTAAAATTATGGATGAAGATATTTTTAAGATCATGAGAAAATTAGGAACCCAAAGAAACTTGTTTCATGAAATTTCGAGATCGTTAGGTTCATATTTAGGTCTTCCGAATGATTTTTCTTTTAATTTTGATTTTTCTTAAATCTGGGACGAATCCTGGATTCGTCCCAATATCTGGGGCGAATCCAGGATTCGAACCAAATTTAAGAAAATTTAAAAATAAAAGAAAATTTATTTGGAAGGCCTAAATATCGACCTAACGATCTTGGAATATCATGAAACAAGTTTCTATGGGTTCCTAATTTTCTCATGATCTTAAAAATATCCTAAATCTAAATTTTAGAGTAATATATTGAGTGTGGTGATTTTTTAACATGAATATGACCTAATTCGTAATAAAAAATTTACCGCACTCAATATAATATGTTAAAATTATGGATGGAGATATTTTTAAGATTATAAGAAAATTAGGAACTCGTAGAAACTTATTTCATGAAATTCCGAGATCGTTAGGTCCATATTTAGTGAAACATAGATAGTTTAGTATTAGTTAAGTATGTTAGCGTTTAAGGCATGTTTGAATATGTGTTTAAAACTTAAAATATAGATTTACAGATGTCAGAATTTCATGAAACAAGAGTCTATAAGTTTCTAATTTTCCCTTAATCATAAATATATCCTCATCCTTAATTTTAAAATATTATATTGAGTTTCATGTTTTTTTTACCTGAATTAGGTCAAATTCGGGTTAAAAAATCACCACACTAAATTTATGAGATTAAAATTATGGATGAGGATATTTTTAAGATCATGAGAAAATATGGAACCCAAAGAAAATTGTTTCATGAAATTCCGAGAATGTTAGGTCCATATTTAGGCCATCCGAATGATTTTTTTTTTTAATTTTGATTTTTTTAAATTTGGGACGAATCCTGAATTCGTATCAAAATTTGGGACAAATCCAGGATTCGTCCCAAATTTAAGAAAATTAAAAAATAAAAGAAAATTTATTTGGAAGGCCTAAATATGGACCTAACGATCTCGGAATTTCATGAAACAAGTTTCTATGGGTTTCTAATTTTCTCATGATCTTAAAAATATCCTAAATCTAAATTTTATCCTAATATATTGAGTTTGGTGATTTTTTAACATGAATATGACCTAATTCGTAATAAAAAATTTACCGCACTCAATATAATATGTTAAAATTATGGATGCAGATAGTTTTAAGATTATAAGAAAATTAGGAACCCGTAGAAACTTATTTCATGAAATTCCGAGATAGTTAGATCCATATTTAGTGAAACACAGATAGTTTAGTATTAATTAAGTATGTTAGCGTTTAAGTCATGTTTGAATATGTGTTTAAAACTTAAAATATAGATCTACTGATGTAAGAATTTTATGAAACAAGAATCTATAAGTTTTTATTTTTCCCTTAATCATAAATATATCCTCATCCTTAATTTTAAAATAATATATTGAGTTTCGTGTTTTTTTTACCTGAATTAGGTCAAATTCGGGTTAAAAAATCACCACACTAAATATATGAGATTAAAATTATGGATGAGGATATTTTTAAGATCATGAGAAAATTAGGAACCCAAAGAAACTTGTTTCATGGAATTCCGAGATCGTTAGGTCCATATTAGGGCCTTCCGAATGATTTTTATTTTAATTTTGATTTTTCTTAAATCTGGGACGAATCCTGGATTCGTCCCAAATTTAATAAAATTAAAATATAAAAGAAATTTATTTGGAAGGCCTAAATATTGACCTAACAATCTCGGAATTTCATGAAACAAGTTTCTATGGGTTCCTAATTTTCTCATGATCTTAAAAATATCCTAAATCAAAATTTTAACATAATATATTGAGTGTGGTGATTTTTTAACATGAATATGACCTAATTCGTAATAAAAAATTTAACGCACTCAATATAATATGTTAAAATTATGGATGAAGATATTTTTAAGATTATAAGAAAATTAGGAACCCTTAGAAACTTATTTCATAAAACTCCGAGATCGTTAGGTCCATATTTGGTGAAACATAGATAGTTTAATATTAATTAAGTATGTTAGCGTTTTAGGCATGTTTGAATATGTGTTTAAAACTTAAAATATAGATCTACGTATGTCAGAATTTCATGAAACAAGAGTCTATAAGTTTCTAATTTTCCCTTAATCATAAATATATCCTCATCCTTAATTTTAAAATAATATATTGAGTTTCGTGTTTTTTTTACCTGAATTAGGTCAAATTCGGGTTAAAATATCACCACACTAAATATATGAGATTAAAATTATGGATGATGACATTTTTAAAATCATGAGAAAATTAGGAACCCAAAGAAACTTGTTTCATGAAATTCCGAGATCGTTAGGTCCATATTTACGCCTTCCGAATGATTTTTCTTTTAATTTTGATTTTTCTTAAATCTGGGACGAATCCTGGATTCGTCTCGAAATCTGGGACGAAACCAGGAATTCGTCCCAAACTTTGGGACGAATTTCTGGATTTGTCCCAGATTTTGGGATGAATTCAGGATTCGTCCCAAATTTAAGAAAATTAAAAAATAAAAGAAAATTTATTTGGAAGGCCTAAATATGGACCTAACAATCTCGGAATTTCATGAAACAAGTTTCTATGGATTCCTAATTTTCTCATGATCTTAAAAATATCCTAAATCTAAATTTTAACTTAATATATTGAGTGTGGTGATTTTTTAACATGAATATGACCTAATTCGTAATAAAAAATTTACCGCACACAATATAGTATGTTAAAATTATGGATGAAGATATTTTTAAGATTATAAGAAAATTAGGTGTAACGACCCAATTTTCCCTATTTCGAGTTCTAAAAGTCCTTATAAAAATCTAGAAATGCTTTAGAAAAATTCTAGAGATTTTTAGAAATTTTTAGAGTATTTTTATGCAATTTTTGGAGTTCGTTTGGTATTTTTACCCAGAGGAAGAAGTTTTAAAAAAAATAAAATAAAATAAAAGAAAAATAAGTTTGTAGAAGCTGGGGTTCGAACCCAGCTCCTTGGCCCAAGCAGAACTCGGCCCGACCAACCGAGCTGTGCTCGATTTGTTAACCAGATATGAGAACAAATTGATTTAAGGTATAGTTCGGTTTAAAACCTAGGTTATAAAGGGTTAATTTCTTATTCCCGAAACAAAACTTCTCCTCACCCTTCCCTCGCGACGGCGCGCGGCGATTTCTGCTCTCGGGCGAAAACGACGCTTGACCTAGGGTTTCTCTCTGGTGACCGACGAAGATTTCTTCCGGTCGGCCTTCACCTGTGCGTGGTCACCGCGACGAAGAGAGCTCGGGAACTCAAGGGAGCCGTCGAGATCTTCAAGCTTCACCCGAAACCCTAGATTTCTCCTCTCCGGTTGTAAGTCCAAGAACAGCGAGGTGAGTTGCTTCTCACCTGCAGTAGGAGTAGTTCCGCGAGCTTTGATTCTTCTTTGTTTGCTTCCGGGATTTTCTGCCTTGTCGCTGTGAATTGAGGTTTCGGATTTAGTTTTCTTCAAGCTTTGATGTTAGCAATTCAGCGTTTGATTTGGGTTTCCTGTTTGTTACCCTAATTGGTATGTTCGGTTTACACATGAGCCCTACAAGTTTCAGAATTTAGCTAGGGATTTTGGTTTTATGCTATTGCCGTGAGTTTTCCTTTGGGTCTCGATACAGATATGGAAAAGAGTTTCAAAATGTTTCTTGATATTGTTTTACACCTCCTTGACCTAATAAGATATGCTGTGACTTTCAAAGAAGGGAAACGAATTGCATAGTGTTGGCATATGGTCTGAGTTTTCCCTGCCGTGGCACTGGGTATACAGAATAGCTAGGTTTTTGGTTCCTTGCCACAATACTGAACAGAAGTGTGTTAGTCTTATTGGTATATGCAGTAGGCGATGAACATGAGATAGCTTGGGATAAATTTTGAGCTTGTAGTTGTTTTCTTCCTCACGGTTAGCATTCGGTTAGAACCTTTAATAGAGTAATTAGTTAGTAGAGTAATTAGACCTGCAGTTTTGTTTTTGTTGCTCTATAAAAGTACAAGTTTGAACTAGTTTTACATAGGTTTGTTTAAGATTCCAGCAAGCTTCACAAAGGCTTAAATGCCAACAAGTTTCAAATTAGTTTGTGCCACAAAAGGGGACATGAACAGCCTTGGAGTTTACTGTTTTGGTTTTAGTTATGTTTAGTATTCCAGTTTTAGTTTTGTTTGGCATTGCAGTTTTCCAATTGTATTGCAGTTTTAGATTTAAAGCATTCAGTTTAGTTTGTCATAGATTTATTAAGCATTTTAGCGCAGATTTGTGATAGGCTTAATATGCAGATTTTTGTTAAGCTTTGCATGCAGATTTATGTTAAGCTTTGTATACAGATTTTCAGTACGCAGGGTGTGTTCTAGTGCACACCAAGTGCTTGATAAAATGCTTAGCTCAATATAATGCTACAGTAGGCATTTTAATAGCTCAGTTAATGCAGTAGAAGCATTTAAAATAACTTATTTAGTCTTGCTTCAGCTTATATGGGACTACGGTCCAATGGGTGGGCTCCCACAGTCGCCTCTAGGTTCAGCTAGTTCTAGGTTCAGATAACCTAGTAAAAGCAAGATAAGAAAATTAGCTATGAAATCAATATTTTATTTTCAGCAATGGCACTGTACTGGATTAGATATCCATTGGGTTGGGCTCCCACAGTCGTCCCTAGGTTTAGATAACCTAGTAAACCCTACTAGACTCGGAACTTGCAATCCCGGGTTTAGTTAGGGATGCGCGCACAGCAAGTACAGTTGCCGGGCCCATCAGCAGCATGATTATTATTTTGATCTATTATGTAAATAGTTTTCAAAACTTCACAAATTAGTTATGTGAATACAAGTTAGACTCAGTTTAGCATTAATTAGTTCAACTTATGTATTAGTTCAGTTTCCTGTTGATACACATGATAGTTCCATGATTAGCTATACGTGTTTAGTAATTCAGTTAGTATGATTCCTTTATTGCTATTTATGAGCATGATTAGTTGTACATGTTTAGTATTTCAGTTAGCATGATTCCTTTGCTATCTATGAGCAGGAGTAGCTATACATGTTTAGTTTTTCAGTTAGTTGATTTCTTTGCTATTTATGAGCATGAGTAGCTTTACATGTTAGCATTCAGTTTTAGCATGTTTTTATTTATATACATGCATATCGAGTTTTTGTGAGTAGGATAGCGCTCACTAAGCTTTTAGCTTATAGATACTATTTTCCTCCTACTGCAGATAAAGGAAAAGGAAAAGTATAAGAAGGAAGGCGACAAGGAGATGCTGTGACAGTGTGTGTGATGCCAGGACTATTGAGAGATCATGAGTTTGCTAAGGAAACTGTCAAGACTCCTTTTGAGTTTTCTTTCAGTTATTAAGTTGATAGAGATTGTATTAGTTGTTTCCTTTGTCTATGTTGATTAATTGAGTCTATTCCGCATTGTTAGTTGAGTTATTTCCTATTGTTGGAGCTATATAGTTTCCTATTGCTAGAATAGTTTCTTTTTAGTGTCGTGTTATTATTTCTGCGTTGTTGTGAAAAATATGTTCCAGCCGCCTGTGGCTGTGTATATAGTGTTTGTATCCCAGTTTGGGGTCACCGGTACAGGGGAGACTCTGCCGAAATTTTTCGGTAGGGATTTCTCAAAGTTAAGTAAGCGCACTCAAGTATAGTAGTTAAAATTATGGATCAAGATAGTTTTAAGAGTATAAGAACATTAGGAACCCGTAGAAACTTATTTCATGAAATTCCGAGATAGTTAGGTCCATATTTAGTGAAACATAGATAGTTTAGTATTAGTTAAGTATGTTAGCATTTAAGGCATATTTGAATATGTGTTTAAAACTTAAAATATAGATCTACAGATGTCAGAATTTCATGAAACAAGAGTCTATAAGTTTCTAATTTTCCCTTAGTCATAAATATATCCTCATCCTTAATTTTAAAATAATATATTGAGTTTCGTGTTTTTTTACCTGAATTATGTCAAATTCAGGTTTAAAAATCACCACACTAAATATATGAGATTAAAATTATGGATGAGGATATTTTTAAGATCATGAGAAAATTAGGAACCCAAAGAAACTTGTTTCATGAAATTCCGAAATCGTTAGGTCCATATTTAGGCCTTCCGAATGATTTTTCTTTTAATTTTGATTTTTCTTAAATCTGGGACGAATCCTGGATTCGTCCCAAAATCTGGGACAAATCCAAGATTCGTCCCAAATTTAAGAAAATTAAAAAATAAAAGAAAATTTATTTGGAAGGCCTAAATATGGACCTAACGATCTCGGAATTTCATGAAACAAATTTCTATGGGTTCCTAATTTTCTCATTATCTTAAAAATATCCTAAATCTAAATTTTAACCTAATATATTGAGTGTGGTTATTTTTTAACTTGAATATGACCTAATTCGTAATAAAAAATTTACCGCACACAATATAATATGTTAAAATTGTGGATAAAGATATTTTTAAGATAATAAGAAAATTAGGAACTCGTAGAAACTTATTTCATGAAATTCGGAGATCGTTAGGTCCATCTTTAGTGAAACATAGATAGTTTAGTATTAATTAAGTATGTTAGTGTTTAAGGCATGTTTGAAAATGAGTTTAAAACTTAAAATATAGATCTACAGATGTCAGAATTTCATGAAAAAAGAGTCTACAAGTTTCTAATTTTCCCTTAATCATAAATAATCCTCATCCTTAATTTTAAAATAATATATTGAGTTTCGTGTTTTTTTTTACCTGAATTAGGTCAAATTTTGATTAAAAAATCACCACACTAAATATATGAGATTAAAATTATGGATAAGGATATTTTTAAGATCATGAGAAAATTAGGAACCCAAAGAAACTTGTTTCATGAAATTCCGAGATCGTTAGGTCCATATTTCGGCCTTCCGAATGATTTTTCTTTTAATTTTGATTTTTCTTAAATCTGGGATGAATCCTGGATTCGTCCCAAAATCTGGGACGAAACCAGTAATTCGTCCCAAACTTTGGGATGAATTTCTGGATTCATCCCAGATTTTGGGACGAATCTAGGATTCGTCCCATATTTAAGAAAATTAAAAAATAAAAGAAAATTTATTTGGAAGGCCTAAATATGGACCTAACAATCTCGGAATTTCATGAAACAAGTTTCTATGAGTTCCTAATTTTCTCATGATCTTAAAAATATTCTAAATCTAAATTTTTAACCTATTATATTGAGTGTGGTGATTTTTTAACATGAATATGACATAATTCGTAATAAAAAATTTACCGCACACAATATAATATGTTAAAATTATGGATGAAGATATTTTTAAGATTATAAGAAAATTAGGAACCCGTAGAAACTTATTTCATAAAATTCCGAGATAGTTAGGTCCATATTTAGTGAAACATAGATAGTTTAGTATCAATTAAGTATGTTAGCGTTTAAGGCATGTTTGAATATGTGTTTAAAACTTAAAATATAGATCTACAGATGTCAGAATTTCATGAAACAAAAGTCTATAAGTTTCTAATTTTCCCTTAATCATAAATATATCCTCATCCTTAATTTTAAAATAATATATTGAGTTTCGTGTTTTTTTTACCTGAATCAGGTCAAATTCGGGTTAAAAAATCACCACACTAAATATATGAGATGAAAACTATGGATGAGGATATTTTTAAGATCATGAGAAAATTAGGAACCCAAAGAAACTTGTTTCTTGAAACTCCGAGATCGTTAGGTCCATATTTAGGTCTTCCGAATGATTTTTCTTTTAATTTTGATTTTTCTTAAATCTGGGACGAATCCTGGATTCGTCCCAAAATGTCGGACGAATCCAGGACTCGTCCTAAATTTAAGAAAATTAAAAAATAAAAGAAAATTTATTTGGAAGGTCTAAATATGGACCTAAGGATCTCAGAATTTCATGAAACAAGTTTCTATGGGTTCCTAATTTTCTCATGATCTTAAAAATACCCTAAACTAAATTTTAACCTAATATATTGAGTGTGGTGATTTTTTAACATGAATATGACCTAATTCGTAATAAAAAATTTACCACACTCAATATAATATGTTAAAATTATGGATAAAGATATTTTTAAGATTATAAGAAAATTAGGAACTCGTAGAAACTTATTTCATGAAATTCCGAGATCGTTAGGTCGATATTTAGTGAAACATATATAGTTTAGTATTAATTAAGTATGTTAGCATTTAAGGCATGTTTGAATGTGTTTAAAACTTAAAATATAGATCTACAGATGTCAGAATTTCATGAAACAAGAGTCTACAAGTTTCTAATTTTCCCTTAATCATAAATATATCCTCATCCTTAATTTTAAAATAATATATTGAGTTTTGTGTTTTTTTTAACCTGAATTAGGTCAAATTCGGGTTAAAAAATCACCACATTAAATATATGAAATTAAAATTATGGATGAGGATATTTTTAATATCATAAGAAAATTAGGAACCCAAAGAAACTTGTTTCATGAAATTCCGAGATCGTTAGGTCCATATTTAGGCCTTCCGAATGATTTTTCTTTTAATTTTGATTTTTCTTAAATCTGGGATCTTAGGTCCAAATCTAGGTTCCGAATCGATTTCAAATCTGGATTGTCCCAAAATCTGGGACGAATCCTGAATTCGTCCCAGATTTTGGGACGAATCTAGGATTCGTCCCAAATTTAAGAAAATTAAAAAATAAAAGTAATTTTATTTGGAAGGCCTAAATATGGACCTAAAGATCTCAGAATTTCATGAAATAAGTTTCTATGGGTTCCTAATTTTCTGATGATCTTAAAAATATCCTAAATCTAAACTTTAACCTAATATATTGAGTGTGGTGATTTTTTAACATGAATATGACCTAATTCGTAATAAAAAATTTACCGCACTCAATATAATGTTAAAATTATGGATGGAGATATTTTTAAGATTATAAGAAAATTAAGAATCCGTAGAAACTTATTTCATGAAATTTCGAGATCGATAGGTCCATATTTAGTGAAACATAGATATTTTAGTATTAATTAATTATGTTAGCGTTTAAGGCATGTTTGAATATGTGTTTAAAACTTAAAATATAGATCTACAGATGTCAGAATTTCATGAAACAAGAGTTTATAAGTTTCTAATTTTCTCTTAATTATAAATATATCCTCATCCTTAATTTTAAAATAATATATTGAGTTTCGTGTTTTTTTTACCTGAATTAGGTCAAATTCGGGTTAAAAAATCACCACACTAAATATATGAGATTAAAATTATGGATGAGGATATTTTTAAGATCATGAGAAAATTAGGAACCCAAAGAAACTTGTTTCATGAAATTCCGAGATCGTTAAGTCTATATTTAGGCCTTCCGAATGATTTTTCTTTTAATTTTGATTTTTCTTAATTCTGGGACGAATCCTGGATTCGTCCCAAATGTAACGCCCACCCTTCTTACCCAACCAAAGGTGGCGCTACGTTCTTATACTACTTACGTACATGCTTTAGTTATAACAGCGGAAGAATAAAAACTTTAAAGAATTTAATTTATTAAGCATAATATCACATATTCTGATTTGTTCAAATGTGCATATGTTGATTCTATAACTAATCATATTAATTTGTCCGGATCGTTCTTTGCCGAGCCACCACCACACACATCACTATCTGCTCCTCCTGTTGCTCCTCTAGCTCATCCAGCTTCTTTATCTGCGGTACAAGGAAAGTAAGCTATGAGCACTCATGGCTCAGTAAGTTCCTTTCCTACTCACTAAAACCGAATTCATATCATTGCATATCAATATCATGCGAGGTATCATAAGCATACGACATACAAGGGTATCATATTCATAGTCATATCATAATATCACATGACATAATATCTAATCATCAGATAATTCAAGCACATATGTAGGCAATGCATCATGAATTTGAAAACTTATACTTTTAAGTACTTGAAATTCATATCATCATTAGAGGGGATCCCGGTTTGTACCACATACATAATGCGCGCGCTTCTTAAGTAGGTCCAAGGTAGCAAGTCTTGAACCCTACCATACATACATACTAGGTTCGAGTCTTACTCCATCGACCTAGGGCATTCAGAAGCCCATTTCTGACGAGGCCCGAGTCTTATTCCATCGACCCCGGGGCGTTTACGGAGCCCACCCTTGGTACAAACCATACAAAAATAATTTATCATGCATAACTATCATATCATATCCCTAACAATCTTTCATGCATTTTATTTTTCATTTCTTTTCATTATGTATAGCATTTCCTATGCTATCACATATCATGGCATTTACATAACATAAATTTCATTCTTTTCTCATTATGTATAGCATTTCTTATGCTAACACATATCATGGCATATACATAACATAAATTTCATTCTTTTCTCATTATGTATAGCATTTCCTATGCTATCACATATCATGACATATACATAACATAAATTTCATTCTTTTCTCATTATGTATAGCATTTCCTATGCTATCACATATCATGGCATATACATAGCATAAATTTCATTCTTTCTCATTATGTATAACACTTCCTAGGTTCCTTTCCTTTTTTTTTCTTTTATTTTCAATTATCTTCTAAACAAGAAAACAAATACATGATCCTTAACATTTCATAGGGAGAACCTCGTACTAGTTGGGTAAAACAATAATTTCCCTAGCCTCTTAAAAATATTTTTGGCCGAAATTCTAGGGTTAAGTACTCCTTTGATCAAGCATCATATAGGTGTAAAAACATGAAGAAGATCCCTTTTCTATGGCATAGAAAATCTATCATGTAGTGTAGACTTAGTTACACCTCACTAGATTTCGAAAGCTCTTCTTAACCGAATTTTCTCAAACTTGTTTCTAGGTTTTAAAATCCTCATAAAATCTGAAAAATATATAAAAAGCCTTGTACCACAGGTGAGGGGAAGCTTACCTTCTTCGCTTAAGTTTCCTAGATTTGAGAACTTGCTTGGGGACCTTTCTTCCTTGCTTGCTTGCTCGGCACCAATGGAGGAGAAGAGTGGCTAGGTCTTTTGGTGGAGAGGAGGAGGGAGAAGAGACCTCTTCCTCTTGTGTTGCTCGGCAACAACAAGAAAGAAAAGAGGGAGGGAGTGAGGAGGAAGAAGAGGTTTCTTCCTCTTGTGTTGCTCGGCAACAAGAAGAAGAAAGGAGGAAGGGAGAGGGTTTTCGGCACCCAAGGGAGGAGAGGAGGAAAGTGAGTGAGGATGAAGTTGAAGTCACCCCTCCATGCCTATTTATACTAAAATGAGGGGAGGAAACTTGTCTTGATTCATCCTCCTTATTTACTTCTCTTCTTAATGTTAAGAATATTCTAGAGAAGATGCTTCTTGAGTTCTCCCTTAATTTCTCTCTTTTCTTTCCATTAATTAAAATTCCTATCTCTCCTCTTACAATATCCTCTCCTATCCCACTTGGTTAACACATGCATGTATCCACAAGAGAACCAAGGATAAAAACTTGGTTATGTATATTTTTACTTCTTTTTACTCCCTTTTCCTTTTTAGTAAAAAGAATCCTTTCTTATTCTTAACTACTTAGTCCTCTCTCTCCTTATCAATAATTCTCCTATCCCCTTTGGTATCCTATACATGTTCCTTACAAGAGATCCAAGGTTCAATTTCTCTTCTAACGTTTTATTTTCTTTTATACATAATAATTCATATATTACCCTATTATGCATTATGCATAAATATTTCATACATGTATTCATATTTCTTCCTTTTGTCTACATTAATTCCATACATTATAAATCATGCATAGATGATTTATATTCTCAACTTTATTTTCTTTCATAATCATCTAAATCCTTCCCATCGTAACATTCAACGTAGACTATCTACACATTCTTTTCATTACATTCGTACTCTCATTGCCCTTACTTTATCTAGGCTTTCTAGGGGTGTTACAAACTCCCCTACTTATTGAAAGTTCGTCCCCGAACTTAGAATAACAATTTCAGCATATCGGGTTCATCCGTGAACTCGAGGTATTCGCCAAAATATTCTACATCCTCGGGATCGTATTCGAATGGGATATAGTTCATTTCTACAAGATTTTAAAGATTCATTATTCCTCTTATTTTATAGCCTAAGGTTCTTGTATCTAGGCTACCATTCATGCATCCTACTTATCATCATGCACCATTCTCTAGGGTATAGCTTAAGGTATCCTTCCTAGGCTACCATTCATGCATCCTAGAGTATCATACTATTTTTGCATACAAATAAATTATGCAACTGTACTTACTTGGAGCGACAGGAAGGAGCTTGATGTGTGTGTAGTGAGCTGGCAAAACTTGGCTCTGATACCACCTGTAACGCCCACCCATCTTACCCAACCAAAGGTGGCGCTACGTTCTTATACTACTTACGTACATGCTTTAGTTATAACAGCGGAAGAATAAAAACTTTAAAGAATTTAATTTATTAAGCATAATATCACATATTCTGATTTGTTCAAATGTGCATATGTTGATTCTATAACTAATCATATTAATTTGTCCGGATCGTTCTTTGCCGAGCCACCACCACACACATCACTATCTGCTCCTCCTGTTGCTCCTCTAGCTCATCCAGCTTCTTTATCTGCGGTACAAGGAAAGTAAGCTATGAGCACTCATGGCTCAGTATGTTCCTTTCCTACTCACTAAAACCGAATTCATATCATTGCATATCAATATCATGCGAGGTATCATAAGCATACGACATACAAGGGTATCATATTCATAGTCATATCATAATATCACATGACATAATATCTAATCATCAGATAATTCAAGCACATATGTAGGCAATGCATCATGAATTTGAAAACTTATACTTATAAGTACTTGAAATTCATATCATCATTAGAGGGGATCCCGGTTTGTACCACATACATAATGCGCGCGCTTCTTAAGTAGGTCCAAGGTAGCAAGTCTTGAACCCTACCATACATACATACTAGGTCCGAGTCTTACTCCATCGACCTAGGGCATTCAGAAGCCCATTTCTGACGAGGCCCGAGTCTTATTCCATCGACCCCGGGGCGTTTACGGAGCCCACCCTTGGTACAAACCATACAAAAATAATTTATCATGCATAACTATCATATCATATCCCTAACAATCTTTCATGCATTTTATTTTCATTTCTTCATTATGTAGAGCATTTCCTATGCTATCACATATCATGGCATTTACATAACATAAATTTCATTCTTTTCTCATTATGTATAGCATTTCTTATGCTAACACATATCATGGCATATACATAACATAAATTTCATTCTTTTCTCATTATGTATAGCATTTCCTATGCTATCACATATCATGACATATACATAACATAAATTTCATTCTTTTCTCATTATGTATAGCATTTCCTATGCTATCACATATCATGGCATATACATAGCATAAATTTCATTCTTTCTCATTATGTATAACACTTCCTAGGTTCCTTTCCCTTTTTTTTTTCTTTTATTTTCAATTATCTTCTAAACAAGAAAACAAATACATGATCCTTAACATTTCATAGGGAGAACCTCGTACTAGTTGGGTAAAACAATAATTTCCCTAGCCTCTTAAAAATATTTTTGGCCGAAATTCTAGGGTTAAGTACTCCTTTGATCAAGCATCATATAGGTGTAAAAACATGAAGAAGATCCCTTAAATATATAAAAAGCCTTGTACCACAAGTGAGGGGAAGCTTACCTTCTTCGCTTAAGTTTCCTAGATTTGAGAACTTGCTTGGGGACCTTTCTTCCTTGCTTGCTTGCTCGACACCAATGGAGGAGAAGAGTGGCTAGGTCTTTTGGTGGAGAGGAGGAGGGAGAAGAGACCTCTTCCTCTTGTGTTGCTCGGCAACAACAAGAAAGAAAAGAGGGAGGGAGTGAGGAGGAAGAAGAGGTTTCTTTCTCTTGTGTTGCTCGGCAACAAGAAGAAGAAAGGAGGAAGGGAGAGGGTTTTCGGCACCCAAGGGAGGAGAGGAGGAAAGTGAGTGAGGATGAAGTTGAAGTCACCCCTCCATGCCTATTTATACTAAAATGAGGGGAGGAAACTTGTCTTGATTCATCCTCCTTATTTACTTCTCTTCTTAATGTTAAGAATATTCTAGAGAAGATGCTTCTTGAGTTCTCCCTTAATTTCTCTCTTTTCTTTCCTTAATTAAAATTCCTATCTCTCCTCTTACAATATCCTCTCCTATCCCACTTGGTTAACACATGCATGTATCCACAAGAGAACCAAGGATCAAAACTTGGTTATGTATATTTTTACTTCTTTTTACTCCCTTTTCCTTTTTAGTAAAAAGAATCCTTTCTTATTCTTAACTACTTAGTCCTCTCTCTCCTTATCAATAATTCTCCTATCCCCTTTGGTATCCTATACATGTTCCTTACAAGAGATCCAAGGTTCAATCTCTCTTCTGACGTTTTATTTTCTTTTGTACATAATAATTCATATATTATCCTATTATGCATTATGCATAAATATTTCATACATGTATTCATATTTCTTCCTTTTGTCTACATTAATTCCATACATTATAAATCATGCATAGATGATTTATATTCTCAACTTTATTTTCTTTCATAATCATCTAAATCCTTCCCATCGTAATATTCAACGTAGACTATCTACACATTCTTTTCATTACATTCGTACTCTCATTGCCCTTACTTTATCTAGGCTTTCTAGGGGTGTTACACCAAATTTAAGAAAATTTAAAAATAAATGAAAATTTATTTGGAAGGCCTAAATATGGACCTAACGATCTCGAAATTTCATGAAACAAGTTTCTATGGGTTCCTAATTTTCTGATGATCTTAAAAATATCCTAAATCTAAATTTTAACCTAATATATTGAGTGTGGTGATTTTTTAACATGAATATGACCTAATTCATAATAAAAAATTTACCGCACTCAATATAATATGTTAAAATTATGGATGAAGATATTTTTAAGATTATAAGAAAATTAGGAACCCGTAGAAACTTTTTTCATGAAATTTCGAGATAGTTAGGTCCATATTTAGTGAAACATAGATAGTTTAGTATTAGTTAAGTATGTTAGCGTTTAAGGCATGTTTGAATATGTGTTTAAATCTTAAAATATAGATCTACAGATGTCAGAATTGCATGAAACAAGAGTCTATAAGTTTCTAATTTTCCCTTAATCATAAATATATCTCCATCCTTAATTTTAAAATAATATATTGAGTTTCGTGTTTTTTTTACCTGAATTAGGTCAAATTTGGGTTAAAAAATTTCAAAAATAAATATATTTGGTTGAAAATATTTTTATGGATGTATTTACGATCAGGACAATGATACGAACGTATAGAAACTTGTTTCATCAAATTCCGATGTTTTTAGGTCCGTATTTAAGGCGTCCCATTTTGTCTTACTTTTTTTAAATAATTAACTTTTTGGGACGAATCTTTGGATTCATCCCAAAGTTTGGGACGAATCCCTGGATTCGTCCCAAAATTTGGGACGAATCTCTGGATTCGTCCCAAAATTTGGGACAAAACTCTAGATTCGTCCCAAAACTGAAAATATTTTTTAAAAAGTAAAATCAAACATCGAAGGCTTATATCTTGTCATAGAGACATCGAAATTTGATGAAACAAGTTTCTGTGTGTTCGTATCGTTGACCTGATCGTAAATATGTCATCATCCATAATTTTAAATTATTATTTTTAGTGATTCAAATTTTTAACTCCAAATTAGGTTAATTTGGGGTTAAAAAATTCCAAACATAAATATATTTGGTAGAAAATATTTTTATGGATGTATTTACGATCAAGACAACGATACGAACATATAGAAACTTGTTTCATCAAATTCCGGTGTCTCTAAGTCCGTATTTATTCCTTCTGATTTTGTTCCTTTTTTATTTAAAAAAACTTAAATTCTGGGATGAATTTCTGAATTCGTCCCAGATTTTGGGACGAATCCAAGATTTGTCCCAAAATTTGGGACGAATCCATGGATTCGTCCCAAATTTAGGGACGAAATTGGGAACAAAAAATATTTGATACTAATAACCCTAGATCTAGATCTCAGCCCGATTCTTTTTCCCTTCCCTCATTTCTTTCCTCTCTCTCTCTCCCCCGTTCCCCCTTCCCAGCTGCGATTTCCAGGGTTTCGGCCACATCTCCGACCGACGACGGCGTGATCTGCGACGATCGCTTGATCTCCGGCGGTGGAAGGTTTTCGTTTGGTAAGCCCTCTGCTCTCGGATCTCTCTCTCTCGGCGTCGCGGGGCTGCCTGCAGGCCCTGCCTGGCCGCCTCCGGCAGGCCCTGCCTGGCCGCCTCCGGCAGGCCCTGCCTGGCCGCCTCCGGCAGGCCCTGTCTGGCCGCCGGCAGGCCGCTACCTGGCCGACGTGTGGCTGGCCGCTTCTAGGCGCTGGCTGGCCGGCGTCTGGCTGCCGGCATGGACCTTCTGAATTTTTATTTAATATTTGAAAATTACTGTCTAAATTGATAATGTTGTTTGTGCATGTCTCATTTTGGCGTGATCTCAGTGTAGTTGAAGACAGCTGTATTTGTTGACCTCTTTTTGGTATTTTTAAGTTCATTATTATGCATTTACTAATTTGTATATAAAGTTAGCTTTAAATAATTATATTATAGTTGATTAATTGCGTTCCTTCTTTTTGATTAGCTGTTGGTTTTGTTTTGTCTTCAATGATAAGATTTATCTATAGTAACTTTTAATAATGTTTAACTGAATAGTTGAATTCAGGTAGAATGTAGAATGAGTGAAGTTGGATGTATAACAAGAATTTGCCTAATTGTCAGGGGTTAACTCCTGATTTTATCACTGGACTGAGGCAATTTTTGAATTTTGCATCTAGTCAAGTTATGTATATGGATGGCAAGAAGATAAGGTGCGCGTGTAGAAAATGTCACAATGGGAAATTTTTACCCACCGATAAAGTTGAATAACATCTTTGTAGATTTGGTTTTACTCCGAATTATTATAATTGGACAAGTCATGGCGAACCGTTCATATCTGATGAGGATTATGGACAGAATTTCCAAGCCTCTGCTAGTGGGGATCAGAGTTATTATGAACAATTCAATCCATATCAGAGGATGGTAATTGATGCAAGTTGTCAGAATTATATTCCCGAGACGCTTGGTGCAAGTTCTAGTTTTCCTCCAACAAGTGAACAAATGTTTGCCACTAATACATTGTCGTTGGAGGAGCCTGATGTACCAGGTCTGGATGAAATATATTACAAATTTCAAGAAGTATTGAGTGCTGCAAATGAACCATTATATTCCGGTTGTGACAGTCAGACTAAATTATCTCTCACATCCAGATTATTAAATATAAAGGCAGATTATAATATGTCGCAAGATTGTTTTAATGATATTGTTCAAGCGTTTGACGATACATTGCCACGTGATCATAATTTGCCTCTTGATTTTTACAGTATGAAAAATTGGTGAAAGATTTAGGTCTTCCGGTTGAAAGAATTGATGTTTGCAAAGATGGTTGTATGTTATATTGGGGAGATGATGCAGATGTAGAAGTTTGTAAATTCTGTAATCAAGATAGGTATAAGACAACCAGAAGGAGTCAACAACGATGTAAAGCACACAACTAGTTGTTTTATTTACCTTTAACTCCTAGGTTACAAAGATTGTATGCATCAACGGCAACTGCGGAACACATGACTTGGCATGCAACTTATCAAACAGAAGAGGGTTTAATGTGTCATCCATCAGATGCAGATGCGTGGAAAAATTTTGATAGAACATATCCAGATTTTGCAAAGGAGACTAGAAACATTAGATTATGTCTCTGTGCTGATGGATTTGCTCCATTTGGTAAATCAGGAAGAAATTATTCTTGGTGGTCAGTTATCTTAACGCCGTATAATCTTCCACCTGGGATGTGCATGAAAACACCTTATATGTTTTTAACATTGGTTGTACCAGGTCCGCAAAATCCAAAGAAGTTAATAGATATTTATATGCAACCTCTGATAGCAGAACTTAAACAACTATGGGATGAAGGTGTTCCTACATACGATGTTCATTCTAACCAGATGTTTATACTGAAGGCTGCTCTTCTTTGGACCATAAATGACTTTCCAGCTTATGGTATGCTATCAGGTTGGAGTACTGCTGGGATCTTGGGATGCCCAATATGTATGGAGAGATCAAAGTCATTCAGATTGAAACACGGAAAGAAACTAAGTTATTTTGATTGTCATAGGCAATTCTTACCAACAAATCATAAGTTCAAAAAGAATAAAAATGAATTCACTAAAAATAGGATCGAAAGAACACTTCCGCCATTGAGATTGACAGGTCAAGATATTTGGTACAGAGTGCATCACTTTTTCTCTGTTATTGAACAACCATATGGTACAACATATGAATATGGGAGTACACATAAATGGACTAAACGAAGTATATTTTGGGATTTACCGTATTGGTTTAGTCATTTGATACATCATAATCTTGATATAATGCATATTGAGAAAATGTTTTTGATAATATGAAAAATACTGTGATGGATATCACCGGAAAAACAAAAGATAATCTCAATGCAAGAAAAGATATGCGACTCATATGTAAAAGACCCACTCTTGATGTCGATGAAAATAGTAGGGGACCAAAGCCAAAGGCAAATTATACATTAAATAAGGATCAACGACGTGTCCTATGTGAATGGTTGAAATCTTTGAAATTTTCAGATGGGTATGTCTCTAATCTTGGAAGATGTGTCGATATGAAAGAATGAAAGTTAATTGGTATGAAAAGTCATGATTGTCATATCATAATGGAAAGACTGATTCCTATTGCTTTTAAGGAACTCTTACCACAATTTGTATGGGGAGCGATTATGGAGTTAAGTATTTTCCTACATGATATTTGCTCAACAGTTTTGAGACATTCACACATAGAGAAGTTAGAGAAAGATATTCCAATCATTTTGTGCAATTTGGAAAGGATATTTCCACCCTATTTTTTTGACTCCATGGAGCATCTTTTGGAGGCCAAAGTTGGAGGACCCGTCCATTTTCGGTGGATGTATCCATTTGAAAGGTAGAGTGTCTTATTTGTATAATTCGACTGTTTGAATGAAAAAAAAATTACTTCTACTCCTGGATCATTTATATATATATATTTAATATAATTTTATATATCTTCAACAGATTCTTATATCATTTGAAGAAAAAAGTGAAAAATAAAGCACGAGTTGAAGCCTCTATTGTTAATGCATACATTGTGGAGGAAGTCACCACTTTTGCATCATATTATTTTGAACCTCATGTTCAATGCAAAAGGCGAAGAGCGGGCAGAAATGATGAGGGTCCTATTGATCCAAATGTTACCTCATTTTCAATTTTTAACTACCTTGGTCGACCAAGTGGACCATGTAAACAAAGATACTTAACTGGTAAAGAATGGCAGGAGCCCAAACATATATTTTACTAAATTGTCCAGAAGTATCGTCATATTACGAGTAAGTATATATTTTTATTTTTATTTTTATTTTTTTAATTTTTTCAATTGTTTGTGTAACAATATGTTTTTTTGAGTAGGATATTTACCAACATATATTCTTAATTATTGACACAAGAGTTCGATCGATTTTGTGAAGAAGAATTTGCTGCATGGTTAAAATCATATGTAAGTAAAAAAATCTATATTTTGTTGATACATATGCATACTTTTAACAATTTGTGTTTTGACCTTAGGTTCAAGCTAATCAAGCTCACCTTGAGCAAGAATGGCTAATCAATCTGTCATGGGGTCCAAATTCATGCATACGCACTTGGCCAGCATATTTCATAAATGGATATAATTTTCATACTCAAGACTATGGAATGGGCAAGAATACCATGAATAGTGGGGTGTGCGTATCGTCATCCAATGAAGGAGGTGCAAGCAATGATTTTTATGGTTTGTTGGATGAAATTATAGAAGTAGAATACCTAGGACCACAAATGCAAGTTATATTATTTATGTGTCGTTGGTTTGACCCTGTTAGAGGGATGAAAGTGCATCCATATTATAATTTAGTTGAAATAAATCATAAGAGATTTTATAAGAGATATGAATCATTTATGTTGGCACAACAAGCAATTCAAGTATTATATTCTTCATATCTGAGTTTGAAACGCGATAAGATTGATTGGTGGGTTGTTTGTAAAACTAAAGCACGAAAAAAAATTGAGGCACGTTGGGAAAATATTGCATATCAACAAGAGGAAGTTTCAAACACCTTTCAAACTGAGGAATATATTATTCCAACTTTATGAGATCCCAACGGTGTAGTAATCAACGTGGATAGAAGTGAAATTGATGATGAGGAGGAGGAGGAAGGAGAGGAGGAGGAAGAGGAAGAGGAAGAGGAAGAGGAGGATGATAATGGCAATGATGACTTTGATTTTTGATGATGGGTAAGTTTTGTTAGCTTATTTAAAGAAATTTCCCATATTTTATTGTATATACTGTTTCTTTTATAATTTGATTTACTTTATCTGTTAACACATTGTATTTGTTCCTACAGGTCATCAGAGGTCACATTTCATAAATTTTCCCTCCCCCCTTTTCCAGAATCTTTATATAAAAATGGTAAGTTTTTAATTATCCTTTGTTATGTATCAGATCTGTAATTAACTTTATTAAATTATTGAAATTTCCAGCATATATTTTGACGCGGTGGACGTAGACGGCGACCACAGGACCAGACACATCCATCACCTGCCAGTGAACCTATGTCACCCCCTACTCAGGCAGGCCCATCCCATATGTCTTCTCCACCGGCATCATATTCCCCTGCCAGTGTACCTATGCCACCCCTTCATCAGCCGGGCTCATCTCATGTACCTTCTGCACCGGTTTCATATTCGCCGCCGCAAGTACCTTACCCAGAGCAGTTACCTGTCCACTCAGATCCTCCTGACTCAGCAAGAAACTCATTTGCTGAGTTTAGGAATGATAGAGCTCCTTTAGTCCCCATCGGTGATTCGTAAGTACTATAAAATATTTTATTTGTTAGACTTATCTTAATTATTTAACATTGTTATTTTGTAATTTAATGCAGATTTGAAAATCCGGTACAAGTTGTTCGAGAAATAAATAGAATCGTGAACAACCATTGGGGAGGGGATTCTATGACATATTCAAGCACTCCACCGGCCACAAAACAACTTTGGTGGAGCGAGTTCAAAGTATATTTTCTTGAGTTTACTTCAATTTTACAGTTATTATATAATAAAACAAATTTCTATTTTAGCGCTTAAATAATTGGGACCCGAATGACGAAATGGAGATACGATCACATTAGACATGTATTAAGGCACACAAAGAGTCGGGGGAAAAAGCCAAACTTCGTCACTGAAGAAAATTGGGAGAGGATCACTTTATTTTGGGCAACGGAGGAAAGTAAACAAAGGAGTGACCTGAATAGAATGAATCAATCTCACAATTCTGGTGACTCAAGTGCTATATATGCGGGAGGCTCCATTAATATAGATGAGCATAGACGGAGAATGGTAATTGTTTCACTCTTTCACAAATTTTTAATATATATCAAATTATTTCATTATTTGAAATAATGTTTTTTTAGACCAAGGAGAGAGGGAAGGAGCCTTCTTTCATTGATACTTTCACCCGCACTTTTAAAAACAAAGATAACACATGGAGTGGGGCGAGAGCAAAAGCAGTCAAGGTTGGAATTAATATTTATTTTACCTTAATATATGGTTTAAATTTAATTAGTTACGTACCATTATTGTCTTAATATTATATGTGTTTCTATTATATCTAATCAATATCGTATGCGTTTTACAAAACAGGAAAAATATGATCAACTCGAGCTAGCCCAAACATGCTCACAAGCTGATATTGATAGTCAGGGGTCTGAGGAGTCTGTTGGCAATAATTTGAGTTTATGGTTAGAGGCCAGTGGAGGACCAAAAGGGGGAAGGATATTGGGGATGGGTTCCTTGAGTAGAACCCAAAGATTAGTTGGAACTTCTTCCTCCACATCAGCACTTACGACCCAAATAAATACCTTGACTGATGAGGTTAGCCATCTGAAGGAAATAATATCGTAAAAAGACCAAGAAAGGGTGCAAAGAGACCTAGAACAGGCTAATTTGGAGAAAGATATTAGAGATATACGCCGACAACAAGAATTAATCATGCAACACCTTCAGTTGAGCTCCGCTCAAAGTCAGAATCCTCCCAATGACGACGATGATGATGCCTAAGATGATAACGATGATGGTGATGATGATTTTTGATGATTTTAATAATGTATGATGAATTTTTTTTCTCATGTTTACTGCTTTACACATTAATCAATGGTTTTTTAACTTTTCAACTCTGCTATTTGTTGGTTAAGTCTGTTGTCTTCTTGCACTGTTCCACTGTCAATGTATGAGATGACTTATCTTTGACGTAGACTAATCTATATGATTTTTAGTTGTGTACCAGTAACAAAATTAAAGCATAACTAGGCAAATATGAATGGAGTCTCTAATACTCTGATTTTATTTTTGTCCTGAATTGATAATGTTGTTTGTGCAGGTCTCAATTTGGTGTGATCTCAGTGTAGTTGAAGACAGCTGTATTTGGTCACCTCTTTTTGGTATTCCTAAGTTCATTAATATGCATTTACTGGTCTATATATAAAGTTAGCTTTAAATAATTATGTTATAGTTGTTTAATTGTGTTCCTTCTTTTTGATAAGCTGCTCTTTGTTGTTTTGTCTTCAATGATAACGATGTATAAAAGTTCTGAATTTGATCTATGTATAGTCTCAAAACTATATAGATACATAAAAGCTCTATATTTCATCTAGAATTACATCACACTATTCTAAAATTCTTTACTAGATAACGATGCATCCTCCTACCTTAATATTTTGCAAAGAGTTGTTAAAAATGTGCTAAAGCTAATCATATGAAATTGTCAACTAGTTAACACAATGAAAGGAACAATTATTTTAAACATCCTTTAGTTTACATTAAATACCAAAACACAACTAAACCAAAGACAAAATTATAAATTCAACAAATTAAAATGAAAAATAAAGTTAACTAAGTGAGGAAATTTGAACCCTAATACCATACTTCACAAGATCTCTCTCTCTCTCTCTCTATATGATGTGCCAATTATATTAGGTTGTATCATAGTTACGATACTTGTACTTAGCTTCAAAATAATTCTTATAATTTTATTTACCGTTGCTATGACATGGATGATTTATATCGTTGGTAAATAGGGCTTTTATTAGAATGTTTAAGGAATTTCACAGTTATGTCTTATTTCTAATCATTCTTGTTACATGGCCATATCGTATAATATTTACAATCTTTCTTGTTACACATGATCTGGTTTATTTGTTTGTTGTTATGTAGGCAAAGGAGATTTGATGGGGATCAAAGATTTTGTGGCACACGAAGATGACTATATGTATTCTTAGTATATTTACCTTCTTGGATGGATGATGGACTTATAAAACATTGGGTTGTTGAACTTTGTATCATATTTTCTAGTAGCTTGAACAAGATGGATCTTGTAAACTTTGTTGAAATCTTTATATTTATTGAATTATGAGTTGAGTTCAATTATTAATATTGTATGTTAAATTAGGATGTGTTGAATGTATATTATTTGTTATTTGAATTTGGTGTTTATGTATTTATGGATTGTATTGCAGAAATAAATTGAATTTGGAAAAAATATTTAATATAGGGACGAATTTGGCGACGAAAATGATTTGTCCCAATTCTATCGTAATTTGGGACAAAATTATTTCCGTCCCAGAATTCGTCCCAGAATCTGGGACGAATTTGTCGATTCGTCCCAGAATCTGGGATGAATCTGTGGATTCGTCCCAGATTCTGAGACGAATTCTGGGATGAATCCACAAAATTCGTCCCAGAATCTGGGACGAATTCTGGGACGAAAATTTATCAAATGCTTATGAAATTTATCAACAAATTTGGCAACGATAATTTAAATCGTTGTCAAGTTTTTGTTGCCAAATTCGTTGCTAGTTTTGCAACAAATTTATTATTCGTTGCAAACTTAGGAACAAAAATGACAACAAAAAAAATTGTCACCGAATTTGTCCCCAAATTTGTTGCAATATTAGGGACAAACTTGGCAACAAAAAATAATTTGTCACCGAATTCGTCCCCAAATTTGTTGCAAAAATAGAGACAAATTTGGTGGAAAAATTATGTGAATTCGTCCCCAAATTCGTTTCTAAGTTTGTAACAAAAACAATTTTCGTTGCTAATTTGTATACTTTTTTGCAACGAATTTGGGGACGAAAATTTTATTCATCGCCAAATTTGTCCCCAAATTCGTTCTCAAATTTGCAACAAATCATAATTCGTTCCAAAAGTTGGCATCAACCATTTTGGGACGAAAAAATTTTTGTCCCTGATTTTGTCCCAAAAATTTTTGCAACGAATTTTTTTTTAAAAATTCGTCCCAAATTTTGTCCCAGAATGTCTTATTTTTTGTAGTGTTATTTGTTGGCAACCGCTTAATGAATAGTTATAAAGAAAATATTAAAAATAAGAAAGATACTTTACACAACAAGTTCTATGTAAAAAACTTTCACCCTCATTCTTAACATAACATGGTGGTAGTTTTCTTAATCTATAAATGTAAATTCATTCCCAAGGAAACATGTACATCTAAATTGACCACATATTGACACTATTAACAGTGTATTATGTGCGTCTCTATCCCAAACATTTCTTATTCTCGTCCCTCTTCTCAGATATCTTCCGGAGATCGAAATATTTTACAACATATTTCTTGTCAAAACTATAAACAATACAAAAAAAATAAAAATTCAAATAAAAGTAAAATAACTTTACAAGTAAAAATTTTATTTTGGATGTTTTATTGTTGCTTTATTGTTCATTTAGACTACCTCTTGATGGCAAGAAATGCATCAACATTTTGTTTTTAACCCCTCCTCTTTTATAGGATTGTTGTTGAGTTGATTTTCGCCTATCAATCGAATCATTTTATCCATTACTTGATTGCTCCACTGTAAATTCGAACGTTGCACTGACTTGTTAGCTCAATGACTCCATCCATCTTAGTATAAGTTGATTGCCCACTATCAACTGATTAGATGACTGTTGCTTTAATCAGTCGAATCACACAGTTGAATTTCTAATTAACTTTTGGTTTGTTGCAGTAACAATTGATTGTACTTGATCCGGCGGTAAGAACAGGGGACCCCCGTTATGGGGAGTCAACGTCACGTGGAAGTCAAAAGGGCAGGTGACTGGCCGGAATGAGAGATGGGTCGGCCGGCCGGCCGACCAGTATCTAGTGGTTAAAGGCACCCTGACGAAAGTCAGGGTTCCAGCGCTCATCGGACAATATTACAGAGCCGAGTGGATGGTACGCTTGGCCGAATACATGAGGTAGCTTACTGCTAACAGTCCCCATAAAGCACATGATTGAGAATATCCCAAGTAACCATCATATATGGCCGGCCAGATGTCGGCGGAGGTTGGTCGGCCGGACGCCCGGCAGGGAGTAAAGGCAAGAGGACAAGGGACATTTTTTTTCTGACAGCGGACATGTTCTACGTTTAGGCCACACTCCAAATCTTACGTCAAGGGATTCCGCTGTCCCATCGAAAACATGCTTGGACTGTAGTGGTATGGGGTCAGGTAAGCTCACTGACAGGCCCTTACTGGGGTATATGGGCTGAGGACACGTGTACATCTCGGTATGTGTGCACTCGCTTCTCCATTGCCCTATATAAAGGCCCTCATCCTTCGCCGGAGGTACGCATTCTACGATTCTTAGAGCCACTTTTTGGTTGAACTTTGCCTGACTTGAGCGTCGGAGGGTCATCGCCGGGAACCCCTTCCCGGCCCGACTTCTGTGTAGGTTCACCGGAGGTCCGTGCGGACAGTCAGGAGATCTACGTCAGCTGTTTGGAGAGCGTCACGTGCCCAGCGTCCGTTGATTCAGCCTTCGGACAGGATCAGTACTGTTTATCAATTGATTAAAACAGTAGCAAATCCTAATTATTATATCAAACCCTATTTTCGGGATTTAGCGTCCATCAGTCGATTGATACACCCTATCAATTAATTGACATTCCTATTTCAACCTTACCAAAGTTAGATTCTCGCTGTGCCTAGTATTTTGTCGACCTTAACCTATTAAGATTTTCTTTTTTCGACATTTGGTCAATCTACCTAAATTTGCCGGGACTTCATGTCTCATGCTAATTTCATGTTAGACTTTCAATCGTTAAGTTTTCGGTCAACCGTGATTCATTTGGATTTTTCTTTTGTCAATTTTCTATTTGACTTTCGACCATCAAATATTCGGTCAACCGTGGTCCACTTGAATTTTTCTCTTACCAACTTTACCGTTAAATATCCGATCAATCTTGATCTATACGACTCTTCACTCTAGTCAAACATATTAATTAAATGTCAAAATTTAACTTGAGTCAATTTAAACTTGGTCAATCTTGACCAGAAGTCGATTGCACCAACAAATATATTTTCATGGCAAGTTGTAAGAGCTCCAAATCAACTTCATGGCCCATGGTACTCGTTGTTTAGGTTTGAATAACTCATCAGTTAGGCCAATGCACATTTCAGTTGCGCTTGCTTCAGCTTGTGATGAGATTTATAGCATCTACTATCGAGCCCACACTCTGTATAGCAAGTAGCATCTATTCCTGGCCTCTGCCAATTGTTGAAGAGAGGTAAATCACCTTTCTTCGGCTATCAATTCCATATTGATTGTGAATAAAGGTAAATTTCATTGATCCATTTGACCTGACCGAATGTAGTTACTCTTGTGCGACGAGAAATGATAGGTTTTAGTAAATTATTTAAGAGAAATAAACAGGTGCAATGGTGAATGACTCTATACTTATCATTGATAGCCACTATTATATAAGCGTATATAAAGAAAAAAACAAGGCATTATGCACAACTATTAATAAGACAATGATGTCATTGAGAATTTGTACTATGTGTTCTAATTAAGGTCGTGACAAAAGGGCTGATTTCGAAATTGCCCTCACTATGATAATGGTTCTTTTGATGGAGATTTTAGTACTATATGAAGATTCAAATTTTTAAAAACACTTCATTAGTTGCATGTTATAAATGTTTACCAAGTTAATTGACTAAATAACACCGAATTTGGAGGATCAGTTCGGTTCCATAAAAATTTTTCATCGACCACTAAGATAAATTAGAGAGTGCTTGTGATAGACGACTCAGAAGTACAACATTCGGTGGTTGCTCATTCCATTTGGAGGAAAAATCTTTATAAATATATCGTAGTGGATATCTGAGTGACAACTTGATACTCTTTTGCCGCATTGTAATCCTGAGAGTAAGTTAATTTACTAAAGGGCACATTTTAAGTTTACAATAAAATTCATAAGACACCCTAAGTGTTATTTCTTGTACCAAACCATGCACTTTCCCTTTTGTAAGCTTTTGTAATCTTCCAAATACTTAGTTCAACCACCCATACATGTATAGGAGTCATTAAAGTGAATTTAACTTACTTAAATCACCTTCATACATCGAAACAATAAACGATTAACAACATAATTGGAATTAATAAAATCTTTGGAATGAGTTAACACTTTTACTTTTGCATATCAGATATATACAAAGACTTTTAAAGTGTCTTTACTCGAACCATCTTGATGGACCTACTAAACATGTTAGAATTCAAAAGCATGATCAACTCAGATCATTAAAATATTTTAACACAAACCATGACGATTGAAAATTAATTATTTAAAGTTTAAAAATTTCAACTATATATGGCTTTCATGAATCTAATAATATCTTTATTTATCTAAAATGATAAAGTTATAACTCTTTAAAAAAAGATTAAAAATAAAGTTTATAATCAATTAAGTATACATGATACATCAATTGGGTTCCATATTCGGATTTAAATATTTTCCACTCTTCGATGACAACAAGCTAAGCATCATTATAATAACAATTTGATAACTTATAATTTATGGTATAAGAAATCGTGCAACTTAGTGCTCAAAATAGATTGGAGTTTCATTTTTCTAATAATAATAATAATAAATAAATAAATAAATAAATAAATAAAAATTGCTCGAGCTAATTATTATTTTTTCCACCAATGAAAACTCCAAAGTGATGGGGTGCAACTATCCACCAATATCTTGTCTTTCCAATATAATTTAATGGGTGAACCACACACTACCCCACTTTCTTCATCAACTATTATTATTATTATTATTATTATTATTATTATTATTATTATTTAAGATAGTAAATTATCCCATTTAATTAATTTTTTTAATCGAACCCAAAGGATAAATATGATGATGATGTCACAGGCTTTTGTGGATTTTAGTTTGCAATTTTGAAGGGCCTAATGGCTGTAAATGAATAGAATTGTTATCAGTTGCATTAACGTTTGACTCCATAGGGGTTCTTTATGTTTGTATGATAAAAAATATATTAAAAAAAATCAATACATTTTGGTTAGTAATAATGGAGATAATATTTGATTCCTCCCTTTTGTTCTGATAAAGACCTATAGGTGAGACAGTGATAGATGAATTGCCCCTTACTTATTTTGTAGGTAGAGTCCATTAAACTTCATCTATTACAATAGACCTAATCCATTAATACCTCCCTCTCTACTTTCATATTTTAGAGCATCCTCAATGGGATGATGATCATTTAACACTTCATTTTCATTGTGAGTGGGTATTATAATGTCTATTCATAAGATAGAGGAGAGAGAGTGTTCAAAACTCTCTCTCATTTTTTTTTAAATTATAAATTTTTTAATATTATTTTAAAAAATAGTAAAAGAGATGAGTGAGTGGACGGTGGAATCCATAAATAATGAGTGTTAATGTTAAAAGAGATGTGAGTGAAAGAAATATGTTATTATAATAAGTATGTGACAATGGACTCCATATTTTTTTGATAAGATGATGGATGTTATAATGAATTAGCGTTATGAATGCTCTTAAACGCTGCTCACTATTCTCAACTTTACGTGTCAAGTAGTCAATCACTCAACTTTCATATATTTAGATGTTATTTTTCACCCCTGTTATAAGTCCTTATAGATTCACATAGTTGTAGATACATGAATATTTTTTTTAATAGATTTTGGAATGTTCTTAATCGGAGTAAAATAGCTTTTGGTATCTGACCTTTCATGTAAAAGGTAGTTGCATAAAATAAAATGTAATATTGACTATTTGAAATAAATACGATATCACTTTTCTCTAATACATCGCAAGTAGCCCCCACAGATTACGAGGGTCGCCAGCTACACACGAACATAAAATCTCGGTCTGTTGTGCTAAAATTTCACTCGACCGCTAGTCACCCTTCCCACCCAACTTAACCATGATTTATTTTCTTTGAACATCTATGAGGCCGGATTAAGGGGCCGCTAAGATGATGATTCCACTTTTGCATCTAATACCTCGGAAGTGATCTTTTTATTTTTGTTAAAAAAGGAGTTTTTTTAAACAATAAATAAGGACGGCCTTTTCATTTTCCCCCGATCGAATGATATAGTACGGCACGCACAGCACAGCTGGCCAACCATCGCATGGCAGCGCAGCAGAGGAATCCCGGAATGAGCTCCCCAAAGCTGCATCTTTCAACCCTCTCCTTCTTTTTCAACTCCAAGCAAACATCATCTTCCCTGTGAATGCACCGCATGCAAGCAACGGCGACGGCCAGGTGAAGCCGCCGCCAGCACCACCGTCCGCCCCTCTATATAATATACCAAATTGCTAGGGAGCCCTAATGGGACTGCGATCCTCCTCCAGGTCCCTCGGCAACACCAAGATGGCCGGCGCCGGTGGTGGCAGGGCGAGGCCGTGCGGGCTGCTTCTGCTATTCCTCGCGCTCGGCGCCGCGTTGAGCACCGTCGTCCTGCACAAGCTCAGAGAGAGGCGCGTGCTCGGCCTCCTCGTCCGGGACCACGAGCGCGAGCTGCTCGCCTTCCAGTTCCTCTTGCAGGTAACTGACTGACGCCCACCAGTTCGTTCGAAAAAAATGTTCCAGTAGAAAGTGACTGAGTCAATAACTTATGCTCTTCTTTCTCTACGATAAGCACCGCAACTTCCTCCGAATAATTCACATGCTTCTCAATCATAACGCAAATTTTCATTTTTGACTGAGATCGCACTTTTAGATTATTCTACCCAGTAGGAATTTTTTTTCTTCTAGATATGTTCAATGTCACACATTAATAAGAGGAAGAGGATGAAAGGAAAGGATATAAAAAAGCAATAAATTAGGATAAAATTTGTTTAAATATGGATGAGAATATAATAGGGGATTGAATCCAATGATATAAAAAAAATTCATATACTTGACTTCATTTAGTTAGATATATTGACTTAGTCGTTGTTGTTGTTGTTCTGATATTGATTGTGACAATAACTTGTGATATGCTGATGCTCAAATATTTCCTGTGTACTTGTTAAATTGATTGCTCTTAACCACACATAACATAGAATCACCAAAATAGAAGTGCGACAACTGTTGGCAGCAAAGTAAATTAAAGCTTTTGTCCTTCCTTTTAGATGCAGCTGTTCGGATAACATTCTTACAACTTTTCACCAATATCACTTGTTGGGATTGAAATGCTCTAATGACTCTTATTTGGATTAAAGAGAAAATTTCTTCTTTAGATTCCAAGTGTACATAAATTTTCAAATATCGTAAACACAAATATTTACATTAGCAACAAAACAAATCAATTTTTTTGCTAGATGAGATCTATCAAAATTGATCCAACTAGTTCGAATTTGATTAGTCAGCTTGTTCGTAATTCAACAGCCCAAACTGGTGGTGTGTTGGTATGAAGACATGGGTTACAACTTGTTAGTCATCACACTCCTTCATGGTATTATAGTAGACGGACATATATGAATATGGTTGTCACTGACTTAATGTTGTATCATTAGTTGTCAAGTCAATATTTGGGTGTCAACACACCCTTTTAGGTAGGCTTATCCTTTTGGATAAAAAGTCATTAAGGTTGAGGCAAGGGTTGGATACTTTTGACTCGAAAAAAAGTATTCTAAATTTAGACTACTAGTTCAGTTTTGAAACTTTAAAACTCTTTAAAGAGGAGTAGACGAGGAGAATATCACAACTTGAGTTGGAATGATTTAAACAAAATAGTGAGAGGATCTATTTATAGGGGTGAAGGGAAGCTCCAAAATGTGAAAAAGGCAATTTTAGAGTTCTTTTATGCAAAATTCATAAGGAAGCACAATATCAACCATTATAGGATTTGATATTGATGTAGACTCTGCTCGTTGTTATACCTCTTCGAGGGTTCTGCTTCCTATTTGCTAGGGAAGTTAGTCTTCTGTTTTAGGACATGCACAACATGCTAGATAGGGAAGTTGTTATACCTCTTCGAGCATGCACAACATGAGCATTAAGGCAATGCGTAAGTGCTCCAATCTTGACTCTAAGATAGGCGTGTGATTTCTCTAAGATGTGGACGCACATGCATGCATTGGGGAGATTTTTGTAGAGTTAGACACGAACCCATGGGCACCAAAGCATTGTAGCATGGTTCTTGTTGTTTTAGGACATGCGAAACATGCTAGATAGGGAAGTTGTTATACCTCTTCGAGCATGCACAACATGAGCATTAAGGCAATGCGTAAGTGCTCCAATCTTGACTCTAAGATAGGCATGTGATTTCTCTGAGATATGGACGCACATGCATGCATTGGGGAGACTTTTGTAGAGTTAGATGCGAGCGCATGGGCACCAAAACATAGTAGTGTGGTTCTTGTTGTGTCTGATCACATGGTTTGCATGTGTGTGAGACGAGGAAACGACAGTATTGTTTGTTGTTTGTCCAAGAGCAACATATCACAATACTACGAATTTTAATTATGTTAGTTAGTATTTTTTTATTTTAGATTAAATTTAATTCCTAATTTTTATCTAACTAGTCATCATCAAACTTGGTTATTGTTGTTGTATGTTCTTTTCTCTTCATACTTTTTCTGTTGTTGCTTCTAATTGTGAAATTTGATGGAGTCCTTATGGGATGTTTAGTTGGTTAGAGGGTGATAGATTTGTTAAAGGGATCAATTCCCCATGGGTGCATGTCCTCAGGAAAACAATCTCCTCCCACCTCTTAGCCAACTTGGCGGCCGGTTATAAACTGACCCTGTGATTTATCTCCTTTCACATAACCTGAGGATGAGGAATGAGGTACACATGGTGTGAGCATAATTACCTTTTACTACAGTGTAATCTGATGCAAGCTGTCATGCCTCGAGGGTAAGGTTGTCTGACGAAAATTGGATAGCACCTCCCCTGTAGCAGTGACAAATGAAACATATATACAATGTCATAAGACTACTCACAAGCTATCAATAGGCCACACGGTTGGATGTAAACACAATCACGTAATTTATAATCAGCCCACACGGCTAGAAGTAAACACAACTACGTAGTTGATAAATAACTCACACGGTTGAAACAAAACACAGCGGAAGATATAAGCAAAACATAAAAAATAACACAACAAAATAAATTAATTGCATGCCGACATGACTAACACCATAATAAAATCCAAATCGAATAAAAGTGGTCATAAGGCTCAGAACTATATACAAAGCATATAACACAATACCAAAACCAAATACAAAGTACCAATAGCGCAATACGAAATAGCATGGAAAATTGATCTCAGATGTGACGTGGGACTAGCAGCCAAGATCCTCCAAGCAACTCCTCCATCATCTACCTATTATCTGGCGAAAGAAAAACTAGTACAAGAGGTGGTGAGTGGGAATCACTCAGCGGGTAATAAAAATATAGTAGTGCATTGACAAAAGTGTAAGGAGATCAAAGATATACAGTCTCAGTAGGGAAATAAGAACACACACACACATATATATATATATATATATATATATATATATATATATATACATAACAAATATACATGTACCAATCTAACACATATGGTATAACGATCAGTAAATCACTAGGAATCAACAATAGACTTGCTCATAACACCTGGGCAATATATGTGATAGTATAACCATGTATAATAAAATAGTAACAGATCATCAAACGTAAGAGCATTACACTATCACAAGAATATGTCATATGTGGGAGCAATGCTCCACTATAACCAATCCATCGTATGTAGGAGCAACGCTCTACCACAAGCAATACAATATATGTGGGAGCAATGCTCCACCACAAGCAAATTCAAATGACCAAGACATCTAGCTATCTAGCTAGGGACTGCGCGAGAACACTCTACCATAGATAATCCATGGACAGTCTGAAATGTCAGGGTCCCTGTCTGCACGAGAACACTCTATCACAGATAACCCGTGCCAATTCTCTCAACATCATAGTCAGTCACTCACTCGTAGGACACTTAATTGACATGATATATAGTCAATGACATAATGTATACACTCAACATAAGTAGAATCATCATGATACTACCAATAATACACCTAACACACGTGCACACTCAACAGGCATGTGAGCATACACAACATAGGAATGATTGACATGATCGTCCAATAGTACACACCAGACATGTGTACACACATCACACGGGTATAATCAACATGATACCTCCAATAGTATACACCCGACACACACACAACATAGGTATAATCCACATTATACCTCCAATAGTACACACTGGACATGTGTGCACATACCAATGTAGGTATAATCGACAATACACCTCCAATAATACTACCTGACATATATGCACATACACCATGAGTATAATTAACATAATACTTCTAATAAAACATAATAGACACCAGTGCACACATAAAATAGATAAAATCAACAAGATACCTCCAATAATACACTAGACACATGTACACACTCCACAACACAGGTTTAATCAACAAGATACCTCCAATAATACTCACCATACATGTATGTACATACAACACAAGTATAATCAACATAATCCTCCAATAAAACATATTAGATATGTGTGCACACTAAGCATACATATATCCAGAAACATGATCCATTAATCATATATATACCTATACATATGAAAAGATCCAAAATGTGTCTGCCAATAACATCTACAATACGTTGCAACACCTATACACGTGTGCACACTAATATATTCATAATCAACATGATAACACCAACAGTATACACCATACACGTGTGTACACCAGAGTAGGAATAATCATAGATGAGACTGTATAGATAATAAGCAGATCATCTCAAAGATCAAGCATATAAGTATCAAGCGCAGATAAAATATGAGTGGAGTCAAGGAAAAGCAACCTAATTCATCAGATAATCCATGCACTATGTTCAAAGAACTATAGAGGCCAAGGAAGAATTACCCGCTTTTTTCGTAGATTATTCTAAACAATGCCCACGTCAAGACGCTCGTCTCGTAACAAAGTCCTGTATCACAGAATATATATCTACACTTTGATCTAATGTACATCAGATAACACAAATAAACCCCAAACCTAATTAGAAACACTAATGTCTCACAATTACCTTCACCTTAATTCTGATGACTCCAATTCATCTAATAATCTCATCATTAACCCTAATATAATTCATTCCCCTAATTAGATTAGTGTTAATCAGAATCCATCCTGATACTCACCAAATCTAATAATGATCACTGGTGGCTAAGCTGGAGGTGATACACGGCCGGAGAAAATGGCCAGAGCTCTAGATCATCAGCGAACAGTACCACAGGAGTGCACTGTAGAGTGATGGTCGAAGCTACAATGATCGGCAAGCATCAAATCTCAACATTTTAATATAGAGAATGGAATTAGGTCTTCACTATTCGAATACGTAGCATGTCTTACCTCAATCTAGTGCCAGCGGATTCCTCTCCATGGCCAAATCTTCCGGTCACCTAATGATTAGCCGATGATAGAGAGGAAGAGGGCAAGGCAGCGCTTATCCAGGCTAGGGTACGGAAGAGGTGGTGCCAACGCCGATGCTGCTTAACCCAAGGAAGTCGAAAAAGGGCTAGTCTCTCTTCTCGTCAAAGCCGCATCTGATGCTGTAGGCCGTGTAGGCTATGCCGGAGGTTCAACCATTTGTTGTTGTTGGCGTCGACGCTCGACATCGACGCGCAAGGGGAAGGGGATCGGGAGAGGAGAAGGGAGATCAGCGAAAAAGGAATCGAAAATGGAAAGGGAAAGATAAGATATAAAACCTAGGTTTAAATAGGAAATTTAGGTTTATTAATCCAATCAACTCTCAGCTTAATTGGGTTATGTAAACGGACTTTCTCCTATCCCAATAGATTCATCCCCCTTAAACAAGTCATACGAGATGGCGGATTAAGAGTTAGGGCACGGCGTCGATGCTGCTTAGCCCAAGGAAGTCGAAAAAGGGCTAGTCTCTCTTCTCGTCAAAGCCGCATCTGATGCTGTAGGCCGTGTAGGCTATGTCGGAGGTTCAACCATTTGTTGTTGTTGGTGTTGACGCTCGACATCGACGCGCAAGGGGAAGGGGATCGGGAGAGGAGAGGGGAGATTAGCGAAGAAGGAATCGAAAATGGAAAGGGAAAGATAAGATCTAAAAACTAGGTTTAAATAGGAAACTTAGGTTTATTAATCCAATCAACTCTCAGCTTAATTGGGTTATGTAAACAGACTTTCTCCTATCCCAATAGATTCATCCCCCTTAAACAAGTCATACGAGCTCCAATTAAATCTCGAAAAATTTCTAAATTTTTTTAAAAAATCCCATAATGTTATTTCTCCAATAACACTTATTAATTAATTATTATTTGGGTGTCGTATTTTACATTCTCCCACACTAAAAAAAATTTGATCCCTAAATTTACTACTCACACTCAGGGATCCTCATATACAGGTAATGACTAAGCAACATACCCATATACTACTCCATCCTAGTTTCATTAACAAATCTCCAACCATAAAAGATTAAAGTTCCCTTATGCAACCATGTAATGATCTACCTTTAAGTAGATTATAATACTTTATAGGTCATGAGCTCTCTATGCTTCAGCTACTCCCACATTACTGCCTAGCCAACTGTGGGTAAATCAACTACCTTCGAAATCAATAACAAACAGTATCAATAGATCTCTTAACGTTTGTATAGTGCGCTTAGACTGTCTATCTATCTAAGGGTGGAAAACTGTACTAAAATAGAGCTCGATACTCATGATAAACTCTGCCAAAACTATGATATGAATTACGGATCTTTATCCGGTATAATACTCAGAGGTATACCATATGAAGTCTAGAGATGTTATTCGATCCAAAGAATCTATCCTGCGAATTAGTATAAAGTGAGCAGATTTGATTAACCGATCATCGATTATTCAAATCGCATCATGTCCTCTCTGTGTCCTAGCTAATCCCATAACAAAGTCCAAATAGTCACCTAACATCTTGACTGAGAGTCTACCCATTAAAAGGGTATCTCCACAACTCTCCCATAAATGTCCTCCGACAACTGTCAACAAAAGGTCGAGCACTCTGATTTGATATATAAACTTCAAGACCTTTAGTAAATAATTATGTGGTCAAGGTCTTGAGCTACTTGACGGAGACAAAGTTAGTTAGGTTGACTAACCATTGTCTTGTAACCGATCATACTACGATTGCTCAACTAAAGGTTCAGCAACCTCTAGCGACGAGTCATGAACACAAGGGTAGAGGAGCACTGTCACTAATGGCTGGTCGAAACAAACTGTCATTAGACCGTTTGCCCCTCAAAGATCATCATATGATATTTTCACTCGGTGAGGGTGGAACTTCATAGGTGTTAATTAATTAACACCACCTCTATACATGATTACGGGTCGTATATCTCTAGGTACCTCTAGGTACTATCGAGGATATCTAACCATATCCGATCGGTACATGAGTCAGGATCTCCCACGGAACAACGTTAGGTGAGTAGACCAATCCTCGCCTTGTTTCAAGAACTCCTGATGCGAGCTATACAAGAAGAGGTAGAGAAATACTATCTCTCTAAAGCATCTCAGAATCATCAACAAGAGATGCTCTGTTCCCAAAAGTCATCTTCTGCATTTCCTTCACGTGGTGCCTGTTAGGGTTGATTTGTATCTAGGGGGGGGGGGGTGAATAGCTCGTCGCGCTTTGTTGTCTTACTTTGATGATGATGATATGCAGCAGAAATACACATAAAGGACACTCACAACGCTAACACTAGGATTTACTTGGTATTCACCTCAAAAAGAGGTGACTAATCCAAGGATCCGACCGTCACTCACTCATTCACTAATAAAACACTTCTTCTCGGTAACTACCGAAGGTAGAGAGGCCTTGTACAACCTCTCAATACAAGAAGAAAGAAAAACAAGTTTATACAATACAAATCTTACAAGATTTACAAAACCCTAGCTTGCTTCTCCTTGTGTGGAACGCCTCTTGACCTTGGAAGTGCAACAACACTTTACTTCAAGAAGCTTCAAGATCTGGCGTGAACCTGTGAGAAATCGTCGCAAGAAGTGAAGAGGAAGAGATGCGGAGGAAGACGCTCGCTAACGACTTTATCCTGCGCAACAGTCGTTTCCCAATTGATTGGCTGATCGATTGGGGAGGCTGAATCGATCGGCTGATCGATTCAGCCTTCTTTTGTGCTCTCGCATTTGCGCCAGAAAACTTGCCTCAATCGATTGACCAATCGATTGGAGAGCCCAATCGATTGACCAATCAATTGGACGATTGGCCGATCGATTGGGGAGCATTTTGTGCTTGTGATTTCACTTCCCAATCGATCGGTCAATCTATTAGGCTAGCCTTCTTTGCAGCACACCTTCAATCGATCGGCTGATCGATTGAACCACAGTTCAATTGATCGGTTGATCGATTGACTTTCCTTCGACTTGCTTAACTCAGGTTTAGGGTCCCTAATTCCAACATCCAGTCAGTTGTGACTTGTTGGAACTCCTTATGCCTAGCATCCGGTTAACCTTAACTTGCTGGGACTTCTTAACCAAGTGTCCGGTCAATCCTTTGACCCACTTGGATTTTTCAACACCAAGTGTTTGGTCAACCTTAACCCAACTGGATCTCCACGTGCCTGACTTCACTCACTAGATCTTTCCATCTGGTCAACCTTGACCCAACTGGATCTCCACGTGCCTGGCTTTACTCACTAGGTCTTTTCATCTGCTTAGCTTTACTCACTAGGACTTTCCATCTGTCTGTCTTCACTCACCAGGACTCACCTAGCTTCACTCACTAGGATTTTCACCTAGCTTCACTCACCAGGATTTTTCCACTGCCCGACTTCACTCACCGGTACTTTCACCTGCCTAGCTTCACTCACTAGGTCTTTCACCTAACTTCACTCACCAGGATTTTCCAACTGCCTAACTTCACTCACTAGGTCTTTCACCTGGCTTTACTTACCAGGATTTTCCCATTGCCCGACTTCACTCACCGGGACTTTCACCTGCCTAGCTTCACTCATTAGGTCTTTCACCTGATTTCACTCACTAGGATTTTCCAACTGCCTAGCTTCACTCACTAGGTCTTTCACCTGGTTTCACTCACCAGGATTTCCAACTGCTTATCTCCAGTTAGGACATTCCCAGTCTAGTATTCGGTCAACCCTTTGACCTACTTGACACTCTTCACATCTAACTGGTCAGTCCTTGACCAGAGGGGAATTATATAAACAATCTCCCCAATCGGATGATTGCATCTGCAAGCTCCATGTATTGCCAAACACCGAAACTCAAACATCAACTGACGTGAGCCAAGAAGATGCATTGAAGGGAATTGGGGGACCCATGACGAGGTCCAAGACTAAGAGAATGAAGCAAACTTTGAAAGGTTTAATAATGGGGCTCAAGGAAAAGGAGGATCAATGCACAATGGAGGCAACAACTAAATGGATCACATTCCTTCAAATTGAAAGTGAAATTGGACCAACATGAGGACCATATTCGTATGCATTTTTGGGGGGTTTTTTTCTAAAGTGACTTTTGATGTCCTTTGTGGGTTTTTAATGTATTTTTGAGAGTTCCTAAGCTAGTATAATAAATACCATGCATGCATGGTTGCATTAATTTAGTATTAGGGATTAGTGGTTGCATTAGTGGATAATAAATATCATGCATGCAAACATGATATCTATTGCATAATTAGTGCATAGTGGATCTTAAGGGATGTTAAATAGGAGAACTCTTGTATGGAAAATCAAGTAACTTTGAATGAAAATTTTAGTTTCTCTTTGGTGAGAGCTTCCTTCTAGTTCTTAGGCAAAGAACTAATTCCGATCTTATCAAGGCAACTTGTGGCGATCAAACCCCATGACTTATCACTCACCTTCTCATCTTGCTTGAGTGTGGCGTCAATACCCTTCCCCAAGCTGAATTTCAAGGCGATCCATTTACAAGGTTCTTTATCATTTGGTATCAGAGCCTTGGCTCCTTGATTTTCAGGTTTGTGTCTTGTTTTTCATCTTTGTTCTTGTCCATCTTTGTTGATCTCTCCATCCCTATCTGTCGTAAATTTCTGTTCACTATTTGGGTCCTCAACTCAAAAAAAAAAAACAAAGGAAAATTTGGGGAAAAAAAAGAAAAAAGGAATCATTAGAGTTATTGGTTTCTTATTGAAAAAAAAGAAAAGAAAAAAAAGGAGGAGATGAAGACTTTGATGAGGTATGAAGAGCATCCTATCAACACTTGGGACGAAATGAAGACTTTGATGAGAAGAAGATTTGTGCCTTCCCACTACCACAGGGAATTGCACAACAAATTGCAAAGACTCACCCAAGGGAGTAGGAGTGTGGATGATTACTATAAGGAGATGGAGGTGACTTTGATTAGAGCTAATATTGTGGAGGATAGGGAAGCTACCATGGCTCGGTTTCTCTATGGCCTAAACCGAGATATTGGAGACATTGTGGAGTTACAACATTATGTGGAGCTTGACGATTTAGTGCATTAAGCAATGAAAATAGAGCAACAATTAAAGAGAAAGGGCGTTATGAAGAAATCCTCTTCTCCAAATTACTCTTCAAGTTGGAAGGACACAAGCCAAAGAAGGAGGGTTCTTCTTCAAATTCTAAGGAGGCAGCAAGCACTAAGAAGCCTATTCCGACTACCTCTTCTTCCACTTCTAAGAGTAGGGATATCAAGTGTTTTAGGTGTTTGAGAAAATGTCATATTGCATCCGAATGCCCGAATAAGAAGACTATGGTGGTGAGGGATAATGGGAGTATCTCTAGTGAAGAAATTTCTTCTCATTCCTCTTCCTCAAGCGATGAGGAAAATGATGGAGCAGCCTATGTGCAAGATGGAGATCTCTTGGTGGTTAGGAGATTATTGGGAAGCCAAGCCAAGGAGCATGAGGAGGACCAAAGAGAAAATATTTTTCATATCCGCTTCCTTATTCAAGGTAAGACATGCTCTATGATCATTGATGGTGGAAGTTGTACCAATGTGGCAAGCACTAGGTTGGTCACCCAACTCAATCTCAAGACCACCCCATGCAAGACCATATAAACTCCAATGGCTAAGTAATAGTGGTAGTGTTGATTAATTTCTTCATTGGCAAATATGAAGATCAAGTTCTATGTGATATTGTGCTTATGGAGGCAAGCCACATTCTTCTTGGAAGACCTTGGCAGTTTAATAGGCGTGCTCACCATGATGGATTCTCCAACAAGTTCTCTTTTGTCCACAATTCTCGCAAAGTCATACTTGTACCGTTATCACCTAGGGAGGTTTGTAAGGATCAAATAAAAATGAGAGAGAAAAGAGAAAAAGAAGAGCAAGAGCTTAAGAAAAAGAAAGAGTGTGTGAAAAAGAAAATACTTGATTTTGAGGACAAAATTCAAAAGAAAAGAGAGAATGAGGAAAAGAAAGAGAGAAAAATAGAAAATTTGTTTACAAGAGGAAGTGAGGCGAAGAAAGCTTATTTAACAAGGCAGCCTATATTTCTTCTTTTGTGCACGGGAACTTGTTTGGAATCTAATACTAACTTCTTGCCTAGTGATGTTGTTGTTATTTTGCAGGATTTTGAGGATGTGTTTCCCAAGGGAGTACCTCACGGTTTGCCTCCAATGAGGGGGATTGAACACCAAATAGATCTTATTCCTGGGGCTTCTCTGCCCAATAGGCCAGCTTATAGGAGCAATCCTCAAGAAACAAAGGAGATACAAAATCAAGTGGAGGAGTTATTGCAAAAAGGATGGGTTAGAGAAAGTTTAAGTCCCTGTGCTGTACTCGTAATTTTGGTGCCCAAAAAGGATGGATCATGGAGGATGTGCACTGACTGTAGAGCCATCAACAACATCACAATTCGGTATAGACATCCTATCCCTAGACTTGATGATTTGCTTGATGAATTGCATGGTGCTTGCTTCTTTTCTAAAATTGATTTGAAAAGTGGGTACCATCAAATTAGGATAAGGGAAGGGGATGAATGGAAAACAGCTTTCAAAACCAAATATGGATTGTATGAATGGTTGGTAATGTCTTTTGGGTTAACTAATGCACCAAGCACTTTTATGGAGCTTATGAACCATGTCTTACGAGAATTTCTTGAAAAATTTGTGGTAGTATACTTTGATGATATTTTGGTATATTCCAAGAGTTTTGTTGAGCATATTGCACATCTCCAATCTGTCTTGCATATCCTTAGAAAGGAAAAACTATATGCTAACTTGAAAAAGTGTTCTTTTTGCACTAATCATGTGGTTTTTCTTGTTTTTGTCATAAGTTCTAAAGGAGTGCAGGTTGATGAAAGGAAAATTAAGGCCATTAGAGATTGGCCAACTCCTAAAACTGTGAGTGAGGTTAGGAGCTTCCATGGGTTGGCAAGTTTCTATAGGAGGTTTGTGAAGGATTTTAGCACAGTGGCAGCACCCCTAAATGAAATTGTTAAGAAAAACGTGAGTTTTAGATGGGGAGAGAATCAAGAAAATGCATTTCAAACACTTAAGGATAAACTCACACATGCACCCATTCTTGCTTTACTTGATTTTTCCAAATCATTTGAAATTGAATGTGATGCATCTTATGTGGGTATTGAGGCTGTTTTACTTCAAGATGGTCATCCCATTGCATATTTTAGTGAGAAATTAAGTGGCGCCACTCTCAACTATTCCACTTATGATATAGAATTGTATGCACTTATTAGAGCATTGCAAACATGGCAACATTATCTTTTGCCTAAAGAATTTGTTATTCATAGTGATCATGAATCTTTGAAGTATTTGAAAAGGTAAGGGAAGCTCAACAAAAGGCATGCCAAATGGGTCGAATTTCTTGAACAATTTCTTTATGTGATTAAGCATAAGCAAGGAAAGGTAAATGTTGTAGCAGATGCACTTTCAAGAAGGTATAACTTGTTAGCTACACTTGAAACTAAATTGCTTGGCTTTGAACATATTATGGAATTGTATGTACATGATAATGAGTTTTCCCAATTATATGCTGCGTGTGAAAAGAAATCATAAAATGAGTTTGTTAGGCATGACAACTACTTGTTTAAGAATAACAGACTTTGTGTGCCTAGAGGATCTATGCGTAAATTGCTAGTTAGGGAAGCACATGAGGGGGGTTTAATGGGACACTTTGAGATTTAAAAGACCTTAGAAATGCTTCTTGAATATTTTCATTGGCCACACATGAAACACGATGTGCAGAAATTTTGTGCACTGTGCATTGTGTGTAGAAAAGCAAAATCTAAGACATTACCTCATGGACTTTACACGCTTTTGCCTATTCCTAATTTTCCTTGGATTGATTTGTCTATGAATTTTGTTTTAGGGCTACTACGTACTCAAAAAGGTAAAGACTCCATTTTTGTGGTAGTTGATAGATTCTCCAAGAGGGCACACTTCATACCTTGCCACAAAGTGGATGATGCAACTTATGTGGCAGATTTGTTTTTCAAAGAGGTGGTAAGACTTCATGGCATGCCTAGGAGCATTATTTCAGATCGTGACACCAAATTTTTAAGCCATTTTTGGAAGACCTTATGGAACAAGCTGGGAACAAAGCTTCTTTTCTCCACCACATGCCACCCACAAACTGACGGCCAGACTGAGGTGGTAAATAGGACACTTTCCACTCTTCTTAGAGCAATTATTAAGAAGAACATTAAATCTTGGGAAGAATGTTTACCTCATGTTGAATTTGCTTATAATAGGGCGGTCCATTCTACTACTCAATTTTCTCCTTTTGAAATTGTTTATGGGTTCAATCTACTAACACCTCTTGATTTGCTTCCTTTACCTAACACTTCTTCTTTAGTTCACAAGGATGGCAAAACAAAGGCAGAATATGTGAAGAAGCTTCATGAGCAAGTTAAAGCTGAAATTGAGAAGAAAATGGAGCAATATGCAAATCGAGCTAATAAAGGGAGAAAAAGAGTTGTCCTTGAACCCGGTGATTGGGTGTGGGTTCATATGAGGAAGGAACGATTTCCTACCCAAAGGAAATCAAAGCTTCAACCAAGAGGAGATGGACCATTCTAAGTGTTGGAAAGAATTAATGACAATGCTTACAAAGTTGATTTGCCCGGTGAGTATCGTGTTAGTGCAACGTTTAATGTGGCTGATTTGAGTCCTTTTGATGTAGGTGATGATGACCTAAATTCGAGGATGAATTCACCTAAAGAAGGAGGGAATGATGTGAGCCAAGAAGAGGCATTGAAGGGAATTGGGGGACCCATGACGAGGTTCAAGACTAAGAAAATGAAGCAAACTTTGGAAGGCTTAATAATGGGGCTCAAGGAAAAGGAGGATCAATGCACAATGGAGGCAACAACTAAATGGATCACATTCCTTCAAATTGAAAGTAAAATTGGACCAACATGAGGACCATTTTCGTATGCATTTTTGGGGTTTTTTTTTTTTTTTTTCTAAAGTGACTTTTGATGTCCTTTGTGGGTTTTTAATGCATTTTTGAGAGTTCCTAAGTTAGTATAATAAATATCATGCATGCATGGTTGCATTAAGCTAGTATTAGGGATTAGTGGTTGCATTAGTGGATAATAAATACCATGCATGCAAGCATGATATTTATTGCATAATTAGTGCATAGTGGATCTTAAGGGATGTTAAATAGGAGAACTCTTGTATGGAAAATCAAGTAAGTTTGAAGGAAAATTTTAGTTTCTTTTTGGTGAGAGCTTCCTTCTAGTTCTTAGGCAAAGAACTAATTCCGATCTTATCAAGACAACTTGTGGCGATCAAATCCCATGACTTATCACTCATCTTCTCATCTTGCTTGAGTGTGGCGTCAATACCCTTCCCCAAGCTGAATTTTAAGGCGATCCATTTACAAGGTTCTTTATCATCAACACTCAAGCTTGAGCCAACTCAAGCTTAGTCAACCAGGTCAACTTTGATCTAGGGATATTGCACCAATAGTGCCTGGTCACGTAAAGGATAAGCAGCAATCTTTATCTTTTCCGCATGAGTACAAATCATATATCTGAATGTACTCTTCAATTTCTACATCTTATAACGGTTGTATCTCGTAAGTGTTAAGCAACTAGCGCTACACTTTTCCATATCAGTGGGGGCATCTATCCAAATGCACCTTATAAGTTATTCAATCAGGTATATAAAATCTGATCATGTCCGAGAGTCGAGGCAATGGATGCTGGGGACGTGGCACTCCTGATGACTGGTGGTGGACTCCTTGTCAATGAAGCCTGCAACCATAGCAACGTCAGTGCCGAGTCAGGGAGGAGTTCCCCGGCGATGGCCCTCCGACGCTCAAGTCAAACACCGACGATGTAGAAGAAATGAGGAAACAAAATGGCAAAGTAACTGTGGCTATAGTAGAGATTATGCATACCTCCGTCGAAGCTTGGGGGGTTTTTATATAGGGCTCCTTGGGAACGCATGCACGCTCTCGGATGTTTGCACGCCCCTCAAAGCATACCCTGAAGAGACGTGTCAGAAAAATGTCCGACACACCTTAATGACCCGAGCATAATTCTGACAAGACAATGGAAGCTTCCACCATACGATCTTCTGCCTGCCCATGCCGTCAACTATGCTGTCTGTCGATGGTGTGAGTCTCTATGAGGATATCGGCTGATCCTTCTTTTGTCTGTTAGTGGGCCGAGCGGGATGGACGCTCGGCCAGCCCTTGGCCGTTTGGTGGGCCTTTGTCCTCGGGCCGAGCGGAATGGCCGCTCGGCCAACATCCCACTGTCCTGGTTCCACGTTATGTAGGCCGGAGCTGTGTCCGAATGTAGCCTGCTCGGTCGTCAATGTTTCGCTGATGTGCGTCCGAGTGGTCTGGTCGCTCGGCGCCTACTTCGTCTGTTCTTAGCGTTGGAAGCTCGGTATGGAGCCGAGCTGTACTGGTATTCGCCCGGACCCTCTTCCACCCGAGCGGGAGAGGGGGTTGCCCGATCGGACTTTAACCTTCACCATGTCGTTGACCACCCTGCTGACCGGGGTCCCTCCTTATCACCGAATCACAATCCATGGTCAAAGTCCCCATGGAATAAGATACATCGATCTTCTATAGACTGGTCAAGCTAACAATGGTATATATCTAATTCAGTCTTTTTTATGTTGGTACAAGTCATGTACTAAAACATACCTACAAGTAACCTAAAGGTCAGAATCTCTATGAAATAGAGTAAGTCGGTCTTCTATTGATCGATCCAACAAAAATAAATCAGTGTTCTACTAACTTAACCAATAAGAGTACGTCGGTCATCTACTGACCGAGACAACAAGGGTATACATGCTCTATCTTCCACCCAGCAGGTAATAGCCGGGGTTAGTATAACTAGTAGCATTCCCCAAGACTGCAAACTTTGATCTCCAATAATTTGTTGATGGAATAGACCCCTGTTTCCCAACTTGATATCAGTTGGTGCTATAAAAAATTCTACATTCTCTACATCAGGTTTGAGTCCCAAAGTGTCAACTAATCACATCCGTGGTCATCCTCGACCATGATTACAAATAAGGCTGACTCACTAAGTGTCATCATACTAACACTAAGTCAATGAATACCTAACAGACAGGTATAGAAATAACTATACATTCCAACATAACTAAACAAGATAATGAACCTAAACAAGAATGATAACAGTTAGAATATACCTTATTTTCCTATATCTTGGAGATGTCATACCGCTGCTTGGTCCCAAAACTCGAAAAGTTATATCGAGAAAATAAATCACAAAATCCGAAACACAAAAAAATATGCCTCATAAACCTGTGGCTCTGATACCAATAAATTATCACACCCCGAGGGTAAGGTTGTCTGATGAAAATCTGACAACACCTCCCCTATAGCAGTGACAAATGGAACATGTATATAATGCCCCAAGGCTACTCACAAGCTATCAACAACCCACACAGATGGAAGTAAACACAATTACGCAGTTTGTAATCAGCCCACACGGTTGGAAGTAAACACAACCACGCAGTTGATAAACAACCCATATGGCTGAAACAAAACACAACAGAAGACATAAGCAAAACATAAAAAATAACACAACAAAATAGACTGACTACATGCCGACATGACTAATACTACAATAAAATCCAAACAGAATAAAAATGGCCACAAGCTCAAAACTATATACAAAATACATAACACAATACCAAAACCAAATACAAAGTACCAATAGCGCAATAGGAAATAACATGGACAACTGATCTCAGATGTGACGTGGGACTAGCAACCAGGATCCTCCAAGCAACTCCTCCATCATCTACTTGTTACCTGGCGAAAGAAAAATCAGTACAAGGGGTGGTGAGTGCAGATCACTCAGCGGGTAATAAGAACATGGTAGTGCATGAGCAAAAGTGTAAGGAGATCAAAGATATACAGTGTCAGTAAGGAAATAAGAACATGATTATATATATATATGACATAACAAATATACATACCCGTACCGGTCTAACACATATGGTATAACGATCAGTAAATCACTAGGGATCATCAATAGACCTGTTCATAACACCTGAGCAATATATGTGACAGTATAACCATGCATAATAAAACAGTAACAGACCACCACACGTAAGAGCGTCGCTCCATCACAAGAATACATCATATGTTGGAGCAATGCTCCTCCACAAGCAATCCATCGTATGACAATACAACATATGTGAGAGCAACACTTCACCATAAGCAAATACAAATGACCAGGACATCTAGCTATCTAGTTAGGGATTGCGCGAGAACATTCTATCACAGATAACCGGTGGACATTCAAAAATATTAGGGTCCCTATCTGCACGAGACTCTACCACAGATAACCCGTGGGTAGACAAGATGTAGCTATCTAGCTACCAGCTGCGCGAGAACATTCTACCACAGATAATCTGTGGGCAGCCTAGGGTATAACCCAGCAAGTATTTCACCACCACTGTCAACATCATAGTGGGTCACTCAGTAGTAGGAGACTTAGTTGACAAGTCAATGCCAACTCTTTCAACATCATAGTCGGTCGCCCATTCGTAGGAGACTTAATTGATAGGGTATACATATCACGATCACTGTCAACTCTCTCAACATCATAGTGGGTCACTCATCAGTAGGAGACTTAGTTGACAGATCACTATCAATTCTCTCAACATCATAGTTGGTCACCCACTCGTAGGAGACTTAATTGACAGGATATATAGTCAATGATATAATGTATACACTCAACATAGGTAGAATCATCATGATACTACCAATAATACCCCCAACACACGTGCACACATAACAGGCACGTGAGCACACACAACATAAGTATGATGGGCATGATCGTCCAATAGTACACACCAGACACGTGTACACACACCACATGGGTATAATCAACATGATATCTCTAATAGTACACACCCGACGCACACACAACATAGGTATAATCCACATGATACCTCCAACAGTACACACTGGACACATGTGCACATAACAACGTAGGTATAATCGACAATACACCTCCAATAATACTCGATATATATGCATATACACCATGAGTATAATCAATATAATACTTCCAATAAAACATAATAGACACAAGTGCACACACAAAATAGATATAATCAACAAGATATCTCTAATAATACATCAGACATTTATACACACTCCACACCACAGGTTTAATCAACAAGATACCTCCAGTAATACTCACCATACATGTACGTATATACAACCCAAGTATAATCAACATAATCCTCCAATAAAACATATCAGATATGTGTGCACACTAAACATATATATATCCAAAAACATGATCTATCAATCATATATATATCTATATGCTTGAAAAGATCCAAAATGTGTCTGCTAATAATATCTACAATACGTAGCAACACCTATATATGTGTGCACACTAATATATGCATAATCATCATAATAACACCACAATACACACCATATACGTGTGTACACTACAGAGTAGGAATAACTATTGATGAGACTGTACAGATAATAAGCAGATCATCTCAAAGATCAATCATATAAGTATCAAGCACAAATAAAATACGAGTGGAGTCAAGGTAAAGTAGCCTAATTATCAGATAATCCATGCACTAAGTTCAAAGAACTATAAAGGCTAAGGAAGAAATACTCGCCCTTTTCGTAGATCATTCTAAACAATGCCCACGTCAAGATGCTCGTCTCGTAAAAAGTCCTGTATCACAGAATAGATATCTACACTTAGATCTAATGTACATCGAATAACACAAACAAAACCCAAATCTGATTAGAAACACTAATGTCTCACAATTGCCTTCACCTTAATTCTGATTACTCCAATTCATCCAATAATCTCATCATTAATCCTAATCTTATTCATTCCCTAATTAGATTTGTGTTAACCAGAATTCATCCTGATACTCACCAAATCTAATAATGATCACTGGTGGTTGAGCTGGAGGTGATGCACAGTCGGAGAAAATGGCTAGAGCTCTAGATCATCGGCGAACAGTACCACAAGAGCACTGTAGAGTGATGGTCAGAGCTACAATGATCAGCAAGCATTAAATCTCAACATTTTAATACAGAGAATGGAATTAGGTCTTCACTGTTCGAATACGTAACATGTCTTACCTCAATCTAATGCCAGTGGATTCCTCTCCATGACCAAATCTTCTGGTCACCTAGTGATTGGCCAATGATAGAGAGGAAGAGGGCAAGGCAGTGCTTATCCAGGCTAGGGTACGAAAGAGGTGATGCCAGCGTTGCAAGTGGCGATGGTGATCGGCGTCAAAGAGATCGGGAGAAGAGGGCAGGCGTTGATGAGTTGGGCTCGGGCAACAAGGGAGAGAATCAGGAGATGGCACACGGGGTCAGTCGCATAGCTTCTTGCTTGTGGTCGAAGTGGGGCCGGTGGCGCACAGGAGTCCAACAATCATGCGAGGCGACAACGGATCAAGAGATAGGGCACAAGGTCGGTGCTGCTTAGCCCAAGGAAGTCAGAAAAGGGCTAGTCTCCATTCCCGTTGAAGCCGTATCTGGTGTTGGAGGTCGTGTAGGCTATGCCGAAGGTTCGACCATTCATTGTTACCGGCGTCGATGCTCGACAGTGGCGCGCAAGGGGAAGGGGATCGCGAGAGGAGAAGGGAGATCAACGAAGAAGGAATCGAAAATGGAAAGGAAAAGATAAGATATAAAACCTAGGTTTAAATAGGAAACTTAGGTTTATTAATCCAATCAGCTCCTAGCTATCTATCTTTATGTAAAGTAGATTATTGTGGCAGGGAATCTTATCTCTTATCTAGCTTTATGTAAAGTATGTAAAGTGTGATGGGAACCTTATCCCTTAGCCAGCAAGCCACAGAGAGCATCTTGTTCTCTTTAGGCTCTCGCTCCTATATAAAGGAGCCTTATAACTCATCGCAAGGCATCAAGCAACCCCTTGAGTCTTACCTTGAGAGGCTTGTAATCTATGCAATTCTAATAAGAAATTTGTGAGTTTTCTATATTTCTCCTTATTTTCTTATTTGAGTTGTTCTTGTTTTGTTGTGCTTAAACCAAAACCTACCGATCCACCCACTTGTAATTGAGTTATCTAAACAGACTTTCTCCTATCCCAATAGATTCATCCCCCCTCCTAAACGAGTCATACGGGCTCCAATTAAATACTAAAAATTTTCTAAATTTTTTTGAAAATCCCATAAAGTTATTTCTCCAATAACATTTATTATTTAATTATTATTTGAATATCGTATTTTACATAAGCTAATCACACTTTAGCATCATTAAGTTGTGGTACAATCAAGCAGCTTGATTGCAAGTTACTAGCTCACTTAGACATCAAAATTTACGAATTCACATAAAGACATTAATTTTTCCATTTATATATATGCACAGAAAGAAAGAATCAAGGCTAAAGAATTGCGAACCAGACTGCAAGGCTTAAGAGACAAGACAATCTCTTTGAGTCACCAGAAAAAAGAGCTTTACAATAAGCTCATGGAGAAACAAGCAACAGTTGCTGATCTTGAAAGGATGCAAAATGAGCTGCAAATATCTCTTCAGGAGAAGGAAACCCAGATCAATCTAATAACAGCGAAAGCTGAAGGATCAGTGGATTCAAGCCGACAACTTTCTGCTCTAACTGATCTTTTGAATCAAAAGAATGCTGAAATTGAAGAACTGAAACATCAGCTTTCAGAAGTACACCAGCCTGAGAACATCCTGGCAGAAGATTGCCACACCATCAAGAATGTCACGGCACTTGACAACACTAAGGAAAATGAGGATCTGGAAGATACTACATCGTTAACAAGTGCAAATGCTAGTGAAACTAATGCTACGGGAGATGAGACACAAGGTATCAATGCAAATGATCCATCAATTAGTCATGAAGTGAACTTTGGAGATGAAACCTGGGTGAAACTTGAGACCAACATCGAGGATGAAGACTTGGACAAAAGTGGAATTGATGGTAGCCAAAGTGTGACAGAAGAAGATTCACAAGTTAGGTCAGAAAGGATTGAAGTTTCTCAAGGTAGTGAAACAAGTCTAGCAAACCCAAAGGATGCCGAAGAACAACCAGAGAAACCGAAGGACAATGAGATTACCATCCCAAATGGCAATAACAAACCCGACGGTGCAGAAACAATTTTGGGAGAAATTGAGGCAACAGAACGACATGGTGATTCAAAAGATATTGAGAATTCTCAGTTCATCATTCAACCGAATACAGGTAAAAATGGTGTGGATTTTACCATTGAGCAACCCAAAAGTAAACGTCGACACAGTAAAAGGACTAAAAGAAGAAGAGTAGGAGCCCTTCAAAGAGATATCAAACTAAATCATGATTCAGAGCACAACACAATTTCCCAAGATGTAGAAAATCCTACAGTACCAAAAACTGAAACTGACGACACTGGAATACTGGTAGGTGCAGCTAGTGATCAACCCAAAATATATGTTCAGTTACGAGAAGATTCAAGTACCAACGCTGGAAGCAGCAATGATGCTGGTAAAGATCAAACAATTCATCCTAGTGATGAAACATTTCACGAGAATGAGGCTTCAAAAACTTCAGAAACCAAAGAAAACACTAAGGAAGATGGCATTGAAGTTTCAAGTAGGATAAACTTAGACGTCACAGAGAACTCTTCTGATGGAACTTCACAAGATCCTGAAACTGGTGGAGAAATTCAGGAACTTGGGGGAGAAGAAAAGGAAGTCATTCAAGGAGAACAGAAGCAGGAAGATCCAGATAGATCTCAAGATGATAATAATGACAATAATCTTCAAAATTATGAGCAAAATGTGACCACTGATGAAGCATAAAAAGGAACATTTATTTTCAATATAGTTGCATTGGTTGATAAGATCAATGAATATGCTTTTACTATCTTAATTGGAAATACTTTCTACATATTTACATGATTACATTATGGAATAATGTTAAAGAATCAGGTAATTGATTGTTTACTATTGAATTTGTCCCATATGATCTAATTAAGAAATCTAAATCAGCCAAAGTAAACTCCTGATTTTGATTAAGTCAAATTTATCATTTTGACCAAGCCAACTTCAATCAACCTTAATTTAGCCAAATCTAAAAGGTTCATTATGGTACAAATCCAAATACATCAACTTAAGAAAATGTTAAATAAGAAGAAGGAATTAGCCCAAGACTAAAAGTTAAATCTAACCCTAGTTACATAGGAACAACCTTGACTAAGTAAGAATTGACTTCAGCCTAAGCATAAATCATCCTAATTTTGGTACACTTGAGTAAAAGTTGGACAAAAATCAACCAAATACAAGTCTTTTTTGGTACACTTGAGTAAAAGTTGGACAATAACAACATACTAATCTTTTATCCCACTAAGCGAAGTCAACTATATGGATTCGCCTACGTTATTGAGCTTTATCCCCTACTATATATTCATTTACATTTAAATGAATTTTATCCTATTTTATCGTTGTTAATCAAGTCTTTTTTGATCTTTCTCTTTCTAATTAATATGTGTATTTATTGTCTAACATCACCTAACTAGGGTATTTATTAGTCACTACATGTTCATACTATCTTAAACGCATTTTTTGGAGTTTTCTCTTAATAGGCACCACTGTGATTTCTCTCTAGTGTTCTTATTTCTTATTGCACCCATTCTTGCATATCCGCACATCTACCTTAACATCCTCATCTCTGCGATTCTTATCTTCTACAGATGTACTCACTTCATATCCCAACATTTAGCTCTATATAACATAGTAGACTAATCATTATTTTGTAAAACTTTCCTTTAAACTTTAGATATACTTTACGATCACGAAGAACACTTACTACTTTTCTCCATTTCAACCATCCTACTTGTATTCTATGCAAAACATCTCTATCAACCCCTCTATCATTTTATAAAAATGATCCTAGATACTTAAAGCTCTTAGTCATAGGTAACTCGTCATCTCTTATCCTAATAATTTTCTTGCGACGTCTAATACTACTAAACTTAAATTTTATATATTTAGTCTTTACTCTACTAAGACTAAATCTTTTTACTTACAATATTCTCTACCATGATTCAAGCTTAGTATTTACTCCTTTACGTGCCTCATTAACCAAAACAATGTCATATGCAAACAATATGTTGGAAATATGAATGGAAACAAGGGAGGTGGAAAGAAAGGAGACTACATTATGAATGGGACTTTAGTCCCACATTGGTAGTTTCATGGCATAATGTCTTATAAGCATTGAGGTTGTGAACATATGAATGGGGAGAAGCTCTCTCTCATGAGTGAGCTTATAGGAGGTGCAAATTTAGGGCCCTGATTTTACTGAACTAAGTTGACTCATGTATGAGCACGATCTGTGCACGTTGAATGCTAGACCGGTTAGGGACAAATTTATCTAAGCAAATGAACCAACGTTTTACCATATGATTCCTCTTTTTGATGTTTCTCAAGCGAATAATAGATGTATTAATGTGAGATTAATAGAGAATCCATAACCATTCAAGTGAAACTGCAGACCATTGATGCTCGACGACTAGTGTTTTAACTCAGACAAGTAAAGATGATTGATCTTGTCCATGAGCGTCAATGGATAATCACTGGTGAATTTGATTTGTTTCCAATCTAATCGCTAATCACCGAACGACAATGAGGATGATGGCCTGGTTGGGAGCCTGGATTGAGACAAGCAACAGGAGAGGGTTAGGATGACAGCCAAGGGCTTCCTTGGCATAGCCACTCCTACGCTCAAGTTAGAGAATGAAGAAGATGAATATTAGGGTTTTGTCTATGTAGTAGTGCGTATCTGTTTGCGTACCTTAGAAATTGAAAAGGACCATCTTTTATAAAGAGAAAGTAGACATTTTCTTTCTGTTCCCCTTTCCATGCTGTCATTATTTAATTCCTTAAATAATATAAGATTTATTCACATCGCTGCCTTTTTTCCTAAAATAATTAAGATTGATAGATTTTTTCCTTCTGTTTCAATTTTATACTATTATTATTTAATTCCTTAAATAATCTAAGAGTTATTTATGTCACTATCTTTTTCCTAAAATAATCAGGATTTGTACAATGGTTATTCTTTTCCTGAAATGGTTTTTTATCTTGCATTGCTGAAGAGCCAGGAGGTCTGAGAAGCTAGGTAGCCAAGAGATCCGAGAAGCTAGGTAGCCGAGAGATTTGAGAAGCTTGGTAACTAGGTGATTCGAGAAGCTTGGTAGCCAGGAGATCGAGAGACTAAGGAGTCAAGGGACCTGAGAGGCTAAAGAGTCGGGAGACCTGAGAGGCTAACGAGATGGGAGACCCTAGAGGCTAAGGAGCCGAGAGACCTGAGAGGCTACAGAGTCGGGAGTCCTGAGAGGCTAAAGAGCCAGGAGACCCGAGAGGCTTGGTAGCCAAGAGATCGAAGAAGATTGGTAGCCGGGAGAATCGAGAGGCTAAGTAGCCGAGAGACTCGGGAGGCTAAGTAGTTGAGAGACTCAAGAGGCTAAGTAGCAGGGAGGCCTGAGTAGCTAGGCATCAATCTGACCTTCAAAACCACCTCAGCAGATTCACTAACCTCCTCTCATCCACGTGGCATCCTACTAATCATTCCTAGGATCATAAGTCTTCCCTTCAAGTCTAGTTGAAGGAGGTGAGATTTTGAATGACTAGATGGTTATGTAGTCAGTATGATTCCTACTAACCTTTTTCCTTAAGCCACATGTCAGATCCACTGCATATTTCTAAAGAGATTATGCATTAAATATCAGCATGCCTAGTCATCATGTTCTTAAATGCATCCACTCTTTTTGGACACACTGCCTGTTTCATCCACCTTCATTCTTGAGACTATAATGCACTAGTAAGCCTTCGAGGTTGTATCATATTAATGTGATAGGACTTGTGGTAGAGAAGACTGCGTGCCCTCTTAATAAGTTAATGATCACCCTTGAGTTTTTCCTTGCCTCACATGCCAAATCCTACGATAGAAAGTCCGTCTTGCCTTTTGACAGTGGAGATTCTATTAGGACACTTGAGAGCTAGAAGGGGGGGGGGGGTGAATAGATTCTTTCTCTTTGTTGATGATTTCTTGCAATGAAAACTTGAAGCAATGCTAACTCATTGGATTTTACTTGGTCTCCACTTCCTTAAGGTGACTAATCCAAGGGTCTACTCTCCCCACTTTCAGATGCACTATGAAATCTCCTTCTCGAAGGTGGAGAATCCTCGTACAAGCTCGAATACAAGAAATGCAATCTAGGTTACACAAGAAATAAAAAATGATTACAACAATGAACCCTGTTTTGCTTTCTCTTTTCTTGCTTAGAATAACCTCTTGATGCTTGGAAAGTGTAGCAGCACTTCTCTTCCAAACCATCAAGAACTGGTGTGAACAATGATTTTGGTTCATTCATTCAAACCTTCGGGAAAACCCTTTTCGAGGGTTCATTCAACATTGCCAATTGATTCAACTTTTCCCAATCAATTGTCACATTAGTTGACCGTTTGAACACTTATAGAATGACTCTTTTTTAAACTTTGAATCAATTAGTGAGTCATACCAATCAATTCAGCAGCTTCTAATCAGTTGACCAATTGATTTAGAAGCCTATTGTTCGCTCACGAAATCTCCCAATCGATTACATCAATACCGTAATCGATTAAGTAACTTCTTAATCAATCAGCTGATCAATCAAGAGTGTTTCTGTTTTGAAAAAGAAGCTTCTCATTCGATTACCCAATCGATTTGAGAAGCTACTATTCACTCGTGAGTTTCTCCCAATCGATTACTCAATTGATTGCCTTCAGGCTGGATTGATCTGGTAATTGATCCAGAGCCCTTCTATTTCATGAAGAATATCTTCCCATCAATCACCTGATCGATTGTCTTTAGACTAATCGATTTCCCAACCCTAATCCCATAAACTTGGTTTTAGGGTTCCATTGCCCAACCTGAAGCCTTCGATGAGTTGTTGGGACTTCCTGTTGCTTAACATACAGTCAACCTTGACTTGCTAGGACTTTTTTTTACCAAGTATCTGGTTAACCCTTGAGCAACTTGGACTTTCCATCTTATGCCAACTTCTCATTGGGATTTCGATCACCAAGTGTGGTCCTCCTAGATCCACTTAGATTTTTCTCTTGCCTAACCTCCAATTAGGACTAGTCACTTTGTATACTTTCACTCTGCCTATCATCAGTTAGAGCTTTCCTTAGTCAACATACTATCCTCCTTGACCCACTTGGACATTCCCTTGCCTAGTTCTGAACTAGGATTTCTCTCGTGTCAAGTGTTTAGCTCCCAACTAATCCAGTTTAGATTTAACCTAGTTCCTAACTAGGTTTGCCTAGTCCCACTAGAACTTCCCGTTTACCTAAGTTTCAGTTAGGACTTTTCCAGTCGTTTTCGATCAACCTTGACCTACTTGACTTCTCATTCACACATATTGTCCAAACATCAAAACTCAAACTCGAGCCAACCTGATCTTAGTCAACTTGGTCAACCTTGACCTGAGAAAGATTGCACCACATATCCAACTCTTCCTTTTGAATGAATTAGGATATATTAGGTTAGATATGAACACTTTCGTAGACACTAGTTGATACTCTCATCGCCACTACTTAGTCTCCTTCTTCTCCCTCATTCTCCTTGTCTTTGAGTTTTATTCTCCATCTAGTAAGTGATTTCAATTCATTTTTACAATCTTTTTTCACCGATCCCTTAGTGTGTTTCCATGGTCGGTGAATCTTCTTCTGTCCTTTGATATAGATCCACTACCTTGAGTTTTACCGATGTATCTCTAGGTCGACTGAGGATGACTTATGAAATCCGAGCTGATTATCTATTAAGGCTCCCAAATAAAAACGATCAGCCAAGCCATCCTCCTCCATGCTTTGTAACCTTGTTTCGAAGTCATATGTTGAGCGGTCTACGTTTCTCCATCCATGTTTCTTCATTGAGATGTCATGATACTTTCATATCCCTCTATCACAACTTGGTCCTAATTCCTTCCACATTCTGACCGGGGTTGTGTTTATATTTCTCTTGTATCACATTCCACTTTCTTCTCATTTTTTTCATTTTTTCTTTTACCTAAAGAAAATGGAAGATAGAGTCTTCTTCTTTTTCTCCCGTTCTAGGGTTAGTTTAATTAAGGAACTTCGTTCAATCTTACAAGGAATGAAGACATCAATTCTTTTTTTATCAAACCCCCAGGCTCTATTTCCTGGCCATGTCGTTGGCAGCAAGAATTGCCTCCTCCTCCGACTCTAAAAGACTTTCATCTGGAGCAAGGTTACTATAGTGCATCTCAAAAGCTAGTTGATTTGCATTTCAACAGCAGTGTGTTACTTGAGAAAGGACTTCTACACATGTTTAGTCTTAGCCCCTGATCGACTCCTCTCATAGTTTCATTTGGTAAGAATCCTCATCTTCATAAGTTTTGATGTCTAACTGAAGATGATATGGGTTATGATAAGGGGACCCCCTTTCTTTTTTCTCAAGAGAAGGAAAGAATGATAATGAAGATGAGGAAGATTAAAAAGGGCAAGAGGAGGGATCGCCCGGAAAAGAATAGACCTAGTAAAGGGGGGGGGGTCGCTACATGCATGGCAGACAGGGATAGGTCGGGTGTGACAGACTGATCGAGCATGACAGACCGACCGAGCATGTAAGACCGACCGAGCGAGTAGGACTGGCTGAAAAGACCGACCAAGTAGGTCCAGTCGGTCGGATATAAAGGATCGATCCGATGTAAAGAAAGTTTAACCTTGGGTGGCCCGGGACATAGCAGGGTCACTCAAGTACATGAGTTTGGTAAGCAAAGACTGGTCGAGCATGGGTACTCGACCGGGCATACATGACTGGCCCAACATAAAGAGTCAGCCGAATGTAAAAGTTCTTGACCTTGTACACAATAGACAAAGATCAAACGAACGTAATATACCGATCAAGCCTATAAGCCTGGCGAGTAAAGGCTGACCGAGTTCCATAGATCAGACGAACACAGATGCATTTGGTCTCATGTAACCCTTAACCTACAGCTGGCTAAAGGAAGGGTTATCAGATAATGTTGTCTCTACTGACTCAACTGGATGATTTTAGTCAATGATGTAGGGTCGGAAGTGCTCAAAAGACCGACCGAGCATATGAGTTCGGTAAGCAAAGACCGGTCGAGTATAAGAGACTGATCGAAAGTAGAAGCACTCAACATTAAGCTATACTGAAGGCCTATATATACCTAACTGATTAGTCTCGGTTAATAAGGTAGGGCTGGCCGAATAGACCGGCCGAGCGTAGAGGAGTTTAACGGCATACGATCGAACGAAGGAAGAGTTAAAGGGCAAAGGCATCTTCATACGTTCGACCGATCAATCTCGGTCGGCAGGATATGACCGCCCAAGTTCAATAGATCGGTCGAGTATGAGAAGTAGATCGGGCATAAAGATCTTCAACCTTACATAGTTTTTGACATATTTATAATAAAGTTTAGGTCGGGTATAGAACAAAAACTAGTATGGACAGAATATATTCCACATATATGCCAAATAAGTTTATGTGACTAACCAGACATATGTAACAGGTGAACCATAACAATATATAATCATATGACAACTTAATCAATTTGGCGGTAAATATCTTCTAGAATTCTCCGCAGGTATGCTAAACGATAAAGAAGGTACATCTGGGGTAAGAAAAAGATTCCTTAAACTATTATTGCAGTTCTGGCTTACATCATCTCTTAATAAACTTTAACAAACCGGGCCCACCTCATGACTGTGGAGGTTAGATGAGGTGGAATAAAAAGGGGAATGCTCTCTACTGGCAAGGTACGCAAACATACGCATTGCATCAAAATCAAACCCTAATTTTCATACAATTTCTTCTTCTTCTTCTCCTTCTCACCGAAGACTAACTTGAGCGTCAGAGGGCCTAGCCAGGGATTCCCACCCCGGTCTTAGGTCACTAACGCTTCGTCGGTTAGTCTCATTGTGTGCAGGGAGATGAGATCACTTCATCCACCGGATTGCAGAAGTTCCACTGATCCCTAGAGCCATCTCACCAGAGTTCCATTTGGTGAGGTATCATTCATAAGATTCACTTTGGTTTTCTCGGATCAATTGTCTTGTCTTCCAGTGTCAGTGAGGTCCGCTGTGGTTATATCGAATCCTCTCGTGCTCATTGTTAGTTAGAGCCCTAGAGCCAATCATTTGATGATTGTTGTATGGACTCGTTATATCATATTCTTATATATATAAAGGTATTTGTTTATGGTTATTATGCTTACTTGTATTGGTGCCAAATAACTAAGTATAATAGCGTCCTTGAGTAGAAAGTTCTTACCTATATCAATCGGTTAGTTAAATCGATATTGAGATGATATAGGGAACACTACTCTTAATCATTCCAAGTCAAGTATTAGCATTCAGGGACAATGTTAATGTGACGAGACTAGCATGTAGGTCAACTCGATGACTTGATCTCACAAGTCATGGATATAGACATATCAAGTTGACACATGAGTATGCATTGAAGAATGTATACTGAATGACCCGCCATGAGAAAATAACATGGATCGTTATATGAGTGTCATATACTTTCTCATGTGGCTATTAGTATGACTATTAGTCCTTGGACCTGAAGTCACCATGGTTCCCTACATAATAAGTTACATACTTTGGCTTCACCAAACGTCACTCGTAACTAGGTGGACTATAAAGGCGATTACTGGGTATGTAACAAATTATGCGGAGGGATGTGAGTGATGTAGATGAGATCTATCCCTCCTATATGACGGGAGAGACATCGATATTCTTGATAGAGTGAGACCACGAAGTGCATGGCTATGCCCAAATGAGTCAATATGAGATATTGAGCTCATTTGATTCAGTGAGTCTACTTGGAGTTCAAGATTTAGTTTGATCAGAGGATGACATGGTCTATGCCTCATATTGATCAATCTAGATGTCAAGGATAGAAGGACATTGTCACATATTGTGAAGAGTCACAATTAGTAGTCACAAGGTGATGTTGGATCTCAGCTTTCTTGTAACTTGGGTAGTAATGATGTGTTGCTAGATACCGCCCATTACTTATGCTTCTAAATGGGTTTAGGAGCATTGCCAACGTTACAAGAACCTATAGGGTCACACACAAAGGGCAATTAGATGGAGATTAGGTTCATTTGATGAACCAAGAGGATTAGGTTTATGTGATGAACCAAATTGGATTAAGAGTAATCCAAAGTAAACTAATTGAGTTGGACTCAATTTGGTTCATGTGTTAAATGAGTCTAATTTGGACTTAGACTCATTGAGCCAATTTCAATGAATAGAGATTCATTAAATTAAAATTGACTTGAACCAATGGTTAGATTTGATCAACCATGGGAGAGAAGTGGTCAAGTTTGACTTGACTTGAGAGGAAGATGAAAGGTCAAGTTTGACTTAACCATTGCCACCTCATTTATGAGTTGGCATTAAGTGGACTAATGATGATGTGTCACATCATCAAGGCTAGCACATGTGTGTGCCACCTCATGAGGGAGATCAAGAGTTGTGACTCTTGAAATCCCATGGAGGTTTATAAGCCTCAAAAGGTGGTCAGCCACTTAATAACACAAGTGTGAGTTTCATTTGGTTTTGGTAACCTCCTTCTTTTTCCTCTCTACCTTTCTTCTCTCCCTCTCCTCCACCATTGCTGATCCTCTAAGGTTACTAGCACATCTTTAGAGGTTTTCTCCATCTATTTGTTTGTGTGGATACACATAGAGGGTTGTACACTTGACAACCTTGAGATCCGACGAACCTTGGACGAGCGAGATTTGCGAAGGGCTTCGCATCATGGGTAATCTCTTTTTCTTTGTAGATCTAGGTTAGAGAAACTCGTACACGTAGAAAATTTTGTTTTACAACTTCGCACGGATTTGGTGGCATGGGATTCAGGATTTCCGCAACGCAAAAAGCGATTTTTGCGGCCCGAAAATCCCTACAGTGGTATCAGAGCCACGTGCGAAGCGCGTACGTGTTTATTTTGTGTTTTTATGAAAAAATTTCTGTTCTGTAACTTTCTGTGAATTTCCTAATTTTATGTGTTTTATGGGTAATTTTCTCGTAGAAGCGAAGCAACAAATGTTTCGACACTTGTAGGCTTCGACTACCGAGAAAACCTTTCCGAAACGGCAAGGTTTCGCCCAATTCATTTTGGGACAGCGGAATAAGGCACTGTAGGATCGCTTAGGAACACTCGCGATGGTTATATCGCGGGTAGGGGTGCTGCCCCTAACCCCGCAAGGGGCTTTGTTCCGTGATTGCGCTCGAAAATTGCTAAACGGGACCGTCGGGATTTTTTACTCATAAAATTGTAAAAATTGTGGGAAAATTTACATAAATTTATAGAAATTACATAATTTAGAATTATGTATCATTTTGTGATGGTCATGGCCCAAAGACCTCAATTTGATTGAAAAAATTGTGTTGTAATTTATATTATGGCCTACGTGCCATTTTCTGTGATGTGCCTGTTGTATATGATACGCGACCTACGCATCATGCCTTTCCTATTTTATTTCTTGTTGTAAAATAGTTTAGACTCGAATGTAACTCGAGTTTCACCTTTGTAATGTACAAAATGAAGCGGTGGAAGGTCCACTCGAGACGGAGTTACGAGGAGGGTGCGAGCAACACAAGGTGGTCACCGGAAGGAGCTTGAGAAGCTGTTGACCTTAGGTTGACCATCCGATCTTCTCATTGACTTGAGAAGATCGTAGTAGGGCCATGACTAATCACAAAAAGTTTAATTAATTGCTTGTGTGTGTAAATGTGATGCATGCTAGATTAGTAATTAATTAGTGCCTTAACGATTAGATGAGATCTAAGTCGCGCACATGATGCACCTCCACGATTAGATTAGATCTAAATCGAATATATAATACACATCAACGATTAGATTAGATCTCAATCGCGTCAACTCGAAATGCCTACCATGCCGTGATACCCATCACTACCTCGATCACATGTTGTTGAATCTGCCAAAGCAGAGCAACGCATATTATCTTGGTAGGGTGCGGAGGGACAATCTTGGTCCCGCCTATCAACGCATGGGTGAGTACAACTCAATTAGATTGAGTAACTAGTTAACTCAATTGGATCGAGTTTAACTATAGACATTTTCCAATGGTTGGTAGATAGGTCAAAATCACGTTTATATTAACTCTTGGGCATATTAGCCAAAGCTAACTCGAGTTTTAATATAAATGCGGATCTTGATCCTATAAACAAGAGTTGCATAGAAATGTAATTGGTAATTAGTTACCTACCGATCATACTAAGTCTTGGGCGATTTAACCAAAGCTAACTCAGGGCATAGTATGATGTGGATCTTGTCCCAATTGAATTATAGAATTTAGTGGGAGCATCATTTAATTAAAGGCCTAATTAGATGATTAATTGGAATATGATATTTATTTTTCTGCATTTTTCTGTTGTAGATTACCATGTCGTCAAACACGAACTCCTTCTCCCTGCGTTCTGCCCTCGATAAGGACAAGCTTAATGGAGCTAACTTCCTGGACTGGTACAGGAACCTGAGAATAGTTCTCACACAGGAACGAAAACTGTACATCCTGGAGCAGCCCATTCCCGAGGCACCTCCTGCCACTGCCACGCGAGCTGATCGTGATGCTTACAAGAAGCATCAAGATGACGCATTAGATGTGTCATGTCTTATGCTCGCGACCATGAACTTTGAGCTTCAGAAGCAACACGAGTTGATGAGCGCTTATGATATGGTTGAATATCTTCGTCAACTATATCAAGGACAAGCGAGGCACGAGAGATTCGAGATCTCTAAGGCACTGTTTCAGTGCAAGATGCAAGATGGGACTCCCGTAGGTCCATATGTACTCAAAATGATTGGGTACATAGAAAACCTACAAAGGTTGGGATTCCCACTTGGCCAAGAGCTGGCCACTGACCTGATCTTGCAATCCTTGCCAGATAGCTATAGTCAATTCGTTCTAAATTATAACATGAACGAAATTGACAAGCCACTGGCCGAGCTACTTAGCATGTTGAGAACTGCTGAGCTCAACCTTAAGAAGGTTAAGCCCATCTCTATTCTGATGGTTCAGAAACACAAGGGCAAGGGCAAGCCCAAAGGTAAGGGAAAGTCCTAAGCTAAGGGTAAAGGCAAGACACTGAAACCCAAAGGAGGGGTTGCCAAGGATGCTACCTGCTTCCACTACGGTCAGATCGGGCACTGGAAGAGGAACTGCAAAGTGTACCTGGAAAATCTTAAGAAGAAGAGAAGTGAGACTTCTACTTCATGTATATATGTTATAGAAGTTAATCTATCTATTTCTTCATCATGGGTATTAGATACTGGATGTGCTTCTCACATTTGTACTAATGTGCAGGGCTGAGAAAGAGCAGGGCATTGACGAAGGGCGAGGTGGACCTACGCATAGGCAATGGAGCACGGGTTGCTGCTGTTGCTGTAGGAACTTATTCTCTATATCTGCCCTTTGGGCTTGTACGAGAATTGGATGATTGTTGTTATGTGCCTGCTTTGACTAAGAACATTATATCAGTTTCTTGTTTAGACAAGAAAGACTTTTTATTTATAATAAAGAACAAATGTTGTTCAGTTTATTTAAATAATATGTTCTATTGTAGTGTACCTCTGATGAACGGACTCTATATTCTAGACCTTGAAAACCCTATCTATAACATAAGAACCAAGAGTATCAAGTCAAATGACATGAACCAAACCTATATCTGGCACTGTCGCTTAGGTCATATATATGACAAACGCTTATCCCAGCTCCATAAAGATGATTTGCTGGACTCATTTGATTTTGAATCTTATGAGACATGCGAGTCATGCCTACTGGGCAAGATGACCAAGACTCCCTTTAGAGGACACAGTGAGAGAGCGACTGACTTGTTAGGACTGATACATAGTGATGTATGTGACCCTTTCAATGTCGCTGCTAGAGGTGGTCATAGGTACTTCATTACATTTACTGATGACTTCAGTAGATATGGTTATGCGTATTTGATGACACATAAGTCAGAATCCTTTGAAAAGTTCAAAGAATTCAAGAATGAAGTACAAAACCAGCTTAGCAAGAGTATTAAGATACTTCGATCAGATTGAGGTGGAGAATACCTTAGCCATGAGTTTCGTAACTATCTAGCTGAGTGTGAGATCCTATCTCAACTCACTCCTCCTAGAACACCATAGTGGAATGGTGTATTCGAAAGGAGGAATCGTACCTTATTAGATATGGTACGGTCTATGATGAGTCACACATATCTTCCCATGTATCTTTGGGGCTATGCTCTAGACACAGCAGCCTTTATTCTCAACCGAGTTCCATCTAATGCTGTAATAAAGACACCATATAGGATATGGACTGGGAGAGATGCCCAGGTGTCTTTTATGAGGATTTGGGGTTGTGAGGCTTACGTTCGACGTCAAGTCTCGGACAAATTGGGACCCAAATCCGATAAGTGCTATTTTATTGGATATCCCAAGGAAACGAAGGGATATTACTTCTACATTCCCAGTCAACACAAGATAGTTGTGGCTAAGACTAGGGTATTTCTAGAAAGGGATTTTGTTTCTAGAAAGACTAGTGGGAGTACGTTCGATCTTAAAGAAGTTCAAGATGTGAACCATAGCACTGAAGCCTCTATGGAAGTTGAACTGGAACCACAAAGTGTTGTGGATGATATTGTTCCACAAGGAGTTGAGGAACAACAACCAGTTCAAGTAGACCTACCTCTTCGCAGGTCTGATAGGGTACGTCGTCAGCCTGAGAGATATTCATTTCTCTTGTTTGACCATGATGACATTGTGCTCATTGAGGATGAGCCTACCTCCTATCAGGAAGCTGTGATGAGACCAGATTCTGAGAAATGGCTAGAGGCCATGAGATCCGAGATGGAATCCATGTACACTAATCAAGTATGGACTTTGGTTGATCCACCTGAAGGGGTAAACCCATTGGGTGTAAGTGGGTCTTTAAGAGAAAGACTGACATGGATGAACTTATTTATAAGGGTCGCTCGGTAGCTAAAGGTTTCATGCAAATTCATGGTATTGACTATGATGAAACTTTTTCTCCAGTGGTGATGTTTAAATCCATTCGGATCATGCTTGCTATTGCAGCATACCACAATTATGAGATCTGGCAGATGAATATCAAAACTGCGTTTCTGAATGGAAACCTGCTCGAGGATGTGTACATGACACAACCTGAGAGTTTTGTAGATCCACAGCATACTAGCAGAGTATGCAAGCTGCATAGGTCCATTTATGGACTAAAGCAAGCTTCTCGGAGCTGGAATCTTCGATTCGATGATGTAATCAAACAGTTTGGTTTCATCAAGAATGAAGATGAACCTTGTGTCTACAAGAAGGTTGTAGGGAGAACAGTTGTCTTCCTTGTATTGTATGTGGATGACATACTACTCATTGGGAACGACATCCCTTTGTTGCAGTCTGTAAAGACTTGACTAGGAAATTGTTTCTTAATTAAGGACTTAGGTGAAGCAGCCCGTATTCTAGGCATACAGATCTATAGAGATAGATATAAGAGAGTGCTTGGCCTAAGTCAGAGTACATATATTGACAAAGTACTACTATGGTTTGCCATGCAAAACTTCAAGAAAGGATTTCTGCCGATGTCACATGGTGTGAGTCTTTCGAAGACTCAATGTTCCTCTTCTAGAGAGGAGAGAGACCGCATGGATCAGATCCCTTATTCTTCAGCCATAGGATCTATCATGTACGCCATGCTCTGTACTCGTCCTGATGTCTCGTATGCTTTGAGCATGACGAGCAGATACCAGTCAGATCCAGGTGAAAGTCACTGGATAGCAGTCAAGAATATTCTTAAGTACTTGAGAAGGACTAAAGAATATTTCTTGATATATGGAGGCAATGACGAGCTAGCTGTAAAGGGTTACAGTGATGCTAGCTTCCAAACTGATCACGATGATTATCGATCGCAGTCGGGGTTCGTATTTTTCATAAATGGTGGTGCTGTGAGCTGGAAGAGTTCGAAGCAGGACACAGTCGCTAATTCTACAACAGAGGCCGAGTATATTGCTGCATCAGAAGCAGCAAAGGAGGCAGTTTGGATCCGTAAGTTTATTACTGAGCTTGGGGTGGTTCCTAGCATAGCTGATCCCATAGAGCTCTATTGTGACAACAATGGAGCAATAGCACAGGCTAAGAAACCTCGCTCATACCAGCGGACCAAATACATACTACGACGCTTCCATCTCATTCGAGAGATCATCGATCGAGGAGATGTGAAGATTTGCAGAGTACCCACTGAGGCTAACATCGCAGATCCCTTGACCAAGGCTTTGGCATAGAGAAAGCATGATGGTCACACCAGGTCTTTAGGCCTTAGAGCCTATACTGATTGGCACTAGTGCTAGTGGGAGATTGTTAGTTTTTGCCCTAGAGCCAATCATTTGATGATTGTTGTATGGACTCGTTGTATCATATTTTTATATATATAAAGGCATTTTTTATGGTTATTATGCTTACTTGTATTGATGCCAAATAACTAAGTATAATAGCGTCCTTGAGTAGAAGGTTCTTACCTATATCAATCGGTTAGTTGAATCGATAGTGAGATGATATAGGGAACACTACTCTTAATCATTCCTAGTCAAGTATTATCATTCAGGGACAATGTTAATGCGACGAGATTAGCATGTAGGTCAACTCGATGACTTGATCTCACAAGTCATGGATATAGATATATCAAGTCGATACATGGGTATGCATTGGAGAATGTATACTGAATGACCCGTCATGAGAAAGTATCATGGGTCATTATATGAGTGTCATATACTTTCTCATGTGACTATTAGTATGACTATTAGTCCTTGGACTTGAAGTCACCATGGTTCCCTATATAATGAGTTACATACTTTGGCTTCGTCAAACGTCACCCGTAACTGGGTGGACTATAAAGGCGATTACTGGGTATATAATAAATTATGCGGAGGGATGTGAGTGATGTAGATGAGATCTATCCCTCCTATATGATGGGAGTGACATCATTATTCTTGATAGAGTGAGACCACTAAGTGCATGACCATACCCAAATGAGTCAATATGAGATGTTGAGCTCATTTGATTGAGTGAGTCTACTTAGGATTCAAGATTTAGATTAATTAGAGGATGACACGGTCTATGCCTCATATTGATCAATCTAGATGTCAAGGATAGAAGGACATTGTCACATATTGTGAAGAGTCATAATTAGTAGTCACAAGGTGATGTTGGATCTCAACATTCTTGTAACTTGGGTAGTAATGATATGTTGCTAGATACCGCTCATTACTTATGCTTTTAAATGGGTTTAGGAGTATTGCCAACATTACAAGAAATATAGAGTCACACACAAAGGGTAATTAGATGGAGATTAGGTTCATTTGAAGAACCAAGAGGATTAGGTTCATGTGATGAACCAAATTAGATTAAGAGTAATCCAAAGTAAACTAATTGAGTTGGACTCAATTTGGTTCATGTGTTAAATGAGTCTAATTTGGACTTAGACTCATTGAGCCAATTTAATTCAATGAATAGAGATTCGTTAAATTAAAATTGACTTGAACCAATGGTTAGATTTGAACAACCATGGGAGAGAAGTGGTCAAGTTTGACTTGACTTGAGAGGAAGATGAAGGTCAAGTTTGACTTGACCATTGCCACTTCATTTGTGAGTTGGCATTAAGTGGACTAATGATGATGTGCCACATCATCAAGGCTAGCACATGTGTGTGCCACCTCATGAGGGAGATCAAGAGTTGTGACTCTTGAAATCCCATGGAGGTTTATAAGCCTCAAAAGGTGGTCGACCACTTAATAACACAAGTGTGAGTTTCATTTGGTTTTGGTAACCTCCTTCTTCTTCTTCTCTACCTTTCTTCTCTCCCTCTCCTCCATCATTGCTAATCTTCTAAGGTTGCTAGCACATCTTCAGAGGTTCTCTCCATCAATTTGTTCGTGTGGATACACATAGAGGGTTGTACACTTGACAACCTTGAGATCCGGTGAACCTTGGACGAGCGGGATTTGCGAAGGGCTTCACATCATGGGTAATCTCTTTTTCTTTGTAGATATAGGTTGGAGAAACTCGTACACGTAGAAAATTTTGTTTTACAACTTCGCACGGATCCGGTGGCACGGGATTCGGGGTTTTCGCAACGCAAAAAGCGATTTTTACGGCCCGAAAATCCCTACACTCATCAGTACCAGAATCTGCCATCACCCACCATCGCCCAGTGCTCCATCTCGCAAGCTCTCAGATAGGATCAAAAGACCATGATGAGGGTGATATGAGCAAATCTGTAAGTGTATGAAAATATCAAGTAATACAATATCGATCCACAGGGTCTGTTGATTAAGCACTAGCTAAGTTTGCAAAGTAAGTTATTTAGACAATTGTGGTGGTTTGTGGTCATGAGAAAACTTAAGAGAATGGGAGTTGAGAGAGAGAGAAGCAATGAGATCAAGTAGATGGGAAGAAATCAAAGAGAAGGCAGAATGATCATAGAGAGAAGGAAGAGTGTGATTAAAGTGGGAAGATAGAGAGATCATGAAGTAAGGCAAAGTGTGATTGAGGCAGGAAGACAGAGTGTGATCACAAAAGGAAGGCAGAGTGTGATCAATGCTAGAAGGTAGAGGGTGATCAATGCTAGAAAGACAAAGAGGTCATAGAAGGTTTAGTGGTGAAGGCAATTCAATGACTTTAGTTTCACTCAAATGATTGTAAATACCTAATCTATGTATAGTTTCCTATCCTCAATGGTATTTATGTAGGTAGACCATCCTATGATATCTGATATGAACGTTTACTTCTACAACTGTGTATCAACCCTAATCTTCGTCTACTTTCGAAAGTACCTTAACTAATGATCATAACATAGGGGGACCCTGTCAATAGATCCCATGAGCACTAATTGCTCTCTTTTCCTACTGTGTGAAGATGAATTAGGTTTGATCCACCATACAACATATACAATAAGCAGCAACACCTATAGTACATACCAGACACTTATGCACACAATAATATAGGTATAATCAACATGATACTCTAATAGTACACACCATACATGTGTGCACACATCACAACGGTATAATAAACATGATACCTCCAACAGTACACACCTGACACACACACAACACAGCTATAATTAATATGATACATCTAATAGTATACACCCGACATGTATGCACACACAACATAGGTATAATCAATATGATACCTCTAACAGTACACACCAAATATGTGTGAACACTCAACATTGATATAATCAATAGGATACCTCTAATAGTACATACCATACATGTATACACACACCACAACACAGGTTAAATTGACAAGATACCTTCAATAATACACACTAGCCATATGTGCACACATGAAAAACACATGTGCACTCTTAATATATGTATAATCATCAATATACTTCCAACTAAACATGCTGTACACGTGTGCACATAACAACATAGGTATAATCGATAAGATACCTCTAATAATACATATCAAACTCATATACACACATAACAGAGGTATAATCAACAAGATACCCCAATAATACATACAAACACATGTAGACACTGAACATAGGTATAGTCAACATAACACCTCCAATAATACTTACTCGACATGTATGCACATACATCATGAGTATAATCAATATAATACTTCCAATAAAATATAATAGACACATGTGTACACACAAAATAGATATAATCAATAAGATACTTCTAATAGAACTCACCCGACATGTATGCACACACAACATAGATATAATTAACATGATACATCCAATAGTACACACCCAATGCACACACAACACACATATATGTAGGAACATGATCCATCAATCACATATACCTATATACATGAAAAGATCCAACATGTGACTACCAACAACATATATAGTAAATAGCAACACCTAAAGTACATACCATACACATGTGTACACTACTACATATTGTTGGATAGGAATATTGCGATAGAGGGGGGGGGGTGAATATTACACTTAAAACTTTTCTTATTGTATTTTAAAAATAATCAGAATATGTAGCGGAAAGTAAAATACTCAGTTCGGTTACTTAGTTCGAAGCTTAGGTCGACTCTTACTCCAAGGCTCGTGAACACTCTACTATCTTGTAAGAGTTTAAGTACAATGCAAGATTTAAATAAATATACCGACAATAATAAAAGACAAAGCTTGGTCGACACTTCTGGATGGAGTAGCTTGCGAGTTGTAGAGCAGTAGCACGATTAGCAGAATCTTGCACAGTGATTAATTTCGAACCAAACAACATTACTCAGCCTTGGACCTCGAGCTCTCTTTTATAAGAACCGTCGATATTTGATTGACCAATCCCTGGGTTCGGTCAATCGAATCAGCTCTCTTCCATCTTCCTTGAGATCTAATGCTGATTCGATCTTCGGCATTAACTGATCATTAAGGGTTCGATCGACCGATCCTTCTTTTCGGTAGATTGAACAGTATGCTTCCCTGTTCATCGAGATTTGCCGAGATGTGCACTTAATGCCGCATTGATGAGATGATTGTTCGATTGGCTGATCCATGTGTTCGGTCGATCGATCAACATGCTTTCCTTCTGCTTCTGATCGTTTTGAAATGTCTTGAGTCATCAGAGTTCGGTCGACCGATCATATGGTTCAATTGACCGATCAGGTCGAACCTGTAAAATAGTGTTAGATAGAGTATTCCTGCAACACAAAGGTTAGCACAATCATATATAATGCATGAGTAATATTAGACAGTAGAGCTGTCTTGATCTTAGCTTGGAAACCTTCCCGGTTTCTTTAGCTGGATCATCGACCTTAGGTTGTTCCCTTCAGGAACCCAACTTTACTGTCACTCCTCTAGTTGTTTACCTTAACCTACCTGTCAAACATTGATCCTCCAGATCTATTTGGACTTTTCACTTAGCCTTGATCAGCTCGTCAGGACTTTCTCTCGATCTTCAATCCTCCAGACCTCTCAATTTCACTACCAAGTGTCGGGTCCTCTCGACCCACTTGGTCTTTCCACCTGGGTTTCATGATCTGTTAAGACTTTTCCTGCCTAGCCTCCAACTAGGTCTTTCCCAGTTGAGTAAATAGCCTACACACTTAGTTAACTTGTTAGATCACAACAAGACTTAACTTGAGCCTTTGACAACATCAAAACTTAGGTTTGATTCTAGTGAAACTTGCACCAACAATCTCCCCCTTTTTGATGTTTGACAACTAAGGTTCAAAGTTAAGTTAAAATATGTAAAAATAAATAAGCAAGAACTTTAACTCTCCCCTTGAGTTCAACATCTCCCCTTGAATTCACTATCTCTTCCCTTTTGACACACATCAAAAATAGGGGAAGCTAATAAACAGTTTTAAAGAATTAAAGTAGTAGTGTGATAAAAATATTAGAGTGAAAGACTCTTTAAAAATTTGTAAAGTTATAGATTAGGAAAATGTGAAAACAAGAATTTTGAATACTCAGTAAGATTTGAAAATTTTAAGTTAATGAATTGGAAAAGAGAAACTAAAATTTTGAAAAATATGTGAAAAGTAAAAGTTTGAAAGGGGTTTTTTTATTAAGAGAATAATTTTAAAACCGGAGAGTAAAGTTTAAATTATGAAAAATTTAACAAAGTTAGGAGCGTAAAATAAAATTTTCATAAAGTTTTTAAATTTTGAAAATTCTTCAAAAAATATAATTCTTAGAAAATTTAAGGAAAGACAAAATATGAAAATGAATAATTAGAAGGTGTTTTGAAAAATATTGAATAATTTGCAAAAATATGTTATAAAACAGTAAAAATTTAGATATAAGCTCCCCCTAAAATTGAGAACTTTCTAAAAGTCTAAGCATGGTTTTAAAAACTAAAAAAAATATCCTTATGATGAAATGCCCAACCTTTGTACTAAGCTAAACTACCACAAGATAGTAGCTATTGACTTGGGTTCGTCAATTTGAGAATTTGGAACTAACTAGGCAGTGAACTCAAACTGATTAATGTATATGCTAAGTCCTAAGCATCCCACCCATTCTAGGTTGTACAAGCAAGGGATCCTACTGTGCTTGTGAGATGCTAACTCCTAAAACTATTGGATCATGCAATTCTACGGGAAAGACCTTGACTATTCCAGAAAGATGAAAGATTTGAAATAGGTTTTTGAAAACAAAAATTTGAAAGGGGGATTTTTACAAAAATAATTTGAAAAACTACTAAGTAATATTAAAAACAAATTAAGAACCCTATTCTATAAAACACATTCCTAATTTTTTTCTTAAGTTACTAAATTCAGCTTTAGGTAATAGTTTAGTAAATATGTTAGCAAGGTTAGATTTTGATTCAATATAGTCAAGTTCAATATTTCCTTTGGAGACATGATCTCTAATGAAATGATGTTTAGCTTCTATATGTTTAGTTCTAGAGTGATGTACTGGATTTTTAGTTAAATTTATAGAACTTATATTATCAATGTAAGTTTTTACATTCTTATAATCTAGATTGAAGTCTTTTAAGATATGGGACATCCATAGCAATTGAGCTACGCATTCACCTATTGCTATGTATTCGGCATCAGTAGTGGATAAGGCAGGCAACACAATGTTGCTTTCTACTGAACCAACTAACTAAAGAAGACCCTAGTAATTGACATCCTCCACTAGTACTTTTTCTATCTAACTTACACCTAGCATAATCCGAATAAGAATATCCAACTAATTCAAATTGTGAAGTTCTAGGATACCACATTCCTACATTAATGGTTCCTTTTAGATATTTAATAATTCTTTTAACTAATAATAAATGGGACTCTTTAGCACAAGTTTGATAGTGCGCACACATACTTACTGCAAATAAAATGTTAGGTCTGCTTGCAGTTAAGTAGAGTAAACTACCTATCATACTTCTATAATATTTTTAGTTAACTGGTTTACCATTTTGGTCACTATCTAGATTAATGTTACTTGCCATAGGTGTCTTAATTTCTTTTGAATTTTCCTTACCAAATTTTCTAAGGAGGTCTTTTATGTATTTAGTTTGATGAACATAGTTACCATCTCTTGTTTGTTTAATTTGAAGACCCAAAAAATAGTTTAATTCTCCAACTAAAGACTTTTCAAATTCATTTTCCATTAAGGTTATAAATTTTTTTAAGAATTTTGAGTTTATTGAACCAAACACTATATCATCTACATAGACTTGGGCTATGAAAATATCAGAATTAAGGATTTTAATGAAAAGTGTAGAGTCAATTTGACCTTCTTTAAACCCTTTCGAATTTAGAAAGTTGGGCAGTCTTTCGTACCAGACCCTAGGTGCTTGTTTCAAACCATATAATGTCTTTTTTAGTTTAAAAACATAGTTTGGGTTTTCAAGATTTTCAAAACTGGGTGGTTGACTTACGTAAACTTCTTCTTTAATTTGCCCATTTAAGAAAGCAGATTTAACATTCATTTGGTATATTTGAATCCTTTATATGCTGCGTAGGTTAGCAACATTCTAATTGATTCAAGTCTAATTACTGGGGCATATGTCTTGTCGTAATCTAGTCCTTCGACTTGACTAAACCCTTTGGCAACTAATCGGGGTTTATTCCTTATGATTTCTCCTTGATCATCTAATTTATTTCAAAATACCCATTTGGTGTCAATGACTGTCTTCCCTTTTGGTGGAGGGACTAGATCCCAAACTTGATTTCTTTCAAATTGACCTAACTCTTCTTGCATCGCAATTACCAATCGAGCTCTGACAATGCATCATTTATGGTTTTAGGTTCAACTTTGGATATTAGTGCTATTTGACTTAAGTTCCTAAAGGCGGATCTGGTTTGAACCCTTAATTCAGAATTACCTATGAGTTGTTCAATCAGATAATTAGAGTTTGATTTTTATGTCCATGAGGTAGAAATTTCAGGCTGTTTGATTTGTGTTAATTGTTCTTCTTCTTCTTGATTAATGGAACCTTGTTGATTAATAGTTATGATATTATTTTTATCAAAAGTTACATTGGTAGTTTCTTTAATTTTCAAGATGGACTTATTGTAAACCCTATAGGGTCTACTCGTAGAAGAAAAACCAAGAAAATTTCCTTGTTGAGTTTTGAAGTAAATTTTCTTAAGTAATCTTTAAGGTTTAAAAATATGCACATTACATCCAAATACTTTAAAATATTTATGTTAGGAATTTTATTAAAATAAACTTCATAAGAGGTTTTATTTAGACTTTTGTTAATTATAATTCTATTTTGGACATAACAAGCTATATTAACAGCTTCAACCCAAAAGTATTTAGATAAATTATATTCATTTAACATTGTTCTTGTAGCTTCCTATAAAGTTCTATTCTTACGTTCTACTAGTCCATTTTGTTGTGGAGTTTTTGGACATGAATATTCATGTTGATAATCATTTTCTAAGCAAAAATTAGTAAAATAATGATTCTTGATTTCTCCTCCATTATCACTTTTAATTTTCTTAATTTTGATTTCTTTATCATTTTCTATTTGTTTGCAGAAATTTCTAAATCTTTCAAAAGTTTCAATTTTACTAGATAAAAACTTAACCCATGTGTATTTCGAGTAGCCATCTATAATTACTAAGCAGTAAAGGCTTCTATTCAATGATTTTATTCCATGAGGGTCAAATAAATCTAAATGTAATAGTTCAAGTATTTAAAATAATTTTTAATTAAGTTTTTAATAATCTTTAATTAAGTTTTAATAAATTTTAATTAAGTTTTTAAAAATTTTAAAATAATTTTTATTTAAGTTTTAAAATAATTTTAAATTAAGTTTAAAATAATTTTTTTAATTAAGTTTTAAAATAAAATTTTTGATTAAGTTTTAAAATATTTTTTAATTAAGTTTTAAATAAGTTTTTAATTAAGGTTAAAATAAATTTTTAATTAAGTTTTAAAATAATTTTTAATTAAGTTTTAAAAATAATTTTTAATTAAGTTTAAAATAAGTTTTAATTAAATTTTAAAAATAAGTTTTTAATTAAGTTTTAAAATAATTTAAAATATTTTTTGATTAAGTTTTTAAAAATAAGTTTTTAATAATTTTTAATTAATTTTAAAATAATTTTTTAATTAAGTTTTTAATAATTTTTAATTAAATTTTTAATAATTTTAATTAATTTTAAAATAACTTTTAAATTAAGTTTTTAATAGTTTTTAATAATTTTTAATTATTTTTTAATTAAATTTTTGTTTAGTTATTTAAAAAAGGTTATTGAACGCATGTTAGATTCAAACTTAGCTTTAGGTTAATCAAGCAGGCTTCCTAAGGATAAGTTTTCAGTTAAGTGGTGAGACATATGACTTTCTTGTGTATCAACGATGGACCACTTGCTGAATACTTTCTGTTAGTTAGAGCTCTAGAGACAATCATTTGATGATTGTATTATGGACTTGTTCTATTATATTCTTATATAAATAAAGACATTTGTTTTTGGTTATTATACTTACTTGTATTGGTGCCAAATAAACTAAGTATAATAGCGTCCTTGAGTAGAACGTTCTCACCTATATCAATCGGTTAGTTGAACCGATAGTGAGATGATATAGGGAATACTACTCTTAATCATTCCTAGTCGAGTATTAACATTCAGGGACAATGTTAATGCAATAAGACTAGCATGTAGGTCAACTCAATGACTTGATCTCACAAGTCATGGATATAGAGATATCAAGTTGACACATGGGTATGCATTGGAGAATGTATATTGAATGACCCGCCATGAGAAAGTATCATGGATCGTTATATGAGTGTCATATACTTTCATGGCTATTAGTATGACTACTAGTCCTTGGACCTGAAGTCACCATAGATCCCTACATAAGGAGTTATGTACTTTGGTTTCATCAAACGTCACCCGTAACTGGGTGGACTATAAAGGCGATTACTGGGTATGTAACGAATTATGCAGAGGGATGTGAGTGATGTAGATGAGATCTATCCCTCCTATATGACGGGAGAGACATCGATATTCTTTATAGAGTGAGACCACGAAGTCCATGGCCATGCCCAAATGAGTCAATATGAGATATTGAGCTCATTTGATTCAGTGAGTCTACTTGGAGTTCAAGATTTAGTTTGATCAGAGGATGACACGGTCTACGCCTCACATTGATCAATCTAGATGTCTTGGATAGAAGGACACTTGTCATATATTGTGAGGAGTCACAATTAGTAGTCACAAGGTGATGCTGGATCTCAACATTCATGTAACTTGGGTAGTAATGATGTGTTGCTAGATACCGCTCATTACTTATGCTCCTAAATGGGTTTAGGGGCATTGCCAACGTTACAAGAACCTATAGGGTCACACACTAAGGACAATTAGATGGAGATTAGGTTCATATAATGAACCAAGAGGATTAGATTCATTTGATGAATCAAATTGGATTAAGAGTAATCCTAATTGAGCTAATTGAGTTGGACTCAAGTTGATTCATGTGTTCAATGTAACACCCATAAAGTACTTAGCGAGATTTTAGATATTTTTATCATGAATAAAAATAGGCCTTATGTGGAATTTGCAAAAATAATAAAAATAAAAATAGAACCAAAAAGAGAGATGACCCAGGCTTGAACCTTGGATCTCTTACTAGATATATGCATGTGTTAACCAATAGACCAAGAGAAATTATTGTTAAAGAAAGAAGTGACAATATAGTTAAGGGTAAGAAAAGAGATTTTTCATTGAAAAGGAGAAGTTAGAGTTGCCTCCCCCTCTCAAAAAGAAAAAAGGATTTTTACTTCCTCTTTTTCATTAAGGAGAAGTAAAAGAAAGGAGAAGGAAAAGTACATTTTCCCCTCCTCCTCTCATGATGAATAAAAGGGGAATTTAAGAAGAAAACTCATTTTCTTCTCTTCCTCCTCCCTCCTCTTCCTCACCGTGACCAAGGATCTTCCCCTACCTCTCCTTGCCGAAACCCAAAAACAAAGAATACCCCTCTCTAGGAAGGCTCCACAAGCAAGATCCCTTTTCCTTAAGCGAATAAGGATGTAATTATTCCCTCACCTGTGGTACAAGTTGATTACGGTATTTCTCGAAAGATTTGAACTCTTAGAATTAGAAATAAAAAGAAGAGAAGAAACCATGCTTATGAACTTTAGTAGGTTATGATATGAATTTAGTTGGAAAGGAAATTATGTGTGTGATGTTAAGCTTGATCTTCTTATTAAGATGTTTATTAACCTTCTCTCTTTTTTTTATAAGTTTCGGCCATGATAAAAATATAGGGTTCATGAGGCTTAAAACCTAATCTAACTTGCTCATAGATTGATTTATGATGTGTTATGAAATTTGCTAGAGATTCATGTTCATATGTTATCTAGAATTTATGTTCTTGCTTGAAGAAAGTTTTGGCCATGATAAAAATATAGGGTTCATGAGGCTTAAAACCTAATCTAACTTGCTCATAGATTTATTTATGATGTGTTATGAAATTTGCTAGAGATTCATGTTCATATGTTATCTAGAATTTATGTTCTTGCTTGAAGAAAGTTTCAGCCATGATAAAAATATAGGGTTCATGAGGCTTAAAACCTAATCTAACTTGCTCATAGATCTATTTATGATGTGTTATGAAATTTGTTAGAGATTCATGTTCATATGTTGTTTAGAAGCTATGTTTTTGCTTGAGGAAGTTTCGGCCATGATGGAAATATTAGGGTTCATGAAACTCAAAACCTAATTTAGTATGATCATAGACCTCCATGTGATATGTTATGAAATTTACTAAGAAGATTTATGTTTACATGTTGTTCATAAGTTCATGTCTTAGTTGTGAAGTTTCGGCCATGATAGTGATTTAGAGTTTCATAAAGCTCTAAACCTAATTTAGCATGTTCATAGGCTTCCTTGTGATATGTTATCAAATTGGCTAAGTATTCATGTTAAAAGATTTATTAGAAGTCTACTTCTTGTGCATGATGTTTCGGCTATGATAATTTTTAGGGTTCATGGAGCTCAAAACCTAAGTTAGTATGCTCATAGGTTTCTTGATGATATGTTATAAAATGGGATAGAAACTTGTACTTATATGTTGCTTAGAAGTTCATTTCTTACATGATGGAGTTTCGGCCATGATGAATCCTTAGGGTTCATGAAGCTCCAAACCTAATTTAGTGTGCTTATAGACTTCTTTATGATATATGATGGAATTAGCTCGGTGTTCATGTTACATGTTGTTTAGAAGTGTATATTCTTGGCTTATGAAGTTTCGGCCATGATAAGAATTTAGGGTTTCATAAAGCTCAAAACCTAATCTAGCATGCTCATAGACTTCCTTATGATATGTTAGCAATTTGGCTAAGTAATTATGTTCATGTGTTGCTTAGAAGTTTACTTCTTGTTATATGATGTTTCGGCTATGATAAGGTGTTAGGGTTCATGAAACTCAAAACCTAATTTAGTATGTTCATAGACTTCTTATGATATGTTATGAGATTTGCTAAGTATTCATGTTGTATGTGGCTTAGGAGTATTCTTGGTTATGAACTTTCGGCCATGACTATAACTTAGAATTCAAGAAAGTTTTAAACTTAAACTTAGCAAGCCATGAATTTGTTTATGATATGTTTTATGTTTAAGTGTACATGCTTTATGATAAGATCAGTAACATGTTGATTATGTATGTTATGAATTATGCATGAGATGATCCTTATGATGATTATGTACTCAAGCATGTATAATTTCAATATGTTGCATGCTCATCCATGTAAGCTTATGAACCAAGCATGATAATGGTTTTATATGATGACCATGTGCCAAGAATGCATGCCTTATGATATGATAAGAAAATGGCAAGGAGTTGCTTCCCTTAAGTTGGGATTAAGAGCACCCTCCATGATTAAGACAAGAGCATGACATTTATGATGATATGATATGACAATTATGATGATATGATATGCATGACATGTACTTTACTTTGTATGGCTTGTACCAAGGGTGGGCTCCATAAGCGCCCCTAGACCGACGGACTATGAACGGGTCTAGTAAAAAGGGATGAGCTCCTTAGTACGCCCCTAGACCGACGGACTATGAACGGGTCTAGATCCCTAGTAGGTTCGGGGCTAGCTACCCTGTCCTAGGGATTGCGCGCATTTATGTATGTATGTGGTACAAGCCGGGCCCTCATGATGATGATATTACGTTTAAGTATTAAAAGATATATATCAAGACATTTTGCACTCAACATGGCATATGTTTTAAAAATACATTTTGCATAATGCACCCATGCTTATATGATATGTTCCTTTCTATGTTTCATGATATGTTATGTTCTCATGATTTACCTCATATGATTACTTTGTTTATGATATGTTAGGAACATGATTCATAAGAATATGTTATGATAAGAAATTATGCTCACCTATTGATGATTATGATTTTTCATTGATGATATGCTTGTATGATTATGCTTGAGATACGAATTTTGTGAGTAGGAAAGAATCTTACTGAGCTCGTGTGCTCATAGCTTACTTCCTTGTACCACAGATAAAGGCAAGGGATGGATGACCTAAGGGAGCTGCAGGAGAGACAAGGAGGTGTGTGTGGCAGTAGCTCGGCTAAGACAAATAAGACCTGCTATAATGTTTTGTTATGTTTGACATGAACCATTGTAATTATGTTACATTTCCAGTATAACTCTATGACATTTCCACTGCTTTATGTTATAAGAAAGAATTTTTGAATATGTATGTATCCTGGAATAGTTAAGTAAGTCAGTAGCTCCGTCCCTTTGAGTAGCAGGGAGGGCGGGCGTTACATTCAATGAGTCTAATTTAGATTATGACTCATTGACTCAATTTAATTAAATGAATTAGATTCATTATATTAAATTGGCTTGAATTAAATGGTTGGATTAGATCAACCATGAGAGAGATTAAGTCAAGTTTGACTTGACTTGAGAGGAAGAGGAAGAGTTAAGTTTGACTTGACTTTATGCCACATCATTTGTGACTTGACATTAAGTGGCCAATGATGATATGCCACATCATCATGTTTATCACATGTGTGTGCCACCTCTTGGAGGTTACAAATTCCCTTTTTAATGGCCACTTAATACAAAATGGGGGTTACACTTTTGTGAAAGTGGCCGGCCACTTTTGTGAAGGGAATGAATTCATTTTTTCAGTCAAGTGTCATTTACATCTACTTCTTCCTCAAGCTCTCTCCTCAAGCTCTCCCTCTCCTCCTCTCTTGGCCGAACAATCTAGGTGCTAGCACACCTTTGTTTGGTCTTCTCCACCTAGTGTGTTCGTGTGGATACGTATAGAGGAGTATTTATTTTGATACTCTCGAGATCTGACGAATTTTGGACGAGCGGGATACAAAAAGGGTACGCATCGAAGGTATAAAAGGTTTCCTCTTGGTAAATCTAGTGTAGATCTAGATTAGAAACTTGTACTCGTATTTTGTTTTATTTCTACTTCGCACGGATCCGGTGGCTTGGGGCTTTGGGGTTTCCGCGATGCGAAAAGCGGTTTTCGTGGCCCGAAAAACCTAACACTTTCCAAAATAGTCATACCCAGAAAACTTAATACTAGGTTTTGGTCTGGCTAGTTCATGTTTGACTAGGGTAGCTTCGGTCAGATCTACTAAGTCTAGTGCACCAGGTAGAATACTCAAGATTCAGCCTAGACATGCCTTCAACAAAGATTTCTTGACGTACTATCATCCCAATCCATTCCGGTGCTATGTTATAGGGTTGGGTAAACCTTTTTAACTAACCATTCTAAGCTAAGTAAACTAAACCTACTCCTAGTCATGCTTAGAGATTGATCAAGTTGGTTGAACCATTTTTCTACTTGCTCCCCCTGAGTCATAGCTTTGATATGGTCTATCTAAGTAATGGATTTGACTCCTAGGAATCAAGTATAAATTTGGGTTGATTGGTTTGATTAAACATTTTATTAGAACCCATGCTTGGACTTATCTTTTAATATTTTGACTAATTAAGGACAAATATGGTTTATTTGTTTGATTTGGTTTATAACCAAGTCCCGATTTGTTGTACACGGCTCGTTGCGATCCAAGTGCCATATTTAGACACTTGGATCCTAGTTCGAACTTTTCTAATGTTTTCTTGAGTCGCTCGACTTGACCTTTCAAGTCAAAATTTTCTTCCTCAAGTTTTGCAACTTGAGTTGAAGTTTCGACTTGAACTTGGTTAGTCGAGTCACTCAAGTTAACTTGCTTCTTAAGGTGGTATATTTCCTTGAGTAACAAGTCATTTTGTTTTTCACATTTTGATAATTTTTTAAATAAACATTTAACAACTTTAAGTAAATTTGACTTCGAGTAAATCATTACCATATTTGGACTTTCAGAAACGGATGCGGATCCGTGGCTTCTCTCGGACTCGATGTCGATCTCGGATTCGGTGTAGTTTTTGGACTCGTACTCTTCCTCAGAATCAGATTCTTCATTTCTTGCCATAAAGGCAAGATGGCTGGAATGCTTCGGTTCTTCCGCATCAGATTCCTCAAAGGATGATTCGTCCCATGTCGCTTGGAGGGCTTTCTTTCTTCTTGTCGACTTAGGCCTTTCTTCCTTCCAATTTGGACATTCCTTTTTGAGATGCCCCTTTTGTTACATCCATAAAAAATCATTTCTGATTTGTTTTGCAGCTAGTTGAGTGGTATCTTCTTGGTGCTTCTTTTGAGTTTCCTTTTTGTCAATAATCTCCGGACCATGTTGACTAGTTCTTCTTCATTTGTTGAGTTAGAGTCTGATTCACTTTCTGATTCGACCTTTGTTCTTGATTTAATTTCTTTGCTCGGACCTGTATACAAAGCAACTCCTTTTTCGACTTGACTCAAGTTAGCTTGTTCGTGTAGTTCTAATTTGCAAAATAACTCATCTAGTTTATGAATTGAAAGATCCTTAGAAACTTTGTAAGCATCCACTATTGATACCCACAAAGCATTCCGCGAAAAAGCATTTAGTGCATACCTTATAGCGTCGTTGTTCTCCAGGTTGTGTCCGATCAGATGGAGGCCATTGAGGATGTCTTTTAGTTGAGCGTGTAGTTGCGAAACCGTCTCTCTAGGGAGCATTTTAATGTTAAATAAATTGTTTAATAAAAGATCTCTTTTACTTACTTTGGACTCATTAGAGCTACGAGGCTTTAAAAGAAAAGAAATAAGTAAAAAGAAAAAGTTTTAAAAGTGCTTTGAAAAATGGTTAAGTATTTTCAGAGCTATGAGGCTCTAATACCAATTGTTGGATTGGAATAGTGCGATAGAAGAGGGGGGAGGTGTGAATATCGCGCTTAAAACTTTTCTTATCGTATTTTAAAAACAATCAGAATATGCAGCAGAAAGTAAAATAATTAGTTCGGTTACTTGCTTAGAAGCCTAGGTCGACTCCTACTTCAAGGCCCGTGATCCTTGACCGCATCGATGGACAATCCACTAAAACCCTTCTTTTTGAAAACCTCGGAAAGAAGTAGTGCGTACAATATGCAAGATAGTAACATCCTACTATCTTGTAATAGTTTAAGTATAATGCAAGATTTAAATAAATATATCAACAATAATAAAAGACAAATCTTGGTTAGCACTTTTGGATGGAGCAACTTGCGAGTTATAGAGCAGTAGCACGATCAGCAAAATCTTGCACAGTGGTTAATTTCGAACCAAACATCGTTACTCAGCCTTGGACCTCGAGCTCTCTTTTATAAGAATTGTCGACGTTCGATCGATCTATCCCTGGGTTCGGTCGATTGAACCAGCTCCCTTCTATCTTTGCTGAGATCTAATGTTGATTCGATCTTCGACATTAGCTGATCATTAAGGGTTCAGTCGATCGATCCTTCTTTTCGGTCGAACGAACAATATCCTTCCCTATTCATCGAGATTTGCTGAGATCTGCACTTAATGCCACATTGATGAGATGATTGTTCGGTCGACCGATCCATGTGTTCAGTCGACCAATCAGCATGCTTTCCTTCTGCTTCTCATCGTTATGAAATGTGCTGAGTGATCAGGGTTTGGTTGACTGATCATATGGCTCGGTTGACCAATCAGGACGAACCTACAAAACAGTGTTAGATAGAATATTTCTACAACACAAAGATTAGCACAGTTATATATAATGCATGAGTAATATTAGACAGTAGAATTGTCTTGATCTCAGCTTGGAAACCTTCCCTGTTTCTTCAGCTGGATCAACGACCTTAAGTTGTTCCCTTCAGGAACCCGACCTCATTGTCGCTCCTCTAGTTGTTTACCTCAACCTACCTGCCAATCATTGATCCTTCAAATCTATTTGGACTTTTCACTTAGTATTGATTGGCTCGCCAGGACTTTCTCTCGATCTTGGGTTCTCCAGACCTCTCAATCTCACTACCAAGTGTCGGGTCCTCTGACCCACTTGGTCTTTCCACCTGGGTTCCATGATCTGCTAAGACTTTTCCTGCCTAGCCTCCAACTAGGTCTTTCCCGATTGAGTAAACAACCTGCACACTTAGTTAACTTGTTAGATCACAACATGCCTTAACTTGAACCTTTGACAACATCAAAACTTAGGTTTGATTCTAGTGTAACTTGTACCAACACATATAAATAATCTTAATGCAAATTCCTATCATACACACTATACACGTGTATACCCTACAAAATAGGAATATCAAACAGTGAGACTGTATAGATAATAAAGAGATCATCTCAAGATCAGTATGTATCAAACACGGATAAAATATGAGTAGAGTCAAGATAAAGTAACTTAATCCATCAAATAATTCATGTACTAAGTTCAATGAACTATAGAAGCCAAGGAAGAAGTACCTGCCTTTATTTGTAGCTCATGCTGAATTAATCTCACATTAATATGTTCATCTTGAATCAAGACCTACAATCACATAATGTACAATTTAACTAATCACATACATCACAACTAGCTAAACTACATCCCAATTAATTAGGGAAAACCTTAATCAACATGATCATTAATTAACCTAAATTAATACTCTACTTCAATTGATCCCAATCTCTTAATCAAATTGCTCTAATTCACCACTAATCCTAATCTAATCCATCTCAATGATTAGATTAGATTTAGCCATAGCATCCATCATCTCTCAAATAGTAATTAAATTTTGTAGGATCCTTGGCGGCCGGCTAGAAGGGGGTGAATAGCCCTACAAAAATAACACTAACCTTCCTCGAACGTTATAGCTTAATTAAAGTGACACATGCATAAATTAAATAAGAAACTAGAAAGAAGAGACACAATAAGGTTTACTTGGTTACAATCTGGGAGGTTGTTAATCCAAGAAAATTGAAGCTTACTATCAAAGTCTCCTTTAGGCGTAGAAGACTCTTACAATAGTTACAACACTCAATATGCAAAGTTAGACAAAAAAAATTATTTACAAGTGTTCTGTCTAAGCTTCTGAGACTAGAATTGTATTTATAGCCTTGGTCGGGGTAGTTGGAAGAGTTCCAGATGCTTGGGGGGATAACTTTTATCCATGTCGCAATGAAATGGCCACATCGTGTTCCAGATAAAAATCTACTCTGGGCACCCGGAAGGGTTCCGGGCGCTTGGACCGTCTGAGCACCTAGACTCAGTCCAAGCGCCTGGACCTAAGTTAACCTTATGCTAACTTATTTTGTAACGCCCCGCCCCTCCTGCTAAGGCGACGGGGGTTACTTTAACATATATACCTACTTACTACAGCGGAAGTCTTATTTATAGAAATTAAAAAATTTTCTTTTCTTTAAAATCACCATGACTAATCACCTGGACATATAAAACCACATAGCATACTTAACATGATTTTTAAGTCATAATACCCAAACACATAATTAAATGTCATGGAGTCATAAAGTAGTAACATAAACTAGGCCTAGTTCTTATTAAACAAAAGCAGGTCTTTCTCCTTTAGCCAAGCCACTACCACACACATCCTTCTAGCCCCTCCTGCTGCTCCCCTAGCTCATCCATTCCTTGCCTTTATCTGTGGTACAAGAAAGTAAGCTGTGAGCACTTATGGTTCAGTAAGTTCCTTTCCTACTCACAAAAACCGTATAGCATATCAAAATCACAGGACAAAACGCATGGAGACAAATTCATCATATCATGCAACATATCATGGCATATCGTAACATAATCGTAAGGTATCATAGCATAACATAACATGATCATCAAATGCACCCTGACATATCATAACATCATCATAAATATCATGGCATAATCATAAGGTATATGCAAGGTGAATTTCTAAACATGTATCATGAAAACATATGCAACATGTCTTTTGAAAACTTATAATATACATACTTAAACATAATCTCAACATAAGGGGGGCCCCGGCTTGTACCACATACATAAATGCGCGCGTCCTATGTAGTTCCAAGGTAGCAAGTCTTGAACCCTACAAGGCATACATACTAGGCCCGTTTCTTAGTCCATCGACCTAGGGGCACTTAGGAGCCCATCCCTAATGAGGCCCGTTTCTTAGTCCATCGACCTCGGGGCGCTTATGGAGCCCACCCTTGGTACAAGCCTTAAAAGTAAAGTAGCATGTCATACATATCATAATTCTTAACCTATCATTCATGTCATATTCATATCATGAAGAGTGCTCCTAGTCCCAACTGATAGGGAAGCAACTCTTAGGCATAACATAAAGCATGCATAATTGGGCACACAGCACATCATGACTTTGGGCACATAGCACATCATGATCACATGCATAATTGGGCACACAGCACATCATGAACTTGGGCACATAGCATATCATAAATTTGGGCACATAGCATATCATAAATTTGGGCACATAGCACATCATCATGCATAGGTCATAAGCATACATAAATGAGTATAGCAGCATGGCATATTCTTATCATATCATAAAGCATTGCATGAGAGGCACATGAGAAATCATAATTAGGTCTCTTACCCTAATATCATGTAGTGGCCGAAACATGTAGTTGTAGCCTAGGTTAGCAAGCAACATAAAAGCATGTGAACCCTAAACCATTATCATATCCTATATCATAAGGAACACCTTGAGCATGCTTAGTTTGGGTTCTAAGCTTCCTAAGTCTTTACTTATATCATGACCGAAACTCATCAAGCCTCAAATTAGGTTATAAGCAACATGCAAAAATGTAAACCCTAAACTAATGTCATATCATATATCATAAGGAACAACTTGAGCATGCTTAGTTTGAGTTCTAAGTTCTCTAAGCTTTTAACCTTATCATGGACGAACCCTAGCAAGCATGATTCTAGGTTACAAGTAGCATGAAAGTGTTGAACCTTAAACCAATATCATAACACATATCATGAGGAACATCATAAGCACATTTAGTTTAAGTTCCAAACTTCCTAAGCCCTTTAATCTAAGGTGGCCGAAACTTGTTAAGCATGGAAACTAGGTTTCTAGTGGCATAAGAGCATGGAAACCATAAACAAATTTCATAGCATTTATTACAAGAAACATCATGAGCATATCTAAGTTGGGTTCTAAGTTTCCTAGGCCCTTAAACTAATGGTGGCCGAAACATGTAAGACATAGACTAGTTTTCATGTGACATAAAAGCATGGAAACCCTACACAAATTTCATGGCATTTATTACAAGGAACAACATGAGCAAACTTAGTTTAAGTTCTAAGCATCCTAGGTCTTAAAACCTTGTGTGGCCGAAAGTTATAGAGCATGTAACCAAATTTCTATGCAACAAACAAGCATAAGAACATCAAGTTAGTTTCATATCATTTCATCAAGAAGGTCATGAGCATCTTAGACTTGTTTTAAACTTTCCTAGGCCTCAAATCTTAACATGGCCGAATCTTCATAAGCATGAAATAGAGTTCAAATCAATATTAGCTTCATATCTTATCCTAGGGAAATCATGGCATGCTTAGTTTTAGGTTTAAAGCTCTCCTAGGCCCTTAGTTCTACCATGGCCGAATGTTCATGAGCATGAAAATGAAGTTCCAATCAACATACAAGTAGGAGAAAATGTTAACAACACCATTATCATAGAGCACATATCATAAGAACAAGGGAGCATGTTTAGTTTGAGTCTTAAGCTTACCTAGTTCTTTTGTTCATGCTTGGCCGAGAGTCTAGGATCATGAATCTAAGTTCTAAATAAATATTCTAGCATAGAAACATTAGGTTAACCTCCTACCATAAGATACATGTCACAAGAAATATAATGAGCATATCTAGTTAGGTCTTAAAATTCCTTAGATCCTTTTTTTTGTCTTGGCCGAAATTTCCATGAAGCAACCCTAGGTTTTTAAGAAATCTATCTTCATGAAAATCACATGAGCTATTGTACCATAGGTGAGGGGAAGCTTACATAGTTTTCGCTTGTTGATCCTTAAGGAAGTGGTACCCTTGTGAGGAGGGAGGAGAAGTTTCTCTTCCTAGTTTCCCTTTTTGTTTTTCTTCTTCTTGTATGAGGTAGACCTTGAGACTCCTTGCTAGTATTTGTTTTCCCTTAGAGAGAAAAACCTAAACTTGGCTTTTGGAGATGAGGGAGGAGAGCTCTAGTTCTCGATGGAGAAGGGAAAGAGGATGAGGAAGAAGAAGATTTAGAATTTCCCTTTTCTCTTTTCTCCTCTAATCCTTTTTATTCATCATGGGAAGGATTCTTGTCCCCATTCATCCCCCCCCCCCCTTTAACTTCTTTTTAATTCCCACGAAAATGAGAAGGGAGAGAGGAGAGGAAGGCAATTCACCTTTTTCTTGCTTCTTCTCTTAACCAAGAGGAAGGGGAGGTAAGCCACTTGGTTTTCTCTTGCTCTTTTTCTTAGTTTTCTTTTATTTTCTCCTCACCTTTAACTAAATTTTTCATTCCTTCCTATCCAAATATTATTCATTATTTTAGTGGTTACTTCACACTAATTTAACTCTATCATTTGTGGGAGGTTCAAGGTTCAATCCTCAACCTCTCCTTCTTTTTATTTCTATTATTTCTTTTTGATTCCTCTTACTTTCATGCTCTAAAGAAAATACTATCCATATTCTTATCTTATAATTTCGTGGGTGTTACATGTTTGATCCGGGTTCTTGCTCCGGCTTCGCTCGCTTGGGTCTGGGTCTTCCGCTTCAGCTCAGGCTTCACTTGCTTGGGTAATTTCGACCATTCAGAATAGGGCTCACACAAACCCATGGCCTTCGAGCAGTCTTTCGCTCTGGCTTCTTGTTCCTCGAAAAATGTCGTACGCCTCCTTCTCATCCGCCAGCTTACTCTTCCTCAATATTTCGTCCCTCTGACGCATTGAGCTCATCAGCTCTCTCCCATGTTGTCCTTCTCGCTAGCTGCATCTTTCGTTCGACTTCTTGTGCTCCTAAGTTCCTGCACACTTAGACACAGGGGTTAAAATCTAACAGGACCTAACCTGACTTGGTTGATCACATCAAAACTACTTTGGGGGTACTAACAATCTCCCTCTTTTTGATGTGAACAACTCAAGTTAAATTAGGGTAAACAAACATAAATAAATAATAACAAGGTAATAAATTTACAACTCAATTGTCATGCCCTAGAGGAGTCCCTGCCCGATAAATGGACATCATTTCCTATAACTGTGACAATATGAATCATATATATAATGCCACATGGCTACTCACAAGCTATAATCAACAACCCACATGGCTGGAACATAACAACCACGCAGTTATATATTCACTTGGTGATGAGGAGTTCTAAGAGGTTGGTTTCATCGTGGTAGTATTGATGTGTCTCAGTTTGGCTTACTCTCACTGTCCTTATTCCTGCTATTACCGGAAGCTAAGGGGGTATTCTCAAGCGCCAGAATAGGGTAATGCCCTAAGAAGTCCTGTCACGGTTTACCCCTGTCACTAGGGCACCTCGACAAATCTTGAGGATATAACTCTAACTGGTAAATTAAGAATAGTGAGTAGGGCTAAGCTTGGTCTCTCGCTCCCTTGGGGAGAATCTGCCTTCCTCTCAAGGAGCTATCCTAGATGTATGTGAACGGGTTACCCCTGTCACTAGGGCCCCTCGGGTATACGATCTAGAGGTAATCCTCTACGAGGCTGACAAGTTCTTCACAATCAAAAGTAAGCAATTAGCAATTGAAACAAAGCGTGAAAGTTCATCCACCAAGTATAAACATAATACGAGTTTTACATCAATCCGTACCACGACTACTCCTTAATCCCAGAACAGGGGATCTACTCCATGAATGCTAGAGAGATATCCAAAAACATAGTATAGACAAACATATAATTCTCAACAAGTAAGAGGGAATATGCTTATCGGATGTTGAAGAGTGGCCTTCGGATCTAACTCTTAGCTTCTTGAGTTGATGTGGTGGTGGAAGTTCGCTGAACGGTGGACTAAAACGGCGTAGAATTGCTCCAAGATCTATTTCTCCTTGACGGCTCGCCCCTCTCCTGGCAAAAAGGGTTAAAACCCTTATATAGCCTTAGGGTTTGGCCACCGTGACACGGCCGTGTAAGGGTGGCACGACCATGCCCTTCTCCGGTTCTGTGCGTGGCTGCACGGCTGTGCAGGGTCGCATGACCGTGTAGCCCCTGGGCTCTGTCTCCTAGGGCACGACCGTGCAGGGGTGCACGGCCATGTAAATCTCCTTCGTTGTCTGGGGTGGCACGGCCGTGCAGGGTTGCACGGCCGTGTGCTGACTGGTCATTATTTTGGTCGCACCGCCGTGCAGGGTTGCACGACCGTGTGCTCCTCCTCTCCTGTTTGGCCACACAACCGTGCAGGGTTGCACGACCGTGTTGTCTGGTTGGTTCCGGTGCATCAATACTCTCCGTTCAGGCTCCGAAAATCTTTCCTGTCAATATAAAACCAAACAAAGAGCAGATATCCAAACAAAACAATAGATATGATAAATACAAGATAAAAGATGCGATCATGTGAAGAATATATGTGCATAAGTCAAGTGAATGTGCGCTAAAACATACATATAAGATCATACTATTTGCGTACATCATTATACACACAACCCACTTGACTAGAACAAAATGATCTTAACCACGCAGTTATATCATAAACAACCCACACAACTGTACTAAAAACACAACGAAAAATGAAATGAAAGACATAAATCAAGAACAACAAACTATTAGCCTGCTAGGCTTTCACACAACCACAATAAGACAAATACAAGATACTAACATAACAAAACTCTAAAATAAAATTGAAGTAATGCAATGCCAAGCTCACAAATTCGTAAAGCAAGTAAAGTAAGAAGTAAAACCCAAAGCCATCCTTGGATGTGATGTGGGACCGACAGATAGAATACTCCAAGTGACTCCACAATCATCTACCTGCTACCTAAGGAAAAAGACAATACACAAATGTGGTGGTGAGTGCGGGTCATTCAGCGGGTAATAGACAAGATAGTGCATGGTTTTTACAAAAATATGGAGACCAAAGTATACCGTCTCATCAGGGAAATAAGAACATGATCATAACTGACATAATGAATGTACATACCCAATCTGGATCCAACACATAATATCATGATCATAATATCATAGTAAGTAAACCTATCCAAACTGGAACTAACATATAAGGTCAAGATCATAAATGACATAATATATGTATATACCCGAACCGGTCGATTACACATGGTATAATAAATAGTAAACTCACCAGAGATCATCAACAAACCTACTCGTAACACTTGAGTAATATAACCGATAGTATATACATGTATAATAAATGACATGTATGCAGTATGACAACCATATGCAATAATCATAGCTCAAACAAGTGCAACATATCACAATCACATGTAGCTAATAACTACAAGATATGTATGCAGATATATCTCCACAGATATACTGCGCATCATATGTAAAAAAATACGCATGCATGCCACATGGTAACTTTCGCCACCTCTCTAGACACCACAACTCCTGTATGGCCGAGAGGTTTGGGTCCATGACAACTGTACTATCCTCCAGATACCACAATAGAGTTGCTAAGGCGGACAGTTCGCTAAGTAGTTATCTAACTACATAGCATCAGGGTCCCTGAGTACTCACATCTCTAGTGTTGGGTTTTTCGGGCAGCGAAAACTGTTTTTTCGCGTCGCGGAAACCCCAAAAGCCCCACCACCGGATCCGTGCGAAGAATAAAACTTTCAAAAAACTTACGAGTATGAGTTTATAAACTCTAGATGTACATTAGAGTACGAGTTTTACCCTTGATGCGTGCCTTTCGTGAATCCCGCTCGTCCAAGGTGCTAGATCTCAAGTTGTCAAGGTAGACAACTCTCTATGCGTATCCACACGAACAACTTGATGGAGGGAGAACCTTAGAGTGTGCTAGCACTCCAAGAAAGTCTCGGCAAGATGAGGAGAGGGAGAGCAAGAAAAGAGAGCTCTAGGAGGAAGAAGATGAGAGTTACTTCACAAAATGAAAACTCACCATGCAATTGATGTGGCCGGCCACATTAAGAGGAGTTGTAACCTCCATGGAATGCCAAGAGTCACAACTCTCCCATGAGGTGGCATCCCACTTAAGCAACCATGATGATGTGGAGCATCATCATTGGCCCACTCAATGCCAACTCACCAATGAGGTGGCATAAAGTCAAGTCAAACTTGACTCTTCCTCTTCCTCTCAAGTCAAGTCAAACTTGACTTAATCTCTCTCATGGTTGATCTAATCCAACCATTTAATTCAATCCAATTTAATATAATGAATCTAATTCATTTAATTAAATTGATTCAATGAGTCATAATCTAAATTAGACTCATTGAACACATGAATCAACTTGGGTCCAACTCAATTAGCCCAATTAGGATTACTCTTAATCCAATTTGATTCATCACATGAATCTGATTCTCTTGGTTCATCATATGAACCTAATCTTGATCTAATTGTCCTTAGTGTGTGACCCTATAGGTTCTTATAACGATGGCAATGCCCCTAAACCCATTTAGGAGCATAAGTAATGAGCGGTATCTAGCAACACATCATTACTACCCAAGTTACATGAATGTTGAGATCCAACATCACCTTGTGACTACTAATTGTGACTCCTCACAATATATGACAAATGTCCTTCTATCCTAGACATCTAGATTGATCAATGTGAGGCATAGACCGTGTCATCCTCTGACCAATCTAAATCTTGAACTCCAAGTAGACTCACTAAATCAAATGAGCTCAATATCTCATATTGACTCATTTGGGCATGGCCATGCACTTTGTGGTCTCACTCTATCAAGAATATCGATGTCTCTCCCGTCATATAGGAGGGATAGATCCCATCTACATCACTCACATCCCTCTGCATAATTCATTACATACCCAGTAATCGCCTTTATAGTCCACCCAGTTACGGGTGACGTTTGACGAAACCAAAGAACATAACTCCTTATGCAGGGATCCATGGTGACTTCAGATCTAAGGACTAGTAGTCATACTAATAGCCACATGAGAAAGTATATGACACTCATATAACGAACCATGATACTTTCTCATGGCAGGTCATTCAGTATACATTCTCCAATGCATACCCATGTGTCAACTTGATATCTCTATATCCATGATTTGTGAGATCAAGTCATCGAGTTGACCTACATGCTAGTCTTATTGCATTAACATTGTCCCTGAATGTTAATACTCGACTAGAAATGATTAAGAGTAGTGTTCCCTATATCATCTCACTATCGGTTCAACTAACCGATTGATATAGGTGAGAACCTTCTACTCAAGGACGCTATTATACTTAGTTTATTTGGCACCAATACAAGTAAGTATAATAACCAAAAACAAATGCCTTTATTTATATAAGAATATGATACAACAAGTTCATAATACAATCATCAAATAATTGGCTCTAGGGCTCTAACTAACAATCTCCCACTAGCACTAGTGCCAATCAGTGTAGGCTCTAAGCCCCAATGACCTAGTGTGACCATCATGCTTCCTATGTGGCAAAGCTTTGGTCAAGGGATTTGCGATGTTAGCCTCTGTAGGTACTCTACAAATCTTCACATCTCCTCTCTCGATAATCTCTCGAATGAGATGGAAGCGCCGTAATATGTGTTTGGTCCGCTGGTGTGAGCGAGGTTCCTTAGCTTATGCTATAGCTCCATTATTGTCACAATAGAGCTCAATAGGGTCAGCGATACTAGGAACCGCCCCAAGTTCAGTGATGAACTTGCGGATCCAAACTGCCTCCTTTGCTACCTTTGATGCAGCAATGTACTCGGCCTCTGTCGTAGAATCAACGACTTTGTCCTGCTTCGAACTCTTCCAGCTCACAACACCACCATTAATGCAAAACACGAACCCTGACTGCGATCAATAATCATCCTGGTCGGTCTGGAAGCTAGCATAACTGTAACCCTTTACAGCTAGCTCGTCATTGCCTCCATATATCAAGAAATATTTTTTAGTTCTTCTTAAGTACTTTAGAATATTCTTGACCGCTATCCAGTGACTTTCACCTGTATCTGACTGGTATCTGCTCGTCATGCTCAAAGCATACGAGACATCAGGTCGAGTACATAGCATGGCGTACATGATAGATCCTATGGCTGAGGCATAAGGGATCTGATCCATGCGGTCTCTCTCCTCTCTAGAACAGGGACCTTGAGTCTTTGAAAGACTCACGCTATGTGACATCGGCAGAAATCCCTTCTTGGAGTTCTGCATGGTAAACCGAAGGAGTACCTTGTTTATATATGTACTCTGACTTAGGCCAAGCAATCTCTTAGATCTATCTCTATAGATCTGTATCCCTAGAATGCGGGATGCCTCTCCTAAGTCCTTCATTGAGAAGCAACTCCCTAGCCAGGTCTTGACAGACTGAAGCAAAGGGATGTCCTTCCCAATGAGTTGTATGTCATCAACATACAATACGAGGGAGACAACTATATCCCCTACAACCTTCTTGTAGACACAAGGCTCATCTTCGTTCTTGATGAAACCAAACTGTTTGATTGCATCGTCGAATCAAAGATTCCAGCTCCGAGAAGCTTGCTTTAGTCCATAAATGGACCTATGCAGCTTGCATACTCTGCTAGTATGCTGTGGATCTACAAAACCCTCAGGTTGTGTCATGTACACATCCTCGAGCAGGTTTACATTCAAAAACGTGATTTTGACATCCATCTGCCATATCTCATAGTCATGGTATGCTGCAATAGCAAGCATGATCCAAATGGACTTAAACATCGCTACTGGAGAAAAGGTTTCATCATATTCAATACAATGAATCTGCTTGAAACCTTTAGCTACCAAGCGACCCTTATAGATAAGTCCATCCATGTCAGTCTTTCTCTTAAAGACCCACTTACACCCAATGGGTTTTACCCCTTCAGGTGGATCAACCAAAGTCCATACTTGGTTGGTGTACATGGATTCTATCTCGAATCTCTTGGCCTCTAGCCATTTCTCGGAATCTGGTCTCATCACAGCTTCCTGATAGGTGGTAGGCTCATCCTCTATGAGCACAACGTCATCATGGTCAGACAAAAGAAATGAGTATCTCTCAGGCTGACGACGTACCCTATCAGACCTGCGAAGAGGTGTGTCTACTTGAACTGGTTGTTATTCCTCAACTCTTTGTGGAACAACATCATCCACAACATTTTGTGGTTCCAGTTCAACTTCCATCGAGGCCTTAGTGCTATGGTCCACATCTTGAACTTCTTCAAGATCGAACGTACTCCCACTAGTCTTTCTAGAAACAAAGTCCCTTTCTAGAACTACCTTGTGCTGACTGGGAATGTAGAAGTAATATCCCTTAGTTTCCTTGGGATATCCAATAAAGTAGCACTTGTCGGATTTGGGTCCTAACTTGTCTGAGACTTGACGTCGAACGTAAGCCTCATAACCCCAAATCCTCATGAAAGACACCTGGTCATCTCTCCCAGTCCATATCCTATATGGTGTCTTTATCACGTACTTGGATGGAACTCGGTTGAGTATAAAAGCTGCCGTGTCTAGAGAATAGCCCCAAAGGAATGTCGGAAGACTATGTGACTCATCATAGATCGTACCATATCTAATAGGGTACGATTCCTCTTTTCGGATACACCATTCCACTGTGGTGTTCCAGGAGGAGTGAGTTGGGATAGAATCCCACACTCAGCTAGATAGTCACGAAACTCATGGCTAAGGTATTCTCCACCTCGATCTGATCGAAGTATCTTAATACTCTTGCAAAGCTGGTTCTTTACTTCATTCTTGAATTCTTTGAACTTTTCAAAGGATTCTGACTTATGTGTCATCATGTACACATAACCATATCTACTGAATCATCAGTAAATGTTATGAAGTACCTATAACCGCCTCTAGCAGTGACATTGAAAGGACCACATACATCACTATGTATAAGACCTAACAAGTCAGTCGCTCTCTCACTGTGCCCACTAAAGGGAGTCTTGGTCATCTTGCCTAGTAGGCATGACTCGCACGTCTCATAAGATTCAAAATCAAATGAGTCCAGCAAACCATTCTTATGGAGCTGGGATAAGCGCTTGTCATTTATATGACCTAAGCGGCAATGCCAGATATAGGTTTGGTTCATGCCATTTGACTTTAACCTCTTAGTATTTATGTTATATATAGGGCTTTCAAGGTCTAGAATGTAGAGTCCGTTCATCAGAGGTGCACTACAATAGAACATATCTTTTAAATAAACAGAACAATATTTGTCTTTAATTATAAAAGAGAAACCTTTCTTGTCCAAACAAGAAACTGAAATTATTTTCTTTGTTAATGCAGGCACATAACAACATTCATCTAATTCTAATACAAGCCCAGAGGGCAGAGATAGATGATAAGTTCCTACAGCAACAGCAGCAACCCGTGCTCCATTGCCTACTCGTAGGTCCACCTCGCCCTTCGCCAATGCCCTAGAGCCAATCATTTGATGATTGTATTTTGGACTTGTTGTATCATATTCTATATATAAATAAAGGCATTTGGTTTTTGGTTATTATACTTACTTGTATTGGTGCCAAATAAACTAAGTATAATAACATCCTTGAGTAGAATGTTCTTACCTATATCAATCGATTGGTTGAATCGATAGTGAGATGATATAGGGAACACTACTCTTAATCATTCCTAGTCGAGTATTAACATTCAGGGACAATGTTAATGTAATAAGACTAACATGTATGTCAACTCGATGACTTGATCTCACAAGTCATGGATATAGAGATATCAAGTTGACACATGGGTATACATTAGAGAATGTATACTGAATGACCCGCCATGAGAAAGTATCATGGATCGTTATATGAGTGTCATATACTTTCTCATGTGGCTATTAGTATGACTACTAGTCCTTAGACCTGAAGTCACCATAGATCCCTACATAAGGAGTTATGTACTTTAGTTTCATCAAACGTCACCCGTAACTGGGTGGACTATAAAGGCGATTACTCGGTATGTAATGAATTATGCAGAGGGATGTGAGTGATGTAGATGAGATCTATCCCTCCTATATGACGGGAGTGACATCGATATTCTTGATAGAGTGAGACCACGAAGTGCATGGCCAAGCCCAAATGAGTCAATATAGGATATTGAGCTCATTTGATTTAGTGAGTCTACTTGGAGTTCAAGATTTAGATTGATTAGAGGATGACACGGTCTATGCCTCATATTGATCAATCTAGATGTCTAGGATAGAAGGACACTTGTCATATTTTGTGAGGAGTCACAATTAGTAGTCACAAGGTGATGTTGGATCTCAACATTCTTGTAACTTGGGTAGTAATGATGTGTTGCTAGATACCGCTCATTACTTATGCTCCTAAATAGGTTTAGGGGCATTACCAACGTTACAAGAACCTATAGGGTCACACACTAAGGACAATTAGATGGAGATTAGGTTCATATGATGAACCAAGAGGATTAGATTCATTTGATGAATCAAATTGGATTAAGAGTAATCCTAATTGGGCTAACTTGAGTTGGACTCAAGTTGATTCATGTGTTCAATGAGTCTAATTTAGATTATGACTCATTGAATCAATTTAATTAAATGAATTAGATTCATTATATTAAATTGGCTTGAATTAAATGGTTGGATTAGATCAACCATGAGAGAGATTAAGTCAAGTTTGACTTGACTTGAGAGGAAGAGAAAGAGTCAAGTTTGACTTGACTTTTTGCCACGTCATTAGTGCGTTGGCAAGATGTGAACCAATGATGATGCTTCACATCATCATGATTAATTAAGTGAGATGCCACCTCATGGAGGTTACAATTCTTCACTTTAATGGCTACACATTAATTGCACTTAATGCAAAATGGGAGTTACATTCTTTTGAATGTGGCCGGCCACTATGGTGTAGGGTGGAATGAATTTTTCATTCGTGTGTGCATTCACTCTCTCTTCTTCCTCTCAAGCTCTCCCTCTCCCTCTTCTCCTCTCTTGCCGTGACCTATCAAGGTGCTAGCACACCATCATTTAGGTCTTCTCCACCTAATTAGTTCGTGTGGATACTTCTAGTGGAGTATCTATTTTGATACTCTTGAGACCCGGCACCGTTTGGACGAGCGGGAACGCGAAGGGCTTCGCTTCAAAGGTATAACCCTTTCCATGTAGATCTAGGAGTAGATATCGGTAGAAACTCGTATTCGTAGTTTTTCAAAATTTTTCTTTGCATGGATCCGTTGGCTTTGGGGCTTTCGGGGTTTCCGCGACGCGAAAATGCGGTTTTCGCGGCCCGAAAAACCCAACAGTGGTATCAGAGCCACGTGCGAAGATGAATACGAGTTTATTTTGTGTTTTATGAAAACTTTTTAGTTCTGTAATATTATGTAAATTTATGATTTTTATAGTTTTTATGGGTATTTTTCTCGTGGAAGCGAAGCACAAGTGTTTCGATACTTCTAGGCTTCGACTACCGAGAAGAATTTTCCAAAACGGCCAAGTTTCGCCCAAAACTTTTTGGGACAGCGGGCTAAGGTGCTGTTAGATCGCAATGGAACCCTTGCGATGGTTAGATCGCGGGTAGGGGCACTGCCCCTGGCCCCGCAAGGGGATTCGTTCCACGATTGCGCTCGAAAATCGCTAAACGGAACCGCCGGGAAATTGTACTCGTAAAAATTGTAAAAATTATAAAAAATTACAGAAAATTATAGAAATATGTATTTTTTAATTATATATTATTTTTGTGATAGTCATGGCCCAAAGACCCAATTCGATTAGATAATTTGTGTTGTAATTCATAATACGGCCTGCGTGCCGTGATGTGATGTGCGTGTTGTATTTTTATTTTTTCCGCGACTTGCGCGTCGTGCCTTTCTCTTTTATTCTTGTCGTAAATTAGATTTAGACTCGAATGTAACTCGAGTTTCAAAATGTAATGTAAATTTTGAAGCGGTGGAAGGTCCACTCAAGACGGAGTTACGAGGAAGGCGCGAGCAACACGAAGTGGTCAAAAGAAGGAGCTTGAGAAGCTATTGACCTTAGGTTGACCATCCGATCTTCTCATTGGCTTGAGAAGATCGTAGTAGGGCCATGACATAATCACAAAATTATTTAATTAATTGCTTTTGTGTGTATGTGATGCATGCTAGTTAATTAAGTAATTAATTAGTGCCTAACGATTAGATTAGATCTAAGTCGTGCACATGATGCACCCTTCGATTAGATTAGATCTATCGAGTATATGATACGCATCATCTTTTAGATTAGATCTAAATCGCGTCAACTCGTAATGCCTACCATGCCGTGATACCTATCACTACCTCGATCGCATGTTGTTGTTGAATCTGCCAAAGCAGAGCAAGACATACTATCTTGGTAGGGTACGAAGGGACAATTTTGGTCCCGCCTATCAACGCATGGGTGAGTACAACTCAATTAGATTGAGTAACTAGTTAACTCAATTGGATCGAGTTTAACTATAGGCATTAATTATCCAATGGTTGGTAGATAGGTCAAAATCACGTTTATATTAACTCTTGGGCGTATTAGCCAAAGCTAACTCGAGTTTTAATATAAATGCGGATTTTGATCCTATAAACAAGAGTTGCATAGAGATGTAATTGGTAATCATTACCTACCGATCATACTAAGTCTTGGGCGTATTAGCCAAAGCTAACTCAAGGGTTAGTATGATGTCGATCTGTCCCACATAAATTATAACTACAAGAAAAAAGACATACAACAACGGTTTTTCACCGTTGTCGTAGGCCATTTTTAACTGTTGTTAAAGGCTGTGTTGTTAAAAGGGGTGGCAAACGACAACAGTTTTTAACCGTTGTCTATGAAGGCAAAGATAACATTTTAACAACGGTGAAAAACTGTTGTCTTTTCCTACAAAGACAACAATTTTTCACCGTTGTCTTTGAGCGTATGCCTAGGCTCTTCAACAACAGTTTTGAACTGTCTACGACAACGGCTAAAAAGCGTTGTCTTTTTAGCCAATGACATCGGTTTGACAACGGTTAAAAACCGTTGTCTTTTTAGGCAACGATGTTAAATAACATCAGTTTGTCACTATTGTCTTTTAACGCCATTGACAACAGTTTGACATATTTAAACTGATGTCTTTGGGTACAATATACAACATTTTGACAATAAATAAAAAACTTATTAATCTTTTCCTACTCAATGGTTTATAAAAAACATCCAGTGCAAATTTCATTGATAAAAAACCTACATAATCAATATTTACAATGCAAATATTCCAACATTCAAACATCACAAAAGTACCAAACATCAACATTCAAACATCACAAAAGTTTACACAGCCAAAAGTTTATATATATCACACATATAGTCCAAAATATCATGTTTTGTTGGAGCACGTCTTCTCTACCTGTGCATCTTCTAAACAGCCTGTGCATCTTCTAAACTGCAGCCTTTTCTGGTTTCTCCTCCCTCCTAGCTTCTCTTTTCTTCTCCTTTCACAGAAATTGCAGCATATGATTGCAAGTTAATTCATTTCCCAGGAGTAAATGGCATAAAAAATGGATCTCTTGGAAATTTCACACGTACCTGACCTTATTACAGTTTTACAAAAACTCAGAGTAGTATGTCTTAAAAGACTAGCTATATGGCTTTACATGTAACTCTTAAGTATGGTAATCCAAACCTATCAACTTTACATATACCAAAAAAAATTCTATCCAATTTGAAGCATATAGAATCTAGCTAAATTCACAGAGCAAGCAATGGCTTAGAGCAACAACCAGATTCTGGTTCTATCATCGAGCATCAAAAAAGCATTATAGAATCTAGCTAAATTAGACATGAAAAATCAAGTTCCAACTTATTTCCGGAGCATACAAAATCACAAATACAAACAAGGGCTGAAGCAACAAAGCAGCACACAGAGAATTAAACAAACAAGCTTTACTAATTTAAATTCACAGAGCAAGCAAATTGATCAACCCACAATTATCATAAGGATCTACTCTCTTGATACTCAAATAGACTCAGTAAACGGCCTAACTTCTAGCACGAATCAAAATTCCTAACTATATTAGCATTTTCCCCAATTCATATTCGAATAAAATTCTCCGACAATCATGCAAAAGCATAGAGATGGTTTATTTAGTTTTTACACGGAATAGAGAGTAGAAAAGAGCAATCCAAACTTCCGACAACATCATAGAGGATACCGCTAATTAGATCATGGAAATCACATAGATAGAACTAGTAAAGAACATAAAAGCCCAAGATTTAACGATGAGACTGAGGGATTTAACAAAGGACCTGCATCTAACCATGTATCAAACCAGAAATTAATATGATCTTCACCTAAACGCCATCTAATCTGCTCTTCTGCTACGTTTCTCATCTGTAACGTCCTGTGCAGTTTTGTGAACTCATGTGTGCAGTTTAGTCATGCCGATTGGATTTGGTAAATGGACTCAGAGACAGATATCTCCAAATCAAGTGCAATCAAGTATAAGCAGCATGTATTCAATTTAACTGAATATTATTATTGTCAAATGCAATAAGATGAACTCATGTATATACCTATTCATAAATATGATCTTGTATGCATTCTGCTATCTCAGAGCGCACTTCATCAATTTCTTCTTGAGAGTACTCCGCTTTTGTGAACTATGAACACACATAAATTATATGATCTTAAAGAACAAAATATAATTAATTGGAAAAAAATAATAACTAAATAACTTCTAATTATTTGAGATGATAAAGATAATATTACTATCGATGGTAGTGTATCCCCCTCGATCATTGCATTTTCTTCAGTAATTTGCCTCATAAATCTCATCACGTAATAACCACATTGTTTCGCATCTGGCTGCCTAGGAACCTACGTTAAAGGCAATTGATATTGTTAATGATAAATATACACATACCTTGATTGATTGAAATAGAAGTACCCATACCTTGATTACTTCCCATTGTACATGCTTTCTTCCTTTCCTTCCATTGTTCGAATTAAACAATCTTAACGCCCTTCATATATACATTCAACATAGTTGATATATAAGTGTTTTATGACTAAATTAAATACATAATAAAAAGCATATATAAACTCACATTTCCACAACATATTTCCAATCTTCATCACGAATGCGATGACTTAAAGAATCCAACAAGTAAACAATCTCCTTATGAGGTTTAATGCCAATCAAATTCCAATGGAAACTACACACAAATACAAAATTAGTGCATACAATTCACTAAAATAATCAATTGAAAATGATATTAAAGATGTTCATTACCCATTGCAACTTGGCACCAAAACTAATTGATTAATTGATGCACCACTCATCCTATCTGCTAAGAAACTTGCCCTCTGGTTCAACCGTTCAGTTTTACCTATTTTGTCTTGTGTGGTTTTTTGAAAGTTTGGGATGCTATGCGGATTTACAAATCTGAATTTATCAATCTTATTTTCTTTTACCAACTTTTTATAAAGATGCCTGCCATTTGAAATAAAAAAAATCAGAACTATATTAGATATTAAATACTGATCTAATAAAGTATGTGCTTCTTATATACTAAATTTAAAAAAGAACAAACAATACTACAAGGTAATTCGAAGACTTACCATATGTAAACAACCACACAATTTCCTGAAATTGGCTCCAAGTGATACAAAGCACTAATGTCCTCAAGATGCAAGTTCAGTTCATAATCATCTTGAAATACCTCATGATCTAAAGCAATTGACAATTTCCTTCCATTCTCAAGAGCACGCTTACAATAACAATACACCACGCGCAATGATCTTGGCACACTTGATAACAAAGTCTGGTTATTTTCTACATGTGCTATTTTCTTCATTTGACACTTCTAATAATTGTAATTGTAAACTTTTTAGATAGGTGCAATACTAAATAGTTTCACAGATATTTACTTTGAAATATTATCTTAGATGTACCTTTTGTCGTAGCATCAGCAGGTGTTTTGGCCAAGCCACATGGGTTCCAACAGCATCACCAATAGTTTCACATTCATTGGGAATCGGAACTGGCAAACATGCTGATTTCTGCATTGCTTCATCGATGGATACACGCATACAATTCTTGGGTAACGGAACACCATGGAGAGAGTGATTAACTCCAATGACCTCAACAACTGTACCATATGCAACAATGTCTGTGCTAGAATCCAATGTCAAAATAACTGATTTACCCTAAAAGATAAATAGTTGTGTCATTGAATTATACTAACTCTTTATTTTAATAATAAATATAACCACAACTTATATACCTGTAAAGCAACTTCTTTATCCACAACTTGCATTTCGACATCATTGAACTCTTCATGACTGGGGAAAGTCTTATCGGTGTTCAGTTTATTGTCATTTTGTTGAGGTAACTTTACCGAGCAACTTCCTTTGTCATCAATGTCACTGCCCCATGCACCCTTTTTGTAGACAATTGCTTCAAGGTTTTGAATGCGTGTATCTTGGTCTTGAATTAATTTTCTAGCCTCCACCAACTCTCTCTTTTGCTCAATCAGTAGCTCTCTATCAACATGGTCAGTCTTCCATCTACTACCATTAAAGAACAATGATGGAGTGATATGACCTCCAACAACCCTCACACGTCCACTATGTTCTCTTGAATTGAGTGCTTTCGTAAGAATATCTTCTTTTGTCCCATTAATTTCGAGTGTACCCTCACGCTTCTGTTGTATATAATCATCCTATCATCCAAATAAAAAAAATTACTTTAAAAGTTTCATTGAAATACAATAATTGATTTTTACTCATAGCTTCTCACAATCTTGTCTATTGTTTGTTTCAACTCTTGGCCATCAAATTTCCCTTCTTTATTAACCCTTCCTTTCTTCCAAATAATAGCTCTATTGATTTCATCATCGTCACATAATTCATTTGCCTAAGAACAAGAATAATTGAATGATATATGTTAAATAAGAATGATTATTAAATGCTAAACAAAACCGTTATACCAATTTTATAAGCAAAATATACTTACTATTTCTTCAGCATATCGTGCATATCCTTTACGAGCAAGGCGATGGGGGTATATGTTCTTCTTTCTTTTCTCCTTCTATTGTTCACTTAGTTTCTAGTCAAGTGAAACATTCCACATATCAAATTTACTAATTCATCATTTACCTTAATATCTACTTATTTTGAAAGAACAAAAGACTAAACTTACAATAAAGTCGTCAGACATGCGAGTCCTGACAAAAGAAATCCAATCATCTCTTGCAAGACCATAGCCACTAGGTGGTTCATCCAACTCTTCGAGTTTGTCAAGCTTCTTCGAAATGAATGTCTGAGTGAGATGGGATTTAAACTGACGCCACTTATTACTTGCTGAATTCAAACATCCCTTCTTCCAACTTGGGGGAACATCATATGTCAGCTATAAAACACAATTGGGAATACAATAAACTGATTAGTACCTATATTCATCATTGACACCATAAGCAAACACAATTTCTGGAAATTATTCTAGCATTGAAACAACACACACATACATTAAGTTTAAGGCATTCTCATCATTGAGTGTTTTGGAGATCTGAAATTACCAAAACAAAGCTAATGCAGGAGTGCTCGTGGCTTTTGATTTGCCCTATTTGTTTATTAGTTTAATTGTGGATCTATTTTCAATCTGGATGATTTAGTTAACGATAGAGTCTCAGCGCTGTTAACATCGTTCGCCTTATTATAGGCAAGTAGTAACTCGCATGGATGTATCCACTTCCGAATATGATGAAACTAATGCCTTAAAATAGGAGGTTATTATACACCCATAATAATTTGGTTGACAGTAGGGTTGTAATATCTAAAACAGAAAACATTTGATATTCAAGTTATTAGATGGATGGAAGCTTTGGATTGTAGTAGACAACCACAAACAATGAGATATACAACCATTTCTCTTGTATTTGTATAGTTTTGTTTGGAAGATTGAGCTTTAGTATTTAACATGTCTAGAGCCTTAAGTTCAGTTGTTGTGCTATTGCACATATTGGATATTTGTGTATATCAGATATAAAATCATGCCCTTAACATTTTGTTTGAAGAATCAAGTGCAAGTAAAGAAATATACAAACAACACTAGCTTTGGACACTGATATGACAGACAAATGGATTTGTTCTTGATTTCGTACAATTAACCTAGGACAATGTTAGGATCCTTTGAGGATTGTTGGTTACTTATAATCCTTAGTTTTCTAGTTGGAGCAACATTCGTTTTGAAATTGTTTGATGATTGGCAGTTGGTAATCAGGTCTTACAATGTTTGTAGATTTGGTAATTTCTTGTTGAGACACTGGACGACAATGCAATCCTGGTTTTCTCTTTGCTTTACAATTGTTTCAATGCTAATGCAGAAACAAAGCTACCAGAACTAAGTACAAATGAAAACCCCACTGATATAGAAAAAGAACCTACTGAGGGATCTAAAACTGAAATGGAACAAGGAGAATCACGAACAACAGAAGAACAACCTACTGAAACATACGAAGCTGAAAGAAAGGAAGCAGAACCTTGTGAAATTTAAGAACCTTCAACTGAACTATCTAAACCTGAGCAAATGCAGCAGAGCAACTTGAAATAGAAAACCAATCTTTAACTTGTATATATAAAAATCATACTGTTGAATGCTGGAGTAGCAAGAACAGCAGGCAATTCATACTATTTTACTATCTTTAACTCATCTTTTCATGCATGCCATGATATGACAAATAAAATTTGCAACATGATAATTGACCAGAATTTCTTTAACTTACTTACATTAACTGATTCCCATATCAATTCTTTAACTTCATTTGGAACTTGTTTCCACGTCTTGTAAGATATCTTGACCTTTTCTCGAGCAAGCAAGCCAATGTAACTTTGCATTGCAATAGCAGCTCCTCCTACTGGCTGTCCAAGTTTATTAAATCTTACCTCCTTTCGAATTCCTTGAACCCTTTGTTTAGTAAGCTTATCCAGATGGGTACGACCTCTAGATGTTCTTGTTGTTTCAGTGTCTGTAGATTCCAGCATTGTCTCAACCTGTAAACCGTTGTTAGTGGATGTAGATGCAATTTTTCCTTTGCCCTTCCCAATCGTTGCAGGTTGTCCTTTTCTCTTGCTTGAAGCATGAATTGTGTCATCACCATCAGATTTGATTTTAAGCTTTCCAAAGGATGCCATAGATCTCAAATTTAATCTATTGATAAAAAAGTGAAACAACATATCAATATTTAAAAAAAATACACAATAAGAAATTCACCTACAAAAGAAAATCAACATACATAGATAAAAATTTGAAATACCATCATGTGCACAAAATCATATTCAAAAACAAGATACATATCAATATTGTCTACAAACATATCTTAAAAAAAAAACTATAATTGGTTAAACATTTTCAACCCAAGTGCCATCACAATCTTCACGAAGGCATTGGGGTTCATTGTCATCTACTCCGTAAGCATCCATTGATGGTAACTCTCTGGTAAAAGATTGATAGTGGACTATAGTGTCTTCCAATTCATCCCCATTTGCATATTCAAATGACTCTCTAGTAGGAGTTGCAAGTACAATACTCCATACAGGATCTTCAATATAAAATACTTGCTTCGCTTGACTTCCCAAGATAAAAGAATCTGATTTGAATCCAATTCATTTCAAATTTACCAATGTGAAACCAAGATCATCTACTTTTATACCATTATTATTCTCCACCCAATTACATTTGAACATTGGAATTTGAAATTTTTGGTAATCAAGTAACCATATTTCTTCAATAACTCCATAAAAAATCATGTCCGACACAATTGGATTTTTATCCTTTGCACTGGCAACTTGCATTGTCTTTGCGACTAAGCTTACTCCAGAATTTTGAGCAACTTGTACATCATCACGTTCTTTCGTAGCATAAGTAATCCCATCAATCAAATAACTAGAATACTTTAACACTTTCTTGCTAGGTCCACGCGCTATCCACTTTAATCTTTCAGATATTTGAAGGGTCGAATGGTCAACCGCACGTTCAACCTATAGTTAACAATATAATAAAATTTAAATTTTTGCGTAAGATACCAAGAGTTGTATGTATGCTAATACATAGTAGTTTTGGAACGTACAATATCATGCAACCAGTTAATAAATGTTCGGTTATGCTCATCTTGTAGCCACTTTTTGGACTTAGCTTTTTGAGGAAATCTTGCTCTCAACTCCACCATGTGTGCCCTAATAGAATTATTTTAAATAAATAAACCAATAGAATGAATTCAAATTGCATAAAAGTATTGATAAGTTAGAGAACATACTCGATATAAGGATCAATCTCATCATCATTCGTCAATATGTAACGATGTGCTTGTTGCAACTCATCATGCCTAGCGGAGTGCACTATTGCACCCGATAAAGGCTTAGTACGTTCTACTTTGTGATGACTTGATGGTATCCCAATTGTGTGGACATTAGATAGATAGTCTGAGCAAAATTCGACAGCCTCTTCAGCAATATAACATTCGGCTATACACCCTTCAGGCCGATTGTGATTGCGCACATAACCTTTCAAAATCTTCATGTATCTTTCAAATGGGTACATGTGTCTATACCAAACGGGTCCGCACAATTTGACCTCTCGCACGAGATGAACAGTTAAATGAATCATTATATCAAAAAATGAAGGAGGGAAATACTTTTCAAGCAAACACAATATCATTACAATCTCTCTTTGCAAGTCATCCATCTTTAAAACGTCTATTACTTTACTATATAACGCATTGAAGAAGAAACACAACCGAGTGATAGTATCTCTGACATGTTTTGGCAAGACACCACGAATAACCACTGGAAGCAATTGTTGCATTAAAGTGTGATAGTCATGTGACTTAAGGCCAACAAGTTTCAAATCCTTCATCGACACAAGGTTTTTAACATTAGATGAGTAACCTTCAGGGACCTTTATTCCTGACAAAGAATTGCAAATACTTCTTTTCTCAGCTTTACTTAGAGTGTAACAGGCAGCTGGCAGAAACGTTCTTTTCTCCCCAATCCTTGGTGCCAGTTCAGTTCTTAAATTCATTTCCATAAGGTCTAATCTTGCTGTGACTCTATCCTTTGTTTTTCCTGGAATGTCAAATAATGTACCGATGAGACTTTCACAGACATTTTTTTCAATGTGCATCACATCAAGAACATGTCGAACATGTAGCTCTTTCCAATATTCAAGTTCAAAGAATATTGATTTCTTTTTCCAACATGTTTCTCCATCATTCCTCTTTGATGATAGCTTTCCGCTGATTTTTCCCAACTGATAATTATTTCTTTCAACTCTTTCCAAAGCTTCATGGCCACTCAATGGCTTTGGTGCAAGGTTAAATTCTTGGTTTCCATTAAATGCCTTCTTTTGCCTTCGATAAGGATGACATAAAGGTAGAAACCTTCTATGGCATATATATGACATTTTTCTACAATGCTTCAACCTTGTTGAATAAGTTTTTTCTGCACAAATAGGGCATGCATGATATCCCTTCACAACACATCCTGACATGTTCCCATATGCAGGAAAATCATTGATTGTCCATAGCAGAACAACTTTAAGAGAGAAACTTTCTTCTCGATATGCATCATATGTTTCGACACCTTTATCCCATAAACATTTTAAATCATCAATCAGAGGTGCTAAGTAAACATCAATATCATTTCCTGGTTGTCTAGGACCAGATATCAACAAAGTGAGCATAATAAATTTTCTCTTCATACACAACCATGGTGGAAGGTTGTATGTGATCATTAAAACTGGCCAACAACTATATGTAGAACTCAACAAACTGTGGGGATTAATCCCGTCTGCTGATATAGCCAATCTCAGATTTCTGGGCTCAGAAGCAAAATCAGGCCACATGCGATCAACTAATTTCCAAGAAGGTGCGTCAGCTGGATGACGTAAGTATCCATCATGAATTCTTTTATCAGTATGCCAGGTTAACTCCTTGGATATCGCCTTATTCCGAAACATTCTTTGAAATCTTGGCATGGGTGGGAAATACCACAAGACCTTTGCAGGAACTCCTTCTTTTATCTTGGATTTGTTGCTCAACTTCCACCTTGATGTCCCGCAAGTAGGGCAATTGGCAAAATCTTCGTACTCCTTCCGATATAAGATACAATCATTAGGACAAGCATGAATTTTCACGTAATCCATCCCTAATGCACGTAAGCTTTTCTTTGCCTCATACAAAGATAAGGGTAATTCATTGTCATCTGGAAGCATTTCTCCTAACAAAATAAGTAAATCGGTAAAACTTTTATCACTCCAACTATATTTTGCCTTCAAGTTAAATAATTTCACAACTGCAGATAACTTTGTGAATTTTGTGCATCCAGGATATAAACATTTCTCAGCATCTTCAAGTAGCTTATTGAACTCGCTTGGATTCTCAACATAACCATCATATACAACTTGCACCATATCTATAGGCTCCTCGGCAAAATATTTGTATTCATCTTGCCCCACGCGATCATTACTGTTCATTGAGTTTTCTGTCATAGTTCTTTCCCCATGCCATATCCATGTATGATATGTCAAATCTATACCATTACAATACAAATGTGCCCTTATAGTTTCAACATTTTTCTTCTTTATGTTACCACATCTTGCACATGGGCAAGGTATTGCATTAGGATCGTTAGCGTTTTCCAGTGCAAATTGCAAGAAAGACTCTACTCCAATATCATATTCACTAGATAGTCTATCCTTTGACATCCATTCTTTGTCCATTCTTGTTATAAGTACTAATCAGCTAGAAATGAGATAACACCTACCTTCAAAACAATTGTACAGTATACAACAAGATCTTAACACAATGAACAAGAAACATAAGATATTCTTAGCATACAATCTATACAATCAAGTAACTAAATTATTAAAATAAGCGAATCTGCTAATAAGAGAAAAACTATCTATGGATGTGAAGAAAGGGAAGGGTTTAGTGCAAAAACGTGAAGGGTTCAAAACCACCTTAGATGAAAAAATATTTGAAATAAACTATAATGTGAACTCTAGCTCAAAGATAGGACTATTAATGAATACCAAAAGCAGATTAAAAATTTGTCAAGCAAGCAAGCATATTGAAAAACTTGAGGCAACTATTGTTTCATTGAAGAATAAAGAAACAGGAAGCTAGTCTGCAGGCAACTATGAGAAACTTGAGGTAACAATTTGTCAATTAACATTCAATATATGGTGAAATCCTCTAATATTCAGCATATTGAGAAACTACAAGAGGAAGCTATTCTACAAGCTAGGAGGTTGTCTAGTGCCACTGAAACTATTACATAGATTGCTTGACACTTTTAATTTTCCAATATCATACTGATCTTATTTTACATTCATAGATGACCAAAATCTTGTGCCTATCATGTTTGAATAACATCTAGTGTAGGTATATAAGAGCAAATCATTGACAAGAAAAACAAGCTCATGACACATCTTGAAATAAAAGAAGATAATGGAAATTCAGTGGAAACCCTGAAGGAAGCTAGGCAGGAACCATGCTCAAAGAAAGAGTCATCCATGTCTCAGAAATTTGTATCTGGGCTGGTAGTTGATGAAGATACAGATGAAATTGGAGGAAACTAAGATCAACCGAAAAGAAACTGGAGTTATGCTATATGAAGAACACAATAATGCAAAAGCAGTCGGTGCTTTCTCACAAGATTGCAATGAATTCAGGGCAAATCAACTACCAGGTGAAGACCATAAGTATGATGAGATGCCACAGGCAGTTCATGATCCTTGTTTGCTGGAAAAATCTATGAAGCAAACAATGCTGCAAGGAGACAAGGAAGTTAGCAGAAATGAAAAGATTGAAAGGATCCTTGCAAACCCAGCAAATCCAGATGTTTCAGCTAGCAGTGACATTTTAAACATAGATTCAGATGCCAGGGGAAGCCTTCTGTTCAAAGATTTGGATGCCCACCCAGAAAATGATGATGATTTAGAATTACAATTGGCTAAAGATGCTGCACACATTGACAATGTTGGGCCCTTAAAGTTTACTTCAAACTTTAAGAAGACAGAAGATAATGAAAGTGGAAGAATGGAAGATATATGTAATACATGGCACGTAGGTTTACTTCAAACTTTAAGAAGACAGAAGATAATGAAAGTGGAAGAATGGAAGATATATGTAATACATGGCACGTAGGTTCATGATGCTTCTGATGGTGTGTTCTTTGGCAGTGTGGTTTCAAGGAAATGATATATTGACTAAAAGAGAACAAGACACTTTTATGCCTCCGAGAAAAGCACAAAGAAGAGAAAAGCGTTCGGGAGCTATGATTCTTCACCAGATTAGAAGAAGAAAAACGCACCTCGGGACAAAATGAGCCACGACGATCGCGAACTTATGAACGGCGTGGACTGGAAGGAGAGAAGATGGCGGTCGCCGTCGGGGAGAAGATGGCGATTAGGGTTAGCGCGGGTTTTTGGTGGCGGTGCGCGCGATGTGGTAAAAAGAAAACGTGAAGTGTTGCTAATCCATCCATCTTAAAACCTAGTTTGATTAAAATCCATCCATCTTAGAGACAACATAGTTTAACATAGGCAAATAACTATGTTGATTAAACTGTTGATTAAAACTAATACACAACATAGTTTAACATAGGCAAATAACTATGTTGATTAAACTGTTGATTAAAACTAATAGACAACATAGTTTCAACATAGTTTTAAACAACACTAATAGACAACGGTTGATTAAAACTGTTGTCGTATGCCAAATAAAGATATCTCATAGACAACAATGTTTAAAAAACCGTTGTCTTTGACATAAAACCGTTGTCTTATCTATGTCAAAGACAACGGTTTTTTAAACATTGTTGTCTTTTTTTAAAAAACACGACTAACAACAACAGTTTTCAACAAAACCGTTGTTAAATAACAAAAAGACAACAGTTTCTCAAAAAACTGTTGTCTATTAGGTGTGGTTAAATCTATAATTTCTTGTAGTGAATTATAGAATTCAGTGGGAGCATCATTTAGTTAAAGGCCTAATTAAATGATTAAGAATACGATACTTATTTCTGCATTTATTTATGTTGTAGATTACCATGACGTCGAATACGAACACCTTCTCCCTGCGATCTGTTCTTGAGAAGGACAAGCTCAACGGAGCAAATTTCCTGGACTGGTACAGGAACTTGAGAATAGTTCTCACCCAAGAACATAAACTGTACGTTTTGGAGTAGCCCATTCCGGAGGCTCCTCCTGCCACTGCCCCGCGAGCTGACCGAGATGTTTTCAAGAAGCATCAAGATGACGCATTAGATGTGTCTTGTCTAATGCTCGTGACCATGAACTCTAAGCTTCAGAAGCAACACAAGTTAATGGGCGCTTATGATATGGTTGAACATCTTCGTCAACTGTATCAAGGTCAAGCGAGGCATGAGAGATTTGAGATCTCAAGGGCACTATTGTCAGACGGGGCTCCTGTAGGCCCATATATACTCAAAATGATTGGGTACATAGAGAACCTACAAAGGTTGGGGTTCCCACTTGGCCAAGAGCTGGCCACTGACCTGATCTTGCAATCCTTGCCGGATAGCTACAGTCAATTCGTTCTAAACTACAATATGAACGAAATTGACAAGCCACTGCCCGAGCTGCTTAGCATGTTAAGAACTGCTGAGCTGAACCTTAAGAAGGCTAAGCCCAACACTATTCTGATGGTTCAGAAACATAAGGGCAAGGGCAAGCCCAAAGGCAAGGGAAAGTCCCAAGCCAAGGGCAAAGGCAAGGCACTGAAGCCTAAAGGAGGGGTCGCCATGGATGCTACCTGCTTCCACTACGGTCAGACCGGGCACTGGAAGAGGAACTGCAAGGTATACTTGGAGGATCTTAAGAAGAAGCGAAGTGAGACTTCCACTTCAGGTATATATGTTATAGAAGTCAATCTATCTATTTCTACATCATGGGTATTAGATACTAGATGTGCTTCTCACATTTGTACTAATGTGCAGGCGCTGAGAAATAGCAGGGCATTGACAAAGGGCGAGGTGGACCTACAAGTAGGCAATGGAGCACGGGTTGCTGCTGTTGCTGTAGAGACTTACTTTCTATCTCTGCCCTCTGGGCTTGTACTAGAGTTAGTCAATTGTTGTTATGTGCCTGCGTTAACTAAGAACATTATATCAGTTTCTTGTTTGGACAAGAAAGGTTTCTCGTTTACAATAAAGAACAAATGTTGTTCCGTCTATTTAAACGATATGTTCTATTGTAGTGCACCTCTGATAAACAGACTCTATATTCTAGACATTGAGAGCCCTATCTATAACATAAATACCAAGAGGTTCAAGTCAAATGACATGAACCAAACCTACCTCTGGCACTGTCGCTTAGGTCATATAAATGACAAGCGCTTATCCCAACTCCATAAGGATGGTTTGCTGGACTCATTTGATTTTGAATCATATGAGATATGCGAGTCATGCCTACGAGGCAAGATGACTAAGACTCCCTTTAGTGGGCACAGCGAGAGAGCGACTGATTTTTAGGACTTATACATAGTGATGTATATGGCCCTTTCAATGTCGTTGCTAGAGGTGGTTATAGGTACTTCATCACATTTACTGATGACTTCAGTAGATATGGTTATGTGTACTTGATGACACATAAGTCTGAATCCTTTAAAAAGTTCAAAGAATTCAAGAATGAAATATAGAACCAGCTTGGCAAGAGTATTAAGATACTTCGATCAGATCGAGGTGGAGAATACCTTTGCCATGAGTTTCGTGACTATCTAGCAGAGTGTGGGATCCTATCCCAACTCACTCCTCCTAGAACACCACAGTGGAATGGTGTATCCGAAAGGAGGAATCGTACCCTATTAGATATGGTGCGATCTATGATGAGTCACACAGATCTTCCGACATACCTTTGGGGTTATGCTCTAGACACGGCAGCTTTTATACACAACCTAGTTCCATCCAAGGCCGTGATAAAGACACCATATAGGATATGGACTGGGAGAGATGCCCAGGTGTCTTTCATGAGGATTTGGGGTTGTGAGGCTTATGTTCGACGTCAAGTCTCAGACAAGTTAGGACCCAAATCCGACAAGTGCTACTTTATTGGATATCCCAAGGAAACTAAGGGATATTACTTCTACATTCCCAGTCAGCACAAGGTAGTTGTGGCAAAGACTGGGGTCTTTCTAGAAAGGGACTTTGTTTCTAGAAAGACTAGTGGGAGTACGTTCGATCTTGAACAAGTACAACATGCGGACCATCTCACTGAAGCATCGATGGAAGATGAACTGGAAGAGTACCTACAGAGGCTAACATCACAGATCCCTTGACCAAGGCTTTGGCATAGAGGAAGCATGATGGTCACACTAGGTCATTGGGGCTTAGAGCCTACACTGATTGGCACTAGTGCTAGTGGGAGATTGTTAGCTAGAGCCCTAGAGCCAATCATTTGATGATTGTATTTTGGACTTGTTGTATCATATTCTATATATAAATAAAGGCATTTGGTTTTTGGTTATTATATTTACTTGTATTGGTGCCAAATAAACTAAGTATAATAACATCCTTGAGTAGAAGGTTCTTATCTATATCAATCGATTGGTTGAATCGATAGTGAGATGATATAGGGTACACTACTCTTAATCATTCCTAGTCGAGTATTAACATTCAGGGACAAAGTTAATGCAATAAGACTAGCATGTAGGTCAACTCGATGACTTGATCTCACAAGTCATGGATATAGAGATATCAAGTTGACACATGGGTATACATTAGAGAATGTATACTGAATGACCCGCCATGAGAAAGTATCATGGATCGTTATATGAGTGTCATATACTTTCTCATGTGGCTATTAATATGACTACTAGTCCTTAGACCTGAAGTCACCATGGATCCCTACATAAGGAGTTATGTACTTTGGTTTCGTCAAACGTCACCCGTAATTGGGTGGACTATAAAGGCGATTACTGGGTATGTAATGAATTATGCAGAGGGATGTGAGTGATGTAGATGGGATCTATCCCTCCTATATGACAGGAGTGACATCGATATTTTTGATAGAGTGAGACCACGAAGTGCATGGCCATGCCTAAATGAGTCAATATAGGATATTGAGCTCATTTGATTTAGTGAGTCTACTTGGAGTTCAAGATTTAGATTGATTAGAGGATGACACGGTCTATGCCTCATATTGATCAATCTAGATGTCTAGGATAGAAGGACACTTGTCATATTTTGTGAGGAGTCACAATTAGTAGTCATAAGGTGTTGTTGGATCTCAACATTCTTGTAACTTGGGTAGTAATGATGTGTTGCTAGATACCGCTCATTACTTATGCTCCTAAATAGGTTTAGGGGCATTGCCAACGTTACAAGAACCTATAGGGTCACACACTAAGGACAATTAGATGGAGATTAGGTTCATATGATGAACCAAGAGGATAAGATTCATTTGATGAATCAAATTGGATTAAGAGTAATCCTAATTGGGCTAACTTGAGTTGGACTCAAGTTGATTCATGTGTTTAATGAGTCTAATTTAGATTATGACTCATTGAATCAATTTAATTAAATGAATTAGATTCATTATATTAAATTGGCTTGAATTAAATGGTTGGATTAGATCAACCATGAGAGAGAAAGAGTCAAGTTTGACTTGACTTGAGAGGAAGAGAAAGAGTCAAGTTTGACTTGACTTTTTGCCTCGTCATTAGTGAGTTGGCAAGATGTGAACCAATGATGATGCTCCACATCATCATGATTAATTAAGTGAGATGCCACCTCATGGAGGTTACAATTCTTCACTTTAATGGCTACACATTAATTGCACTTAATGCAAAATGGGAGTTACATTCTTTTGAATGTGGCCGGCCACTATGGTGTGGGGTGGAATGAATTTTTCATTCGTGTGTGCATTCACTCTCTCTTCTTCCTCTCAAGGTCTCCCTCTCCCTGTTCTCCTCTCTTGGCGTGACCTATCAAGGTGCTAGCACACCTTCGTTTAGGTCTTCTCCACCTAATTAGTTCGTGTGGATACTTCTAGAGGAGTATCTATTTTGATACTCTTGACATCCGGCACCGTTTGGACGAGCGGGAACGCGAAGGGCTTCGCTTCAAATGTATAACCCTTTCCATGTAGATCTAGGAGTAGATTTCGGTAGAAACTCGTATTCATAGTTTTTTGAAATTTTTCTTTGCACGGATCCGTTGGCTTTGGGGCTTTCGGGGTTTCTGCGACGCGAAAATGCGATTTTCGCGACCCAAAAAACCCAACACAAGATTGTCCCTCCGTACCCTACCAAGATAATATGTGTTGCTCTGCTTTGGCAGATTCAACAACACATATGATCGAGGTAGTGATAGGTATCACGGCACGGTAGACATTAGAGTTGATGCGATTTAGATCTAATCTAATCGTCGATGTGTATCAAATACGCAATAGATCTAATCTAATCGAAAGGGTGCATCTTGTATGCGATTGAGATATAATCTAATCGTTATGCACTAATTAACTACTAATCATGCATCACATACACACATGCAATTAATTAAATTTATTTGTGATTAGTCATGGCCCTACTACAATCTTCTCAAGCCAATGAGAAGATCGGATGGTCAACCTAAGGTCAATAGCTTCTTAAGCTTCTCCCTTTGACCACCTTGTGTTGCTCGCGCCCTCCTCGTAACTCCGTCTCGTGTGGACCTTCCACGACTCCAATTTTGTACATTACAATTTTGAAACTCGAGTTACATTCAAGTCTAAACTAATTTTACAACAAGAATAAATGGAGAAAGGCACGACGCGCAGGTCGCATATCAAATATACAGCACACACAACACAAATGACGGCGCGCAGGCCGTAATATGAATTACAACACAAATCCAATCAGATTGGGTCTTTTTGGGCCATGACTATCACAAATTATACATAATTCTAAATTATGTAATTTCCATAATTTTCTGTAATTTTAATACTAATTTTTACAATTTTTACAAGTAAAATTTCTCGGCGGTCCCGTTTAGCGATTTTCGGGCGCAATCGCGGAACGAATCCCCTTGCGGGGCCAGGGGCAGCGCCCCTACCCGCGATCTAACCATTGCGAGTGTCCCTAAGCGATCCTACATCACCTTAGCCCGCTGTCCCAAAAAGATTTGGGGCGAAACATTGCCGTTTCGGGAAAAACTTCTCGGTAGTCGAAGCCTACAAGTGTCGAAACACTTGTGCTTCGCTTCTACGAGAAAAATACCCATAAAAATTCTAAAAATCATAAAATTATAGAATATTACAGAATCTATATTTTTCATAAAAATACAAACTAAACTTGTATAAGTCTTTGCACGTGGCTCTGATACCACTGTTGGGTTTTTCGGGCCGCAAAAACCGCTTTTTCGCGTCACGGAAACCCCGAAAGCCCCGCCACCGGATCCGTGCGAAGAATAAAACTTTCGAAAAACTTACGAGTACAAGTTTATAAACTCTAGATCTACATTAGAGTACGATTTTTACCCTTGATGTGTACCTTTCGCGAATCCCGCTCGTCCAAGGTGCCGGATCTCAAGTTGTCAAGGTAGACAACTCTTTATGCGTATCCACACGAACAACTCGATGGAGGGAGAACCTTTGAGTGTGCTAGCACTCCAAGAAAGTCTCGGCAAGATGAGGAGAGGGAGAGCAAGAAGAGAGAGCTCTAGGAGGAAGAAGATGAGAGTTACTTCACAAAATGAAAACTCACCATGCAATTGATGTGACCGGCCACATTAAGAGGAGTTGTAACCTCCATGGAATGCCAAGAGTCACAACTCTTGGTAACTCCCATGAGGTGGCATCCCACTTAAGCAACCATGATGATGTGGAGCATCATCATTGGCCCACTCAATGCCAACTCACCAATGAGGTGGCATAAAGTCAAGTCAAATTTGACTCTTCATCTTCCTCACAAGTCAAGTCAAACTTGACTTAATCTCTCTCATGGTTGATCTAATCCAATCATTTAATTCAAGCCAATTTAATATAATGAATCTAATTCATTTAATTAAATTGATTCAATGAGTCATAATCTAAATTAGATTTATTGAACACATGAATCAACTTGAGTCCAACTCAATTAGCCCAATTAGGATTATTCTTAATCCAATTTGATTCATCAAATGAATCTAATCCTCTTGGTTCATTATATGAACCTAATCTCCATCTAATTGTCCTTAGTGTGTGACCCTATAGGTTCTTGTAACGTTGGCAATGCCCCTAAACCCATTTAGGAGCATAAGTAATGAGCGGTATCTAGCAACACATCATTACTACCCAAGTTACATGAATGTTGAGATCCAACATCACCTTGTGACTACTAATTGTGACTCCTCACAATATATGACAAGTGTCCTTCTATCCAAGACATCTAGATTGATCAATGTGAGGCATAGACCGTGTCATCCTCTGATCAAACTAAATCTTGAACTCCAAGTAGACTCACTGAATCAAATGAGCTCAATATCTCATATTGACTCATTTGGGCATGGCCATGCACTTCGTGGTCTCACTCTATCAAGAATATCGATGTCTCTCCCGTCATATAGGAGGGATAGATCCCATCTACATCACTCACATCCCTCTGCATAATTCATTACATACCCAGTAATCGCCTTTATAGTCCACCCAATTACGGGCGACGTTTGACGAAACCAAAGTACATAACTCCTTATGTAGGGATCCATGGTGACTTTAGGTCTAAGGACTAGTAGTCATACTAATAGCCACATGAGGAAGTATATGACACTCATATAACGATCCATGATACTTTCTCATGGCGGGTCATTCAGTATACATTCTCCAATGCATACCCATGTGTCAACTTGATATCTCTATATCCATGACTTATGAGATCAAGTCATCGAGTTGACCTACATGCTAGTCTTATTGCATTAACATTGTCCCTGAATATTAATACTCGACTAGGAATGATTAAGAGTAGTGTTCCCTATATCATCTCACTATCGGTTCAACTAACCGATTGATATAGGTGAGAACCTTCTACTCAAGGACGCTATTATACTTAGTTTATTTGGCACCAATACAAGTAAGTATAATAACCAAAAACAAATGTCTTTATTTATATAAGAATATGATACAACAAGTCCATAATACAATCATCAAATGATTGGCTCTAGGGCTCTAACTTACATCTAGCCCCCTGACCATTGTACCCTCCAAATACACTACTCATGAGTGGCCGAGGTTGACAGAGTATAACATTGAGCGGCCAAGTGAGCATGACAGGACTAGCTCCACTCTTAGCTACCACTCTCCTACAGTGGTCGAATGGGCAGCTATAAATATGACTCACAACTCTCTCACACCACAAGAGAGATTTTGGTTGTCAACATGCATTGCAATGATGAGCATGATGTAAATAATCATAATACAGACACAGTCATCATCAATGTAATACCTCAAACCATCATAAGTATCTCCAATACATGATCCATCAGTCACCTATATCTATAGGTAAGGGAAGATCCAACAGGTGTCCTCTAAATAACAAGTATAATAAGTAATCACACCAAACACGTACACACCACATATGTACGCACCCTACCACGTAGGTATAATCAATAAGAAATCTCCAATAGTCATACTAGATACATATACACACAACCACATAGGTATAATCATGATACCTCCAATATCACACCAAACACATACAATCACTAACATAGGTATTATCGACATGATCATCCAATAGTACACATCAGACACATATACACACAACATAGATACAATCAACATGTAACCTCCAATAGATAACACCAGACATGTGTACACATACAACATATAAATGCATGGTCAACATAATAACTCTTATGGCACATACCAAACATGTGTACACATAACACCATTTGCATAATCAACATGTTAACTTAGTCAACAAGTGTATCCTACCATACATACTCTACATGTGAATACATAACAGATTATAGATATTCAAAGCTTAAGACTGTATATGAAATAAATAGATCATCTTAAAGGTCAAGCATAATTATCAACCAGGATAACAATATGGATAGATTTAAGGTAAAGTAACCTAATCCATCAAATAAAAGCAACCATGCACTAAGTTTAAAGAACTAAAAAGGCTAAGGAAGGAATACCCGCCTTAAATGTAGATCGTGCCAATATAACTCCCACGTCGAGACGCTCGTCTCAAATCAAAGTCTTGCATCATAATATGCACAGTATAGCTAAGTTTTATCATAAACCAAATATTTAAATATAATCCTAATCCAATTAGGAACTATGTTTCAATTCCATTTAATAATCTAATACTTCCTTCATAGCTAATCTTCTTGTGAATTAATCCAACTAGAGAAATCAACTCATAAATGAATCTCCAATCCATAACCAAATAGATTAAGCACCCCTAACCATTTCACCTTCCAATTAGGATTTACTACAAACATAATCAATCCAAAACTCACTTAATTCATTACCAATCAATCAACCCATCCATAAAGAATCACAACTACACTTAATTAAGTATTCCATAATCAAATTAGGTTAAGCTAACTTGAATCAATCCCAACAACTCACCCGAATCTTAGATGCTCCCTTGTTGATTCACTATTGGTGGACCTTGTTGTGTCATCCAATCCAAATACCCCAAATCAGCATCAACCATAGATCTATATTCAATCATCTACTAATAATGAGTGGTTACCTCCAATGTGATCGTCGGCACAGGATACTCCAGTGATCATACCCTCTGGAGGTTCTAGTTGGATGTCACAGTAACCAATAGAGGAGCCGACTCACAATCAGACCGAAGTTTGTGAGTCGTTGACAATGGCCATCAGCTACCATCGTCAGGATTGCAAGTTCGGGGTGATCTGTGATCGCCGTGGTGCGACAATGGTGTCTACGGTGATCGGTGCTGGCACGATCGGAAATCGGGCTGTGGTGATCAACGGCGAAGAATCTAGGGTCAAGAGAGAGGTGTCTTCGAAGGCGTGATTGGCACTGAGAGAGAGAGAAAAAGTGTGACACTAGGGAGGTCGACAGCTCTTTCTGACTTCTTGCCAAATTTCTATTTGGACTTTAGTCAGTTGTTTGATCATGTCGACTCGACTGGACTTCCTACTAATTATCTGGTCCTCCTGACCTAACTAGACTTTCTGCCAATTATCTGCTCCTCCTAACCTTACTAGACTTTCTACCAATTATCTAATTCTCATATCCTATCTAAACTTTAGCTTAGTGTATGGTCGTCTAGATCCGTTAAGTCATATTAAGTTAATAAAATTAAAAATTCCTAATTAACATAATACATATTACATATTTTTTGGACTTAATGCTTTCTCTTTTACTTAGCCAGAAAGGGCTTTATTTTCTTAACTTTAACCTAAGTTATCATCACATCCAAAAGGAGGAGATTGTTAATGAAATTTGCACTAAGAATCAAACTCAGATTTTGATGTATGACAAAGTATAAAGTTAGATCATATGTTTGTTAGTATTAGCCTTAGTACCAATTATAAGATGATTGTAAAGAGTTCCTTTTGTATCATATTTCATTATTAATAAAGGAAAAGTTGGTTATTATATTTACTTCAATTTAGTGCCAAATGAATAAGTATAATAATGTCCTAGAGTAGGAGATTCTAATCTACAACATATCAATTAGATGAATTGATAGTGAGATATTATAGATATACATAGAACACTACTTTTAACTATTCCTAGTCAAGCATTAATATACAAGGACAATATTAATGCATTGAGACTAGCATGCAGGTCAACGGATGATTTAATCCACAAGTCATGGATATGAGATATCAGGTTAACATATGAGTATATATTAGAGAATATATACTGAATGACCCGCCATGAGAATGTTTCATGGATTATTATATGAGTGTCATAAATATTCTCATGTGTCTATTAGTATGAATAGTCCTTAGACCTGAAGTCACTACGGTTCCCTACGTAAGGAGTTGTATACTTTGGTATTGACAAACGACACCCATAACAGGGTGGACCATAAAGTTGATAACTAGGTATATAATAAGTTATGTAGAGGGATGTTAGTGATGTAGATGGAATCTATCCCTTCCATATAACAGAAGTGATATCTGTGGGCCCCTTGATTAGTAGGACACAAGAATGTATGACCATGCTTAAATGAGTTAATATGGGATATTGAACTTATTTAATTGAGTGTGTCTACTTAGAGATCAAGAAACACAAAGATTGATAAGAGGATGACACGCTCTATGCCTCATTGATCAATCTAGATATGAAGGATTGAGTCATACAAGATAATAGCCACGGAAAGGTTAAGTCGGATCTCGACATTCTTGTCACTTGGGTAGCAATGATGCCTTGCTAGATGCCACTCATTGCTTATGTATCTAAATACTAATTTGGATACATTGCCAATATTATGAGAACCTATTGGGTCACACACAAAGAACAAGTCAATGGAGATAGATTCATATAATGAATCATTGGATTAAATCTAATTCAAATTAGACTCATTGAGTTAGACTCAATTGGATCCAACTATTGGATTGAGTCCAATTTAAATTAGACTCATTGAGCCAATTGGATTGATGATTAATGAGTTGGACTCATTAAGTGATTTCATGAATTTGAATTCATGAAGAAAGAGGAGTGTACAACGTGAATTACTCATGCATTGGATGCATTGGATGAAGAATGAACAATTTGAATTGCTCATGCATTGGATGCATTTGATGAAGAAAAATATTTGACATTAAGGCAAAAGGCAATTTCATGAATCTATAAAAGGGGGTTTTTGGATTCATTTTCATGATGAGTTTTTGGTGTTCTTGCTCTTCTTCCTCCTCCTGTCTTCCACTTGGTCGAAACTTCAAAGAAGGGTTGCCAACACAACCTTTGGTTGTTTCATTCTCCACTTTGTGAGTTTGTGAGACAAACATGGTTTGTTCATGTGGATACCATAGAGGCACAACCAAGTACTTGATCATGCTAAGATCCATATTTAAAGAAACATTGATGTTGGGATTGCGAAGGGCACACAACAAAGGTATAACTCCCTCTCATGTAAATATTAGTATATGATTTTCCTTTTGCATGGATCTTTTAGAGGAACTAGATGTTTTCCGCTGCACTTTTGCATGTTTAGCGCCCTAGTTCCTTACAATGTTTTCTAATGTAGTTAAACAAGTGCGTAAATTAACCAAATTGATGGGAGAATACACCAAACTGAAGTCTAGTTAGATCAAGAGGACTAGATAATTGATAAGAAGTCCAGTTAGGTCAGGAGAGCTAGATAATTTGATGGAAGTTTAGTTAGGTTAGGAGAAGTCCAATTTGGTCATGTGTGTTAGTGTAAGCCCTAAGAACCAATCAAGAGTTGATTGACTTTACACATATTGTATCATATTTCATTAATAAAAAGAAAAGGTTATGGTTATTATATTACTTCAGATTTATGCTAGATGAATAAGTATAATAATGTCCTAAGGTAGTAGGTTTTAGTCTATAGCATATCAATTAGTTGAATTGATATTGGGAGGTTGTAGATATATATAGAATACTACTCTAAATTATTCCTAATCAAACATTAATATACAAGGATAATATTAGTGCGTTGAGACTAGCATGTAATAGTCCCATTATTCATGGATATAATATATCAAGTTGATATATGGATATATATTAGAGAATATATATAGAATTGACGTACCATTAGAATGTTTCATGGATCTGTATATGAGTGTTATAAATATTCTCATAGTGACTATTGGTATGAATAATCCTTATACCTGAAGTCACCACGATTCCCTACATAAGGAGTTACGTACTTTGGTATCGACAAATGTCACTTGTAACAAGGTAGATTATAAAGTCAATCACTGGATATGTAATAAGTTATGCAGAGGGGTGTGAGTGATATAGATGAGATCTATCCCTTTCATATGACGGAAGTGATATCTGCGGACCCCTTGATTAAATAGTACTACTAAAATGCATGACCATGCTCAAATAAGTCAATATGATATATTGAGCTCATTTGGTTAAGTGAGTCTACTTGGAGATCAAGAGACATAAAGATTGATAAGAGGATGACACAGTCTATACCTCATTATCTAAATATTGAGAATAGAAGGACCAAGTCATACAATATAATAGACACAGAAAGGTTAGGTCGGATCTCGACATTCTCGTTACTTAGGTAGCAATGATACATTGTTGGATGCCACTCATTGCTTATGTATCTAAAATATTATTTTAGATACATTGCCAATATTATGAGAACTTAATGGGTTACACAAAAAGAACATATTGGCTTGGAGATAGGTTCATTTTTTGTTTGACTAAAATATGATGAACCATTGGGCTATTTGATTGAGTCTAATTTGAATTATACTCATTGAGTTAGATTCAAATGAATCCAACCATTGGAAAGAGTCTAATTAGAATTAGACTTATTGAGTTAGACTTATTGAGTTAGACTCAATTGAATTCATTCATTAAATAAGAATAGTGGTGATTAATTTGGATTAATCAGGCATTGAAGAAGGAAGATTAAAAGGGAAAAAAACCTTAGGTATTCTTTCGATGAGTACAAAAGGATTTTTTTGATGACTTTTGAGTAATTCATTTTCTAGTCTTCTCCTTCTTCTTACCTTGGCCGAAACTTCCTTTTGCTAGCACAACAAATGTTGTTTTCTCTCCAAATAAGAGTTCATGATGTTGGTGCGGAAAGCATCAGACGATCGAACTTGTGTCTTGATAATGGCAAAGGGTTCAAAGTTAAGTTGTCTTGTTATCTAACAAGTGTTATTAAGTTTGCAGGAAAGTCCTAAGTATTCTTAGGTAAAAGTTTTAGCGATATACTAGGCAGGAAGAAAACACTAGGGGGAGATAACCTTAGGTTCCAGGGGTTGGTAACCCTAGGTGGAAAGTCTTGGCGGGTCGAGCAATTTGGGTGAAATCCTATAGTCAGGGACTCTAGGTGAAAATCCTGGTGGTCGCGGACCAGGTGAAAGTCTGGATGGGTCATGGAGTGGACGTCCAGCATAAAGATTTGAAGTCTCAGAAGCTGAGCAAAAGTCTAGTTGGTTTGGAGGACCGGTCTGGCAAAAGGTAAACTCTCTTAAGAGGAGTAGGTAAGGACACGTTCCCCGAAGAGGGAACAGTAGGCGTCGGTTCGACCTAGGGTTTCCAGAAGAAATCCGAAAGTCAAAATCGGACAATCCGAAGGCTATCAAAAGTCATATATTGCTTTACTATTATTTACTATTTGTCTAACTCTGTTTTGCAAGAGACTAACACTTTTTGCAGGGTTAGATTCGGACTTGATCTGATCGAACGTTTAAATTGGTCGATTGAACACTCAAATAGAAGGATCAGATTTCCAGCGAGATGATTGAGTTTGACCAAGGGATCAATCGACTAAACCTAGGGTTCAGTCTACCGAACAGTGGATATGCATCAACATGGTCGAAGTCGAGTTGATCAGACTAGATGAGTTGGGGATCGGTCAACCGAACAGTGGGATCGGTCGACCAAACAAAGACTCTTATCCGAGTAGAAGCATGTGGATATGAAGCTGGGCAGGTTCAAAGGGTTCGATCGACCGATCAGCTTCGAGTATAAGATTGATTCTGAGATCAGTGGATTTGGATTAGGTCTATCTCGGCTATAAAAGGAAGGTCAACCAGTAGCTTTGATAGAATAGATTTAAAATGATCAATTGAGAACAAGTTGAGCCCTTGCACACACCCCCGATGACGACCAAGCCAGAAGATTGATTTCACCAAGTCGTCAGTAACAAGTTGTATTTCAACATTTGTAAAGCTTCTTACTTGTACTTGTTCTGTGTAAAGACTTTTCAGATCTATAGTGATTGTCCAACGAAAGTGATCAACGATCGCGGGCCTTGTAGTCGGAGTCACCACAGGCTCCGAACCAAGTAACCAAAAGTGTTAGCGATTGTTCTCTTGTTTCTTTCTATTTTCCGTTGTGTTATTCTGTGTTTTCTGAAACGAGTGAAAAGGACACGAGTGCTATTCACACCCCCTCTAGCATGCCATCAATCCTACAATTAGTATCAGAGTAGGGTTGCTTCGGATCGATGAAACCACCATTCAAGCAATTTCTTTTTGTGGTATTAGTTTTAAATTTTTCGGGCTGAATCGGAATCGGTGTAGTTGCCTCTTTCTGATCAAGTTTTTTTTCACAATCGAGTTTTCACTTCTCGAAAGTGGTGCAACACCCATCGAGCAGTTTTTTCATTTTTTCTCTCTTTCTGCACTATTAATCTAAGGCCAAGTCTTGGAACAAGTTTTCTCATTTTCTTGTGTGCGAGATTTTGTTCAATGGCTCACCAAGAAGGCTACAACATAGCACACCTGCCTCTTTTCTTTGGCGAGGATTTCAACTATTGGAAGGGTCGAATGTAGTACCACCTCAAGACACAAGTTGAGATGTGAATGATCATCCAAACCAACCTCGTGCTTCCACTCCACAGCACTAGAAAACCAATATTATGCGAGAACTAGGACACAAGTTTGATGAAGAAAATTGAGGTCGACGCCAAAGAGACATGGACTCTCCAATGTGGCTTAACAAAAGAGGAGCTAAACCGAGTAAGCCCTTTCTTAAGAGCTAAAGACTTGTGAGAGAAGCTAATCGAGCTGCACGAAGGGACCTTTGATACTAAGGTAAGTAAAAGAGATCTAATTTTAAATAAATTATATAACATAAAAATATAGGATGGTAAATTAGCGAGTCAACTACACGCACACATCCAAAACCTTCTCAATGACCTCCACGCAATTGATCAGAAGGTTGAGAATCGAGATGTCATCAGGTATGTACTAAATGCATTTCCTAGGAACACCTTATGAGCATCAATGGTAGATTCTTATAAGGTATCTAAGGACCTTTTCTCAATTAGATTAGATGAATTGTTCTCAGAATTTGAATTACATAAGCAGACTAATACACCTTTGGTTGAGAAAAGTATTTCTCTTGTTGTAGGAACAAACATACCAAAGGAACCAAAAGTCAAGCACCAAATTGAACCTGAGCCTGAAGAAGAGTTAGACTCAGAGGACGACGATGAGATCACCGCTGAACTCATTAAACTTGTATGAAAACTGTACAGGAAAAAGAAGGGCTTCACAAAACGAGAAATCAAAAAGGTAATCCAGTCAAAGACGATGCAACCAAGCCCAAGCTCCAAAATGAAGGTTGAAGTCACCTGCTATGGCTACAACAAGAAGGGCCACATCAAGGCGAGTTATCCAAATCAGAAGGAAGCGAAGAAGCAATGAAGAAAGAAGGCGCTACAAGCAACATGGGATGAATCATCATCGGAAGACTTTAATGAAGACCTCGAACAAACAAGTTTCCTCGTACTTCCGGCCCAAGAGCAAGTTGTCATGTCTAAGTCCGAGGCAGAATCGGAAGCTGAGTCCGAGCGAAGCCACGGATCCATATCTGGTTCAGAAGGTTCCCAAACCATTGTAAGTATCTCTTTAATTAGATCACATAACTTGATTATTTAAATCTTAAAGTTAGATAAGTCCAACCTCCGGGTCAAGTCACTTCAAGAGGAGGTTAAAGCCCTCAAGGAAGTGACTATCCCAAGCTCTTTGATAGAATCGATTCAGACTGGAACTTCAACTCAAGTCCAAAAACTTAAGGAAGAAAATTCTATCTAAAAGGTCAAGTCAAGGAACTGAAGGATACATTGGAATGGTTCACCTTGGGTTCCAAGAATCTTGATATGATTCTTGGAAAACAAAGAGGCGTATACAATCAATCCAGGCTTGGATACAAGGCTAAATATAAATTTAAATCTTATTTATCACTTGTTAATCGAACAAATAGGAGAATAGTCTAAGCATGGTCCCCAAGCCTAACTTGATTAATCAAGTTGGACTTCGTCAATATTGGATATCCAAGGATCAAATCCACTACCTTAATAGACCCTATCGAGGCTATGATCTAAGGGGGAGCCAATAGAAAGACCATATTCATTAGATAAATTTGTTTGATGTATGTTTTACTGCTTTCTATTATTCATGCTTAGATTAGGGTAGACAAGGATTTAGGCTTGATTCACACTTGACTAGTTAGACCTAGGATTTTCAGAAAAGAAATTAATATTTAATTTTTTTAAAAAGCTTTCTCTAGAAGTGGCTGATGATCCAATACCCAAGAAGGCCTAGTGACTCGCCACAACCTGGAAGCCAATTATTGAAATAGATATTTAATTAACTAACTGTTAAACCTTAGTCTAACTCAAATGTAAATCAATTTTTAGATTTTAATCTAAAGTAAGATAAAATTAACCATCTGAAAAAATAAATAAGGTTCCCTGACTGATAATCTAGACAAAGGGTGAGATGGATCTAAATTTAAGTTAGTTAATTAAACTTACTTATACTTAAATAAAATTAAACAAACTTAAACTTAAAATAAAATTAAACTTAATTAAACTTACTTATACTTAAATAAAATTAAACTAACTTAAACTTAAAATAAAATTAAACGTAATTAAACTTACTTAAATTAAACTAACTTAAACTTAAAATAAAATTAAACTTAATTAAACTTACTTATATTTAATAAAATTAAACTAACTTAAACTTATATTTAATAAAGTTAAACTAACTTAAGTTAAACTTATATTTAATAAAATTAAACTAACTTAAACTTAAATAAAATTAAACTTAAATTAAAATTAAAATTAAAATTAAAATTAAAATAACTTAAACTTAATTAAATCAAAACTCAAATCAAATAAAAAAATATTAACCATTTCATAATCACCCATAGTATAACATGATTGACAATCTAGACTGGGTGAAATGAAAAATTAAGGAGCTGAATTCAATTAAACTATCTTTTAATCCATCAAAATTGGATCTAAATCAAATACTTTGTGTAAGAACATAATAATTTGGACCAATGGATGTTGGATAATGATTACTCCAGACACATGAATGGAGACAGATTGAAGCGACAACTCAAGAGCTTAGAGTTAGTTGCGTTCGACAATGATAGAAAACTTAAGGTAATTGGAACAAATAATATCGAACTGAGTTCCGATTTTATTATTCAAAAAGTCCTATTAGTTGATATATTTAACTTTAACTTACTTAACATAAGTCAACTACGTGACTTGGTTATTTAGTTATCTTTTCCAATTCTGAGTTTATAATTAGAAATGTTGAATACTCGGAAATTACACTTAAGGGAATTAGGAAAAATAATATTTACACAATTGACTTACCAACCTCCTCACTAAAGTATCTACTGACACAACAAAAGAAAACTAAGTTATGGCACAGAAGACAGGTCACACTCACATCAGACTCATTTAAAAAATGAGTCAAAATGGCTTAGTTAGAGGTTTACCCAAATTAAAAACTTTTTGTAATGCTTGCCAACAAGGTAAATAAACTAAGTCAACTCATAAACCAACAAACCTAAATTGAACCAACTCAATACTTGAGCTTCTATATTTAGACCTATTTGATTCACACAGAGCCAAGTCACTAAGCAGAAACTAATACTACTCAGTTATAATTGATGACTACTCAAGATTTACATGGGTAAAATTTCTAAAAAGCAAAGATGAAACTTTTGAAATCTTTAATAATTTTTACAAGTTAATAGAAAATGAAAAATATACTAAAATTAAAAGAATTAGAAGTGATTATGGAGGAGAATTTGAAAATCATAAATTTACTAAATTTTATAAAATTAATGGATATAATCATGAGTTTTCATGCACTGGAACTCCACAATAAAATGGACTAGTAGAACGAAAAAAATAAAACGTTACAAGAAGCTGCTAGAACCATATTAAATGAATATAACCTAAGCAGCCAATTTTGGGTTGAAGCAATAAATACAACATGTTATATTCAAAATAGAATATTAATTAATAAATTTTACAATAAAACCCCTTATGAAATATACTATAACAAAATATCCAATCTTATCTAAAAATGTTGGGATGTAAAATACACATATTAAACACTAAAGATTATTTAGGTAAATTTATATCAAAATCTACAACTGGCATATTTTTAGGGCACTTCACAACTAGTAGAGCCTATAGAGTCTATAACAAAAATACCCAAAAAATTGAAGAAACAACCAACGTTATTTTTGATGAAGAAAATAACTTACCTAATTCAATCAATGAAAATCATCAAAATATAAGAAAAATAGATGATGAAGAAGATAATCAATTTAGATCTAAACCTAATGAATCAGAAGAACCAAGTGTTGACCTTAACACAAGACCATCTAGGATAAGATCCAATCACCCATCTGACCAAATTTTGTGTAACCCAATCCTTTGAGTACAAACTAGATTATCCTATAGAAATCTAAGTCAAATAGCTCTTATTTCTAAAATAGAACCCATAATGATAAAGGAAGCCCTACCTGACCTAAATTAGATAATCGCAATGGAAGGGGAGTTAGCTCAATTTGAGAGAAATCAAGTCTGGGAGCTAGTACCTAAACCCACAAATAAATCTATAATTGACACTAAGTGGGTATTCAGAAATAAATTGATGATAAAGGTAAAATAGTAAGAAATAAGTCTAGACTAGTAGCTAAGGAGTTCAGCCAAGTAGAAGGGTTAGATTATGATGAAACCTATGCACTTGTAACTAGACTTGAATCCATAAGAATGCTGCTAGCCTATGTAGCACATAAAAGATTTAAGTTATACCAAATAGATGTAAAATCTATATTCCTGAATGGGTTCATCAAAGAAGAGGTTTATGTAAATCAACCCCCAAGATTTGAAAACTTAGATCACCCAAACCATGTTCTTAGGTTAAAGAAAGCTTTATATGAACTAAAATAAGTACCTAGGGCTTGGTGTGAACTACTATCAACATATCTAACATCTAAGGGATTTAACCAAGGCCAAATAGACCAAACCCTATTTGTTAAAACCTTAGAAAATGACATTTTTATCTCTCAAATTTACGTAGATGACATAATCTTTGGTTCAACAAATATAAAATTCTTAAAAGAGTTTATCAAATTAATGTAAAATGAATTCGAAATGAGTCTAGTAGGAGAACTTAATTTCTTCTTAGGTTTACAAATAAAACAAACAAAAGATGGAACTCATATCTTTCAAACCAAATATGCTAAGAAATTAATTAAAAAGTTTGAAATGGAAAATTCCAAAAATATAAGTATCCCAATGGTAACTAATGTTAAAATTGACTCTGACTTAGAAGGAAAATCAGTAGACCTAAAATACTATAGAAGTGCAATAGAAAGTCTACTATACCTAACTGTAAGTCAACCTGATATTTTATTTGTAGTAGGTATGTGTGCTATATACCAATCTTGTGCAAAAGAATCATATTTAGCCAATGTAAAAAGAATACTAAGGTACATTAAGGGGACTCTAAGTATAGAAATTTGGTACCCTTGGACTAGTACATTTAACTTAGTTGGATACTCTGACTCAGACTATACTGGGTGTAAGTTACATAGAAAAAGTATGAGTGGAAGCTGCCAATTTCTAGGTCAGTGCCTAGTAAGATGGTCAAACAGAAAGTAACACTGTGTTGCTCTATCTACTATTGAAGCAAAATATATAGCCATGGGAGAATGTGCATCTCAACTGCTATGGATGATGCATGCCTTAAAAGACTACCAGTTAGAATACAAAAATACATAAATTTCAATTGATAACATAAGTTCAATAAATCTAACTAAGAATCCAATACACCACTCTAGGACTAAACACATAGAAGTTAAACATCACTTTATAAGGGATCACGTAACTAAGGGTGACATTGTACTTAACTATGTTGAGTCTAAGTCAAACCTAACTGACATTTTCACAAAACCCTTATCTAAACTCGAGTTTAGTACACTTAGAAGAGAATTAGGAATGTGCACAGTAAAGTAGATTAAAATTTTTTAAAACTTTTACTATTTTAAAAAGTAATTATATTGTCTTGTTTTAAAATTCTAGGAAAATTATTTTTAAAAGTCCCAATTTTACTAGAATTTTCAAAGATTAGAAATAGTCTAGGATTTTCCCTCTAGAGAGTATATACCCATAGGTTTCAGCCAGAGCATCTGTAACACCAGACCTCCATGCTTTCTAGAAGTTGGGTTACTTTCTTTCGCTTTTACTTCTTTAATTTAAGCGCTACTCTACTTGGCAATAATTAAATGAATTCCTTTTACTCTCTAAAATGAATCCACATACAATGCATCAATTAGCATACCTCACGTGCTAAAAGTATCAATCTGTAAAAACTAATTAAGCATTTCTTCATTTTATTACTTTAGAATCTCATGCATATTCCTTAAAAGACATGGAATCATAATATCCAACAAACATTAACTAAAACTAATCTATTTCATCACTAGTAACAAAAATACTAAGCAATATCCAACATATGCAAAATTAATAATTTATAAAGTCTTCTTAACAATGAATAGAAGTAAACTCTCTAAATTTTCTTAGTAATTTAAAGAAAAATCTTAATATGTTCTTAGCAAATTTCCAAGGCTTTCCATAGTCCAAGCATCACACACACCATCACGCATCCCCTTGTCGCCTTCCTTCAATTTGTTTTCCTTTTCCTTTGTATGTAGTAAGAGGAAATGCAACTAGTAAGCAACAAGGCTGTAACGACCGCACTTCTATACCCTGACTCAAGCCACGGACGTTACTCCTTTCATACTACTAAGGACATTATTGTATGTACACTGTTGGGTTCAGAGATCTACTCTGAATTTGTTTCGACTGTTAAGTCATGGTTTGAGAGCAAAATAGAGTTAAGATGAAGTTTAGAATTGCTTGAGAATCTAGGTCGTGTGGTGATGACCGGCCGCGTAAGGTTCTCCCTGCTAGAGCAGGGCACGGCCGTGTGTGCCACACGGCCGTGTAAGGTCCTCTCTGTTGGAGCAGGGCATGGCCGTGTGGCTTCCACATAGCCGTGTCACCTTAGCCGTAACGAAGAGGGACATGGTCGTGTGGCTCACACGGTCGTGTCACCTCGGCTGAGTCAAAGGGGTGCACGACCGTGTGAATTCACACGACCGTGTCATTTTGCCTGAGGAGGAGAGGTGCATGGCCGTGTATGGCACACGACCGTGCAACCTTTCCAGAGACTAAGCCTTGCATGACCATGTGTGGCACACGACCGTGAAACTTTTCCAGAGACTAAACCTTGCATTGCCGTGTGTGGCACACGACCATGCAACCCTGGCCGAGAGGGAGAGGGTTGGGACTGTGTGACTCCACATGACCGTGTCATGGCCGTGTGGGGGTCACGCCCTGCACCCAGAAAGGAGTGGTTCTCCCCCTTTGTACTCCTTCTTGACTTATCATTTTATCCCACAACCTTAGGGAGAATATTTGACAATTCAACTACTACAAACCGTAAATTCATTTTACACCATTCTTAATAGTACTTTTACACTAAGCGGAGATAAGAACATATGTCCATCAGCACCAAAATCTAACATGGTCAGATACTAGCAAATTTCCAGGATTGCTTCCCATTATTCCGTCACCCCTACCATCAAACATTGCTCCTGCTGCCTCTTCTTACTCCATCTTTCCCTTACCTTTATCAGCAATATAAGGAAATGCAAACTATAAGCAAAGGTTTAGTAAGTACAATCTACTCACAAAACTACGCATTAAGAGAATATGCCTTTTTATTGTAAAACTGCTTGGAAAGAGAACAACAAACATGCACTTGAGAATAGTTCATGCTAAAACATATGCTTTGTAAATATGCACATGATATGTATTTTTAAACAGTTTTAAAAATGCTAAACACCAACTTAAACCATGCTAGTGATGTAACGAGAACAGAAATCTTAGCATATCGTAAAGTTCATCAACACTACACTTTATAACTCAAGTTGTCCACTTAATGATGGTTTCACTTTAACAAACCAATGAACTTTGAAACTTTATAATACATACTAGTGAACATAATAGTCAACTTTCTTGGGCCTGGCAATGTACCACTTTGTGCGCATCCTTAATAAGACCCGAGGTAGCTAATCCCGAATTTATTAAGGTACTACTAGGCGAACTTATGCCTAGGGGCAATCTAGGAGCCCATCCCAAGGACCTTGGTCCAGTACATGCCACTTCAAAGTAAAATACTTTCTTCTAATATCATTTTCTTTTACTTTGCACTTGCTTGTCATTTCAACAAACACTTGATGTGCACTTTATCCCCTCACACTAATAGGGAAGCACTTTTAGGGCCTTTGAATCTGCTTCTTAGCCCCAAACTAAATGGGAAGCAATTCGATACTCCCTACACATGCTCTCAGCCCCCAAAACTTTAGAGGGCTTCTTACATAATATGATAAGCTTCTTCCTTAACATGTCTAAAGCATAACTCAACATAAATCTTCTAAATCATGCATAAAAGACATTACTAAATACTTCTTCGAAGCAACTTATACTGCAGGTGAGAGGTACTTACATTCTTTTGCTATTTCTTACTCTTACACCGCTAGGGTTTAGGGAGAACGACCCCTCTTGTACGTTTTACTCTCCCTGGTTAGCCCTTCTAAGCGTACTCCTTCCTTGGGAGAGATCCTCCTCCTAGATTCTTCCCTCGAAAGGCTTTAAAAATATAAAACCCTAAATTATGGCTGAACTTGAGCAAGAGGAAGGAGAGAATTCGGCTAGAGAAGAAGAAGAAGATAAAAACTAGGTTTTCATCTCTTCAACTCCCTTTTATACTATGTGGAAGTTGAAGCACCTCTTCACACAAACTCCACATATAATGAATTGTTTCATATTGCTTATGTGATGCTTTACCACCACCTTAATGGAAACACTAACCAATCACATTTAAGAGGTCTTGGGTTCAATCCTACCCAAGGCCATTTTTAAATCTATTTTTATTTTTTTTATTTCTTTTTCTCTTCTTCTAGTTCTTTTTGCCTTTTTGAACAGAGAGAAAATTTACGGGTGCTACAAAGGCTTAGTAAGTACTACTTAGCTCACAAAAATCTCGAGATGTGCAAGCATGGTTTTAAAAATACTTTTCATGCCAAAATCTTTACTACTACTTACACTGATGGTACATGTAAACATACATAAATAATTTCATACTAATAGAGGAACTAAAACAGATTTAACTCAAGGAAACATACATATACATGCATTTAACTTTCTTAAACATATACAAGCATTTACCTTCCTTAAACTTGCTTTTTCTTAACTTAACTTGAAACTTGGAAATTCTTCAACTTGAAAACTTTGCTAAAGCATATACTTGAAAATAAATAGCTTCACTTGAGATCCCTAAGGCGTAAGTACCATCTTATGCGCGCTCCCTAATAGGTTGGGGTAGCGAGCCACCAATCCTAAAATAGCATACCTTGGTCTACCAGGGTCAAGACCTTGGAATTGGACTTCTAGATTTATTTACGACAACCTTGGAAGTCGGGTACTAGCCTTTCAAAGCAAAATATCTTAATTACTTCTTCTTTAAATGTCTTGACATTTTAACAAGCACCTTGTGTGCCAGAATCCCTAGTCTTGACTTTGGGATCTACTTAAGGCCACGACCTTTTTCTTTCTTTTCTTTATCTTTCTTATACTTCTCCTAAGCCCACAATACTGATTGGGTATTCTTCCATATGCATCTACAAGTGAAATCAATTAGGTAACACACAATCATGCATAGAACACAAAAATTTTTTGCACATATAATATTTCTATGACGAGAAATCAATAGAAAATACCTCTTACTGCAGGTGAGCAGTACTTACAGTGTTATCTTGAACTTACTAACGCGAAACCTCTCTAGGATTCCGGTGAAACTTGAGATCCTCGCTCTTTGCTTACGTCCACGAGTTCCTCTAGTCGAGACGAGTCAGAAAAATATCAAAAGCTCCCTCGAAGCTCATCCTAGCCAACCACCACAGGAAGCCCTAAGCTTCTTTTGTTTTTTTCGCCCAAGCCAAGGAGGAGTCGGCGCACGGGAGGAAGAGGAAAGATTAGGTCGAGAAAATCTCATTATTTCACTTAAGTTCTTCTATTTATGCCTAGGGACGTATTTATTTCTACATAAAATTATTCTGCTCTCTTTTCTTTCAGCACACCCTTGCTGGGGCACTTGGTCATCCTAAACATTTTTAAGACTTTGCTTACTAAGGGGTTCCGGGGTTGAACCTTGGCTTAACAACTTTTTGCCGCAACTTTATTTCTTTTGGTAAAAATACCAAACGACCTCCAAAAATTCTATAAAAATACTCTAAAAATTTCTAAAAATCTCTAGAATATTTCTAAAGCATTTCTAAATATTTATAAGCACTTTTAGAACTCAAAACAAGGAAATTTGGGGTGTTACAATTCCCCTTACCTTATAAAAAGTTCATCCTCGAACTTAGAATAATTCTGGATATTTTTGTCTCATACTGTCCTCACGCTCCCAAGTAGCTTCGTCATGCTTCTGATTTTGCCAAATGACCTTTACTAGTGGTATTTCTTTATTTCTTAGTCTCTTAACTTCTCTGTCCACTATTTGTGTAGGTCTGCTCTCATAGCTAAGATCCTCCTGACCTGTACAGACTGAGGCTGAATCACTTGGCTGGGGTCGTGGACTCACTTCTTTAGCGTGGAGACATGAAATACATTGTGTATTGCTGACATGTCTTGTGGTAAGTCCAGCTTGTAAGCTACTTTCCCAATCATCTCTGTAATCTGGTAGGGTCCTACGTAGCGAGGACTTAACTTGGCCTTTTTGCCAAATCTCATCACTCCCTTCATAAGAGCGACCTTGAGAAAGACCGAATCCCCTACTCGGAATTCATGTGGCCTACGACATGTGTCAGCATAGCTTTTTTGCCTACTCTGGGCAGTCTCGATTCTCTGTCTGATCTTTTGGATAACCTGAGTGGTCTCATCTATCATCTCAGTCTGAATGCCCAACTCTACTTCCATTTCTTTCCTTTCACCTGCTTCTTGCCAATAGATGGGTGATCTGCACTTCCTACCATACAACGCTTCATACGGTGTCATCTTAATAGTGGTCTGATAGCTATTGTTGTAGGCGAATTCAGCTAAGTACAGATACTTGCACCAACTACCCTTAAAATCTAATGCACAAGTCCTGAGCATATATCTTCTAAAATCTGATTTACTCGTTCTGTCTGTCCATCAGTCTGAGGATGGAAGGTTGTGTTGAACTTAAGTTTGGTGCCTAGTGCATTCTGAACACACTCCCAAAAATGAGAGGTGAAGCGCCCATCTCTATCAGAAACAATGGATTTCAAAACTCCATGAAGTCTGATCACTTCCTTAACATATAGTTGTGCCAACTGCTCTATAGAGTAGGACACCTTGATGGTTAGAAAATGGGCAGATTTGGTCAATCTGTCCACTATCACCCATATCGCATCATATCCATTAGTGGTTCTTGGAAGACCCGCTATAAAGTCCATGGATATTTCCTCCCACTTCTACTCCGGTATTGGAAGGGGTTGTAGGACTCCTCCTGGTCTCTAGTACTCCGCTTTGACTCTCTGGCATGTCAGGCAGGTACTGACATATTTAGCAACATCTCTCTTGAATCCAGACCACCAGAATCTTTGTTTCAAATCTTGATACATCTTGGTGGAACCAGGATGCATGGAGTAAGGTGTACTATGAGCCTCTTCTAGAATCTTCTTTCTCAGTTCCTCATCATTAGGGACACAAAGGCTGCTTCCCAGATAGAGGATTCCACTGTCTGATACTCAAAATTCTGAATTGTCTTCTTTTTATATCCCTTGCTTGATCTTTTATATATCTGGATCCTCACTTTGCTTTCTCTGTATATCCTCAAGCAGGGGTGACTCTAAGGTCAATGCAGAGAGTGACCCATAAATAACTTCAACTCTAAAGTCTGTTAATTCCTTCTGCAGTGGCAATGCTAATGATGACAAGGACATCAGGGGTGCACTAGATTTTTGGCTTAGTGCATCCGCCACTTTATTAGCTTTACCTGGGTGGTAGATGATTTCACAGTCATAATCTTTAACCAACTCTAGCCACCTACGCTGTCTCATGTTTAAATCTTTCTGAGTAAAGAAATACTTCAAACTCTGATGGTCTGTGAAGATTCTACACTGAACTCCATACAAATAATGTCGCCAGAGTTTTAGTGCAAAGACCACAGCTGCCAACTCAAGATCATGAGTGGGGTAGTTCTTCTCATAGTCCTTGAATTGTCTGGAAGCATAAGCTATAACCTTCCCCTCTTGCATGAGTACAACCCCAAGGCCCATCTTGGAAGCATCACTGTATATATCAAAACTCTTGTCACTCTCTGGAACAGTCATAATGAGGGTGCTGGTCAGTCTTTTCTTCAGCTCTAGAAAACTTTGTTCACATTTGTCTGACCATTCAAAATTCCTATTCTTCCTAGTTAGGGCTGTTAGGGGAGAGGCTATCCTGGAAAAGTCCTCTATGAATTTTCTATAATACCCAGCTAAATCAAGGAAACTTCTGATCTCACTGGCGTTCTTGGGCCTACACTAGTGGTTGACTGCCTCTATTTTAGAAGGGTCCACTTGGATACCTTCTCTAGAAATGATGTGACCTAGAAATGCCACCTGATCTAACCAAAACTCGCACTTTGAGAATTTGGCATAAAGTTGATTTTACTGTAGGGTCTGCAGTACTATTCTCAAGTGCTTGTCATGCTCCTTTGGGGTTCTTGAATAGATCAAAATGTCGTCGATGAACACGATGACAAATTTGTCGAGGTATTCTCTGAACACTCTGTTCATTAAGTCCATGAAGACCGCAGGGGCATTAGTCACATCAAAAGGCTTGACTACGAATTCGTAGTGTCCGTATCTGGTTCTGAAAGCTATTCTGGGTATATCATTTTCTTTCACTTTCAACTGATGGTATCCAGAGCGCAAGTCTATCTTCGAGAAAATTGTGGCCCCTCTCAGCCGGTGAAAGAGATCATCTATTCTGGGAAGAGGGTACTTGTTCTTAACTGTTACTTTGTTCAGCGCTCTATAATGTATGCACATCCGCATAGATCATCCTTCTTCTTAACGAACAACACTTGAGCTCCCCAGGGTGAATGACTAGGGCGGATGAAGCCTTTGTCTAGAAGATCCTGGAGTTGTTCTTGTAATTCTTTTAGCTCTGCCGGGGACATTTTGTAGGGCACCTTGGAAATTGGACCAGTACCAGGTACCAATTCAATTTCAAATTCAACTTCTCTTATGGGAGGTAGCCTAGGTAGATCTTCTGGAAATACTTCGAGATATTCACAGACCACCCGAACCTCCTCCTTCTTGAGTTCTATCTATTCTTATGCATTCACTATGTATGCAAGGAACCTAGCACACCCTTTAGCTAACATCTGGTGAGCTGTTAAAGAAGATAGGAACTTCTTGGTCCTCCTCTTTGGTGCTCCCATGAACTCGAATGGGACTTCACCCTTTGGACTGAATGTTACCTTTCTCTTACGGCACTCTATGATAGTATTGTACTTACTTAGAAAATCCATACCCAGGATGACATCATAGTCTTGCATAGCAAGTACTACTAGGTCAACATATAATTCTCGGTCTGAAATTCTGACTGGTACAGCCCGGGGTCACTGGTTGGACTCCATGACTTCCCCAGAAGGTAGGGTCATCAAGAACTTGGAGTTCATGCTCTTTGTAGACACCTGGAATTCTTTGGCAAAGGGTACTGATATAAAAGAATGGGTCGCCACAGTATCAAATAGTGCAATAGTTAAATGCTGAAAAATAACTACTTGACCTATTACGACCGTGGAGGCACTAGCAGCTTCCTCCTTAGTGAGGGAGAATACTCTGGCACTGGCTGAAACTGGTGGGACTTCCAACCTTCCTTGACTGAGCTGGGGTCCATCCAGAGTTGCAGATATGTAGTGTAGCTGTGGCTTGCCCCCGTACTGCACCGTTTGCTGTTGGGATTCTTTGTACTTGTTAGGGCAATCCTTGGACCTATGTCCTTCTTGCTCACAAGTATAGCATCCTGTGACACCCAAAAGACACGTCCTTGGGTGTGTTCTCCCACATTTAGGACAGGGAGGGTACTTGACTTGTTTGCTCTCTGAACCCCCCTTCTGACTGCCTGGCCACTGCTTCCGCTTATGCTCTTGCCCTTCCAGTTCTGATTACTTGGCTGGGGTTTCTGACCCCCTACTGTCTTGTCTTCTATCCTAACTGGCTTGAGTTGCGTTTGTTGTACCTTGATGCTATTCAGATAGTGCTCTGCGATTAATGCAATACTGACCAGCTCTTCACCAGTCCGCGGTCGGTGAGTTCCATTGCTCACATTAAGTGCTATCTCTGGTCTCGACATTCGGAGCATCAATCTGACTCGCTCCCTCTATGTACTTACTAGCTCTGGGCAGAGACGAGCTAGCCTATTGTGTTGGTACAACATCCCTCAGGTCAAGGTTGACCTGGTTGACCAAGCTTGAATCTTGGTTTGGGTTTTGATGTTTGACAATGCAAGGTTGATTGAAGAAGAGTCAAGTAGGTTAAGGATGACCGGATACTTGACTGGGAAGTCCTAACTGGGATGTTAGGCAGAAGGAAAGACCTAGTGAGAGAAGCTAGGTAGGAGGAAAATCCTGGTGAGTGAAGCCAGGAGAAAGGCCTAGTGAGTGAAGCTAGGCAATTGGGAAGTCCTAGTGAGTAAAGATAGGCAGGAGGAAAATCCTGGTGAGTGAAGTCAGGTGAAAGACCTAGTGAGTGAAGCTAGGCAGGAGGAAAATCCTGGTGAGTGAAGCCAGGTGAAAGACCTAGTGAGTGAAGCTAGGCAATTGGGAAGTCCTAGTGAGTGAAGCTAGGCAGAAGGAAAATCCTGGTGAGTGAAGCCAGGTGAAAGACCTAGTGAGTGAAGCTAGACAATTGGGAAGTCCTAGTGAGTGAAGCTAGGCAGGAGGAAAATCCTGGTGAGTGAAGCCAGGTGAAAGACCTAGTGAGTGAAGCTAGGCAATTGGGAAAGTCCTGGTGAGTGAAGCCAGGCAAGAGAAATCCAGATGGGTCAAGGTTGACCAGACATCTGGTGAGAGTCCAAGTAGGTCAAAGGGGTTGACTGGATACTTGGCACGAGGAAGAAAAGTCCAAGTAGGTCTTAGGGAGTGACCGGATACTTGGCAAGAAGAGAAAAGTCCAAGTGGGTCAAAGGGATTGACCAGACACTTGGTGAGAGAGTCCTAGCTGGTCAAGGGTGACCGGATGCTAGGTCTTATGTACCAACAAGTCATGGTTGACTAGATGTTGGTTTAGGGGGCTTTGGACTTGGTTGTGGGCAAAAACTAAGATCTGGATTGATCAGCCGATTGATCCAGTAGGTTTGGATTGATCCGTGTATCGATCCAACACATCTGGATTGATCCGTGGATCGATCCAACAGATCTGGATCAATCCGTGGATCGATCCAGCAGATCTGGATCGATCAGTGGATCGATCCAGAAGATCTGGATCGATCGGACGATCGATCCGGTGAGTCCCCGCGAACATAACCCCTCTGGATCGATCGGTGGATCGATCCAGAGGTCCCAATCGATCAGTGGATCGATTGGGACTCTGCTGCTTCGCGCGATAAGCGCTGGATCGATCCGTGGATCGATCCAGGCATTTTTCCAGAGTACAGAGGTGCTCTGGATCGATCTGTGGATCGATCCAAAGCCTCCCCGATCGATTGGGAGCAATCCAATCGATCGGGATTCGACCGTTAGCATCGATTTAAGCCGCAGGCGTTCATTTTCTTCGACATCTCTTCACCGATTCATCTCAGATCTTCACCAGCTTCTCCACAGCTCTTCTCAAGCTCGAGATCGCTAATTCTTGAAGGCTCTTGGAGGTTCTTCCAAGTCAAGAGGCGGATCAAAGCAAGAAGAAGAAACTAGGGTTAGGGTTTTTGCTCTCATTGTATGCTTGTAAGCTTGTATTTCATTACCTTTCCCTTTCTTCTTGTATTGAGTCTTGTAGGGCTTCTCCACCCTTGGTTGTTACCATAAAGGAGAGTTTTATTAGTGGAGGGTGTGTGTGTAGGTATGGATCCTTGGACTAGTCACCTCTTGTGAGGTGGATACCAAGTAAACCAACCTTGTTAGCGTTGTGTGGTTTGTTTCTTGTATTTCCGCTGCGCATCTTTGAAGAAACAAGCAACGACGAGCACCTAGCACGCGACGAGCTATTCACCCCCCCTCTAGCTACTTTTCGGTCCCAACAAGTGGTATCAGAGCAAGGCCACTCTTCACCGGAATCATCGCCGGAAGGGTCAAGCATAACAAGAAGAGCTAGAGGGTGAAGAAGTTGAAGCAAAATTGTCAAAGTCAAAGAAATTCAAAAGCTCAACTTCTACAATGGAATTCCAAGATGGGCTCGGATTCGACACAAGGGTGGCTCCACCATACACTTCCACGAGCTTCGATTCTTGGAAATCAAGAATCGAAAATTTTCTTATGATGGAGATAGAGCAATGGTTTGCTCTTATGGAAGGCTTCAAGACTCCAACAAACTCAAAGGGCAAAGTTCTCAAGAGGAGCAAGTGGTGCAAAGAGAAAATCCAAAGGTGTGTGGCCAATGACAAAGTGACCAATCTTTTGGTCAATTTATTGCCAAGCACCATCCTTTGCAAAATTGGAGAATTTGAAGATGCAAAGGAATTATGGAGTAAATTGACCAAGCTTCATGAAGAGATCCCCTCCACTGTACAAGAGCAAGAAGAATCCAGAGAGGGTGACTCTTTGGAGCAAGACCAAGAGGAGGACTCCGAGGTTGAGAGATGCTCAACCTCCGAAGAAGAAGTCCAAGAAGAAGCTTCATTTTCAAGGGAGTGCAATGAAGAGAACAAGGAGGGAGCATACTCCTTGTTCAATGTACAAGATGATGAAGCCTCCACCTCTAGGATTGAGGGGGAGTGTAGATCAATGAACCCAGAGCAAGAAGAGGCCTCCACATCCGGGTCAAGTGAAGAAGAAGAAGATGGTGCCACCTTCAAAATTCAAGAAATATCAAATGGAGGAGCAAGTGTCATCCCTACACAAGAAGGTATAAATGTTTCAATTAAAAATAAAAATCATATAATATGTTTTGAGTGTAGGGAAAGTGGGCACTACAAGAGCAAGTGTCCCAACTTGGCAAAGAAGAAGGGTCAAGTGACACAAAAGGGCAAGGAGAAGCCCAAGGAGACCACCCCCGGGACAAAGAAGAGTAAGGAGCACATTGTGTGCTTCTTGTGTCAACAAAAAGGGCATTACCGAAGTCAATGCCCCAAGGGGAAGAAGATGGTCAAGGCTCAAGGAGGCACTAGTTAAGGGGGAGCCTCCAAGGTAAAGAAGAAGGTAACATTTATTGAGCCTACCCCTTTACGTTATGGTAAAAAGCATGATAGTTCTAATTTTTATCATTTTAATGCAATTTTAGAAAGCATGAGGGCATTAAGGAAAAGCATGTGGCCCTACATGCCAAGACTACCCAACCTAAGGTTAGGAAGGTAGATAGACATTTTGGCAAGAACACTAAGGATAATAGATACAAGCCTAAGAATAAAAATGCTCATGGATCAAATGAAAAATCAAATACTAAGGACTTAGTGAAGGAAAATTAAGTCTTGAGGTCAAGACTTGATAAATTAGAAAAGACCCTAAAAAGATTGGAAAATATCCTATTAGGGCAAAATGAGCATAACATAGGTTTAGGGGTACAAAAGCCATCAAATGGCCATAGAGGTTTGGGATACAAACCCAAAGCAAAAAAGGATGTGCCTAGTTATCATAGGGTTCCATATAGTTATGGAACAAACCCTAAGTCTAGAGGTCAAGTCAAGGATACAAGGGAAGATATTCCTAGAAGTATCTTTGCAACCAAAGTGACTAAGACTTCTAAGAAGTCTAAGAAAGTCACTAACAAGGCCACAAGGGAGGCTATCCCTAGAGTTGACCTAGAAAAAGTGACCAAGGCTTCTAAGGAGCCAAACAAGGTCACTAGGAAGGTATCTAGGAAAGTTATCCCTAGTGAATACCTAGAGCATCCAAGGAGCACCAATAGGTTTTGGGTTCCTAGGAGCATCTTCTCTACCCCATAGATGGGTTAGAGAGTGTCAACTCTAAGAAGAAGGGTAGTTAACCCAACTTTGAGGAAATTGACACTCAAGGAGCATTTTCAAGGTTTTTGTTAACCTTTGAAAATGAAATGGAATTATTATTTACTCCTTGAAAGAGTAAAATGTGCCTAATGGTAGAAAAATTGATTTTATCTTACAATGGCATAAATTGGGAAAACCTAGAGAAATACCAAGTTGGGATTTTGGTATTCTCTTAGAAATTTAAGGCAATCCGGACCTTGATTTATGTGATTACTCTTGAGGAAAAATGGAATATGCAAACATTTGAGGATATGCTTAATTTTTAAGTGGCATAAACAAATCAAGAGAAATAGAAATGTCAATTTAGGTTTTGGCATTTCTTTGAAGCATTTAGGGCAATCTAGGTTTAACGTTTTAAGTTAAAACAAGTGGTATATTTTGAGTTAGCTAAGTGGTTAAGGATACTTAAAAAGGAAATCTAGGTATATTTTATTTATGCTAAACCTTGCCATGATTGTTTGCCCATCATATGCCATGACATCATGTCTATTTTTGCATTCATGTTTTATTATGAAAAATCCAAAAATACCATGTCATGACATTCATACATCATGTAGTTATAGGATATTTTCTTTTGAAAATTATTTTCTTTTGATGTATACCATAACATAATCATGCATTAAGTTTAATTCCTTGTAATTAAGGACAAATGGCATTTAACAACACTTATTAACAAGTGACATCCTAGGTGGATGTCTAATATCTCTAAAATGCATAGATAGATATGCATGATCCCTAGAATAGGGCAAAACCAAATTTTACATCTCACAAAGACCCATAAGATGACTTGTATGTGTTTTTTCCACAATAGATACAAGTGAGATGTTAGGATGATGAACAAAACTCAACATGTTGATTTAGTGCATTTCTTTGAGTTTTAAGTTCATCAAAACACATAGTTATGTGTTTTCCCATCATTGGGAAAGCTAATGTACAAGTCATGTGCATTAAGCCCAAGGAACATGGTGGAATATTGGTTTTGAAAATGTTTTTAAAATAATTTTGGAAAACCTTGGTGAAGGCTATCTTTTGATAGTAATCACCATTGAATAGTTAGACACAAACTTGAAGAAAACACTAAAGTTTTTGCAAGTTCTCAAGTTTGTGTCAATCTTTGAAAATATGATGTATTTTCATAGAAAACTATTTTTCCATGATAAATTATACCCTAAATAATGTCTACACAAATTTTTACGATTTTTGAAATTTTGTAGAATTTTCTAGGGGTTTCTGAAATTGGCTGAAATTGAATTTCAGCAATTTCAAGCCTCCAATCGACCAGTGGATCGATTGGAGTGTCTCAATCGATCAGCTGATCGATTGAGAAGGCATTTCTCGCGAGCAGAAGCTCGCTGGATCGATCAGCCGATCGATCCAAGAAGACTGAATCGATCAGTGGATCGATTCAGCAGGGGTCAATCGATTGGAACCCAACTCCAATCGATCGAAGATGTTGATTTTGGCTGGGAAGGTCTGATTTCAGCATTTTTGAACCTATTTTAGTCTAGGTAACCATTCCAAACCCCTGAAAATACATTTGTATACATAAAACGGGTGTTTTCATGTGGAAAACAAGAATGGATTGGTTAAGGAAGGCTAAGTTGAAGTTTAGGTTGATGTTTGTTTCAAATTTTGAATATTTGAACCTCAAAACTTCTAAAATTGGGTTTCCTAAAGTTTTAGGGATTCCAAGTCATTGTTGGTACAATGACAGAAGTTACCACCATGTCTTTATGGGGAGAGACTCTTTAAAGACATAAAAATTATTTTTCATGAACCTTGGAAGGTGGTTAACCTTTCGTTAAGAACATGCTCAAGGTTGAACGTTTGAACCTTAATGGGGAGTGGATATCCTCATTGTTCAAGTGGTTTCAAGTGGATAATGCTCAAGGATGGGCATTTTCCTACATTGGGGGAGAATGTAGGGTTAAGGATAATGAAGGGTATGGGACCTTCATTATCGTGTTGATCACAACGAGTGAAGTTGTGAACAACAATGAGCAACTCTTCAGGGGGAGAGTTTTCAACAAGTGAATTTGTTGATGTGTGCCCAAAAATGGGGCATGGTTTGATGTGTGCCAATAGGGGGAGAATGAAAGGGAGTAAGTTAGGCTTTTATCACCTAGAGGGAGTTTGCCCTCTTAGGGGGAGAATGAAGGGCTTAACTTATGTATTCATTACCTAGTGGCATGAAGAAGGTTTAGGCTATGGGATTAGCCTAACTTACATGTGGTATTGTAAGTGATAGTGTTGGTATTGTCAAACATCAAAAAGGGAGAGATTGTTGGTGCAACATCCCTCAGGTCAAGGTTGACCTGGTTGACAAAGCTTGAGTCTTGGTTTGGGTTTCGATGTTTGACAATGCAAGGTTGATTGAAGAAGAGTCGAGTAGGTCAAGGATGACCGGATACTTGACTGGGAAGTCCTAACTGGGATGTTAGGCAGAAGGAAAGACCTAGTGAGAGAAGCTAGGCAGGAGGAAAATCCTGGTGAGTGAAGCCAGGTGAAAGGCCTAGTGAGTGAAGCTAGACAATTGGGAAGTCCTAGTGAGTGAAGCTAGGCAGGAGGAAAATCCTGGTGAGTGAAGTCAGGTGAAAGACCTAGTGAGTGAAGCTAAGCAGGAGGAAAATCCTGGTGAGTGAAGCCAGGTGAAAGACCTAGTGAGTGAAGCTAGGCAATTGGGAAGTCCTAGTGAATGAAGCTAGGCAGGAGGAAAATCCTGGTGAGTGAAGCCAGGTGAAAGACCTAGTGAGTGAAGCTAGGCAATTGGGAAGTCCTAGTGAGTGAAGCTAGGCAGGAGGAAAATCCTGGTGAGTGAAGCCAGGTGAAAGACCTAGTGAGTGAAGCTAGGCAATTGGGAAAGTCCTAGTGAGTGAAGCCAGGCAAGAGAAATCCAGATGGGTCAAGGTTGACCAGACATCTGGTGAGAGTCCAAGTAGGTCAAAGGGATTGACCGGATACTTGGCACGAGGAAGAAAAGTCCAAGTAGGTCTTAGGGAGTGACCGAATACTTGGCAAGAAGAGAAAAGTCCAAGTGGGTCAAAGGGATTGACCAGACACTTGGTGAGAGAGTCCTAGCTGGTCAAGGGTGACTGGATGCTAGGTCTTATGTACCAACAAGTCATGGTTGACTAGATGTTGGTTTAGGGGGCTTTGGACTTGGTTGTGGGCAAAAACCAAGATCCGGATTGATCAGCCGATGGATCCAGTAGGTTTGGATTGATCCGTGGATCGATCCAGCAGATCTGGATTGATCCGTGGATCGATCCAGCAGACCTGGATCGATCAATGGATCGATCTAGAAGATCTGGATCGATCGGCCTATCGATCCGGTGAGTCCCCGCGAACATAACCCCTCTGGATCGATCGGTGGATCGATCCAGAGGTCCCAATCGATCAGTGGATCGATTGGGATGCTGCTGCTTCGTGCGATAAGCGCTGGATCGATCCGTGGATCGATCCAGGCATTTTTCCAGAGCACAGAGGCCCCTCTGGATCGATCCGTGGATCGATCCAAAGCCTCCCCGATCGATTGGGAGCATTCCAATCGATCGGGATTCGACCGTTAGCGTCGATTTAAGCCGCAGGCGTTCATTTCCTTCGGCATCTCTTCACCGATTCATCTCAGATCTTCACCAGCTTCTCCACAGCTCTTCTCAAGCTCGAGATCGCTAGTTCTTGAAGGCTCTTGGAGGTTCTTCCAAGTCAAGAGGCGGATCAAAGCAAGAAGAAGAAACTAGGGTTAGGGTTTTGCTCTCATTGTAAGCTTGTAAGCTTGTATTTCATTACCTTTCCCTTTCTTCTTGTATTGAGTCTTGTAGGGCTTCTCCGCCCTTCGTAGTTACCATAAAGGAGAGTTTTATTAGTGGAGGGTGTGTGTAGGTGTGGATCCTTGGACTAGTCACCTCTTGTGAGGTGGATACCAAGTAAACCAACCTTGTTAGCGTTGTGTGGTTTGTTTCTTGTATTCCGCTGCGCATCTTTGAAGAAACAAGCAATGACGAGCACCTAGCACGCGACGAGCTATTCACCCCCCTCTAGCTACTTTTCGGTCCCAACATATTGAACCTTTTGACTGCTTCTTCCACTTGCAAGTCACCTTGTCTGAATTCTATAAATTCTTTATAGTGTTTATTGGTGACCCGAAGATGGAAGAATTCTTCGTAGAACTCTATCTAAAAGTCAGCCCAGCTCATCTGGTTGGCTACTCTCTTGCTCTTAATTCTCTCCCACCACATACGAGCATCTCCAGATAGGCAGAATGTCTCATGCTCGCGACCATGAACTCTGAGCTTCAGAAGCAACACGAGTTGATGGGTGCTTATGATATGGTTGAACATCTTCGTCAACTATATCAAGGACAAGCTAGGCACGAGAGATTCGAGATCTCTAAGGTACTATTTCAGTGCAAGATGCAAGATGGGACTCCCGTAGGCCCATATGTACTCAAGATGATTGGGTATATAGAAAACCTATAGAGGTTGGGATTCCCACTTGGCCAAGAGCTGGCCACTGACTTGATCTTGCAGTCCTTGCCAGAGAGCTATAGTCAATTTGTCATGAATTACAACATGAACAAAATTGACAAGCCACTGCTCGAGCTACTTAGCATGTTAAGAACTGCTGAGCTCAACCTTAAGAAGGTTAAGCCCAACTCCATTCTGATGGTATCGAAACATAAGGACAAGGGAAAGCCTAAAGGTAAGGGAAAGTCACAAGCCAAGGGCAAAGGCAAGACACTAAAACCTAAAGGACGGGTTGCCAAGGATGCTACCTGCTTCCACTGCTGTCAGACCGGGCACTGGAAGAGGAACTGCAAAGGATACCTGGAAGATCTTAAGAAGAAGAGAAATGAGATTTCTACTTCAGGTATACATGTTATAGAAGTCAATCTCTCTATTTCTTCATCGTGGGTATTAGATACCAGATGTGCTTCTCACATTTGTACTAATGTACAGGCGCTGAGAAATAGCAGGACATTGACGAAGGGCGAGATAGACCTACGAGTAGGCAATGGAGCACGGGTTGCTGCAGTTGCTGTAGGGACTTACTATCTATCTCTTCCCTCTGGGCTTGTACTAGAACTAGATGAATGTTGTTATGTGCCTGCTCTTACTAAGAACATAATTTCAGTTTCTTGTTTGGACAAGAAAAGTTTTTCATTTATAATAAAGAACAAATGTTGTTCAGTTTATTTAAATGATATGTTCTATTGTAGTGTAACTCTAATGAACAGACTCTATATTCTAGACTTAGAGAACCCCATCTATAACATAAATACGAAAAGGTTCAAATCAAATGAAATGAACCAAACCTATCTCTGGCATTGTCGCTTAGGTCATATAAATGACAAACGCTTATCCCAGCTCCATAAAGATGGTTTGCTGGACTCATTTGATTTTGAATCATATGAGACATGTGAGTCATGCCTACTAGGCAAGATGACCAAGACTCCCTTTAGTGGACACAGCGAGAGAGCAACTGACTTGTTAGGACTCATACATAGTGATGTATGTGACCCTTTCAATGTCGCTGCCAGGGGTGGTTATAGATACTTCATTACATTTACTGATGACTTCAGTAGATATGGTTATGTGTATCTGATGACACATAAGTTAGAATCTTTTGAAAAGTTCAAGGAATTCAAGAATGAAGTACAAAACCAGCTTGGCAAGAGTATTAAGATACTTCGATCAGATTGAGGTGGAGAATACCTTAGCCATGAGTTTCGTGACTATATAGCTGAGTGTGGGATTCTATCCCAACTCACTCCTCCTGGAACACCACAGTGGAATGGTATTTCCGAAAGGAGGAATCATACCCTAGATATGGTACGGTCTATGATGAGTCACACAGATCTTCCTATATCTCTTTGGGGCTATGCTCTGGACACAGTAGCCTTTATACTCAACCGTGTTCCATCCAAGACTATGATAAAGACACCATATAGGATATGGACTGGGAGAGATGTCCAGGTGTCTTTTATGAGGATTTGGGATTGTGAGGCTTACGTTCGACGTCAAGTCTCGGACAAACTGGGACCCAAATCCGATAAGTGCTATTTTATTGGGTATCCCAAGGAAACTAAGGGATATTACTTCTACATTCCTAGTCAACATAAGGTAGTTGTGGCAAAAACTGGGGTATTTCTAGAAAGGGACTTTGTTTCTAGAAAAACTAGTGGGAGTATGTTCGATCTTGAAGAAGTTCAAGATGTGAACCATAGCACTGAAGCCTTGATGGAAGTTGAACTGGAACCACAAAGTGTTGTGGATAATGTTGTTCCACAAGGAGTTGAGGAACAACAACCAGTTCAAGTAGACCTACCTCTTCGCAAGTCTGATAGGGTACGTCGTCAGCCTGAGAGATATTCATTTCTCTTATCTGACCATGATGACGTTGTGCTCATTGAGGATGAGCCTACCTCCTATCAGGAAGCTTTGATGAGACCAGATTATGAGAAATGGCTAGAGGCCATGAGATCTGAAATAGAATCCATATACACCAAGTATGGACTTTGGTTGATCCACCTGAAGAGGTAAAACCCATTGGGTGTAAGTGGGTCTTTAAGAGAAAAACTAACATGGAGGGACTTATATATAAGGGTCGTCTGGTAGCAAAAGTTTTCAAGCAAATTCATGGTATTGACTATGATGAAACTTTTTCTCCAGTCACGATGTTTAAGTCTATTCGGATCATGCTTGCTATTGCAGTATACCACAATTATGAGATCTAGCAGATGGATGTCAAAACCATGTTTCTGAATGGAAACCTGCTCAAGGATGTGTACATGACACAACCTGAGGGTTTTGTAGATCCACAACATACTGGCTGAGTATGCAAGCTGTATAAATCCATTTATGGACTAAAGCAAGCTTCTCGGAGCTGGAATCTTTGATTCGATGATGCAATCAATCAGTTTGGTTTCATCAAGAATGAAGATGAACCTTGTGTCTACAAGAAGGTTGTAGGGAGAACAGTTGTCTTCTTTGTATTGTATGTGGATGACATACTACTCATTGGGAACGACATCCCTTTGCTGCAGTCTGTAAAGACTTGGCTAGAGAATTGTTTCTCAATGAAAGACTTAGGTGAAGCAGCCCGTATTCTAGGCATACAGATCTATAGAGATAGATCTAAGAGAGTGCTTGGCCTAAGTCAGAGTACATATATTGACAAGGTACTACTACGGTTTGCCATGTAGAACTCCAAGAAGGGATTTATGTCGATGTCACATGGTGTGAGTCTTTCGAAGACTCAAAGTCCCTCTTCTAGAGAGGAGAGAAGCTGCATGGATCAGATCCCTTATGCTTCAGCCATAGGATCTATCATGTACGCCATGCTATGTACTCGTCCTGATGTCTCGTATGCTTTGAGCATGACGAGCAAATACCAGTCAGATCCAGGTGAAAGTCATTGGATAGCGGTCAAGAATATTCTTAAGTACTTGAGAAGGACTAAAGAATATTTCTTGATATATAGAGTCGATGACGAGCTTGCTGTAAAGGGTTATAGTGATGCTAGATTCCAAACTGACCAGGATGATTATCGATCGCAGTCTGGGTTCGTGTTCTGTATAAATGATGGTGCTGTGAGCTGGAAGAGTTTGAAGCAGGACACAGTCGCTGATTCTACAACAGAGGCGGAGTATATTGCTGCATCAGAAGCAGCAAAGGAGACAGTGTGGATCCACAAGTTCATTACTGAGCTTGGGGTGGTTCCTAGCATAGCAGATCTTATTGAGCTCTATTGTGACAACAATGGAGCAATTGCGCAGGCTAAGGAACCTCGCTCACACCAACGGACCAAATACATACTACGACGCTTCCATCTCATTCGAGAGATCATCGATAAAGGAGATGTGAAGATTTACAGAGTACCCACAGAAGCTAACATTACAGATCCCTTAACCAAGGCTTTGGCACAGAGAAAGCATGATGGTCACACTAAGTCATTGGGCCTTCGAGCCTACACTGATTGGCACTAGTGCTAGTGGGAGATTGTTAGTTAGAGCCGTAGAGTCAATCATATGATGATTGTTGTATAAACTCATTGTATCATATTCTTATGTATATAAAGACATTTGTTTTGATTATTATACTTACTTGTATTGGTGCCAAATAACTAAGTATAATAGCGTCCTTGAGTAGAAGTTTCTTATCTATATCAATCGATTGGTTGAATCGATAGTGAGATGATATAGAGAACACTACTCTTAATCATTCCTAGTCAAGTATTAACATTCAGGGGCAATGTTAATGCGATGAGACTAGCATGTAGGTCAATTCGATGACTTGATCTCACAAGTCATGGATATAGGAATATCAAGTTGACACATGTGTATGCATTGGAGAATGTATACTGAATGACCCGCCATGAGAAAGTATCATGGATCGTTATATGAGTGTCATATACTTTCTTATGTGGCTATTAGTATGACTATTAGTCCTTAGACCTGAAGTCACCATGGTTCCCTACATTAGGAGTTACACACTTTGGCTTCGTCAAACGTCACCCGTAAATGGGTGGACTATAAAGGCAATTACTGGGTATATAACAAATTATACGGAGGGATGTGAGTGATGTAGATGAGATCTATCCCTCCTATATAACGGGAGTGACATCGTTATTCTTGATAGAGTGAGACCACTAAGTGCATGGCCATGCCCAAATGAGTCAATATGAGATATTGAGCTCATTTGATTATAGTGAGTCTACTTGGAGTTCAAGATTTATATTGATTAGAGGATGACACGGTCTATGCCTCATATTGATCAATCTAGATGTCTATGATAGAAGGACACTTGTCATATATTGTAAGGAGTCACAATTAGTAGTCACAAGGTGATGTTGGATCTCAACATTCTTGTAACTTGGGTAGTAATGATGTGTTGCTAGATACCGCTCATTACTTATGCTTCTAAATGAGTTTAGGAGCATTGCCAACGTTACAAGAACCTATAGGGTCACACACAAAGGGCAATTAGATGGAGATTAGGTTCATTTGATGAATCAAGAGGATTAGGTTTATGTGATGAACCAAATTGGATTAAGAGTAATCCAAATTAGATTAATTGAGTAAGACTCGATTGAGTTAGACTTGAGTTAGACTCAAGTGAGGTTATACTTGAGTTAGACTCAAGTGAGGGTAGACTTGAGCTAGACTCAAGTGAGGCTTAATGATGATATTCATTGAATTTTGAATTCAATGATAAATGGAATTCAATTTGAATTTTAGATTCAAATTTCGAATGAGTTTCAAAATGGTCATTTAGTGAAGAATATTAAATACTCATTAAGGCTCATTAATGAGGCTCATTAATGATGTCAATGAGTATTAAGTATTTTCATTAGATGAAAATACTTAAGCCATTTTTACTCTTATTTTCATTATCGATCATTATTCCTCCTTGCTTCTTCTTCTCTCCCTCTCCTCCTCCTTGGCTGAAACCCTCAAAGAGTACTAGCACACTCTAAGGTTTTTTCTCCACCTAATCGTTCGTGTGGATACACATAGAAGGGTGTTCACTTGACACCCTTGAGATCCGACATCTTCTTGGACGAGCGGGATTCGCGAACGACTTTGCTATAAGGGTAATCTCTTAACCATGTAGATCTAATGTAGATATAGGATAGAAAAACATGTACATGAAATTTTTGTTCTTTTAATCTTCGCACGGATCCGGTGGCATGGGATTTCGAGGTTTCCGTAACGCAAAAAGCGATTTTTGCGGCTAGAAAATCCCAACAGTCATATACTTAGCTTTCATAGTGGAGTCTGAAAAAGCACCTATGCTTAACACTCCTCCATTGTTATGGCTTCACCTCCTAAAGCAAACACAAAACCCTGAGGTTGACTTACTATTGTCCCTGTCTGATTGGAAGTCTGAATCCGTGTAACCCACAGGGAGCAAATCATCAGTCTTGTAAACTAGCATATAATCTCTAGTCTCTCTAAGGTACTTTAATATATGTTTTACGACAGTCCAGAGTCCCGATCTTGGATCACTTTGATATCTGCTAACCATGCCCATGGCAAAATAGAAATCCTATCTCGTGCATAGCATATATTAGGCTTCCGATAACCGAAGCATAAGGAACTGCCTTCATGTCTTCTATCTCCTTTGATGTCTTCGGAGACATCTCTTTAGATAAAGTTTACTCCATGTCTAAAAAGTAGAAAACCTTTCTTGGAGTCTTGCATGCTAAAACGAGCTAGGATTGTATGAAGCTCGGGATAAGCACAACATTCTTTTCTTGTGATCCCTTGATCCCTAGAATATGTGTGCATTCTCCCAAGTCCTTCATATCGAATTGCTTGGACAACCATACTCTTACTTCCGATAACACTTTGATATTGTTTCCAACTACAAAAAAAAATATCATCTACGTATAGTACAAGAATTACCACCACGTTTCCATCACACTTCTGGTATACGCAAGCCTTATCCGGTCACTAAATAAATCCATAGGTCTGGATTACTTCATTAAATCGGATGTTCCAAGACCTTGAAGCTTTGCTTCAGTCCATAAATAGACCGATTGATCTTACATACTAGATGCTCTTTGCCTTTTGCAATGAACCCCTCTGATTACTTTATATGGATGCTTTCTTCAAGACTTCCATTAAGGAAAGCTGTCTTGACATCCACTTGTCAAATCTCATAATCCATATGAGCAACAATAGATAAAAGAATCTGGATAGACTTAAGCATGGCTACCGGTAAAAGGTTTCCCTTTTTCAACAAGCCTTACTTTGAAAGTTTCCACCTTCCCGTCTGTCCCTCTTTTTTATTGTAGACCTATTTTCACCCAATGGCTATTACGCCATTTGATGGTTCTATAAGCTCCCAAACTCTATTAGAATACATAGATTCTATTTCTGTATTCATTGCTCTCTGCTATAAGATGCTACATCTTAATCTTGGAGTGTTTTGTCATATGTCTGGGGATTAGGTTCATGTTGACGAGGGATCAAGTCCAAAGATTCTCCCAAAACATGAATCTTTCAGGTTGCCTAACAACCCTCCCACTACGACGAGGCACTTTGTGCAATTGTGTATTATTTGTGATACGTGTTGCAATTTCTTGTTATATTTCAACTTGTATAGTTGGTACTAGATTAGACGTGTCCTTTATTATTTTCTTAAGAACAAATTTACTTATGGGCTTGTGGTTGATTACATAGTCATCTTCTAAAAATCGGGCATTGGTGCTTACAATGACCTTCTGATTTTTAAGGACTATAAACCTTCTTTCATTTCTCTAGGATAACCTATAAACAAGTGAACTCTTGTTCTTAATTCCAACTTATCAGTGTCTCCCTTCAACACATGTGTTGGACTACCCCAAATCCGAATATGCTTTAGACTAGGCTTACACCCATTCTACAATTCTATGTGAGTAGAGGATTCTGATTTAGAAGGTACTATGTTCACTTCCGTTTCCAGAGTATATCCTCAAAACGAATTTGGTAATTTTCTGAATAACTCATCATCGATCTAATCATTTCCATAAGAGTCCTATACCTTCTTTTTGCCACACCATTCTGTTAGGGTGTACCAGGTGCAGTCAGTTGGGATTTAATCCCGACTTCTGATAAGTGTCTCCTAAACTCTCCTAAGAGGTACTTGCCACTACAATCTGGCCGTAGTGTCTTGATACTTTTACCTTGACGTTTCTCCGCATCAGCCCTGTACTCTTTGAACTTATCAAAGTACTTAGACTTGCGGCATATCAAGTAAATGTACCCGTATCTCGAATAGTTGTTTATAAAAGAGACGAAATATTCGAAACCACCTCTTGATTGGATAGTTATAGGTCCTCACAAATCAGAATGAACCAATTCCAACACGTCTTTGGCTCTATACCCCTTAGACTTAAAAAGCCTCTCGGTCATTTTTCCTTCTAAGCAAGACTCGCAGGTTGGAAAATTTTCCACCACCAATGAACCCAAAAGTTCATCGGCTATTATCCTTTGAATCCTACTCAAGTTAATATGACCTAGCCTTAGATGCCAAAGATATGATTGGTTCATTTCTGAAGGTTGCTTTCTCTTATTAAAGTTAGAAGATGTGTTATTAATTTTCATTTGTTGCATCGTGGAATTTATTGGATTTATATAAATTGTCAACCAACGTACCAGAACAGATAACTTTCCTCTTTTTCTTGACAACAACTTTGTTATCAAAAGAGACAGAATATCAAGTTCTTTGAATAGTTTAGAGAATAAAATCTAGTTCTTTCTAAACTTGGTACGTAAAGACAATTTCTCAAAATCCATGTTTTATTCCTATCGGAGGATAAACATCTCCCACTGCAACAACTGCTACTTTCACGGTAGTGCCCATGGTGATTTTCTCTTCATATAGTTGTCGGATTTCCTGGAACCCCTGCAATGAATTGCAGACATGATCAGTGGCTCCCGTATCTACACACCAGGTATCGGTAGATAACACCACTAAACATGTTTCAACAACTAATGAATAAAATACACCTATACTATTCTTGGTTCTGAGAAGATAGCCCATCTTAATGTCCAAGTCTTATTTCCAATCATTATAATTGGGACAACTAAGTCTATTCTATAGTATAACAACTAGGGGATTGACAAACATTTGAAATTCTAAGAATCACAAAAATATTTGGTCAAGACCAACACCTTAAAATCTCCGTGAATTTTGTATGTCACGATAGTGTGGACGTATACAAAATCAAAGAGGAGATTTTATCCATTAATTTTATTTCTATTGTCATCCTAACTTTATGACAAATAAAATTAATAGTTGGTCTTTCTTTGATCAAATATTGGTCAAAAAAAAACTTTGAATTTAAAATAATATTGATTCCTCAAAACAATATCATTTAAATTCACCAACACCTCAAACACCGTGAATTTTACATGCCACGATGGTGTGGATGTATACAAAATCAAACATTTGTAAGAGGAGAGTTTTATCCATTAATAACCTTGTCAACCTATCTTTATGACAAATAAAATTACCTCAAACACCGTGAATTTGTATGCCACGATAGTGTGGACGTATACAAATCCAAACATTTGCAAGAGGGGGTTTTTAATTTTATTATCTTGTCAACATTTCTTTATGACAAATTAATAGTTGGTTTTCCTTTGTTCACACAAATAATAGCAGTGACTCCGATGGGGAGGATACTATTAAATGTGTCCAAGTGTATACCATCACTTGAAACTTAGTCCATTAAATAAAATTGTGCCCCTTCCGATGGGGAAGATCACATGCTCCTAATTAATTTCCTATAGTCATCCAAAATGGAAGTTTGATCTAGTATCCACAAACAAACTCATCCGATATGGAGGAAGGCACTCAGAGCCAACGCGCAAGTTTGTTTGCTCCACTTACAAACCAGTAATGGAGACCGTGGAATTTATTTAAAAATCTCTCTCCCACTTAGTTATTTAAGGTGAGGAATTTTAACCTAGCAAGCACACACTACACACATAATAGTAAATAAAAGCAATAAATATGAAAATTAATTTTCCAACTATTATGGCCTTTTCCATCACTGTCCTTCGCGTGCTTTTAGTCCTAGGGTTCATGCCGTCGGGTCCATCGAGCTTCCTTTTTCCGCTGCACTTCTGGTCCTCCAATAGTACCACGCCTTGCAAGGATACAATTCGTGACAAAAATAGAATTTTACATATATCGATCCTATATTCCACAAAGGAATGTACATATAATCTATATAAAAACAAAAAAGTAAAATCTTAATAACTAATACAGTTCCTGCTATATTTAATATTACAATCATGCACACATAATAAAATGCCCTTGACATGTCCAAGGGTCCAATCACACACAATATCTGTAAGCCATAATAGTTGGAGCCTGCAACCACAGAGTTAGCACATCCTACTATTATCCTGCCTAAATTATGTATGACATGTGTATAATTAAACTGAAAACCAAACACATAGAGGCAAACCTTAGCTCTGATACCAATTGTTAGTTGGTTCCAGGAAGATCGTACCGGTTCCACTGTACAAAAATTTTGTACAAGTGTCGAACCTTTCCTAAACAACCTATTGTGTTCTTTAGAAATTAAATTAGGAATCGCAAATGGAACTTAACATTATTGATTCCAAATTTAACTTATCTATTCTTAATGGTTTAGATTTGGATCGCAAGCGAAACTTAACACTATTGATCCAAATCAACCTATGTTACAAATTCAATTAAATATCTATTTCAAAAATGGGTTCCCAGGACAAATATGGCAAGACACATGGTCTTCTTGGGTATGAGAGCATCCACCACTGCCTCGACAACACCTTTTAACGAAATTAAATATTTAATTTCCTAAAATAACATTAGGTTTAACTAAAAAGAACAATTGAATCACAAATTCATAAAATAAAAAAAAATACAAACTCAAATCACAAATTCAAAACTCTAAAATTATATGCCTCTTGTGTTTGGAAATCATACAAAGAAAAACTAGTATGATGCGGAAAACAATTACTAGTTATACCTTCCGTTGTAAGCAAATAACCTCTTGATCTTCTACCGTATTCCTCTTCTAATCTCAGACGTTGTGTGGGCAATGATCTTCTGAGACGAGAATCACCAAGCTCCTTCTCCAAGCTAGACTCGGCCACCACCAATTTCTCCAAGAGAAGTAGAGGTCCGGCCACCACCACCAAGCTCCAAGGGATGCAAGAGCAAAGCCTTCTTTCTCTCCTTCTTCTCCTAGCTAGTACCGACCACCAATAAGAGCTCCAAGAGAAGGATAATCCGGCCACTAAAGAAGAAGAGAAGAGGAGGTAATAGGGCCGGCCACACACCAAGGAAAAGAGGAGGAACTAGAATAGAGTTCTTAGCCATGAAGGCACCCCTACCCCATCTTTTATAATCCTTGGTCTTGGTAAATAAGGAAAATTTAAATAAAAACTTACTTATTACTTTGCCATAAAAAGTAAAATTTAATTTGATTTAAAATCAAATTCCTTTTCTTAAACTATATGGTTGGCCACTCTAAAACTCCAAACAAGGAAAATTTTAATCACAAGAATTAAAACTTCCTAATTTGTTTCCGGAAATTTTAAATAAAAATTTCTCTAACAATTTTTCCCTTCATGGTTGGTTATAAAAGGAAATTTTATAAATTAAAATCTTTCTTTTAAATAAGTGGATGATTTCCAAAAAGGAAAGTTATCTTTAAAATTAAAATCTCCTTTCAATCTACAAATAAGGAAAGATATCAAATCTTTTCTTAATCCTTTGTAAAAACTTATAAAGGAAAAATTTATAATTTTAAAACTCTCTTTTAAATCATGAACATGGTTACAAAAAAAGAAAGTTTTCTAAAAATTAAAATCTTCCTTTCAATCTACAATTAAGGAAAGATATCAAACATTTTCTTAATCTTTTGTAGACAGCTATAAAAGGAAAGATTTAAATTTTAAACTCTTTTTTAAAACTATGGAATCCACATAAGAAAAATTTATAAAATAAAAATCCTTTTAATATGATGTGGTCGGCCACCTAAGCTTGGACTCAAGCTAGGGCTGGCCACCACTTGGTTCATCCAAGGATTAACTTGGCCAGCCCCTTGCTTGGGCTCCAAGCAAGGCTTAGCCGGCCACCTTAGGATGGGTATAAAGGTGGGTATAGGTGGGCATAATACTTTATAAATAAGAGGCTATGATAGGGACCGAGAGGAGGAATTGATTTTGGTCTTCCGATGAAATTAAGTTTCCTGTGTTTGCCCCGAACACCCAATTTAATTTCATCAATAATAATTTATTCCACTAAAGAGTTATTATTGAACTACCGCACCAATCCCAAATTATATTTTGGGATCCTTCTTATTATGAGTGTGTTAGTCTCCTTGTGTTTAAGATGTCGGATGCCCACTAATTAATTGAGTTACTGACAACTCATTTTAATTAATATCTCAGTCCAAGAGTAGTACCACTCAACCTTATTGTCATGTCGGACTAAGTCCACCTGCAGGGGTTAACATGACAATCCTTATGAGCTCCTCTTGGGGACATTATCAACCTAGATTACTAGAACACAGTTTTCTTCTATAATCAACAACACACACTATAAGTAATATCATTTCCCAACTTATCGGGCCTATTGATTTATTGAACTAAATCTCACCCATTGATAAATTAAAGAAATAAATATTAAATATATGTGTTTGTCATTATATTAAGATTAAGAGCACATACTTCCATAATAACCGAGGTCTTGCTCTTTTATTTAGTCAGTATAAAAAGAAACTGCCTCGATGGTCCTACTCAATACACTCTAAGTGTACTAGTGTAATTATATAGTCAAGATAAACTAACACCTAATTACACTACAACTGTTCTGATGGTTTGTTCCTTTCCATCTTGGTCATGAGCTACTATTTATAATTTATAAGGACTAATAACATGATCTTCTATGTGTGACACCACACACCATGTTATTTACAATATAAATTAATTGAACAACTACACTTAGCATATAAATGTAGACATTTGATCAATGTGATTCTTTATTTTTAAATAAATGTTTATACAAAAAGCTAAGCTTTTAGTATATATTCCAACAGTCATTACATGAAAAAGGAGAAGATTGTTAGTGCAGTTAGTACTAATAATCTAACTCAGGTTTTGATGAATAAAAAAGTAAGTTAAGTAAGATTCATTTGTGATCTAGCAATCTGACTGAGTGTGCAGGAGAAATTCAGCTAGTTCAACAGGCCGACTAGATAGCTGGTACGAAGTCTAGCTAGGTTGACGGGCCGATTAGATAGTTAGCACGAAGTCCAGCTAGGTCGACGGGCTGACCGAATAGCTTGCACGAAGTCCAGCTAGGTCGACGGGCTGATCGGATAGTTGGCATGAAGTCCAGACTGGTCGACGGGCTGACTGGATGTCTGGCAAAAGGTAAGTAAAGGTAAGTCACTAGAGGAGAGTGACTCTGTGAAGACGCGTCCTAGTTGAGGGATAGTAGGCGTCGATCCAGTTTAGGTCAATTTGAGATTCCTAGAATGAGACATTGATTAGTTCTTGGTCCTGAGAGGACAGGAACTAATTACTACTATTCATATTTGTGCTAACACTTATTATACAGGTTATTTTAACTAACACATGTTTGCAAGGTAAGAAAACAAGCAAGAAAGCAATATTGCCTTCGGGTGAATAGTACCCGAAGGCGCCTTCCATGGCTATGGAAGGCATCCTCAACAGGATAATTTTTGGAATCGGTCGCAGATAAGTGTCGGTTTGCTCGAGATAGAGTTTGCCTTATTGAAGGCACCTTCCATGCTTATGGGAGGTGCCCTCTAAGACATTTATAAGGCAATCTCGAGTAGACACTTCATTATCAAGTATATACGAGCTACTACACGTTTGAAGCTTCCGATTGCTTTCAGTTCCTACTGCGACTCTACTGTGAAGCTACAAAGCCGATGACTGCTCCAAGGAGTTCGGATCGTGCCCGACAGGCAGACATCAACATAAAGTGCCTCATTCTAATTCCTAAAAAGTGTTGGTAATATATGTGTTTATACTTAATTACTATAAAAGGACAAGTGCAGTGTGTTGCACTTGACCTAATTTCTCTTGTACTTGATTCTCTCTTCCGGGGTTGCCGGAAGAGGTTTTTTAGTGGATTACCTATCGATAGGTCCGCGGGACCTGGACCTTAGAGTTGGAGTTGCCGAAGGCTCCAAACCAAGTAAAAACCGCTTGTGTTCTTCTCATATTTCTTCTCTTTTATTTCTTACTTTCTGCTGCGTACTTGTGTTTTCAAAAATAAAAAAAGAAGCATTTTTTAAAACCACGTGATTCCCCCCCCCCCCCCCCCCCCAATACATCATGATCCAACAATTTCTAGCTGAAAAACTAAGTTTTTGAAAAAGTATTGTTAACTAATTTTTTATGTACTTAACTAAGTGTTTTAAAAATCTTTTCAAAAAGCAAAGTACTTGATAAGTATTTTTAACTTAGCTAAGTATTTTTCAAAGAAATCATTTAATTTTAAGTGTTACCCTTCAGGAAAAGTTTAAAAGATTAAAAAAAGAACTAGCTTTTTAGATTTAAAGTTTTTTTTTCCTCTCTAACTTAGTACCTTTTTTTTATATATATTGAGAGAAAAGTTAAAGTTAAGAGTTAAACATAAAATATGAGCATAAGGAGGAGTAATGTATGCCCAAGGGCTGAAGATAGGAAAGATCAATTATCACTTCCGGAAGGCCCAATTACAAGACTGCGGGCAAAGCATTTCAAGGAAGCACTAAATGGGCTAATCAAAAAACATTGGGAGGACTATGAGCAAGGAGAGACCAAGATAATCCCAACTGCTAATCGTTGCCTAATCTACGTAATCGGACATAACCATCCATGACTGGCTGTGCTTAACGAAAGAACGCTAATAAGCATGGGAACTCGTTCATGCATGAAGACTAAAGTATTTTAGATTGTTTAATGAAGCATGCGACTTGGGACTCTAATTGTGCATGTATTTATTTTGTTGTGGGTTCCTAGATTGCTTGCATGAGACATGTAACATTGGGTCGCTAATTGTGAATGCACTTATCTTGTACTTTTCCTTGTTCACTCCCATTATATAAGGGAGGGACATCTTAGTATGAAAGCAACTTAGTTTTTTGTGAGATTATGTGCTCTCTTAGTTTTTGAAAGGACTTTCGAAACTTATCGAGTTTACTCTCGTGGCGTTCAACCCATCGAAACTTATCACCCTGGGTGTGGCGTTTCTTTCCTTCGCAGGCTTGGTTCATGCCAGTTCTAGGTTACAGGTCAAGACTCACAATCTTGTCATTTAGTTCTTGGGGTTCTATCCACCTTTGTCTCGGGTTCCATCACATTTGTTGGTGGGGTTGTTATCATCTGGTATCAGAGCTTCAGTTCAAAAGCAAGTGCACGTCTATCTTTACTTGTTGTTCATCCAAAAGCAAAAAAAAAAAAAAATCGTGGAAGCACAACGAAAAGACAAAAAAAAAAGGAGAAGAAGAAAGCACAGAAAAAAAACTGCTTGTGTGAATCGAAGTAAATTGTCTTCGACAATTCTTTTCTTGTTTTCCTTATTCTCAAACTTCTACTCTTTCATTTTCTCTTAAAATTCTGTCATCATAAGTTTCAGTGGTATCTTTTGAATTGCTACGTGATATTATGATTTGTTCTAGAGTTTGATCAAGAACTAAGAGATATCATCAATTGAGAGCTACCACTAAAACGTGAGTTGAGTGCTTGTGAGATTTTCTTTCATTTTGCTGCCATGTCCAACAACCAGGAGGATGGAGCAAATGAGGGGGCTAGGCCACTTTCGAACCTGCAATTACAAGCATTGATGGGGGAGATGCAGTGAATGATGAGGGCGGAATTAGAATCTATCCATGAGAGGTTGGATCGGGTGGAGGATGGGACACCAAGAAGACATCAACAAGACCGTATTACTAGACCACAATGAAGACATGCCCAAGGGATTGATGTAGAAGAAGATGAAGAGGTTTGTAAAATATGGTAACAAATAACAATTAAATAATAAGGTTTAATAGAAGAAAAACCTTATTGGATTTTTTTGATATTTTTAGAAATTTTCTGGGATTTAATTGGAGCTTGTATAACGTAGTTTGAGGGGACGCGTTACTGGGCTTGAGAAAAGTCTATTTGGAATACCCGGATATGAGAGTTGATTGAGGAGTTGGTCTAGGGTTTGATTGAAAATCCCTAAGTTATATAAACTTATAATTTTCCCCATGCCGTAGTGTCCCCCCAGCCGACCTCCTCTTCCCCCACGCCCGCGCGCGCCGCTCCCTCTCGCGACGAGCCACAGATGTCGCCCCTCCTTCGCGGAATCCTTCTCCCCAAATCCACTACCGACCTCTCTTCTATCCCGAGCCTCGCGATCCCTCATCTTCTCGCGAGTTCCCGCAAGCACAGCCGCCGATCCATCGCCCTCACGCTAGCCCACAGTCGGTGTCGTCCTTCCCTAAACTAGTTGTCAGCTGGGAGAGTGATCACCACTGCCCGAGCTGATGCCGACCTCTTCTGATTGCTCGTTATTGCTGATCACAGAGCCCCGACGCTAACAACCAGCCACCAATTTTGAGACGCCGGTGCCCTAAGATGCAGCCGTCGTTGATCTTCAGACTGCCCTTTCCTTTTCAATAGGCTGAGCAGTGCCCTAGCTTTGCTCCGACTGCCATAGCCTCACCAGCAGCTAGTTCGGATGGGTGTCGTTGGCCACAGTGAGTTGCAGTAGTAGGGGAAAGAAGCCAAAGGTTTGATTCAGGTAACAAACCTCTTTTGTTAAACCTAATTCAGTGATGATTTCTTCTTCGATTTAATAGGCGATTAGTCGATGTGGTGATCATTTAGGGGTTAATTGATTCATGAAGTATTGTGATCTAAGACATGTTGTGTGTTAAATTAGCAAAGGTTTGATTCCCTGTTCGGTTTTAGGATATGTGATTAGCTATTGGAAATTTGGATTTGAATCTGATGCTAATGTAGATTTAGTTTTAGTGGATTAATTTGGATTGGGATCGAATTTGGAATTGATTCATTAGTTGCTACGGGATGAGACTCGATTTTATTTCCATTTGAGATTTGGTTCATTTGTGATTGGTTAATTTAGAGGAATACCTGATTATATTGGGAATATTAGATTAATATTGTGATAAGTGGTGATGGGTTGGATTCGTACGATTCCTTGTTGGTAGAATTGTATAGATTGTTATTAAGGATTCATGGATAAGAGTTATGGAAGCTAATCATTAATTGAGGATAATTAATGATCAGTTTGAATAGTGTTTTTTTCTTGAAGGTTTGGATCTTTAGGTCTAGCCACTTATTGCTTATCTGTTAGCTAAATTGTATAATATATAATTTGCAGGATTCTGATTCGAGATAAGCGTCTCACAGGCGGATTTGGTTTGATACGATCTTCTTTTGAGGCGGGTACTTCTTGCTTCATTTTCTTTTAGTACTTTGACCTTAGTGCATGAATTATTTTGGATAAGGACGGTTTACCTTGACTCTACTCTTACTTTCTTGCGCTTGATACTTCCACGCAATCTTTGAGAAATTCGTTCCATATCTATACAGTCTCTTGTTGTTGTCCATGATCAGTAGCAGATACTAGATACCATGTTTGTATGCATTGACTGTTGCTTATTTTTGTACGATATTGAGCATGCTGGCTTCATGTAGCATACCTGTTTCTGCTTATATATATATGATGACTGTTGCATTGTTCGCATCCTGTCATGGCATACATGTCAACGACCAATTCTCCCTTATGGTCGAGAGAGTCGTTAAAAAGGGGCCGCATCCTCGGCCACTCAAGAGAGTAGTAGCTGGAGTTGATCTCGCTTGTCCTGTCGTGCCGCACTCGGCCACTCATGGAGAGTGGTAGCTGGAGTTATGAGCAGCAGGGTCCCCGTCGCAGATGTAGCTAATTAGCTACTATGCAACTGTCCCCTCGGCCACTCGTGTGAGTGGTAGCTGGAGTGGTGTACATTTTGTCACTGACCCGGCCTCTCGACCATACAGGGGTCATGGTGCAGAGAGGTGGGTGGGAGTGACCATCCGTGCATACGCTGTTGTTATTATATTTGTTTTGGCTGCTGGTGTTTATATATGCTATTATTATTTACTGCTGTTATTCACGTATACTGATATGCTTACTTGTGTTGAGATATATTCTCATTGTAGATGTTTAGATACTGGTTTATTCATTGGAAATTTGTATATACCTTGCTTATTACTTCTGTAGTTATGAGCAGTATTGTAGCAGATTAGTATCAATTCTGACCTACTATACCTAGCCTAGGTTATGGTTTTAGGTATGAGCATTTATTTTGGTTCTATTATAGTATCTGCTACTCTTCTTATGAGGCTGTATACTGTTGGCACTCTCTACTTACATGTTATATTCATGCACTAACTCTTTCCTTACCCGCTGAGTTCCAATACTCACCACCCCACAAAATGGTTTTCTTTTGGATTTGTGATCGCTTGGGGTGGTATATGGATTTTGTGTATTTTGTTTTTCAACAAGTCGATGTGAATTTTGGGTCAAGTCTGTGATGACAGGTATTTTTGTTAGTGTCGTTGTTGGTTTACGTTCGTATCGTTCTATGTCTTCCGCTGCTGTGTGTTTACGTTCAGTCGTGTAGACTTATTAAACTGCGTGGTTGTGTTTATTTCATTTTTGTCCAGCCGGGTAGGCTGAGTATATTAAATTGCGTGTTCTGTTGTTTATATTTTGTATATATATTCAGCCGAGTGTGGCTGAGGTATATTTTGTATGTAGTAATGCTTCAGATTGTCACCCATACAGGGGAGATGCTGTCGGATTTTTGTTTGGAAAAGACTACCTGGGGCGTGACAATTGTATGGTATCAGAGCCAAGTTGCGAAGCCTATTTTTATGTTTCAAATTTTGCGATTTGTTTTTCGTATTATGGATTTTTAAATTAATTTGATACCAATTTTATGGTATCAGAGCAGTTTCGATCTTGTTTCGATTTATGATTATTTTCGAGTTAATCTGATACCAATTTAGCGGTATCAGAGCAGGTTTACGATGTCTGTTGTTTTTCGTTTTGGATTCTTTGAGTTAATCTGATACCAATTTATTGGTATCAGAGCGGTTTTGTGACGCCTAATTTCGGTGTTCCGATTGTTTTGTTTTGCTTCTGTAAGTTGATCCCTCGATGTGACTTTTGAGTTTTGAGACCAGACAGCGACAGGACATCTCTGAGCTATAGGAAGTAAGGTATATCTCTAGTGTTGTTATAACTTTTGGATTCACTACTTGAGATACTTATTACATTTTTGCAATTTGTTCATGGTATTAATTCAAACTTCAGATTAGTAAAGACTTGGGAGGTAAACAACTAAGTGGAAATGGACAAATGTTTAAACCCTGGTTCTGCCAACTAATTCCTCTTTACATGAAATAATTTGCACTTAAGCATTTTAGATCGATGACAAATTAATGGATAAATCATCCCAGTTAAGGGAGGCATTAGAAACCGGTACTTGAATTATGGTGTGCCACCTTTAGTCCTGATATGCAACTGATAAGGTATGATTTTGAAGCTATGAGTTAGACTTTAAGTCTTCATGTGAATGTTGTGCTTTATATTGTGAATTATTTTAAGCTTGTATGATTTTGAAAGATATTTTAGATTGGTGAGGTACTCTTAACTTGATTATAATTATTTAGGATTAATGATTATGGAATCATACCCTTAATTGATATGGATTTCGGAGACAATGGTGGAGACTAGTTATGTCTAGTAGATTTTACCCACATTTGGCTATATATCAGAGTGGCACATTGGAAGCGTGATGAGTCCATAACCCACAGAAGCATCCTTTTTGGTTAAGGATTTGATCATGACACTATAATGGACTAGTATATGGGTGTGTTATTTGGTTGTTATCCTTAGATGGAGGATCTCTAAGTAAGTAGTAAATTTGGGGACCAAATTTTTATTAGAGGGGGAGAATGTAAAATACGGTAACAAATAACAATTAAATAATAAGGTTTAATAGACGAAAAACCTTATTGGATTTTTTTGAGATTTTTAGAAATTTTATGGGATTTAATTGGAGCTTGTATAACGTAGTTTGAGGGGACGCGTTACTGGGCTTGAGAAAAGTCTATTTGGAATACCCGGATATGAGATTTGATTGAGGAGTTGGTCTAGGGTTTGATTGAAAATCCCTAAGTTATATAAACTTATAATTTTCCCCGTGCCGTAGTGTCCCCCCGACCGACCTCCTCTTCCCCCATGCTCGCGCGCGCCGCTCCCTCTCGCGACGAGCCACAGATGCCGCCCTTCCTTCGCGGAATCCTTCTCCCCAAATCCACTACCGACCTCTCTTCTATCCCGAGCCTCGCGATCCCTCGTCTTCTCGCGAGTTCCCGCAAGCACAGCCGTCGATCCATCGCCCTCACGCCAACCCACAGCCGGTGCCGTCCTTCCCTAAACTAGTCGTCGGCTGGGAGAGTGATCACCACTGCCCGAGCTGATGCCGACCTCTTCCGATTGCTCGTTGTTGCTGATCACAGAGCCCCGACGCTAACAGCCAGCCACCAATTTTGAGACGCCGGTGCCCTAAGATGCAGCCGTCGTTGATCTTCATACTGCCCTTTCCTTTTCAATAGGCTGAGCAGTGCCCTAGCTTTGCTCCGATTGCCATAGCCTCACTAGCAGCTAGTTCGGATGGGTGCCGCTGGCCACAGTGAGTTGCAGTAGTAGGGGAAAGAAGCCAAAGGTTTGATTCGGGTAACAAACCTCTTTTGTTAAACCTAATTCAGTGATGATTTCTTCTTCGATTTAATAGGCGATTAGTCGATGTGGTGATCATTTAGGGGTTAATCGATTCATGAAGTATTGTGATCTAAGATATGTTGTGTGTTAAATTAGCAAAGGTTTGATTCCCTGTTCGGTTTTAGGATATGTGATTAGCTATTGGAAATTTGGATTTGAATCTGATGCTAATGTAGATTTAGTTTTAGTGGATTAATTTGGATTGGGATCGAATTTGGAATTGATTCATTAGTTGATACGGGATGAGACTCGATTTTATTTCCAGTTAAGGTTTGGTTCATTAGTGATTGGTTGATTTAGAGGAATACTTGATTATATTGAGAATATTAGATTAATATTGCGATAAGTGGTGATGGGTTGGATTCGTACGATTCCTTGTTGGTAGAATTGTATAGATTGTAATTAAGGATTCATGGATAAGAGTTGTGGAAGCTAATCATTAATTGAGGATAATTAATGATCAGTTTGAAAAGGGTTTTTTTTCTTGACGGTTTGGATCTTTAGGTCTATCCACTTATTGCTTATCTGTTAGCTAAATTGTATAATATATAATTTGCAGGTTTCTGATTCGAGATAAGCGTCTCACCGGCGGATTTGGTTTGATACGATCTTCTTTTGAGGCGGGTACTTCTTGCTTCATTTTCTTTAAGTACTTTGATCTTAGTACATGAATTATTTTGGATAAGGACTGTTTACCTTGACTCCACTCTTACTTTCCTGTGTTTGATACTTCCACGCAATCTTTGAGAAATTCGTTCCATATCTATACAGTCTCTTGTTGTTGTCCATGATCAGTAGCAGATACTAGATACCATGTTTGTATGCATTGACTGTTGCTTATTTATGTACGATATTGAGCATGCTGGCTTCATGTAGCATACCTCTTTCTGCTTATATATATATGATGACTATTGCATTGTTCGCATCCTGTCATGACATACATGTCAATGACCAATTCTCCCTTGCGGTCGAGAGAGTTGTTAAAAAGGGGCCACATCCTCAGCCACTCGAGAGAGTGGTAGCTGGAGTTGATGCCGCTTGTCCTGTCGTGCCGCACTCGGCCACTCATGGAGAGTGGTAGCTGGAGTTACGAGCAGCAGGGACCCCGTCGCAGATGTAGCTAGTTAGCTACTATGCAACTGTCCCCTCGGCCACTCGTGTGAGTGGTACCTGGAGTGGTGTACAGTCTGTCACTGACCCGACCTCTCGACCATACAGGGGTCATGGTGCAGAGAGGTGGGCGGGAGTGACCATCTGTGCATACGCTGTTGTTATTATATTTGTTTTGGCTGCTGCTGTCTATATATGCTGTTATTACTTACTGCTGTTGTTCACGTATGCTGATATGCTTACTTGTGTTGAGATATATTCTCATTGTAGATGTTTAGATACTGGTTTATTCATTGGAAATTTGTATATACCTTGCTTATTACCTCTGTAGTTATGAGCAGTATTGTAGCAGATTAGTATCAGTTCTGACCTACTATACCTATCCTAGGTTATGGTTTTAGGTATGAGCATTTATTTTGGTTCTATTATAGTATCTGCTATTCTTCTTATGAGGCTGTATACTGTTGGCACTCTCTACTTACATGTTATGTTCATGCACTATCTCTTTCCTTACCCGCTGAGTTCCAATACTCACCACCCCACAAAATGGTTTTCTTTCGCCACGTAACAGATAGATGAGTCATGGATGCTTGGAGAGATGCCGACTGCCAGTCCTGGGTCCTACGTCACACTCGAGGATAGTTTTCGTTTTGATTTTGTGATCGTTTGGGGTGGTATATGGATTTTGTATATTTTATTTTTCAACAAGTCGATGTGAATTTTGGGTCAAGTCTGTGATGACAGGTATTTTTGTTAGTGTCGTTGTTGGTTTTACGTTCGTATCGTTCTATGTCTTCCACTGCTGTGTGTTTACGTTCAGCCGTGTAGACTTATTAAACTGCGTGGTTGTGTTTATTTCATTTTTGTCCAGCCGAGTAGGCTGAGTATATTAAATTGCATGTTCTGTTGTTTATATTTTGTATATATATTCCAGCCGAGTGTGGCTGAGGTATATTTTGTATATAGTAATGCTTCAGATTATCACCCATACAGGGGAGATGCTGCCGGATTTTTGTCTGGTAAGGACTACTTGGGGCGTGACAAGGTTATTGTGGAAGACTTTGATGAGCAAAACTACAATCATGGCAGGATTGGATTTCGAGGAGATAGAAACGAAACTAGAAGAAATAATGATTTATGAGGGATTAAAATGAAAATTCCAACCTTCCAAGGAAGAAATGACCCAGAAGCTTACTTGGAATGGGAAACTAAGATGGAAATGGTGTTTGACTGTCATGAATTCTCAGAGGTTAAAAAGGTAAAGTTAGCTGCCATTGAATTCACTGATTATGCTATTGTTTGGTGGGATCAAGTGGTGATGACTTGGAGAAGGAATAGAGAGCAACCTGTGTCTACTTGGGAGGAGATAAAAGTGCTCATGAGAAGGAGGTTTGTACCCATCCATTATTATAAAAGCTTATATCAGCGGCTTCAAATGTTATCTCAAGGCTCCAAAAGTGTGGATGAATATTTTAAGGAGATGGAGTTGTCCATGATCCGAGCTAATATCGATGAAGATCGGGAAGCCACCATAGCCAGGTTTTTACATAGTTTAAATCCAAAAATTGCTGATATTGTTGAATTGTAGCATTATGTTGAGCTATTGGATATGGTCCACCAAGCACAAAAAGTGGAAGAACAAATCAAGAGTAGATTTTTATTTATTTTTAATATATTTCTAATATGGGAGTGAGCTAATCTCCTATGCCACAACCTTGTTTCTTCTTGTTGTGTCAAAAAACACTTGGGTAAGGGTTTTGGTAGATTTATTGTGTAAATATTATTACCTCTAAATCCTTGTAATAACATTTTATGATTCAGTATCGCTAATTAGGCATTCAAAAGATAAAAATTTAACTTTAAATCCAACATCGCATAATTGACTTATATTAAGCAAGTTATAATGAAAGTGTTCAATAAGCAATACTTTTCTAATTGATATATTTGATTTTAATTGAATTCCACCTGTACTAATTATCTTTAGTTTGTCATTATTTTAAAAAGCAACTGATCATAGATTTTTGAAATTGATACTTGTGAATTTGTGTTAATCTCTAGTCATATGTCTGGAGTATCCGCTATCCAAAATTCATTTGTCCAAAGCTTTGATTTCCTACACATAATATAGGAGTTAGACCAAAATTTAGGAATTTTCCTAGATCATCTCACCATTTCTAGGTTATCAACCATGGTTATCCTATGGTTTGTGTCAGATGATTTATGATTAGCTTGAGATTAACTTATGGATTAAGAAAATAATTAATTAATTAAATTTAATTTAGTTAAATTAAAATTTGAGTTAAGTTAGTTAACTTATTGTATTGATTTACTTATTATAATGATTTGTTTTAAATTGTTCAACTTTAAATAGTCATTTCTCGCAACACCCCCCATATTGATTAACTTTTTGAATTAAGATTTTTTATTTTAAATGATTAGTTTTAATTTTATTAGGTTTAGAATTAAGAATAATTAAGTTGAAATTGAATTTAAACTAATTTTGAATGTTGAATTGGATTAATTTGGATTCATTTGAATTTTGTGTTAATTTGATTTGTAAAGTTAAATTAATTTAGAGTTTATAATTAATTATGAATTTAATTCATTTATTTATTGATTAGATTAATTGATTATGTTTAATTGTTAATTTGATTAATTTAGGATTAATTAATCAAGTTAAGTTAATAATTAGGTTTATTTTGTTATAAAATTATATAAGCAATTGCATATGAAAAGGAAATATTATTAACCCTTTCTCTTTTTCCTCTTTCTTTCTTCCTCATTAAAATGAATATACATATGTATTTATAGGTAGATAATCATATTGAAACTCCTCATGAATTTATATAACTTAAGAGTTTAAAAGATGATAGGTTATGTAGATAAGGGAGTTTATGAAATCATTGGGGGTTATGGACATCCACATAATTTATTTTACAACACTCCCCCTTGGATGTCCATAATTAAGGAATCCGCCTCATTAAAACCTTACTAGGAAAAACCCAATGGAAAAAAAACTTAGTATAGAAAAAGACTATGTCATTCTGCAACTGTATCACTATAAATTTATCAGACAATATAATATGGTATAGTGAAATTTACTCCCCCTATTTGAAATATCATTTGAGATCTCTGTACCGCCGCATTCCAATACCATGTACTAATTTCTTAAATATTGTTGTAGGTAATGCTTTAGTAAATAAATCTGCCAAATTATTGCTAGAGTGAATTTGTTGAACTTTAATATCACCATTCTTTTGTAGATCATAAGTAAAGAAGAACTTTGGTGAAATATGTTTAATTCTATCCCCTTTGATGTACCCTTCCTTTAATTGAGCTATACATGCCGCATTGTCTTCATATAATATTGTTGGAATTTCCTTATTAGTAGCTAAACCACATTTTTCCTTGATATGTTGAATCATTAATCTCAACCAAACACATTCCCGACTGGCTTCATGTATTGCAAGTATTTCAGAATGATTCGATGATGTAGCAGCTATGGTTTGTTTGATAGATCTCTAAGATATGGTTGTTCCACCATATGTAAATAAATAACCAGTTTGAGATCGACCTTTATGTGGATCAGATAAATATCCTGCATCTGCATAACCAATTAACTCTGAAGTAGACATATTAGAATAAAATAAGCCCAAATCGATGGTACCTTGAAGATACCTAAATATATGTTTAATTCCATTCCAATGTCTACGTGTTGGAGAAGAACTATATCTTGCTAATAAATTTACATCAAATGCTATATCTGGTCTTGTATTATTAGCAAGATACATTAATGCACCAATTGCACTTAAATATGGTACTTCAGGACCAAGCAGTTCTTCACCATTTTCACTAGGTCGAAAAGGATCTTTGTTCACATCAAGTGATCGAACAACCATTGAGGAACTTAATGGATGAGCTTTATCCATATAAAATCGTTTTAGAACCTTTAGTGTATAAGCTGATTGATGGATAAAAATTCCATCAGTAAAATGTTCAATTTGTAATCCAATACAAAATTTTGTTTTTCCTAGATCTTTCATCTCAAATTCTCTTTTCAAGATATCAACTGTATGTATAACTTCTTCAGGACTTCCAATGATATTTAAATCATCAACATGTACAGAAATAATGATAAATTTTAGTCCATCCTTTTTTATAAAAACACATGGACATATTGGATCATTTTGATATTTATGTTGCACCAAATAATCACTTAGACGTTTATACCACATACGTCCAGATTGCTTCAATCCATACAAAGATCTTTGCAAGATAATGGAATAAATATTTTTAAAATTTGAACTTGATGCTTCTGGCATTGTGAGCCCTTCAAGGATTTTCATATAAATATCATTATCAAGTTTTCCATACAAATAAGCTGCTACTACATCCATCAAACACATTTCAAGCTTTTCTTGTGCTGTCATACAAAGAAGATATCGAAATGTGATTGCATCCACTACAGGGGAATATGTTTCTTCATAATCAATACTAGGTTTTTGAGAAAAACCTTGTGCCACTAAACGAGCTTTATATCTTATGATTTCATTTTTCTCATTTCACTTTCGTACAAAAATCCATTTGTACTCTACAAGGGTTACACCTTTTGGTGTTTGGACTACAGGTCCCAAAACCTCACGTTTTGCAAGTGAGTTTAATTCCTCTTGAATTGCATCTTTCCATTTTGGCCAATCATGCATAACAACAACGATTTTCAATAGATTTAGGTTTTTGATCCTCATTTTGTTAAATAATGTCGAGTGTTAAAATGTAAGCAAATTTTTATGACAACTTCTTTTGAGCAACAATTTCTTAGTAACGTGATATATTTTCATTTAACGACAACAGATGTTCACCGTTGTCTTTGAGCATCTACCTTTAATAGCAGAGTCTTCAACAACAGTTTTAAACTATCTATGACAACGGTGAAAAACCGTTGTCTTTTTTAGATAAAAAATAAAAAAAATTAATACACAATTTTTCAATATTATAAATCATTCAAAATACTAAATTTCAAAATAAAATTTCATATATAATTTTCTAACATTCAAAAATAATATCTATAACATTCTGAAGAAATTTCATAAGGAACCAACAAAATGATAACACTATTAAAACAAAGGTAGAGCAATATAACACGAGATTTTCTACTTAGATGTCGGTGAAGAGGAGGGACTGCAACTCCTAGTGCTCCTTAATTTGTTAAAGTCTCTCTATTTTTTTTGGCTTGTCGGCATTCTTCCCAGTACTCTTGAGGACACCTATTCGAATAAAGATATATAGTACAAATTAGAAACTAAACTGTACACGTGAATCTAATTGCACTGCATAAATGTTACATAACCATAAAAACCATTTGATCTAGTCATCTTACAGAAGTGCAAAAAGCGTTATCTATGTAACATAAATGGTAACCTCTTGAAATAATATGGTGGCTCTTAAAGTCATGAACACGTTAAGGTTTTCACTAACTATAGTAGGAATGGCTGCAGTAATTACCTGAAACAACATAAATATGTTTTTATTTGATTGTATAGTAGGAAGAAAACATTAAGATTTATACTGTTGCTGCAATAGGAAATCATATTGCTACTCAGTGTTCAAGCCTATCTATCACAACCATCAATAAAAACATCAATCAATATAAGGCGCTCAAAATTTGATCTCTTGCATCAAGTTGGTAGATCATACCTCAAAGTCTTTACGAATGATTTTGTCCATGTTGCAAAGGGTGAGGATCTTGAATCTGGTTCTCCAAGTTTTGCTGCCTTGTGTCATCTCCATCTTCAACTCCAGCAAGGTTTCTGGCTTCATTCTGCTGCTAACTCTGATTAAGTTGGACCGAGAGTAAAGTTCTCCTAGCCCTCCATCTTAAATACTCAATGAGCGAAGAGTTCATACTGATTAAAATACCAACCCCAGTAAATGAGGAAAGTAAAATGGAGAACACAGGGCTTACTCCTAGCTGCAGAATCAACAAGGGGATTTTCAACTTCTGTATTAAAAATTAAACAAAAAATTTAGGCTACCAAATCCATCTGACGAAATGCAGCACCTTACCACACTATAGAAAACATGAGCAAAGAGGATCACAAGTGCAAATTGGAACGATGCATAGGCCCAAATGTAGCTCTGGCTCACTGTATATAAAACACTCAAATTCATGGTTTGACATAAAGCATTGTAAAAAACACAGATTCAGTACAACAATGTGGCAATCACACACAACACTATTAAGGTTTGTTGTATGATAAAAAAAATGGATACTGAATATATGAAAGCTAATAGAAAATATTGGAAGAACCTGAAATTGCAAAACCATAGGAAGAGAAAGATGAAATTACCCATCGTTGAAGCTATCATGGATGCGAGAAGACCTAGAACACAAGCAAATGGCAAAGATACGGCAAGAGCATGGGGACCCAATTAACTAACCTGTTAGAATAAAGTTTTAGTTGAAAGTAAATGTAAACTCATGAGACTAAATTGAACAACTGTGTTGGAAATCATTAAAAAATCAAAAAATAATAATAATACAAATTGTATTTGAAAGTTGAATAATCTTACTAAGAGTTGCTCCAGGAAGTAGAAATAGGCAAGCATGCTGACCATGACAAGAATAGGGACGTCTTGCAATACCCTGTCATGAAAATGAAGAAATACCAGTTAAAACTAACATATACCCAAAGGTCAAAGGTGTTGGGTTTTTCGGGCCGCGAAAACTGCTTTTTCACATCACGGAAATCCTGAATCACCCTAGCCAACGGATCTCATGCGAAGAAAAATTCGAAAACATACGAGTACGAGTTACAAAACTTCTAGATCTACATGATGAAGATCTTTACCCTTGTTGCGTGCCCTTTTGCGTATCCCGCTCGTCCTCGGTACGCCGGATCTCGAAGTTATCAATGTAGACAACTCTCTACACGTATCCACACGAACACACTAGGTGGAGGTGACCAAAAACCAAGGTGTGCTAACACCTATGTGGTTCGGCCAAGGAAGGAGGAGAGGGAGAGCTTGAGAGGAAGAAGATGTAATAATACCACTTGAATGAAAAATGAATCCATTTCATTCAAAAATGTGGCCGGCCACTTCTCCATGTGTAACCCCAAATTAATTGCATTAATTGCAATTAATGTGAAGCCATTAAAGAGAATGGCTTTGTAACTTCCATGAGGTGGCACCCATGATGATGTGGAGTAACATCATTGGTCCACATCAATGCCAACTCACCAATGAGGTGGCATAAAGTCAAGTCAAACTTGACTTTTAATCTTCCTCTCAAGTCAAGTCAAACTTGACCAAATCTCTTCCATGGTTGATCGAATCCAACCATTTGATTCAAGCCAACTTAATATAATGAATCTAATTCACTTAATTAAATTGATTCAATGAGTCAAAATCTAAATTAGACTCATTGAACACATGAATCAACTTGAGTCGGACTCAAGTTAGCCCAATTAGGATTACTCTTAATCCAATTTGATTCATCAAATGAATCTAATCCTCTTGGTTCATCATATGAACCTAATATCCATTTAATTGTCCTTAGTGTGTGACCCTATAGGTTCTTGTAACGTTGGCAATGCCCTAAACCCATTTAGGAGCATAAGTAATGAGCGGTATCTAGCAACACATCATTACTACCCAAGTTACAAGAATGTCGAGATCCGACATCACCTTGTGACTACTAATTGTGACTCCTCACAAAATATGACAAGTGTCCTTCTATCCTAGACATCTAGATTGATCAATATGAGGCATAGACCGTGTCATCCTCTAATCAATCAAAATCTTGAAATCCAAGTAGACTCACTAAATCAAATGAGCTCAATATCCCATATTGACTCATTTGGGCATGGCCATGCACTTCGTGGTCTCACTCTATCAAGAATACCGATGTCTCTCTCATCATATAGGAGGGATAGATCCCATCTACATCACTCACATCCCTCTGCATAATTTGTTATATACCCAGTAATCGCCTTTATAGTCCACCCAGTTACGGGTGACGTTTAACGAAACCAAAGTACATAACTCCTTATGTAGGGATCTATGGTGACTTCAGATCTAAGGACTAGTAGTTATACTAATAGCCACATGAGAAAGTATATGACACTCATATAACGATCCATGATACTTTCTCATGGCGGGTCATTCAGTATACATTCTCTAATGTATACCCATGTGTCAACTTGATATCTCTATATCCATGACTTATGAGATCAAGTCATCGAGTTGACCTACATGCTAGTCTTATTGCATTATCATTGTCCCTGAATGTTAATACTCAACTAGGAATGATTAAGAGTAGTGTTCCCTATATCATCTCACTATCGGTTCAACTAACCGATTGATATAGGTGAGAACCATCTACTCAAGGACATTATTATACTTAGTTTATTTGACACCAATACAAGTAAGTATAATAACCAAAATCTAAATGCCTTTATTTATATAGAATATGATACAATAAGTCCAAAAATACAATCATAAAATGATTGACTCTAGGGCTCTAGCTAACAATCTCCCACTAGCACTAGTGCCAATCAGTGTAGGCTCTAAGCCCAAATGACCTAGTGTGACCATCATGCTTCTTCTGTGCCAAAGCCTTGGTCAAGGGATCTGCGATGTTAGCCTTTGTAGGTACTCTGCAAATCTTCACATCTCCTCTCTCGATGATCTCTCGAATGAGATGGAAGCGCCGTAGTATGTGTTTGGTCCGCTAGTGTGAGCGAGGTTCCTTCGCCTGTGCTATAGCTTCATTGTTGTCATGATAGAGCTCGATGGGGTCAGCAATGCTAGGAACCACCCCAAGTTCAGTGATGAACTTGCGGATCCAAACTGCCTCCTTTGCTGCCTCTGATGTAGCAATGTACTCGACTTCTGTTGTAGAATCAGCTACTGTATCCTGCTTCGAACTCTTCCAGCTGACAGCACCATCATTATTGCAAAATACGAACCCCGACTACGATCTATAGTCATCCTGGTCGGTCTGGAAGCTAGCATCACTGTAACGCTTTATAGCTAGCTCATCATTGCCTCCATATATCAAGAAATATTCTTTAGTCCTTCTTAAGTACTTAAGAATATTCTTGACCGCTATCCAGTGACTCTCACCTAGATCTGACTGGTATCTGCTCGTCATGCTCAAAGCATTCGAGACATCAGGTCGAGTACATAGCATGGCGTACATGATTGATCCTATGGCTGAGGCATAAGGGATATGATCCATGCGGTCTCTCTCCTCTCTAGAAGAGGGACCTTGAGTCTTCAAAAGACTCACGCCATGTGACATCGGCAGAAATCCCTTCTTGGAGTTCTGCATGGCAAACCGAAGGAGTACCTTGTCAATGTATGTACTCTGACTTAGGCCAAGCAATCTCTTAGATCTATCTCTATAGATCTGTATCCCTAGAATGCGGGATGCCTCACCTAAGTCCTTCATTGAGAAGCAACTCCCTAGCCAGGTCTTGACAGACTGAAGCATAGGGATGTCCTTCCCAATGAGCAGTATGTCATCCACATACAATATGAGGAAGACAACTATGTCCCCTACAACCTTCTTGTAGACACAAGGTTCATCTTCATTCTTGATGAAACTAAACTATTTGATTGCATCATCGAATCGAAGATTCCAGCTCCGAGAAGCTTGCTTTAGTCCATAAATGGACCTATGCAGCTTGCATACTCTGCTAGTATGCTGTGGATCTACAAAACCCTCAGGTTGTGTCATGTACACATCCTCGAGTAGGTTTCCATTCAGAAACGCGGTTTTGACATCCATCTGCCATATCTCATAGTCATGGTAGGCTGCAATAGCAAGCATGATCCGAATGGACTTAAACATCGCTACTGGAGAAAAGGTTTCATCATAGTCAATACCATGAATCTGCTTGAAACCTTTAGCTACCAAGCGACCCTTATAGATAAGTCCATCCATGTCAGTCTTTCTCTTAAAGACCCACTTGCACCCAATGGGTTTTACCCCTTCAGGTGGATCAACCAAAGTCTATACTTGGTTGGTGTACATGGATTCCATTTCGGATCTCATGGCCTCTAGCCATTTCTCGGAATCTGGTCTCATCACAGCTTCCTGATAGGTGATAGGCTCATCCTCTATGAGCACAACGTCATCATGGTCAGACAAGAGAAATGAGTATCTCTTAGGCTGACGACGTACCCTATCAGACCTGCGAAGAGGTAGGTCTACATGAACTGGTTGTTGTTCCTCATCTCTTTGTGAAACAACATCATCCACAACACTTTGTGGTTCCAGTTCAATTTCCATCGAGGCATCAGTGCTATTGTTCGCATCTTGAACTTCTTCAAGATCGAACGCGCTCCCACTAGTCTTTCTAGAAACAAAGTCCCTTTCTAGAAAGACCCCAGTCTTTGCCACAACTACCTTGTGCTGACTGGGAATGTAGAAGTAATATCTTAAGTTTCCTTGGGATATCCAATGAAATAGCACTTGTCGGATTTGGGTCCTAATTTGTATGAGACTTGACGTCGTACGTAAGCCTCACAACCCCAAATCCTCATGAAAGACACCTGGGCATCTCTCCCAGTCCAAATCTTATATGGTGTCTTTATCACGGCCTTGGATGGAACTCAGTTGAATATAAAAGCTGCCGTGTCTAGAGCATAGTCCCAAAGGTATGTCGGAAGATCTGTGTGACTCATCATCGATCGTACCATATCTAATAGGGTACGATTCCTCCTTTCGGATACACCATTCCACTGTGGTGTTCCAGGAGGAGTGAGTTGGGATAGAATCTCACACTCAGCTAGATAGTCACGGAACTCATGGCTAAGGTATTCTCCACCTCGATCGGATTGAAGTATCTTAATACTCTTGCCAAGCTGGTTCTGTACTTCATTCTTGAATTCTTTGAACTTTTCAAAGGATTCAGATTTATGTGTCATCAAGTACACATAACCATATCTACTGAAATCATCAGTAAATGTGATGAAGTACTTGTAACCACCTCTAGCAGCAACATTGAAAGGGCCACATACATCACTATGTATGAGTCCTAACAAATCAGTTGCTCTCTCACTGTGCCCACTAAAGGGAGTCTTGGTCATCTTGCCTCGTAGGCATAACTCGCATACCTCATATGATTCAAAATCAAATGAGTCCAGCATACTATCCTTATGGAGCTGGGATAAGCGCTTGTCATTTATATGACCTAAGCGACAGTGCCAGAGGTAGGTTTGGTTCATGTCATTTGACTTGAACCTCTTGGTATTTATGTTATAGATAGGGCTCTCTAGGTCTAGAAAATAGAGTCTGTTTATCAGAGGTGCACTACAATAGAACATATCGTTTAAATAGACGGAATAACATTTGTTCTTTATAGTAAACGAGAAACCTTTCTTGTCCAAACAAGAAACTGATATAATGTTCTTAGTTAATGCAGGCACATAACAACAATCGACTAACTCTAGTACAAGCCCAGAGGGCAGAGATAGAAAGTAAGTCCCTACAGCAACAGCAGCAACCCGTGCTCCATTGCCTACTCATAGGTCTACCTCGCCCTTTGTCAATGCCCTACTATTTCTCAGCGCCTACACATCAGTACAAATGTGAGAAGCACATTCAGTATCTAATACCCATGATGTAGAAATAGATAGATTGACTTCTATAACATATATACCTGAAGTGGAAGTCTCACTTCGCTTCTTCTTAAGATCCTCCAAGTATACCTTGCAGTTCCTCTTCCAGTGCCCGGTCTGACCGCAGTGGAAGTAGGTAGCATCCTTGGCGACCCCTCCTTTAGGCTTCAGTGCCTTGCCTTTGCCCTTGGCTTGAGACTTTCCCTTGCCTTTGGGCTTGCCCTTGCCCTTATGTTTCTAAACCATCAGAACAGTGTTGGACTTAGCCTTCTTAAGGTTTAGCTCAGCAGTTCTCAACATGCTAAGTAGCTCGGGCAGTGGCTTTATAATCTCGTTTATATTGTAGTTTAGAACGAATTGACTGTAGCTATCCGGCAAGGATTGCAAGATCAGGTCAGTAGCCAGCTCTTGGCCAAGAGGAAACCCCAACCTTTGTAGGTTCTCTATGTACCCAATCATTTTGAGTACATATTGGCCTACAGGAGCCCCGTCTGACATCTTGCACTGAAACAGTGCCCTTGAGATCTCAAATCTCTCATGCCTCGCTTAACCTTGATACAGTTGACGAAGATGTTCAACCATATCGTAAGCGCCCATTAACTCGTGTTGCTTCTGAAGCTCAGAGTTCATGGTCGCGAGCATTAGACAAGACACATCTAATGCGTCATCTTGATGCTTCTTGTAAGCATCTTTGTCACCTCGCGGGGCATTGGCAGGAGGAGCCTCCGGAATGGGCTGCTCCAGAATGTACAGTTTACGTTCCTGAGTGAGAACTATTCTCAAGTTCCTGTACCAGTCCAGGAAGTTTGCTCCGTTGAGCTTGTCCTTTTCAAGGACAGATCGCAGGGAGAAAGTGTTCATATTCGACGTCATGGTAATCTACAACAGAAATAAAAGCAGAAATAAATATCATATTCTTAATCATTTAATTAGGCATTTAACTAAATGATGCTCCCACTGAATTCTATAATTCATGTGGGACAAGATCCACATCATACTAACCCTTGAGTTAGCTTTGGCTAATACGACCAAGACTTAGTATGATCGGTAGGTAACGATTACCAATTACATCTCTATGCAACTCTTGTTTATAGGATGAAATCCATATTTATATTAAAACTCGAGTTAGCTTTGGCTAATACGCCCGAGAATTAATATAAACGTGATTTTGTCCTACCTTTCCAACCATTGGAAGAATGCCTATAGTTGTACTCGATCCAACCGAGTAAACTAGGAATACTCAATCTAATTGAGTTTGTACTCGCCCATGCGTTGATAGGCGGGACCAAGATTGTCCCTCCGTACCCTACCAAGATAGTATGTGTTGCTCTGCTTTGGCAGATTCAACAACATCATGCGATCGAGGTAGTGGTAGGTATCACGGCATGGTAGGCATTTTGAGTTGTCATGATTTAGATCTAATCTAAATGATGTTGTATCATATACACGAAATAGATCTAATCTAATCGATAGAGTGCATCTTGTACACGATGTAGATCTAATCTAATCGTAAGGGTGCATCTTGTGCACGATTTAGATCTAATCTTAATCGCTAGGCACTAATTAATTACTTAATTAAACATGCATCATATACACAAATAATTAACTAAGTTTTGTGATTAGTCATGGCCCTACTACAATCTTCTCAAGCCAATGAGAAGATCAGATGGTCAACCTAAGGTCAACTTCTCAAGCGCCTTCCTTTTTACCACCTTGTGTTGCTCGCGCCTTCCTCGTAACTCCGTCTCGAGTGGACCTTCCACAGCTCCAAATTTGTACATTATAATTTTTGAAACTCGAGTTACATTCGAGTCTAAATCTAATTTACAACCAGAATAATAGAAAGGCACGACGCGCGGGTCACGAAAATAAAATAAAAATAAAATACAAGCACGCACATCACATAACGGCACGCAGGCTGTATTATGAATTACAACACAATTGTCCAATCGAATTGGGTCTTTGGGCCATGACTATCACAAAATTAATATATAATTCAAAATTATATATTTCTGTAATTTTTCTGTAATTTTTCATAATTTTACAGATTTTATGAGTAAATTTTTTTCCTGGCGGTCCCGATTAGCGATTTCGGGCGCAATCGCGGAGCAAATCCTCTTGCGAGGTTAGGGGCAGTACCCCTACCCACGATCTAACCATCGCGAGTTGCTCCTAAGCGATCCAAGAGCACCTTATCCCGCTGTCCCAAAAAGATTTGGGTCGAAACGATGTCGTTTCGGAAAAAACTTCTCGGTAGTCGAAGCCTACAAGTGTATAAACACTTGTGCTTCGCTTCTACGAGAAAAATTACTCTAAAAATTACTCTTAAAACTATAAAAAACATAAATTTACAGAAATGTACAGAAGCTTTAATTTTTCATAAAAATCAAATTAAACTCGTACAAGCTTCGCACGTGGCTCTGATACCACTGTTGGGTTTTTCGGGCCGCGAAAATCGCGTCGCGGAAACCCCGAATCACCCTAGCCAACGGATATCGTGCGAAGAAAAATTCGAAAACATACGAGTACGAGTTACAAAACTTCTAGATCTACATGATGAAGATCTTTACCCTTGTTGCGTGCCCTTTTGCGTATCCCGCTCGTCCTCGGTATGCCAGATCTCGAAGTTGTCAATGTAGACAACTCTCTACACGTATCCACACGAACACACTAGGTGGAGGTGACCAAAAACCAAGGTGTGCTAGCACCTATGTGGTTCGGCCAAGGAAGGAGGAGAGGGAGAGCTTGAGTGGAAGAAGATGTAATAATACCACTTGAATGAAAAATGAATCCATTTCATTCAAAAATGTGGCCAGCCACTTCTCCATGTGTAACCCCAAATTAATTGCATTAATTGCAATTAATGTGAAGCCATTAAACAGAATGGCTTTGTAACTTCCATGAGGTGGCACCCATGATGATGTGGAGTAACATCATTGGTCCACATCATTGCCAACTCACCAATGAGGTGGCATAAAGTCAAGTCAAACTTGACTTTTAATCTTCCTCTCAAGTCAAGTCAAACTTGACCAAATCTCTTCCATGGTTGATCGAATCCAACCATTTGATTCAAGCCAACTTAATATAATGAATCTAATTCACTTAATTAAATTGATTCAATGAGTCAAAATCTAAATTAGACTCATTGAACACATGAATCAACTTGAGTCGAACTCAAGTTAGCCCAATTAGGATTACTCTTAATCCAATTTGATTCATCAAATGAATCTAATCCTCTTGGTTCATCATATGAACCTAATCTCTATCTTATTGTCCTTAGTGTGTGACCCTATAGGTTCTTGTAACGTTGGCAATGCCCTAAACCCATTTAGGAGCATAAGTAATGAGCAGTATCTAGCAACACATCATTGCTACCCAAGTAACAAGAATGTCGAGATCCGACATCACCTTGTGACTACTAATTGTGACTCCTCACAAAATATGACAAGTGTCCTTCTATCCTAGACATCTAGATTGATCAATATGAGGCATAGACCGTGTCATCCTCTAATCAATCTAAATCTTGAAATCCAAGTAGACTCACTAAATCAAATGAGCTCAATATCCCATATTGACTCATTTGGGCATTGCCATGCACTTCGTGGTCTCACTCTATCAAGAATACCGATGTCTCTCTCATCATATAGGAGGGATAGATCCCATCTACATCACTCACATCCCTCTGCATAATTTGTTATATACCCAGTAATCGCCTTTATAGTCCACCCAGTTACGGGTGACGTTTAACGAAACCAAAGTACATAACTCCTTATGTAGGGATCTATGGTGACTTCAGATCTAAGGACTAGTAGTTATACTAATAGCCACATGAGAAAGTATATGACACTCATATAACAATCCATGATACTTTCTCATGGCGGGTCATTCAGTATACATTCTCTAATGTATACCCATGTGTCAACTTGATATCTCTATATCCATGACTTATGAGATCAAGTCATCGAGTTGACCTACATGCTAGTCTTATTGCATTATCATTGTCCCTGAATGTTAATACTCAACTAGGAATGATTAAGAGTAGTGTTCCCTATATCATCTCACTATCGGTTCAACTAACCGATTGATATAGGTGAGAACCATCTACTCAAGGACATTATTATACTTAGTTTATTTGACACCAATACAAGTAAGTATAATAACCAAAATCTAAATGCCTTTATTTATATAGAATATGATACAATAAGTCCAAAAATACAATCATAAAATGATTGGCTCTAGGGCTCTAGCTAACAAAAGGCATATATTACCACAAGATTAAGCCAAAACCTGTAAATTGTTAAATAATGATCTATTGATTATAGTAATGCTTTTATTAAGGTACAACCTGCAGGTCAATGAGAAATTTCTAATATATTCAAGGCATAAAAATTCCCAATATAATAATGCAGCATGACATTATGGTAAATTAGTATAATCCTTCAGGAATGGCTTATCTACTCACTTTTGTTGTACCGATAGAATTAATGTATAGGTATATTGGCTTCTTAGCATCCTCATATTGAAGATATAGGAACTCTGCCTTCATTAACTCTATCACTACGGGAACAGGACACATGCCCAAATAAACACTTCGATTTTTATACAAGTAAGAAGCTAGATCGGGAGGCGGTTGCTCCCATGCTGTTCCTCTCAAGAAAGGAATGACCTGTTAAAAAGTGAAATCAAGAGTAAAACATTATGAATGATTCATAACAAATAAAATCAACCAATGCTGCTAATGACGATAGACGTTTTTTTTCCCCATGAAATGACAAAGAGCTACAATAACTATTATATTTCCACCGACTCTCAAAAAGAAATTAATGTCTCAAACTGTTAGTTAGAGCCCTAGAGTCAATCATTTGATAATTGTATTATAGACTCATTGTATCATATTCTTATATAAATAAAGGCATTTTTGTTTTGGTTATTATACTTACTTGTATTGATGCCAAATAAACTAAGTATAATAACGTTCTTGAGTAGAGGGTTCTCACCTATATCAATCGGTTAGTTGAACCGATAGTGAGATGATATAGGGAACACTACTCTAAATCATTCCTAATCGAGTATTAACATTCAGGGACAATGTTAATACAATAAGACTAGCATGTAGGTCAACTCGATGACTTGATCTCACAAGTTATGGATATAGAGATATCAAGTTGACACATGGGTATGCATTGGAGAATGTATACTGAATGACCCGCCATGAGAAAGTATCATGGATCGTTATATGAGTGTCATATACTTTCTCATGTGGCTATTAGTATGACAACTAGTCTTTGGACCTGAAGTCACCATGGATCCCTACATAAGGAGTTATGTAAATTTGGTTTCGTCAAACGTCACCCGTAACTGGATGGACTATAAAGGCGATTACTGGGTATGTAACGAATTATGTAGAGGGATGTGAGTGATGTAGATGAGATCTATCCCTCCTATATGACGGGAGCGACATCGATATTCTTGATAGAGTGAGACCACGAAGTGCATGGCCATGCCCAAATGAGTCAATATGAGATATTGAGCTCATTCGATTTAGTGAGTCTACTTGGAGTTCAAGATTTAGATTGGTCAGAGGATGACATGGTCTATGCTCACATTGATCAATCTAGATGTCTAGGATAGAAGGACACTTGTCATATATTGTGAGGAGTCACAATTAGTAGTCACAAGGTGATGTTGGATCTCAACATTCTTGTAACTTGGGTAGTAATGATGTATTGCTAGATACCGCTCATTACTTATGGTCCTAAATGGGTTTAGGGGCATTGCCAACGTTACAAGAACCTATTGGGTCACACACAAAGAACAAGTGGATGGAGATTAGGTTCATATGATGAACCAAGAGGATTAGATTCATGTGATGAATCAAATTGGATTAAGAGTAATCCTAATTGGGCTAATTGAGTTGGACTCAAGTTGATTCATGTGTTCGATGAGTCTAATTTAGATTATGACTCATTGAATCAATTTAGTTAAATGAATTAGATTCATTATATTAAATTGGCTTGAATTAAATGGTTGGATTAGATCAACCATTAGAGAGATTAAGTCAAGTTTGACTTGACTTGAGAGGAAGAGGAAGAGTCAAGTTTGACTTGACTATTTGCCACATCATTGGTGATTTGGCATTAGGAGGACTAATGATGATGTGCCACATCATCAAAGTGTGCCACCTCATGGGGGTTACAAATCTATTCTCTTTAATGGCCACATTTAATGAGAATGGGGGTTACCTTTTTGGTTTTGAATGAGAATGAATATTTCATTCACTCACATTCACATCATCTTCTTCCTCAAGCTCTCTTTTTGCTCCTTCTCTTCTCTTGGTCGTGGGTTTCAAGCAAGGGAGAAGAAAGGAGAGTGAATCTAATTCAAGAAGAAAGGTTAGTGAAAGTCATATAGAGATTTTAGAGGAGTGTGTTCTCTTATTTTCCTTTCTTCTTCTTCCAATCCCATCCGAGAGCATCAAGAAGTGCTAGCACACTTGTGGTGTTCTCTTCTCCATCCTTGTGTGTTAGAGAACACATCTTGTTCTTGTGGATACTTCTAGAGAGTTGTCTACTTTGACAACTAGAGATCCGGCATCTCCTTGGACAAGCAGGACTCGCGACGGGCACGCATCGAAGGTATAAGATTTTCTCCATGTAGATCTAAGTGTAGATCTAGGTAAACTCATACTCTTAGTTTTTCAAAAAATTTTCTTTGCACTGATCCGTTGGCTAGGGAGTTTCGGGGTTTCTGCGACGCGAAAAAGCAGTTTTCGCGGCCCGAAAAACCCAACAGTGGTATTAGAGCCACGTGCGAAGGCGTGTACGAGTTTATTTTGTGTTTTATGAAAATTTTTCAGTTCTGTAATATTCTGTAAATTTATGATTTTTATAATTTTTATGAGTATTTTTCTCGTAGAAGCGAAGCACAAGTGTTTTGACACTTGTAGGCTTCGACTACAGAGAAGTTTTTCCCAAAACGGCTAAGTTTCGCCCCAAAAATTTTTGGGACAGCGGGCTAAGATGCTGTTAGATCGCAAAGGAACCCTTGCGATGGTTAGATCATGGGTAGGGGCGCTGCCCCTGGCTCCGCAAGGGGATTCGTTCCGCGATTACGCGTGAAAATCGCTAAACGGAACCGCCGGGAAATTGTACACGTAAAAATTATAGGAAAAATTATAGAAAATTATAGAAATATATAATTTTGAATTATATATTATTTTTTTGATAGTCATGGCCCAAAGACCCAATTCGATTGGATAATTTGTGTTGTAATTCAAAATATGGCCTGCGTGCCATTTTGTGTGTTTGCGTGTGCTGTATTTGATACGCGACCTGTGCGTCTTGCCTCCTTATTTATATTCTGGTTGTAAATTAGATTTAGACTCGAATGTAACTCGAGTTTCAAAATGTAATGTAAATTTTGAAGCGGTGGAAGGTCCACTCAAGACGGAGTTACGAGGAAGGCGCGAGCAACACAAGGTGGTCAAAAGGAAAGCGCTTGAGAAGCTGTTGACCTTAGATTGACCATCCGATCTTCTCATTGTCTTGAGAAGATCGTAGCAGGGCCATGACATAATCACAAAATTATTTAATTAATTGCTTTTGTGTGTATGTGATGTATGCTAGTTAATTAAGTAATTAATTAGTGCCTAACGATTAGATTAGATCTACGTCGTGCACATGATGCACCCTTCGATTAGATTAGATCTATCGAGTATATGATATGCATCATCGTTTAGATTAGATGTAAATCGCGACAACTCGTAATGGCTACCATGCAGTGATACCTACCACTACCTCGATCGCATGTTGTTGTTGAATCTGCCAAAGGAGAGCAACACATACTATCTTGGTAGGGTACGGAGGGACAATCTTGGTCCCGCCTATCAACGCATGGGTGAGTACAATTCAATTAGATTGAGTAACTAGTTAACTCAATTGGATCGAGTTTAACTATAGGCATTATCCAATGGTTGGTAGATAGGTCAAAATCACGTTTATATTAACTCTTGAGCGTATTAGCCAAAGCTAACTCGAATTTTAATATAAATGCGGATTTTGATCCTATAAACAAGAGTTGCCTAGAGATGTAATTGGTAATTAGTTACCTACCGATCATACTAAGTCTTGGGCGTATTAGCCAAAGCTAACTCAAAGGTTAGTATGATATGGATCTTGTCCCACATGAATTATAGAATTCAGTGGGAGCATCATTTAGTTAAAGGCCTAATTAAATGATTTAAAAGAATATGATATTTATTTCTGCATTTATTTCTGTTGTAGAATTTCCATGACGTCAAACACGAACAACTTCTCTCTGCGTTCTGTCCTTAAGAAGGACAAGCTCAACGGAGCAAATTTCCTGGATTAGTACAGGAACCTGAGAATAGTTCTCATCCAAGAACATAAACTGTACGTTCTGGAGCAGACCATTCCGAAGGCTCCTCCTGCCACTGCCACGTGAGCAGACCGAGATGCTTACAAGAAGCATCAAGATGACGCATTAGATGTGTCCTGTCTTATGCTCGCGACCATGAACTCTAAGTTTCAGAAGCAACATGAGTTGATGGGCACTTACGATATGGTTGAACATCTTTGTCACCTATATCAAGGACAAGCATGTAACACCCATAGAGTACTTAGCAAGATTTTAGATAATTTTTTTTTATCATGAATAAAAATTGGCCTTATGTGTAAATTTGAAAAAAAAATAATAAAAATAGAACCAAAAAGAGATGACCAAGGTTTGAACCTTGGATCTCTTACTAGATACATGTATGTGTTAACCAATAGACCAAGAGAAGTTATTGTTAGAAAGAGAAGTGACAATATAGTTAAGAGTAAGAAAAAGCTTCTTTCATTTAGAAGGAGAAGTTAGAGTAGCCTTGTTCCTCTCAAAAGAAAAGAGGATTCTTGCTTCCTCTTTTCATTAAGGAGGAGTAAAAGAAAGGAGAAGGAAAAGTGCATTTTCCCTTCCTCCTCTCATGATGAATAAAAGGGGAAATTAAAGAAGAAAATTCATTTTCTCCCCTTCCTCCTCCCTCCTCCTCCTCACCGTGACCAAGAGCCTCTCCCCACCTCCATTGCCAAAACCCAAACAAAGCAAGAAGCTCCTCTCTAGGAAGGTTCTACAATCAAAGATTTCTTCCCTAAGGAAATCAAACACAAGGATGTAAGTATCCCCTCACCTGTGGTACAAGTCGCTTACGATATTTCCGAAAGGTTAGAACACTTAAAAAATAAAAATAAAAAGAGAAGAACCCATGCTCATGGATCTTATTATGTTATGATATGAACTTAGTTAAAGATTTATGTTGGATATTGTTTAAGCTTGATCTTCTTCTTGATATGTTTCGGCCATGAATATTCTAGGGCTTTAAGAAGCTTAAAACTTAATTTAACATGCTCCTAGATTTCTTTATGTTATGATATGAACTTGGCTAAGTCTTCATGTTTGTATGTTGCTTAGAAGTTTATTTTCCTTTCCTTGAAGTTTCGTCCATGATGGATTTTAGGGCTCCAAGAAGCTTAAAACCTAATCTAATATACTTATAGATTTCCTCATGATATGATAAGAATTTTGCTAGGTATTCATGTTTGTATGTGGCTTAGAAATTTATTTTCTTGTTCCTTGAAGTTTCGGCCATGATAGATTTAGGGTTTCAAGAAGCTTAAAATCTAATCCAACATGCTTATAGATGCCCTCATGATATGATAAGAACTTGGCTAGGTATTCATGTTTGTATGTTGCTTGGGAATTTATTTTCCTTTTCCTTGAAGTTTCGGCCATGATGGATTTAGGGTTTCATGAAGCTTAAAACCTAATTTAGCATGCTCATAGACTTCTTTATGATATGTTATGAAATTGGCTAGGTATTCATGTTTGTATGTTGCTTAGAAGTTTATTTCTTGTTTTATGAAGTTTCGGCCATGAGAGGTTTTAGGGTTTCATGAAGCTTAAAACCTAATTTAGCATGCTCATAGACTTCTTTATGATATGTTATGAAATTGGCTAGGTATTCATGTTTGTATGTTGCTTAGAAGTTTATTTCTTGTTTTATGAAGTTTTGGCCATGAGAGATTTTAGGGTTTCATGAAGCTTAAAACCTAATTTAACATGCTCATAGATTTCTTTATGATATGATATGAACTTGGCTAGGTATTCATGTTTGTATGTTGCTTAGAAGTTTATTTCCCTTTCATGAACTTTCGGCCATGACTATATTCTAGGGTTCAAGGAAGTTTAAATTTAAACTTAGCAAGCTCATGTATTTCCCTTATGATATGATATGAAGTTAGCTTGGTATTCTTATGCTTGTATAAAACTTAGTTTCATGCTCTTAAAGGTTCGGCCACAACCAAGTTAAAAGGCCTAAGAAGCTTAGAACCTACTACCTATGCTCATGATATTCTTTATAGTTTATGACATGAAATTGATTTAAGGTTCACATGCTTATATGTTGTTGTAACCTAAAAACTAAGCATGGTGACTTTCGGCCACCATATGAAATTAGGGTTAGAGACCCAATTATGACTTTGCTAGGTGTCTCACATACTAGGATATGAATTAGGAGATGCTAGTAAATGTTTCCCATGTATGATTATGTTTTCCTATGATGCTTTATATGCTTATTTAAGGATGCTCATGAACTATGCATGATGATGACTCTTACGATGTGTTTTATGCTTAAGTATGCATGCTTTATGATAAGACAAGTAACATGCCTATTTATGTATGTTTATGAACTATGCATGAAATGATTCTTATGATGACTATGTACCCAAGCATGTATGATTTCAAATATGTAGCATGCTCATTTACGTAAGCTTATGAACCAGGCATGATAATGATTTTTTTATGATGGTTATGTGCCCAAGTATGTGTGCCTTATGATATGATAAGAAAATGGCTAAGAGTTGCTTCCCTTAAGTTGGGATTAAGAGCACTCTTCATGTTAAGACAAGAGCATGACATTTATGATGATATGATATGACAGTTATGATGATATGATATGCATGACATGTATTTTATTTTGTATGGCTTGTACCAAGGGTGGGCTCCATAAGCGCCCTTAGACCGATGACTATAAACGGGTATAGTAAAAAGGGATGGGCTCCTTAGTATGCCCCTAGGCCGACGGACTATGAACGGGTCTAGATCCCTAGTAGGTTCGGGGCTAGCTACCCTGTCCTAGGGATTGCTCGCATTTATGTATGTATGGGGTACAAGCCGGGCCCTCATGATGATGATATTATATTTAAGTATTAAAAGATATGTTTAAAGACATCTTGCACTTGACATGACATATGTTTTAAAAAGACATTTTGCATAATGCACCCATTCATGATATGATATGTTTTTTTTATGAATTATATAACATGATGTTATGCCATACTCTTATGACTTATAGGACATGATGTTATGAGATGTTTTGTTTATGATTCATATGACCTGATGATATGTTATGCTTCTATGATTCACATCACATGATTCCTTTATTTATGATATTATAGAGTATGATGTTTCTTAATAATATGATATGATAGGAGGCTATGTTCACATGATATAATGTTAGATGATTATGTCTCCATTGATTATATGCTTGTATGACTATGATATAAGATACAGTTTTTGTTAGTAGGAAAAGGATCTTACTGAGCCTGTGTGCTCATAGCTTACTTTCCTTGTACCACAGATAAAGGCAAGGAATGGATGATCTAAGGGAGCTGCAGGAGAGGCAAGGAGGTGTGTGTGGCAGTGGCTCGGCTAAGACAAATAAAGACCTGCTATGTTATATTTTGTTATGTCTGATATGAACCAATTGTATTTATGTTACATTCCAGTATAACTTCATGACATTTCCGCTGCTTTATGTTACTAGAAAGAAATTTTAAGTATGCATGTGCATCCTGGAATAGTTAAGTAAGTAAGTAGCCCCGTCCCTTTAGTAGCAGGGAGGGCGGGCGTTACAAAGCAAGGCACTGGAAGAGGAACTCCAAAGAATACCTGGAAGATCTTAAGAAGAAGAGAAATAAGATTTCTACTTCAGGTATACATGTTATAGAAGTCAACCTCTCTATTTCTTCGTCGTGGGTAATAGATACCGGATGTGCTTCGCACATTTGTACTAATGTACAAGCGCTGAGAAATAGCAGGGCATTGATGAAGGGTGAGGTAGACCTACTAGTAGGCAATGGAGCAGGGGTTCTGCTATTGCTGTAGGAACTTACTATCTATCTCTACCCTCTGGGCTTGTACTAGAATTAGATGATTGTTGTTATGTGCCTGCCTTGACTAAGAACATAATTTCAGTTTCTTGTTTGGACAGGAAAGGATTTTCGTTTACAATAAAGAACAAATGTTGTTCCGTCTATTTAAACGATATGTTCTATTGTAGTGCACCTCTGATGAACGTACTCTATATTCTAGACCTTGAGAGCCCTATCTATAACATAAATACCAAGAGGTTCAAGTCAAATGACATGAACCAAACCTACCTCTGGCACTGTCGCTTAGGTCATATAAATGACAAGCGCTTATCCTAGCTCCATAAGGATGGTTTTCTGGACTCATTTTGAATCATATGAGATATGCAAGTCATGCCTACTAGGCAAGATGACCAAGACTCCCTTTAGTGGGCACAGCGAAAGAGCGACTGATTTGTTAGGACTCATACATAGTGATGTATGTGGCCCTTTCAATGTCGCTGCTAGAGGCAGTTATAGGTACTTCATCACATTTACTGATGACTTCAGTAGATATGGTTATGTGTACTTGATGACACATAATCAGAATCTTTTGAAAAGTTTAAAGAATTCAAGAATGAAGTACAGAACCAGCTTGTCAAGAGTATTAAGATACTTCGATCAGATCGAGATGGAGAATACCTTAACCATGAGTTTCGTGACTATCTAGCTGAGTGTGGGATCCTATCCCAACTCACTCCTCCTGGAAAACCACAGTGGAATGGTGTATCCGAAAGGAGGAATCGTACCTTATTAGATATGGTACGGTCTATGATGAGTCACATAGATCTTCCGACATTCCTTTGGGGCTATGCTCTCGACACGGCAGCTTTTATACTCAACTGAGTTCCATCCAAGGCCGTGATAAAGACACCATATAGGATATGGACTAGGAGAGATGCCTAGGTGTCTTTCATGAAGATTTGGAGTTGTGAGGCTTATGTTAGACATCAAGTCTCAGATAAATTAGGACCCAAATCCAACAAGTGCTACTTTATAGGATATCCCAAGGAAACTAAGGGATATTACTTCTACATCCCCAGTCAGCACAAGATAGTCTTTCTAGAAAGGGACTTTGTTTTTAGAAAGACTAGTAGGAGTACATTCGATCTTGAAGAAGTTCAAGATGCGGATCCTAGCACTAAAGCCTCGATGGAAGTTGAACTGGAACCAGAAAGTGTTGTGGATGATGTTGTTTCACAAAGAGATGAGGAACAACAACCAGTTCAAGTAGACCTACCTCTTCGCAGGTCTGATAGGGTACGTCATCAGCCTAAGAGATACTCATTTCTCTTGTCTGACCATGATGACGTTGTGCTCATAGAGGATGAGCCTATCACCTATCAGGAAGCTGTGATGAGACCAGATTCCGAGAAATGGCTAGAGGCCATGAGATCCGAAATGGAATCCATGTACACCAACCAAGTATGGACTTTGGTTGATCCACCTGAAGGGGTAAAACCCATAGGGTGTAAGTGGGTCTTTAAGAGAATGACTGACATGGATGGACTTATCTATAAAGGTGGCTTGGTAGCTAAAGGTTTCAAGCAGATTCATGGTATTGACTATGATGAAACCTTTTCTCCAGTAGCGATGTTTAAGTCCATTCGGATCATGCTTGCTATTGCAGCTTACCACGATTACGAGATCTGGCAGATGGACGTCAAAACCGCGTTTCTGAATGGAAACCTACTCGAGGATGTGTACATGACACAACCTGAGGGTTTTGTAGATCCACAGCATACTAGCAGAGTATGCAAGCTGCATAGGTCCATTTATGGACTAAAGCAAGCTTCTCGGAGCTGGAATCTTTGATTCGATGATGCAATCAAACAGTTTGGTTTCATCAAGAACGAAGATGAACCTTGTGTCTACAAGAAGGTTGTAGGGGACATAGTTGTCTTCCTCATATTGTATGTGGATGACATACTGCTCATTGGGAAGGACATCCCTATGCATCAGTCTGTAAAGACCTGGCTAGGGAGTTGCTTCTCAATGAAGGACTTAGGTGAGGCATCCCGCATTCTAGGGATACAGATCTATAGAGATAGATCTAAGAGATTGCTTGGCCTAAGTCAGAGTACATACATTGACAATATAGTCCTTCGGTTTGCCATGCAGAACTCCAAGAAGGGATTTCTGCCGATGTCACATGGCGTGAGTCTTTCGAAGACTCAAGGTCCCTCTTCTAGAGAGGAGAGAGACCGCATAGATCAGATCCTTTATGCCTCAGCCATAGGATCAATCATGTACGCCATGCTATGTACTCGACCTGATGTCTCGTATGCTTTGAGCATGACGAGCAGATACCAGTCAGATCCAGGTGAGAGTAACTGGATAGCGGTCAAGAATATTCTTAAGTACTTAAGAAGGACTAAAGAATATTTCTTGATATATGGAGGCAATGATGAGCTAGCTGTAAAGGGTTACAGTGATGCCAGCTTCCAGCCCAACCAGGATGACTATAGATCGCAGTCAGGGTTCGTATTTTGCATTAATGGTGGTGCTGTGAGCTGGAAGAGTTCGAAGCAGGACACAGTAGCTGATTCTACGACAGAGGTCGAGTACATTGCTGCATCAGAGGCAACAAAGGAGGCAGTTTGGATCCGCAAGTTCATCACTTAACTTGGGGTGGTTCCTAGTATCGCTGACCCTATTGAGCTCTATAGTGACAACAATGGAGCTATAGCCCAGGCGAAGGAACCTCGCTCATACCAGCGGACCAAACATATACTATGGCGCTTCCATCTCATTCAAGAGATTATCGAGAGAGGAGATGTGAAGATATGCAGAGTACCTATAGAGGCTAACATCGCAGATCCCTTGACCAAGGCTTTGGCACAGAGGAAGCATGATGGTCACACTAGGTCATTGGGGCTTAGAGCCTACACTGATTGGCACTAGTGCTAGTGCGAGATTGTTAGTTAGAGCCCTAGAGCTAATCATTTGATGATTGTATTATGGACTTATTGTATCATATTTTTATATTAATAAAGGCATTTGTTTGGTTATTATACTTACTTGTATTGGTGCCAAATAAACTAAGTATAATAACGTCCTTGAGTAGAAGGTTTTACCTATATCAATCGATTGGTTGAATCGATAGTGAGATGATATAGGGAACACTACTCTAAATTATTCCTAGTCGAGTATTAACATTCAGGGACAATGTTAATGCAATAAGACTAGAATGTAGGTCAACTCGATGACTTGATCTCACAAGTCATGGATATAGATATATCAAGTTGACACATGGGTATGCATTGGAGAATGTATACTGAATGACCCGCCATGAGAAAGTATCATGGATCGTTATATGAGTGTCATATACTTTCTCATGTGACTATTAGTATGACTACTAGTCCTTGGACCTGAAGTCACCATGGATCCCTACATAAGGAGTTATGTACTTTGGTTTCGTCAAACATCACCCGTAACTGGGTGGACTATAAAGGCGATTACTGGGTATGTAACGAATTATGCAGAGGGATGTGAGTGATGTAGATGGGATCTATCCCTCCTATATGACGGGAGCGACATCGATATTCTTGATAGGGTGAGACCACGAAGTGCATGGCCATGCCCAAATGAGTCAATATGAGATATTGAGCTCATTCGATTTAGTGAGTCTACTTGGAGTTCAAGATTTAGATTGGTCAGAGGATGACACGGTCTATGCCTCACATTGATCAATCTAGATGTCTAGGATAGAAGGACACTTGTCATATATTGTGAGGAGTCACAATTAGTAGTCACAAGATGATGTTGGATCTCAACATTCTTGTAACTTGTGTAGTAATGATGTATTGCTAGATACCGCTAATTACTTATGGTCCTAAATGGGTTTAGGGGCATTGCCAACATTACAAGAACCTATTGGGTCACACACAAAGAACAAGTGGATGGAGATTAGGTTCATATGATGAACCAATAGGATTAGATTCATGTGATGAATCAAATTGGATTAAGAGTAATCCTAATTGGGCTAATTGAGTTGGACTCAAGTTGATTCATGTGTTCAATGAGTCTAATTTAGATTATGACTCATTGAATCAATTTAATTAAATGAATTAGTTTCATTATATTAAATTGGCTTGAATTAAATGGTTGGATTAGATCAATCATGAGAGAGATTAAGTCAAGTTTGACTTGACTATTTGCCACATCATTAGTGATTTGGCATTAGGAGGACTAATGATGATGTGCCACATCATCAAAGTGTGCCACCTCATGGGGGTTACAAATCTATTCTCTTTAATGGCCATATTTAATGAGAATGGGGGTTACCTTTTTGGTTTTGAATGAGAATGAATTTTTCATTCACTCACATTCACATCATCTTCTTCCTCAAGCTCTCTTTTTGCTCCTTCTCTTCTCTTGGTCGTGGGTTTCAAGCAAGGTAGAAGAAAGGTTAGTGAAAGTCACATAGAGATTTTAGAGGAGTGTGTTCTCTTCTCCATCCTTGTGTGTTAGAGAACACATCTTGTTCGTGTGGATACTTCTAGATAGTTGTCTACTTTGACAACTAGAGATCCGACATCTCCTTGGACAAGCGGGACTCGCGAAGGGCACGCATCGAAGGTATAAGATTTTCTCCATGTAGATCTAAGTGTAGATCTAGGTAAACTTGTACTTGTAGTTTTTCGATATTTTTTCTTTGCACAGATCCGTTGGCTAGGGAGTTTCGGGGTTTCTGCGACTCGAAAAAATGGTTTTCGCGGCCCGAAAAACCCAACACAAACAATCAACTAATGTATCTACTAAAATCTCATGTCCGTGTACTAGATAAATATTAAATTGATCGTTTTGAAGTAGAAATGAAAAGAAATAAAAAAAAAAGAGATGATTTTGAACTTGACTCTCATAGTAACTAGAGAAGAGGTCTCTACAATCTGGGGGAAAAGTTTACAAAGACCACAGAAGCAAAGACAACTTTTTTCTGTTGTTGTTATGTTACCATGGTAACGACTCCCCTCATAGGCCGACGAATGTGGGATAGAGTAGGCAGCTTCAGGGAGGGAACCGTTGTTCCATTGAAATCACTATGAACGCTCCTAACGTCGAGGAAAGGAGTAGCGACGACGCCGCAACTCAGGGAAGAAGGTCTCAAGGGAGCGGAAGAAAAGGTCGTCGAAGCTGCGATGTGTAGAGAGGCGCCACAGGAGGTTAGATCTAGGGTTCAAACCCCTCTTAACTGGAGATCCACCAATGCGGGGTCGCCGACTCTAGGAGAAGAGAAATCTCCGGATGGACTCTAGTGATTAGTGGAGAAGAGCCTTAGCCGGCAATGGATGCTTGGTGCTAGCGCGATCAATTTCCTCGTGGCTCCGGCATTGGGGAAGAGTTAGGGCTCAGCGACGGCAGCTATGGCGTTGATCGGAGCAAGGCACGACTCAATGAGGCTTCAGCCGGCGTCGAGTAACTCTTGGCTGGTGGTTATGTATGTGGGGAGAAGAAGTATCGCGGCGTCGATAGGCGGCGAGGATCAGCGTCGGGTTGGGAAGGAGGGGAAAGGGGAATCGGCAGTGGTGACCTAGCCTCACGCGAACAAAAAAACTCTTTGTTCGTGAGTTTTTTTTCGTGAAGTTAAAAAAAACTATTATTTTTTTGGGATTCAACAACATTCAATAGACAACAGTTTAATAAAAACTGTTGTATATTATCTTGTAAGCAACGCTAAAAGACAACATATTTTAAAACCGTTGTCTTTGACATACATTAGACAACAGTTTTTTATAAATCATTGTCTTTGACATACATTATACAACAGTTTTTTAAAAACCGTTGTCATTTAAAAAAAAATTATGGTGAACAACAACGGTTTTCAATAAAACCGTTGTTAAATGGCAAAAAGACAACAGTTTCTCGAAAAACTGTTGTCTATTAGGTGTGGTTAAATCTAAAATTTCTTGTAGTGAATCATGCATACTACGACATTGTTCAATAGATTTAGGTTCTTGATCATCATTTTCATAAATAATTTCAAGCGCTACATTGTATGCAAATTTATTGTCGATAACTAATCTTGATCGATTCAATTTCTTCCCTGTCTTGACAAAATTTATTGAGATTTCTTCATTTTTTTCAAATATCTGGACCTCTTCTGGAGTTTTATCAAAAGTTATGTCAGTTGTCTCTATAGGAGACTTAGGCGCTTCAAAATGAACATCTTGATTAGTTGCTCCTTTCCTTTTTTGAGGATTTTTATCTTTAGAACCGATTGGTCTACCACGCTTCAGGCGAGTTGTAATCTTATTAATTGATTGTCCAATTGGTACATCAATATGAGCCGAAGCATTAATAGCTGGTATATGTGACTTAGTCACTCTCTTCAAGTCAGTGAATGCATCAAGCAATTGATTTGCAATATTTTTCAAATGTATTACTCTTTGAACTTCAAGTTCACATTGATTTATACGAGGATCAAATTGCGATAATGATGCATGCCAAGTGACTTCTCTGGGAAACTCTTTATTTTCTCCCCCTAGCTTTGGAAAAAAATTTTCATTAAAGTGACAGTCAGCAAATCGCTTCGTAAAAACATCTCCTGTCATTGGTTCCAAATATCTTATAATTGAAGGAGAATCATATCCAACATATATTCCCAATTTCCTTTGGGGTCCCATTTTAGTGCGTTGTAGTGGGTTAATTGGTGTAACACCCATAGGATCCCTAGAAATTTTACATGAATTTATGCATGGTTAAATAGGTTTCATATGGACTCTTCTTTAAAAAAAAAAAGAACCAAAAAGAGGCATGACCAAGGATTGAACCTTGGACCTCTTAGTAAGTGGTTCCCTGTTATAACCAGTAGCCCCAGCAGGGTTGTGATGTTATGAAAAGAGGGAAATTATGGTTAAAGGTAAGGAAAGTGAAGCTCTCTTCACTAAGAAGGAGAAGTCCAAGTTTCCTTCTTCTTCTTACAATGAAAAGAGAGTTTTGCTTTCTCCCTTCATTTAGGATGAGTAAAAGAAAAGGGAAGGAAAAGTTCATTTTTCCTTCTTCTTTTCATTTGGAATAAAAGGAGAAAAGGAAAGAGAAAATTTCATTTTCTTCTCTCTTCCTCCTCCTCTCCACTGAAACCAAGCTCCCTCTTCTCACCATTGCCGAGACCAAGCTAAAAGAATTATTCTCTAGGAAAGCTTCACAAGCAAGGTAACTTCTCTTAGAGAATTAAGTGAGAGGATGTAAGTATCCCCCCTCACCTGCAGTACAAGTAGCCTCCTACGTTTTCTATGCTTAAAATGTTTTGTAAAGAAACTTAGGGTTCGACCATGATAAGTTTTGAAATGAAAACATGCTTGTTTATGCTCCTTCATGATACATGATCTCTTATATGTTGTTAGTTAAGATTTTTATGCTTCATGTGGTATTAAAAGTTTAGAAACCCTACCTTGAAGGTTCGGCCAAGTTGAGATACAAAGTCTAGGGCAAAGTTTGGAAATGAAAACATGCTTGTTTATGATCCTTCATGATACATGATCTCTTATATGTTGTTAGTTAAGGGTTTTATGCTTCATGTGGTATTAAAAGTTTAGAAACCCTACCTTGAAGTTTCGGCCAAGTTGAGATACAAGGTCTAGGGCAAGGTTTTGAAATCTAACTATGCTTGTATATGCTTCCTTATGATGTATGATCTTTAATATATGGTTGGTTTAAGTTTCATGCTTCATGTTGTATTTAAAAGTTTAAAACCTTACCTTTAGGTTTCGGCCAAGAATGGATGAAAGGCTTAGGGAAAAGTTTTGAAACCTAACTATGCTTGTACATGTTTCCTTATGATGTATGATCTTTAATATATGGTTGGTTTAAGTTCATGCTTCATGTTGTATTTAAAAGTTTAAAACCTTACCTTTAGGTTTCGGCCAAGAATGGATGAAAGGCTTAGGGAAAAATTTTGTAACCTAACTATGCTTGTATATGATTCCTCATGATGTATGATCTATAATATATGGTTGGTTTAAGTTTCAAGCTTCATGTTGTATTTAAAAGTTTAAAACCTCACCTTTAGGTTTCGGCCAAGGAGGTTGAATTTGAGACTTAGAGCAAAGTTTTGAAATCTAACTATGCTTGTATATGCTTCCTTATGATGTATGATCTTTAATATATGGTTGGTTTAAATGTTTCATGTTGTATTTAAAAGTTTAAAAACTCACCTTTAGGTTTCGGCCAAGGTTGAATTTGAGACTTAGAGCAAAGTTTTGAAATCTAACTATGCTTGTATATGCTTCCTTATGATGTATGATATTTAATATATGGTTGGTTTAAGTTTCATGCTTCATGTTGTATTTAAAAGTTTAAAACCTCACCTTTAGGTTTCGGCCAAGGTTGAATTTGAGACTTAGAGCAAAGTTTTGAAATCTAATCATGCTTGTTTATGCTTCTTCATGATGTATGATCTCTTACATGTTGTTAGTTTAAGTTTCCATGCTACATGTTGTATTGAAAAGTTGGAACCTCACCTTTAGGTTTCGGCCAAGAATGAGTTAGGGTTTGTAGGAAGATCAAAACCCCAACCATGCATGATAATGACTCCTTATGATGTGCTATGGGCTTTAGGTCACCATGTTGTATGTTATATGCTAAATGTTGTGTGCACTTATGCCATCATGTTATGATTCCTTATGATATGCTTTATGTTATGTGCACTTATGCCATCATGTTATGATTCCTTATAATATGCTTTATGTTATGTGCACTTATGCCATCATGTTATGATTCCTTATGATATGCTTTATGTTATGTGCACTTATGCCATCGTGTTATGATTCCTTATGATGTGCTTATGTTATGTGCACTTATGCCATCATGTTATGATTCCTTATGATATGCTTATGTTATGCGCACCTTATGCTATCATGATATGTTTATGAAAGGCTTATGTAAGATGAAAAGCCTAAGAGATGCTTCCCTTAAGTGGGATCAAGAGCACTCTTCATGATATGACAAAGAGATGCTTCCCTTATGTTGGGATTAAGAGCTCTCTTCATGATATGACAAAAATATGATACACCATGATATGAAAGAAACATGATATGCTATGATATGATAAGAAACATGATATGCTATTTTACTTTTGTATGGATTGTACCAAGGGTGGGCTCCATAAGCGCCCCTTGGTCGATGGTCTATGAAACGGGCCTAGTAAAAGGGATGGGCTCCTAAGTTGCCCCTAGGTCGATGGTCTATGAAACGGGCCTAGTTCCTAGTAGGTTCAAGATTAGCTACCTTGGATCTATTTAGGATGCGCTCATTTATGTATGTATGTGGTACAAGCCGGACCCTCATGTTGAGATTATGTATAAGTATGTATATAATATATGTTTTCAAAAGGACATCTTGCATATACTCATTTCATGATACATATTTTCAAAAGAACATCTTGCATCTACAAGTTCATGTTATATGGTTTCCTTTATGCTTACTTAAGATGCTCTTGAAAATATGTCTACAATGCTTATATGATCATGTTACTACTTTAAGTTTATGCTCTCACATGCTATGATATGATCTTATGCTCTCACATGATATGATATGACTTTATGTTTATGCTCTCACATGATATGATATGACTTTATGTTTATGCTCTCACATGTCATGATATGACTTTATGCTTATGCTCTCACATGTTATGTTATGATTTACCAAATGAACATGTTACCACTTTATGTTCATGCATGATTCATGGTTTTTGTGAGTAGAAAAGGGACTTACTAAGCCTATGGGCTTATAGTTTTTATGTTTCCTTGTACTGTAGAAAAAGGAAAGGAATGGCTAAACTATGAGGAGCAGTAGGAAGGGCAAGAGTGTGTGTGGCAGTGGCACGGTGGAAGAAAACTGCTTTATGCTTTTATGTTCTAAGTTTGCATATGAACCATGTGTTGCCTTTATGCTTTGATAGTACTTGAACAAGTATGGATAGTTATGCACTTATGTTCTCCATGTTTCATGCTAGTATGCTTATGATATCATGAATCATGTTTCAAGTAGTTGATATTAATTAAGTTGTATGCATGAATACTAGTATGTCTACATGTTCAATATGATAAGCATGATGATTAGTGTAGAAAAAAAAAATAACTATTTCCGTTGCCATGATTTTATATGTATGCATGCACGTATGACTGTAAGTAACCCCGTCCCTCCTAAGCAGTGGGAGGGCTGGCGTTCCAGTTTGGTATCAGAGCCAGGTTTGCCTTTCCACTACACACACATCAAGCCTACATCCTGCCGCTCCAAGTAAGATTTTCTATGCCTACTCCATTTTTTTATGTATCATAAGGAATGCTTTAATTTAAGTATGCATGTCTACTCCATTTTTAATTATGATAAGTTACAGTTTTAGTTTAAGTATGCATGATGGTAGATTAGGAATAATAATAACTTATGCTAGCCTTGTTGTCATTCATGAAAGATAAGCATGGCTAGAAGACGCAATACTAGAGCCGATGAGACAATACCTCCACCGATCTGATGCATGTAGTCACTGAACTTCAGCGTCAGGTCACAGAACAGCAGCAAATAATAAATACTCTGATGAATCATCAAGGGAACCCTGCTACCCCACCAGGGAATCAGAATGCGATGCCAGTCGTACCTGCGGCTGCACCAGTGCCACCGGCACCTGTACCACCGGTAGGCCCAACCCCAGTGGTTCGCCAGGAGGCGTATCTGATTCAGTGGCAGAGGCTGAAGCCGGAAGGTTTCTCTGGTAACTGTGAGCCATGGGGTGCCCAAGCCTGGTTCAAGACTGTGGAGAGCATAGTGGAGCTATTGGACTGGCCTGAACACGAGAAAGTCAAGTGTGCATTGTTCTGCCTTACGGGCGATGCCAGAATGTGGTGGGATCGAGTTAAAGTAAAGAGACAAGTAAACCAAATGAGATGGAAGGACTTCGAGACTGAATTCTTCGAGGAATTCTTCCACATACGTGTGACAAACAAGCACTACGACGAGTTCACCGAGTTCCGACAAGGTGACCTCTCAGTTAATGAAGTTGTGAAGAGATTCAACCGTCTAGCTCACCTATGCCCAGAGTTGGTCAACACAGAAAGAGAAAGGGTCATACTTATGCTGAAGATGCTCAGACCCGAGATAGCTATGAATGTGGCTGGCGAAGTTAATAGACCGCAGACTGCCGAAGAGCTAATCAACAGTGCCCTGATCACCGAACACTACTTGAAGGCGCTGAACGAGGGCAAAAGTCAAGCCCAGCCGGGAGGACAGAAATCTCAAAACACCAAAGCCAACTAGAAAGGAAACCACAGTGGCAAGAAAAAGCAATGGAACGACTCTAAGGGCGGTCCAGCAAGCAAGCAACCTACGTTCCCTCAGTGTACTACATGTGGGAAGAAGCATCGGGAAAATGTTGTATGGGCACAAATAAGTGCTACAACTGTGGATTAGAAGGACATATGGCCAGAAACTGTCCTACCCAGAGTCAGACACCTCCTCAGCAGTATGTCCAGAATAGAGGTGCTCCCCCACAGCTACACCTGATGCAAGCTGCGATAGAAGGTCCTCAGATAAGCCAAGGGAGATTGGAGGCCCCGCCAGTTACGACGAATGCCAGAATTTTCTCTCTCACCAAGGAAGATGTGGCGAATGCTTCTACAGTTGTCACAGGTCAGATATTTATTTTCAGTCAGCATGCTACTGTATTATTTGATACTGGGGCAACGCACTCGTTCGTCTCTACACCGTTCACAAGGAAGATAGACATGCCGCCACAAGTTTTAGACTGCAAATTCTTAACGACCCAGCCTTCGGGAGAAGTAATGCCATCTACTCATATGTTGCGAGCCGCGCCCATCAGAATCGCAGACAGGGAACTCTACTATGATCTGATAGTGCTCGACATGCAGGATTATGATAGTATATTGGGCATGGATATCCTGAGCAAGTACGGTGCTTCGATAGAGTGCCGTAAGAGAAAAGTGATTTTCCGGCCTGAAGCAGAACCGATGTTTGAATTTATTGGGAATCCAAGAGAAATTTGGTGCTACAGGGTCGAAAATGTGTCTGGACAGCTCTCTACCCTGACTATAGCACCGACGCTGTTCGACGATATATTGGGGAAGCAAACCCGTGACCCAAACATCCAAAGGATCAAGCAAGAAGTCTTAGACGGAAAGAATGATGGATTTCATATTGCTGGCAGTGGAATATTATACCTCAAGGATCGATTATGTATTCCCGAAGACCCAGAGTTGCGAAAGAAGATACTGGAAGAAGCCCATGCAACACCCTATGCGATGCATCCTGGATCCACCAAGATGTACCAAGACCTAAAAAAGAAATTCTGGTGGTTCGGTATGAAAAGAGACGTGGCTCAGTATGTCAGTACCTGTTTGACCTGCCAGAGGGTTAAAGCAGAACACCAGAGACCTGGAGGAGTACTGCAGCCAATCCAAATTCCAGAATAGAAATGGGAAGATATCTCAATGGACTTTATTTCAGGATTACCCAAAACGATAAACGGCTATGACGCTATATGGATAATCGTGGACAGATTAACAAAATCTGCCCACTTCCTAGCAATCAAGATGACCTATTCGATTGAGCAACTGGCTCAATTATATGTCAAGGAAATTATTAGATTACATGGGATTCCTAAGACCATTATTTCTGACAGAGATGGTCGCTTTATTTCACATTTTTGTGAATGTGTTCAGAAGGCTCTTGTCACAAAGCTATTGTTCAGTACTGCCTTCCACCCTCAAACCGACGAACAAACAGAAAGGGTGAACCAAGTACTAGAAGATGTGTTACGAGCTTGCGCCTTAGACTTCAAGGGGAGCTGGTGCCGATATCTATGCTTAGCGGAATTCGCCTACAACAATAGTTACCAAGCTACTATTGGAATGGCGCCTTACGAGGCTTTGTACGGGAGGAAATGTAGATCCCCTATATGTTGGTACGAAGGCGGTGAAAAGAAGGAGATGGGATTCCAAACAGATTTCATTGACAACACCACCCGTGCTATACAGAACATCCGCCAAAGAATAGAAACTGCTCAGAGTCGACAGAAGAATTATGCAGATAAGCGACGAAGGCCATTGGAATTTAGTGTCAGGGATTTGGTATTTCTCAAGGTAGCTCCCATGAAAGGAGTGATGAGGTTCGGAAAGAAGGGAAAGCTGAGTCTGCGCTACGTGGTACCATATCAGATTCAGAAAAGGGTCGGCAAGGTAGCTTACGAGATAGAGTTGCCTCAAGAGATTTCAGCTATCCACAATGTGTTCCACGTTTCGATGCTAAAAAAATGTATTCCAAGCACGGACCAAGTGATCGAGCCACAGACAGTACAAGTTCAAGAGGACCTAAGTTATGAGAGTCGACCGGTTCAAATATTAGACCGAGATGTCAAAAGACTAAGGAACAAAGAGGTACCCTTAGTAAAGGTCCTGTGGCAAAATCAACGGTTCGAAGAAGCCACTTGGGAACGCGAAGACGATATGAAACGAAAGTACCCAGAGCTATTTTAAGTTCGAGTACGAACTTTTATGAGGTATGGGGGACTGTAACACCCATAGGATCCCTAGAAATTTTACATGAATTTATGCATGGTTAAATAGGTTTCATGTGGACTCTTCTTTAAAAAAAAAAGAACCAAAAAGAGGCATGACCAAGGATTGAACCTTGGACCTCTTAGTAAGTGGTTCCATGTTATAACCAGTAGCCCCAGCAGGGGTGTGCTATTATGAAAAGAGGGAAATTATAGTTAAAGGTAAGGAAAGTGAAGGCTCTCTTCACTAAGAAGGAGAAGTCCAAGTTTCCTTCTTCTTCTTACAATGAAAAGAGAGTTTTGCTTTCTCCCTTCATTTAGGATGAGTAAAAGAAAAGGGAAGGAAAAGTTCATTTTTCCTTCTTCCTTTCATTTGGAATAAAAGGAGAAAAGGAAAGAGAAAATTTCATTTTCTTCTCTCTTCCTCCTCCCTCCTCCTCTCTACCGAAACCAAGCTCCCTCTTCTCACCATTGCCGAGACCAAGCTAAAAGAATTCTTCTCTAGGAAAGCTTCACAAGCAAGGTTACTTCTCCTAGAGAATTAAGCGAGAGGATGTAAGTATCCCCCCTCACCTGCAGTACAAGTAGCCTCCTACGTTTTCTATGCTTAAAATGTTTTGAAAAGAAACTTAGGGTTCGTCCATGATAAGTTTTGAAATGAAAACATGCTTGTTTATGCTCCTTCATGATACATGATCTTTAATATGTTGTTAGTTAAGAGTTTTATGCTTCATGTGGTATTAAAAGTTTAGAAACCCTACCTTGAAGTTTCGGCCAAGTTGAGATACAAGGTCTAGGGCAAAGTTTGGAAATGATGCCACTCACTGGTAAATATCGCAATACTTCTTCGTGAATCTCCGCTATTTGAATATTGAACATCATAACCACGAATAGGAATGAAACGGCAATAGCTCCTATATGAACTACTTGGGAGATCATAGCGGAGAAGTCGAGACCTAACAAAATGAGTAAACCTGAAGTGTTGCGAAAGACTGGGATGGGAAACGAAACGGAATGTACAGGATTTTTTGCACGTACAACCATCAAACCAGAGACCAAAGCAGGGCTCGACGAAACAGAAAGTCTCATGGTACGTCGTCCTTCCTTGAAATGGAACGTCGAATGCTGGAGCAAGAAGACGCATTCAAGTCGATCTATTACGACCAGCGCGGTTGTTCATATTTCATTTTCTTCTTCCTGCGCCCCTCTGGAAAAAATCCAGCGAACTCCCTTATTATTCAAGTCGTGAGTTTGGTAACCCGGTTCGTCGCGTGACACAGACTTTACGCCAACTACTTCCGGAAAGTCCGTCGGGCCGACGACAACCCGCGGCTATCATACCTGGACGTAACGAGAGAAATCTCTCTCCCTCACTTGATGGCGCCAAAAACCTCTCAGCCCGGCCATGGCGCACTGAGGTTTCTCCTGGTCAAATGTAAAATGGAATAGAATGTTCTGGGGCCATGAATTAGATTCTATTACCAGACAAGATTTTGAGAAGCTCATCCGCAAGAAATGCTTTATTTCGTTTCGTTCCCCTTCTTCATTTCCTTCTTCTCGAGGGGCACTTTTCATATTTAGAATCTTTCTGTAGTCTGCTCTGTTTACTTCTCTTTCGTACTCTCTTCTCTTTACCACGCGATAGGTCAGCGAAGCGTGAGCGGGCGCGGAGAAGGAAAGGCCAAACACTTCACGGGAATGAGCAACGACGAAATGACAAGATGAGCTGCACCGGGCACCCCCAAAGAAGGCTCGAAGGGAATGGGCCTCTAGCTTTCCCCGTCCCCCCCCCCCCCCTCGTCGAGTGGTGCTTGTTTGGGGGGTGTGCCACCTTCAATCGGGCTTGAAGCTCTCGCCTTACCAACGAGCCGACTGCTGATGGCTCTTGGTCACTACTACTACAAAAAAGTTCATCTTCATCTTCCTATTTCACATGGAGGAGTGTGCATCTTTATGTTGGGTGTTTTCTGTCGTGCGACCCGGTGGCTTATGTGCGACCTGTGGCCCACGCCTCCTATTTGTTCAGGGCGGGCGGCGTGAACTCTGATTCTTTTCGGGTATTCAATCCCGCCGCTGAGATGCTCAGTTGACTCCTTAACCTTGATAGGAAGATGGCTTATTCAAAAATTCGTGCATAAGGGTAAGGAATGAAGGATGAACTAATGCGAATGGGTCTAAGCCTCGCAGCTCGGAAACACCCAGTGCTGACCACACTTAGAGAGACGAAAGCGCAGGTAATGCCAGTTGGCGAAGTGGCGTTAAGCATCCCTAGCGGTACGCAAAGAGAGGTCGTGATGATATCATCGGAGTCTGTACCGCTCCTCGTGGAGTAGATCCCGCATCCAACCAACCCTTGATTTTACCAGGGAACGGGATCATTCCCACTACCGGCGGGCCAGCCGGGCCGTGAGCGCGGTGGGAACGGGCTTCCCAAAAAGCCATACCCGGGCTGGGTCAGCATAGAATGAAGGGGACGGCCGTTGTGTTGGCAAAGAAAAGGGGTTGCGGGCGGATAAAAGCGGACGTGGGGACTCAGGTCAGGGCGCTGCGTAACTAAGAGAGCCATTCCACTTGTATATGCTTCCTTATGATGTATGATCTTTAATATATGGTTGGTTTAAGTTTCATGCTTCATGTTGTATTTAAAAATTTAAAACCTTAACATTAGGTTTCGGCCAAGAATGGATGAAAGACTTAGGGAAAAGTTTTGAAACCTAACTATGCTTGTACATGTTTCCTTTTGATGTATGATCTTTAATATATGGTTGGTTTAAGTTCATGCTTCATGTTGTATTTAAAAGTTTAAAACCTTACCTTTAGGTTTCGGCCAAGAATGGATGAAAGGCTTAGGGAAAAAATTTGTAAGCTAACTATGCTTGTATATGCTTCCTCATGATGTATGATCTATAATATATGGTTGGTTTAAGTTTCATGCTTCATGTTGTATTTAAAAGTTTAAAACCTCACCATTAGGTTTCGGCCAAGCTTGAATTTGAGACTTAGAGCAAAGTTTTGAAATATAACTATGCTTGTATATGCTTCCTTATGATGTATGATCTTTAATCTATGGTTGGTTTAAATGCTTCATGTTGTATTTAAAAGTTTAAACCTCAACTTTAGGTTTCGGCCAAGGTTGAATTTGAGACTTAGAGCAAAGTTTTGAAATCTAACCATGCTTGTTTATGCTTCTTCATGATGTATGATCTCTTACATGTTGTTAGTTTCCATGCTACATGTTGTATTGAAAAATTGGAACCTCACCTTTAGGTTTCATCCAAGAATGAGTTAGGGTTTGTAGGAAGATCAAAACCCCAACCATGCATGATAATGACTCCTTATGATGTGCTATGGGCTTTAGGTCACCATGTTGTATGTTATATGCTAAATGTTGTGTGCACTTATGCCATCATGTTATGATTCCTTATGATATGCTTATGTTATGTGCACTTATGCCATCATGTTATGATTCCTTATGATATGCTTATGTTATGTGCACCTCATGCTATCATGATATGTTTATGAAAGGCTTATATAAAATGAAAAACCTAAGAGATGCTTCTCTTAAGTGGGATCAAGAGCACTCTTCATGATATGACAAAGAGATGCTTCCCTTAAGTTGGGATTAAGAGCTTTCTTCATGATATGACAAAAATATGATACGCCATGATATGACAAGAAACATGATATGATATGATATGATAAGAAACATGATATGCTATTTTACTTTTGTATAGCTTGTACCAAGGGTGGGCTCCATAAGCGCCCCTAGGTCGATGGTCTATGAAACGGGCCTAGTTCCTAGTAGGTTCAAGATTAGCTACCTTGGATCTATTTAGGATGCGCGCATTTATGTATATATGTGGTACAAGCCGGGCCCTCATGTTGAGATTATGTTTAAGTATGTATATGATATATGTTTTCAAAAGGACATCTTGCATATACTCATTTCATGGTACATGTTTTCAAAAGAACATCTTGCATCTACAAGTTCATGTTATATGGTTTCCTTTATGCTTACTTAATATGCTCTTGAAAGTATGTCTATGATGCTTATATGATCATGTTACTACTTTAAGTTTATGCTCTCACATGCTATGATATGATCTTATGCTCTCACATGATATGATATGACTTTATGTTTATGCTCTCACATGATATGATATGACTTTATGTTTTTGCTCTCACATGTCATGATATGACTTTATGCTTATGCTCTCACATGTTATGTTATGATTTACCAAATGAACATGTTACCACTTTATGTTCATGCATAATTCATGGTTTTTGTGAATAGGAAAGGAAGTTACTAAGCCTATGGGCTTATATTTTTTATGTTTCCTTGTACTGCAGAAAAAAGGAAAGGAATGGCTTAAAAGGAGAAAAGATGTGTAAGTGGAAAACTTATGTTATAAAGTTTTTATGTTCTAAGTTTGTATATGAACCATATGTTGTCTTTATGCTTTGATAGTACTTGAACTAGTATGGATAGTTATGCACTTATGTTCTTCATGTTTCATGCTAGTATGCTTATGATATCATGAATCATATTTCAAGTAGTTGATATTAATTAAGTTGTATGCATGAATACTAGTATGTCTACATGTTCAATATGATAAGCATGATGATTAGTGTAGAAAAAAATAAATAAATAACTATTTCCGCTGCCATGATTTTATATGGATGCATGCACGTATGACTGTAAGTAACCCCGTCCATCCTAAGTAGTGGGAGGGCGGGTGTTACAATTGGCACATATACCGCACATCCAAATATTCTCAAATGGGATATCTTAGGCTCTTGACCAAAAGTCAATTGTAAAGGGGAGAATATATGATAACTGGTTGGCCTGATAAGTATAAGTGTTGTTGCATGCAAAATAGCATGCCCCCAAATAGATGTAGGAAGCTTAGTTCTCATAATCATTGGTCTAGCTATTTACTGGAGGTGTTTAATAAATGATTCAGCTAAACCATTTTGTGTATGAACATAAGCAACAGGATGTTCAATAGTTATTCCAATAGACATACAATCGTCGTTAAATATTTGGGATGTAAATTCACCCGCATTATCAAGACGTATTTTCTTGATAGAATATTCTTGAAATTGAGCTCTCAACCGAATTATTTGGGCAAGCAATCTCGCAAACGCCAAGTTGCAAGTTGATAATAAACATACATGTGACCATCTTGTAGAGGCATCAATTAGCACCATAAAATATTTAAATGGTCCACATGGTGGGTGAATAGGCCTACATATATCACCTTGTATACGTTCCAGAAATGTAGGGGATTCAATTCCAACTTTAAATGGTGAAGGCTGCATAATAAGTTTTCCTTGAGAACAAGCAGAACATGAGAATTCATTAAATTGGAGAATCTTCTGGTTCTTTAATGGGTGTCTATATGAATTCTTGATAATTTTTTGAAACATTGTAGAACTAGGATGTCCCAATCGGTCATGCCAAAGTCTAAAATCATTTGAATTAGTAAACTTCGGGTTTACTATTGCATTTGTTTCTACTGCATATATTATTGTGTAATACAAACCAGATAAGAAAGCAGGTAATCTTTCATATACATGTTTCTTACCCAACACTAATTTTGTAATATAGAGATATTCAATATTCTTATCATATGTTTCAATGTGATATCCATTTCGGCGAATATCTTTGACACTTAGCAAATTTCTTTGAGACTTAGGAGAGAACAATGCATTGTCAATAACAAATTTTGTTCCTCCAAATAATGATATATTAGCTCTTCCGGAACCTTCAATAATATTTGTAGTACCAGATATTGTATTAACAATACTTTCACCCATTTCTAAATAAGAAAAATATTTTTCCTTTTTGAATATAGAATGTGTCGTTGCACTATCAATAAGACATAAATCTCCATTATTGAATCCAAAAACCATGATATTCTTCATTAAAACAAAAGAGATACATAATGAGAAACAACTAAAAGATTAGTAAAAGAAAACCTAATAGCAAATGAACTAATTTATTTTAAAATATTTGAATAATTTAGACATTTCCATAAATATCTTCATTTCCAGTCAAATTGTCTATCCCTCCATCAGGATCTGCAAAGAAATCAGAAACATCCAAGTGTGTTGTCATAGAAGGACCAACAATTGTGTTATTGTCTTGAAAGACAACATTTGTCTCTATATCTTTTGCCTTGCCCTTTAAAGAGGCTTGGTAGAGATCAATAAAGTATTTTGGCGTACGACAAGTACGTGACCAATGCCCTTTCATGCCACATCTAAAACATGAATTTTCTAATTTCTTTTCGTCATTATCTTGTCCACTTTGAACCCTTTTACCATTGTCATTTGTCCACTTTTGGTGAACATTATTGTTAACCCACTTCTGGTGAGTTGTTGTGTTTCTTTTATTATAACCATCATGATTATCTTGAGATCAATCATTTCCGTATCTACTGCCACGACCACGGCCACGGCCACGACCACGACCATGATGAAATTTTTGTCTGTGCTGGCGTTTATCATTTTTACCAGTTATCTCAATCACTTCAGGGATTGGACTAGCACCAGTTGGACAGATCTCATGATTTTTCATCAAAAGCTCGTTATTTTGCTCAGCCACCAGAAGACATGTAATCAACTCAGAATATTTTTTAAAACCTTTCTCTCTATATTGCTGCTGCAGGAGCATGTTAGATGCATGAAAGGTAGAATATGTTTTTTTCCAACATATCTTCATCGGTAATTTTTTCTCCACATAATTTTAATTTTGAGCTAATTCTAAACATTGCTGAGTTATACTCACTTACAGATTTAAAATCGTGTAAACGTAAATGAATACATTCATAATGAGCATTTGGAAGAATCACAGTTTTATAATGGCTATACATTTCCTTCAAATTATTCCATAGCTCAAGTGGATCTTTAATTGTCAAATATTCAATTTTCAATGCTTCATGAAGATGGTGATGAATGAATATCATTGCTTTTGTACGATTTTGTAAAGATTCCTTATTTCCATCTTTTATGGTGTCTCTAAGACCCATAGCATCCAAATGAATCTCCGCATCCAAAATCCACGATAGATAATTTTTTCCCGAAATATCAAGAGCCACAAACTCTAACTTTGAAAGATTGGACATAGTAAGAATCTATTACAAATAAAACTAAATTATTAATAATAATTATCGTGCATCTTATATATTTATTAATAAATGATAAAACATGATATAATCAAAAGATGATTTGGTAATACTTAACTGTAAAATATTGTAAAATTTTTAAAACGTTGCAAATCATACAAATAAGTAACTAACTAATAGTTAATCGGATAATAGTTAACAAATGATAAAGGTACTATAAATTTAACTTCTTGGCATGTGAATAATTTTGATTGAGAAAAAATATGTATATATAAATATATCTATACATTTTTTTAATATTACCTATAATTGATTTAAAAGAAAAAGTAGAGCTCTTCGTGATGATAACGTGTTATAAAATTATATAAGCAATTGCATATGAAAAGGAAATATTATTAACCTTTTCTCTTTTTCCTCTTTCTTTCTTCCTCATTAAAATGAATATACATATGTATTTATAGGTAGATAATCATATTGAAACTCCTCATGAATTTAAATAACTTAGGAGTTTAAAAGATGATAGGTTATGTAGATGAGGGAGTTTATGAAATCATTAGGGGTTGTGGACATCCACATAATTTATTTTACAACATATTTTAGATTTTTAAATTAATTACTAATCGTTTAAGTTTTGATTAAATTGTTTTGATTATGAAATTAATTATGAATAATTTTGAATTGAGTTAATATTAATTAAAGTAATTTATTAATTAAAGTTCAATTAACGTAGTTGATTAATTAATTAGTTAAAGTTAAATGTAATTAATTAATTAATTAATTTCGAATCTAATTAATTAAGGTGGATTAATTTATTAGAGTAGTTAATAATTTATTAACTTATTCATTGTTGATTTTATTATTTTATTTTCTTAATTAGTTTGAATTATTAAAAATATTTAAAATTGGTTGTTTGACCCATGTTAGATTTAAACTTAGCTTTGGGTTCATCAAAAAAGAATTTACAGGGTAAGTTTCTAGACAGTGGTGAGTCATATCGGATATCATTAGAGTAACCACATCTAAGATAGCTTCCCAAAAATGACCCTCCCAAAGAACTTAATACTAGGTTTTGGTCTAACGCTTATGTTTGATTGGGGTAGCTTTGGCCAGATCCACTAAGTCTAGTGCACTAGGTAGAACACATATGATTCAGCCTAGACATGCCTTTAACAGAGTTTCGTTGATGTACTATCATCCCAATCCATTCTGATGCTATGTTATTAGGGTTTGGTGAATCCTTTTTATTTCTAACCATACCAATCTAAGAAAAAAAATGAATTTAAGTATAAGCATGTATAGTTAATCAATCAAGTTGGGTGAACAATTTTTCTATTTGCTCCTCCTGAGTCATAACTTAGATATGGTCTATCTAAGAGATGGATCTGACCCTTGGGAACCAAATATTTATTCGATCTAATCAATTTAGTTAAACATGACTTCGGTACCTATGCTTGGATTTATTTTCTATCATTTTGTCTGAGTAAAGATAGACATGATTTGTTGGTTGTGTTTGGTTTATACCCATGTCCGGATCTATTGTATACATCTCGTTATGATCCAAGTACAATGTTTAGACACTTGGATCCCAAATTGAACTTTTCCAATATTTTCTTGAGTCACTCCAATTGACCTTTGAAGTTGAAATTTTCTTCCTCAAGTTTTGCAACTTGAGTTGAAGTTCCAACCTGATCTTGGTTAGTCAAGTGACTCAAGCTAACTTGCTCCTTAAGGTGATCCATTCCTTAAGTAGTAAGTTATTTTATTCCTCGAACTTGGTTAATTTTTTTAACAAACATTTTATATATGTAAATTTGACTTGGAAGAAAATGTTACCATATTAGGACTTTTAGAAATGGATACGGATCTGTGCCTTCTATCAGACTCGTGATCGGATTTGGACTAGTACTCTTCCTTGGATTCTGATTCTTCATTTCTTTCCATAAAAGCAAGATGACTCATGTTCTTTGGTTCTTCTGTGTTGGATTCCTCGGAAGATGATTTGTCCTAAGTCGCTTGGAGAGCTTTCTTTCTTCTTGTTGATTTTGACTTCTCCTCCTTTTGATCTAGGCACTCGTGATTGTAGTGGCCCTTCTTGTTTCATCCATAGCACATTACTTCTGATTTGGTTTGGTTTTAGTTGTTTGGTACTTTCTTTGTGCTTCCCTTTCACTAGTTCTTCTTTGTTTGTTGAGTCTGAGTCTGAGTCTGACTCACTTTCAGGTTCTCTTTTAGTTCTGGATTTTGTCTCCTTGCTTGTTCCTACATACAAAGCAATTCCTTTCTTGAGTTAGACTCAAGTTAGACTATTTATGCAATTCTAATTCACACAAGAGTTCATCTAACTTAATTATTGAAAGATCACAAGAAACTTTGTAAGCATCTACTATCGATGCCCACAAGGAGTTTTGAGGGAAGACATTCAAAGCATACCTTATCATGTCACGATTTCCCATGTGTTATACGATTAGGTGGAGACCATTGAGAATGCCTTTGAGTCATATGTACAGTTGGGTGGAGGTTTCTCCGGGAAGCATTTTGATATTAAATAAATTATTTAGTAGGAGATCTCTCTTTATTAACTTGGAGTTTTTTGTTCCTTCATGTAATTTTACTAGAAGATCCCAAAGCTCTTTTGCATTCTCATAGGTGACTCTGTTTAGTTCCTCTATAGTTAGGCCGCACTATATGGTGTGATGTATGCCCAAGGGCTGAAGATAGGAGAGATCAGTTATCACTTCTGGAAGGCCCGATTACAAGATTGTGGGTAAAGCGTTTCAAGGAAGCACTAAATGGGCTAATCAAAAAATATTGGGAGGACTATGAGCAAGGAGAGACCAAGATAATCCCAACTGCTAATCGTGGCCTAATCCACATAATCGGACATAACCATCCATGATTGGTCATGCTTAACAGAAGAACGCTAATAAGCATGGGAACTCGTTCATGTATGAAGACTTAACTATTTTAGATTGTTTAATGAAGCATGCGACTTGGGACTCTAATTGTGCATGCATTTATTTTGTTTTGGGTTCCTAGATTGCTTTCATGAGACATGCAACATTGGGGCTCTAATTGTGAATGCACTTATCTTGTACTTTTCCTTGTTCACTCCCATTATATAAGGGAGGGACATTTTAGTATGAAGCAACTTAGTTTTTGGTGAGATTATGTGCTCTCTTAATTCTTGAAAGGACTTTCTGAACTTATCGATTTTACTCTCATGGCGTTCAACCCATCGAAACTTATCACCCTGGGTGTGGCGTTTCTTTCCTTCGCAGGCTTGGTTCGTGCCAGTTCTAGGTTACGGATCAAGACTCACACTCTTGTCATTTAGTTCTTGGGAGTTCTATCCACCTTTGTCTCGGGTTCCATCATATTTGTTGGTGGGGTTCGTATCATCTGATATCAGAGCTTTGGTTCAAAGGCAAGTGCAAATCTATCTTTATTTGTTGTTCAACTAAAAGCAAAAAAAAAAAAAAGCTGCTTGTGTGAATCGAAGTAAATTGTCTTAAACAATTCTTTTCTTGTTTTCCTTATTTTCAAACTTCTACTCTTTCATTTTCTCTTAAAATTCTGCCATCATAAGTTTCGGTGGTATCTTTTGAATTGCTATGTGATATTCTGATTTGTTCTAGAGTTGGATCAAGAACTGAAAGATATCATCAATTGAGAGCTACCACCAAAACGTGAGTTAAGTGTTTGTGAGATTTTCTTTCATTTTGTAGCCATGTCTTAGAACCAGGAGGATGGAGCAAATGAGGGGGCTAGGCCACTTCCAAACCTGCAATTACAAGCATTGATGGGGGAGATGCAGCGGATGATGAGGGCAGAATTAGAATCTATCCATGAGAAGTTGGATCGGGTGGAGGATGGGACACCAAGAAGACATTAACAAAACTGTATTACTAGACCACAACGAAGACATGTCCAAGGGATTGATGTCAAAGAAGATGAAGAGGTTATTGTGGAAGACTTTGATGAGCAAAACTACAATCGGGGCAGGATTGGATATCGAGGAGATAGAAACGGGACTAGAAGAAATAATGATTTAGGAGGGATTAAAATGAAAATTCCAACCTTCTAAGGGAGAAATGACCCAGAAGCTTACTTGGAAAGGGAAACTAAGATGGAAATGATGTTTGACTATCATGAATTCTTAGAGTTTAAAAAGGTGAAGTTAGCTGCCATTGAATTCACTGATTACGCTATTGTTTGGTGGGATCAAGTGGTGATGACTCGGAGAAGGAATATAGAGCAACCTGTGTCCACTTGGGAGGAGATGAAAGTGCTCATGAGAAGGAGGTTTGTACCCTGCCATTATTATAGAAGCTTATATCAGCGGCTTCAAAGGTTATCTCAAGGCTCCAAAAGTGTGGATGAATATTTCAAAAAGATGGAGTTGCCCATGATCCGAGCTAATATCGATGAAGATCGGGAAGCCACCATGGTTAGGTTTTTACATGGATTAAATCCAGAAATTACTGATATTGTTAAATTGCAGCATTATGTTGAGCTATCAGATATGGTCCACCAAGCACAAAAAGTGGAAGAACAACTAAAGAGGAGAGGATTAGCTAGGAAGGGACAACCAATGACTACTCACGGCACATGGCGGGCGTCTCCAAGAAAGGAGGAACAACCTCAAAATAAGCCAAAGTTTGAACCCTTCAATAAGCCCAAACCCACACCATCTACTACTCAAGGTAACCGCGAGCTCATTTTCTCCAAAACTCGTGATATCAAGTGTTTTAAATGTCAAGGGCATGACCATATATCTAGTCAATGTGTGAACAAAAGAGTGATGGTAATCAACGCCCAAGGTGAACTTGAGTCGGAAGATGAGGATGAAATAGTTGAAGGAGTGCCACAAAAAGAGGATAGTGATGATGAACAACATGCTGTTATTGGAGACTTATTGGTGGCCCGACGAGTTCTCAATCTACAAGCTAAGGAGGAAGAAGGTAATCAAAGGGAGAATTTGTTTCATACCCATTTCTTTGTCAATAACAAGGTTTGCAGTGTTATTATTGATGGGGGGAGTTGCACCAATGTGGCAAGTACTGATTTAGTGGAGAAATTATCACTACCAACTCGAAAACATTCACGACCTTTTTGACTCCAGTGGCTAAACGATTGCGGAGAAATCATGGTAACAAAATAAGTCTTGGTAGCAATCTCCATTGGCAAATATGAAGATGAGCTGCTATGTGACGTGGTTCCCATGCATGCATGCCATCTATTGTTGGGAAGACCTTAGCAATTTGATTGAAAGGTATGATGGCCTCACAAATAGGTATAGTTTTACTTTGAAAGGACAACCTATTATTCTTATACCGTTGACTCCAAGACAAGTTATGGAGGACCAGTTGAGACTACAAAAAGCAAATGAAAAGAAGAAAGAAAAAGAAATTGAGAGAAAAAAAATTGAGAAAAAAGAAGTCGAGGAAAAGAAAAATGAGAGGAAAGAAAATGAGAGGAAAGATACAAAAGAAGTGGGCAAGGAAAAAAAAAGGAGAGAGAAAGAAAAATAACTTTTATGCAAAAAAAAAGTGAGATCAAAGGAGCTTTGTTTTCAAATCAGCTGCCCCTTATCCTTTTGTATAAGGAGGCACTCATGAGCACTAACGACCTTATCAGTTCTTTGCCTAGTGTTATTGTTTCTCTCTTACAGGAATTCGAGGTGGTCTTTCCTTAAGAGGTTCCGCATGATTTACCTCCAATTAGAGGAATTGAGCACCAAATTGACTTCATACTCGGTGCATCCATTCTAAATCGACCTGCCTATAGAAGCAATCCGGAGGAAGCAAAGGAACTTCAGAGGCAAGTTAATGAATTATTAGAAAAGGGGTATGTTCGAGAAAGCATGAGCCCTTGCACTGTGCTTGTGTTACTCGTTCCCAAGAAGGATGGAACATGGAGGATGTGTGTGGATTGTCGAGCCATCAACAACATCACGGTAAAGTATCACCATCTAATTCCTAGGATTGATGATATACTTGATGAATTGCATGGTTCTTGTGTGTTCATAAAAATTGATCTTAGGAGTGGATATCATCAGATTAGGATGAAGGAAGGTGATTAATGAAAAACTGGTTTTAAAACCAAACATGGATTATATGAATGGTTAGTAATGCCTTTTGGCTTAACTAATGCTCCTAGCACTTTTATACATTTGATGAACCATGTTTTGCGTGCTTTCTTAGGAAAATTTGTAGTTGTGTATTTTGATGATATTTTGATCTATAGCTGAAGCTTAGAAGAGCATGTTACACATTTAAGGTTAGTTTTGAGTGTGCTAAAAGAAGAAAAGCTTTTTGCTAACCTCGTTAAATGCTCCTTTTGTATGAAGAAAGTTGTGTTTCTTGGTTTTGTTGTTAGTACTAAAGGCGTTAAGATGGATGAGGAAAAGGTGAAAGCAATCCAAGAGTGGCCAACACCGACAACAATTAGCCAAGTGAGGAGTTTCCATGGTTTGGCTAGCTTCTATCGACGGTTTCCTTGTGATTTTTGCAATATTACAGCTCCTCTTACTAAAGTCATCAAGAAAAATGAGTCATTCAAGTGGGGAGAGGGCCTTCAACATTTTGAAAGAAAAGCTAAGTTATGCTCCTTTACTAATCCTACTAGATTTTTCTAAAACATTTAAAATCGAATGTGATGCTTCTGGTGTTGGTATAGGTGCTGTGCTTATGCAAGAAATGAAACCCATTGCTTAATTCAGTGAGAAGTTAAGTGGAGCCACTCTCAACTATCCCACATATGATAAGGAGATGTATGCATTGGTGAGAGCATTGGAGGCATGGCAACATTACCTATGGCCAAAAGAATTCGTGATTCACATAGTTCATTAATCTCTAAAGCATTTGAAGAGCCAACATAAGTTGAACCGACGCCATGATAAATGGGTAGAATTCATTGAGACATTTCCTTATGTGATCAAATACAAGCAAGGAAAGGAGAACGTAGTTGCTGATGCACTATCTCGAAGGTATGCTTTACTGCCCACTTTAGATACGAAGTTACTTGGATTTGAATATATTAAAGATTTATATACTAATGATACTGATTTTTCTGATGTGTTCAAAGCATGCGATAAGGTTGCATTGGTAAGTTCTATAGGCATGATGGGGTTTTATTTCGTGAAAATAGATTATGTGTGCCTATGTGTTCGTTACGTGAATTATTCACTAGGGAAGCCCATGGTGGTGATTTGATGGGTCATTTTGGTGTTACTAAGACTTTAGGGGTTTTACAGGATCGTTTCTTTTGGCCTCATATGAAACGTGACGTGGAAAGAATCTATGAGAAGTGCATCACTTGCAAACAAGCTAAATCTAATTTGAAACCCCATGGCTTGTATACCCCTTTGCCTATACCTAGTGAACCTTGGACTGGTATTTCAATAGACTTTGTTTTGGGATTTCCCCAGACCAAGAGGGAGAGAGATTCAATTTTTGTTGTGGTAGATAGATTCTCCAAAATGGCGCATTTCATTCCATGTCATAAAATCGATGATGCATCGCATATAGTTGAATTGTTCTTTAAAGAGGTTATTAGGTTGCATGGCATGCCTAGGACCATTGTCTCTGATAGGGATGCAAAGTTTTTGAGTTATTTTTGGAAGACTTTGTGGGGAAAATTAGGAACTAAATTGTTGTTCTCTACTACTTGTCACCCCCAAACTGATGGGCAAACTGAAGTGGTCAATCAAACCTTGTCCTTTTTACTTCGTGCGGTCATTAACAAGAATTTGAGAATATGAGAAGATTGTCTACCTCATGTTGAATTTGCTTAGAATAGGAGCATACATTCTGTGATTAAATTTTCTCCATTTGAAATTGTTTAAGGTTTCAATCCCTTGTCACCATTAGATTTGATTCCTTTAGCTATAAGTGATCATATAAACTTAGATGGTAAGCAGAAGGCCGAATTCGTAAAGAAGATTCATGAACAAGCACGACTGAATATTGCGTAAAGAACTCAGCAATACATACAACAAGCTAACAAGGGGCGCAAGAAGATTGTGTTTGAACCAGGAGAATGGGTTTGGATGCACCTACAAAAGGAGCGATTTTCGGATAAACATCGTTCCAAACTTCTACCTCGAGGGGATGGCCCATTTCAAGTATTAGAGTGCATCATTGATAATGCCTACAAACTTGAACTACTAGGTGAATATGGCATACATTCTACTTTTAATGTTGCTGACTTATCCCCGTTTGATGCAGGTGATGATTTGAGGACAAATCCTTTTCAAGAAGGGGAGAATGATGTATGCCCAAGGGCTGAAGATAGGAGAGATCAGTTATCACTTCCGGAAGACCCATTTACAAGATTGTGGGCAAAGTGTTTCAAGGAAGCACTAAATGGGCTAATCAAAAAACATTGGGAGGACTATGAGCAAGGAGAGACCAAGATAATCCCAACTGCTAGTCGTGGCCTAATCCACGTAATCGTACATAACCATCAATGATTGACCGTGCTTAACGGAAGAATGCTAATAAGCATGGGAACTCATTCATGCATGAAGACTACAGTATTTTAGATTGTTTAATGAAGCATGCAACTTGGGTCTCTAACTGTGCATGCATTTATTTTGTTTTGGGTTCCTAGATTGCTTGCATGAGACATGCAACATTGGGTCTCTAATTGTGAATGCACCTATCTTGTACCTTTCCTTGTTCACTCCCATTATATAAGGGAGAGACATCTTACTATGAAGGAACTTTGTTTTTGGTGAGATTGTGTGCTCTCTTAGTTCTTCAAAGGACTTTCTAAACTTATCGAGTTTACTCTCGTGGCGTTCAACCCATCGAAACTTATCACCCCGGGTGTGGTGTTTCTTTCCTTCGCAGGCTTGATTCGTGTTAGTTCTAGGTTACAGGTCAAGACTCATACTCTTGTCATTTAGTTCTTGGGGTTCTATCCACCTTTGTCTCGGGTTCCATCACATGTGTTAGTGGGGTTCGTATCAAGGAGTTCTTTAAAATATGTCAAAATTGTTGTACTTTACTTATGCTCGTGCTTAAATTCTTATGCTCATGCTTAAATTCCTTTTCATTATATTGTTATGTTTTACTTAACTTTGAATTGTGTTATCATAATAAAAAAGGGATAGATTATTGGTGCAGGAAGTACCAGACAATTGCACTTGTGTTTTGAGAATGACAAAGAGTTCAAAGTTAAGTTGTCTTGTTATCTAATAAGTGTGATTGAGTTTATAGGAAAGTCCTAAGTGGATACTAAACAGTTGAAAAATCCTAGGAGGAGGTAACCCTATATCCTAGGGGGTGGTAACCCCAGGTGAAAAGTCTTGGCGGGTTGAGCACTTTGGGCGAAATCCTAGAGTTGGGAACTCTAGGTAAAAATCCTGGTCATCATAGACTAGGTGAAAGTCTGGACGGGTCATGGAGCGAACAACTAGCATGAAGTCCTGAAGTCTTGGGAGTTGAGCAAAAGTCTACACAGTTTGGAGGGTTGGTCTAGCAAAAGGTAAACTCTCCTGAGAGGAGTAGGTGAGGACTCGTTCCAAGAAGAGGGAATAATAGATGTCGGTTTGACCTAGGGTTTTCGGTGAAAATTCAAAAGTTAGAATCAGACAGTCCGAAGGTTGTCAAAAGTAGCTAGGAAATAGAATAAATGAGACAAAAAGAGTTACTTGATTACAACAAGGGAGGTTGTTAATCCAAGGCAAGTAAACGCACTAAAGATCTCCTTATTTGAAGGCGGAGAAGCCTCTTACACTCATTGGAAGCTCAAAAGTAGCTAGGGAATTAATACATAAGTTGCTTACCAATTTGCTAGGTCCATGGTATTTTTTATAGCCCTGGTAGAATCTTAGCCATAGCTTGAAGGTGACTTCAAAAGAGGTTTAAGGTGCCTTCAAGGGATAGAACTTTATCTGCCAAGGATAAAATATTATCCTCGGCAACATTCAAATCTGTTAGATTGAAGGCGCCTTCAATCAAGGTTGAAAGCGTCTTCCATGTGGGTTGAAGGACACTTCAACACTGTTGAAGGCGCCTTCCCACTGAAGGGTGCAGAGGTGCCTTTAACTCTAATGAAGGCGCCTCCAGCAGCTCCTCAGTTCCTTTTTGCTGTTAGTTAGAGCCCTAGAGCCAATCATTTGATGATTGTATGGACTCATTGTATCATATTCTTGTATATTAATAAAGGTATTTGTTTGGTTATTATACTAATTTGTATTAGTGCCAAATAGACTAAGTATAATAGCATCCTTGAGTAGAAGGTTCATACCTATATCAATCGATTAGTTGAATCGATAGTGAGATGATATAGGGAACACTACTCTAAATCATTCCCAGTCGAGTATTAACATTCAGGGACAATGTTAATGCAATAAGACTAGCATGTAGGTCAGCTCGATGACTTGATCTCACAAGTCATGGATATAGAGATATCAAGCTGACACATGGGTATACATTGGAGAATGTATACTGAATGACCCGCCATGAGAAAGTATCATGGATCGTTATATGAGTGTCATATACTTTCTCATGTGGCTATTAGTATGACTATTAGTCCTTTGACCTGAAGTCACCATGGATCCCTACATAAGGAGTTATGTACTTTGGTTTCGTCAAACGTCACCCATAACTGGGTGGACTATAAAGGCGATTACTGGGTATATAACGAATTATGTAGAGGGATGTGAGTGATGTAGATGGGATCTATCCCTCCCATATGACGGGAGTGACATCGGTAATCTTGATAGAGTGAGACCACTAAGTGCATGGCCATGCCCAAATGAGTCAACATGAGATGTTGAGCTCATTTGATCGAGTGAGTGTACTTGGAGTTCAAGATTTAGATTGATTAGAGGATGACACGGTTTATGCCTCATATTGATCAATCTAGATGTCTAGGATAGAAGGACAATGTCACATATTGTGAGGAATCACAATTAGTAGTCACAAGGTGATGTCGGATCTCGACATTCTTGTAACTTCGGTAGTAATGATGTGTTGCTAGATACTGCTCATTACTTATGCTCCTAAATAGGTTTAAGGCATTGCCAACGTTACAAGAACCTATAGGGTCACACACTTAGGACAATTAGATGGAGATTGGGTTCATATGATAAACCAAGAGGATTAGATTCATTTGATGAATGAAATTGGATTAAGAGTAATCCTAATTGGGCTAACTTGAGTTCGACTCAAGTTGATTCATGTGTTCAATGAGTCTAATTTAGATTTTGACTCATTGAATCAATTTAATTTAATGAATTAGATTCATTATATTAAGTTGGCTCGAATCAAATGGTTAGATTAGATCAACCATGGTAGAGATTGGTTCAAGTTTGACTTGACTTGAGAAGGAAAGACCAAAGGTCAATTTTGACTTGACTTTTTGCCACCTGATTGGTGAGTTGGCATTAGGTGGACCAATAATGATGTTCCACATCATCATGGGTGCCACCTCATGGAAGTTACAAAGCCATTTTCATAATAGCTTCATATTAATTGCAATTAATGCAATTAATTTGGGAGTTTTCACAAGGTAGAGTGGCCGACCACTTTGTGATTAGTGTGGATTTCATTTTTCATTCAAGTGGTGTATCTTCTTCTTCTTCCTCTCAAGCTCTCCCTCTCCCTCTCCTCCTTGCCTTGGCCGAATCTTACCAAGGTGCTAGCACACCTTTGTGTAAGGTTTTTCTCCACCTACGTGTCCGTGTGGATACTTCTAGAGGACCGACGCTTGACGGTCTAGAGATCCGGCAACTCCTTGGACGAGCGGGAACGCGAAAGGCACGCAACAAGGGTAATGATCTTAACTTTAGTGTAGATCTAAAGTTTTTACAAACTCGTACAAGAAAAAGGTTTTTCGAAAAATTTTGTTTACGAATCTTTGCACGAGATCCATGGCTTTGGGTGACTCGGGGTTTCCGTGACGCGGAAAAGCGGTTTTCGCGGCCCGACGAACCCAACATTTGCCTCTTCTACTGCTCCATTTCCTAAGGTGATTTTGGCTAACCGGAATAGTGTTCACCCGAACCCATTTTTCGGCCTTCTCCTCGAGCAGACTTCCTCCCGGGCTTCTCATCCCTCAAACCACCGCACGCGTCCTTCTTGTCTGTCGGTGTACTCTTCAGCAGCACCTCATCCCTAGGATGCACCAAGCTTGTTGTCTCTCTCCCATGCCGTCCTTCTCGCTAGTTGCATCTGTTGGTGCAAGTTACATAAGAATCAAACCTAAGTTTTGATGTTGTCAAAGGTTTAAGTTAAGTCTTGTTGTGATCTAACAAGTTAATTAAGTGTGCAGGCTGTTTACTGAACCGGGAAAGATCTAGTTGGAGGCTAGGCAGGAAAAGTCTTAACAGATCATGGAACCCAGGTGGAAAGACCAAGTGGGTCGAGAGGACTAGACACTTGGCAGTTGTTGGGTTTTTCGGGCCGCAAAAATCACTTTTTCGCGCACGGAAACCCCGCCACCGGATCCGTGTTAAGAATAAAAATTTCGAAAACATTACGAGTACGAGTTTACCAACCTATAGATCTACACTAGAACTATATGTTAAGAGTTTTTACCCTGGTAGCGTGCCCTTCGCGAGTCCCGTTTGCCCTAGGTGATGCTGGATCTCAAGTTGTCAAGGTAGACAACTCTCTACACATATCCACACGAACAACTCGATGGAGGGAGAACCTTAGAGTGTGCTAGCACTCCAAGAAGGTCTCGGCAAGATGAGGAGAGGGAGAGAAGAAAGAACTCAAGGAGGAAGAAGATGTGAATGAGCCTTGAATGAAAAAAAAATGAATTCCCATTCATTATGAGTGGCCGGCCACACCAAGTGTAACTCCTCTCACTAATGTGGCCAGCCACATTAAAGCAAAGGAGAAGATGTAACTTCCATTAGGTGGCACACTCATGTGTTAACTATGATGATGTGGCACATCATCATTGGCCACTTAATACCAAGTCACAAATGATGTGGCATAAAGTCAAGTCAAACTTGACTCTTCCTCTTCCTCTCAAGTCAAGTCAAACTTGACTTAATCTCTCTCATGGTTGATCTAATCCAACCATTTAATTCAAGCCAATTTAATATAATGAATCTAATTCACTTAATTAAATTGATTCAATGAGTCATAATCTAAATTAGACTCATTGAACACATGAATCAACTTGAGTCTAACTCAATTTGCCTAATTAGGATTACTCTTAATCCAATTTGATTCATCAAATGAATCTAATCCTCTTGGTTCATCATATGAACCTAATCTCCATCTAATTATCCTTAGTGTGTGACCCTATAGGTTCTTGTAACGTTGGCAATGCCCCTAAACCCATTTAGGAGCATAAGTAATGAGCGATATCTAGCAACACATCATTACTACCCATGTTACAAGAATGTTGAGATCCAACATCACCTTGTGACTACTAATTGTGACTTCTCACAATATATGACAAGTTTCCTTCTATCCTAGACATCTACATTGATCAATGTGAGGCATAGACCGTGTCATCTGACCAATCTAAATCTTGAACTCCAAGTAGACTCACTAAATCAAATGAGCTCAATATCTCATATTGACTCATTTGGGCATTGCCATGAACTTCGTGGTCTCACTCTATCAAGAATATCGATGTCTCTCCCGCCATATAGGAGGGAGAGATCCCATCTACATCACTCGCATCCCTTCGCATAATTTGTTACATACCCAGTAATCGCCTTTATAGTCCACCAAGTTACGGGTGACGTTTGACGAAACCAAAGTACATAACTCCTTATGTAGGGATCCATGGTGACTTCAGGTCCAAGGACTAGTAGTCATACTAATAGCCACATGAGAAAGTATATGACACTCATATAACGATCGATGATACTTTCTCATGGCGGGTCATTCAGTATACATTCTCCAATGCATACCCATGTATCAACTTGATATCTCTATATCCATGACTTGTGAGATCAAGTCATCGAGTTGACCTACATGCTAGTCTTATTGCATTAACATTGTCCCTGAATGTTAATACTCAACTAGGAATGATTAAGAGTAGTGTTCCCTATATCATCTCACTATCGGTTCAACTAACCAATTGATATAGGTAAGAACCTTCTACTCAAGGATGCTATTATACTTAGTTTATTTGGCACCAATACAAGTATAATAACCAAAAATAAATGCCTTTATTTATATAAGAATAAGATACAACAAGTCCATAATACAATCATCAAATAATTGGCTCTAGGGCTCTAACTAACAGCAGTGAGATCGAGAGGTCTGGAGGATCGAAGATCGAGAGAAAGTCCTGACAAGCCGATCAAGGCTAAGTGAAAAGTCCAAATAGATCTGGAGGATCAATGTTTGGCAAGTAAGTTGAGGTAAACAATTGGAGGAGTGATAGTGAGGTCGGGTTTCTAAAGGGAACAACCTAAGGTCGCTGATCCAACTGAAGAAATCGAGAAGGTTTCTAAGTTGAGATCAAGATAGTTAAATTGTCTATTTTTACTCATGCATTAGATGTATTATTATTGTGCTAACATTTGTTTTACAGGATTATTGTCTAACACTGTTTTGTAGGATCGGCCTGATCAGTCGACCGAACTAGAGGATCGATCGACCGAACAAGGCTAACTCAGAGTAGGTACAAGTTCAGACTAAAATAGAGTTCAAACAAAGCTTGATCGGTCGACCGAACCATATGATCGATCGACTGAAACTGATGACTCATCATAGTTCAAATCAATCAGAAGCAGAGAAGGAAACAAAGCTGATAGGTCGACCGAATGGCTAGATCGGTCGATCGAACAAATCATCTCATCAATACGACATTAAGTGCACATCTTAGCAGATCTCGATGAATAGGGAAGGATACTATTCGGTTGACCGAAAAGAAGGATCGGTCGACCGAACCCTTAATGATCAGTTAATGTCAAAGATCGAATCAGCATCAGATCTCAACGAAGATGGAAGGGAGTTAGTTCGGTCGACCGAACCCAGGGATCGGTCGACTGAACATCGATGGTTCTTATAAAAGTGAGCTCGAGGTCCAAGGCTGAGTAACACTGTTTGGTTCAAAATTAACCACTGTGCAAGATTCTACTGATCGTGCTACTGCTCTATAACTCGCAAGCTGCTCCATCCAAAAGTGCTAACCAAGATTTGTCTTTTATTATTGTTGATATATTTATTTAAATCTTGCATTGTACTTACAATAGTAGGGTGTTACTATCTTGCATATTATACACACTGCTTCTTTCCAAGGTTTTCAGAAAGAAGGGTTTTAGTGGATTGGCCATCGATGCGGTCAAGGATCACAGGCCTTGGAGTAGGAGTCGACCTAGGCTTTGAACTAAGTAACCGAACTGAGTATTTTACTTTCCACTGAATATTCTGATTGTTTTTAAAATACGATAAGAAAAGTTTTAAGAGCCATATTCACCCCCCCCCCCCTCTATCGCACTCTTTCGATCCAACAACGCCTTCCTCTCAACTTCTTGTGTTCCTAAGCTCCTGTACACTTAGACACAAGGGTTAAACACTAACAGGACCTAATCTGACTTGGTCAATTACATCAAAACTACCATGGGGTACCAACACCAAGTCATCAAAAATAAGATGTATTCCAATATTTATAAAGCTTCTTACTTGTACTTATTTTGTGTAAAGACTTTTTGATTCTATAGTGATTGTCCAACGAAAGTGATCAATGATTGCGGGCATTGGAGTAGGAGTCACCACAGGCTCCGACCAGGTAACAAAAGTGTTAGCGATTGTTCTCTTGTTTCTTTCTATCTTCCGTTGCATTATTCTATATTTTTTGAAATGAGTGAACAAGCCATGAGTGTTATTCACCCCTCTCTAGCACGTCATCGATCCTACATGTGAGATGGACAGAGAGAATGTGTTTATGTGGATATCGAAGAGGCACCAATATTTTGATCATGCTGAGATTTACATCCGAATCAAAGTTGCTATCGGGAGTACCATTCATGAAACAAAGGTAATTATTCTATTTGATAGAGTATAAAACTTATATACTATATTCACATGGATCTCTAGAGGGATCCATTTTTTCGCTATATTATGTGTTATCTTTCACATAAGATCCCTACAGTGGTATCAGAGCCACTTGTACATTTGTATACTTTGTTATAGTTTTATTTTATACATGATATAGAATCTTCATGCGAATACAATTTTATATGTTGTATTCATGCAACATGATCCGATCGGGTGAAGTAATTCTAGATTTCTAGCTCTGTTAGAATTTTCAGAAAGAAGTGATTCAATTAGAACCACCAACAACATTTGTTGATTAGAGCACCCCACTATTCACGTTTGTGGAAGGCTGTTCACATTTATGGGCAACTGCTTACGTTCTTGAATAGCCATGTGATTGGTGCAGTTGCATCAAGATATTAAGAATAGACTATGAAATAACTCATGAATTTGTTGTGAACAGATTGTGTAGTATTTATCACAAGGTGCAACAATTTGTTGTGAAGGGTCTCGAGTTCATCTTCATGAAATGTGGGTAGCAACTCTTTCAATGAGTTAGTAAAAAATAATTTTGCTTCGGGGGCTTTGCCTCCTTGACCCTGCCCGCTAACCTACTAGCAGGATGGCCGTAAGGTTGTGGCTCATCAATCGTTGTTTAGAATAATACTAAAATTATGTCATAAATATATTATGTATGAATAATGAATGCCATGGTGCATGGTTATGACCCTTTAGCCCAATGTAATTGGATGATTGTGTGTGTGTGTGTGCATCTTGTAATTCATAATACAATCGGCATGTCATGCCTTTCACCTTTATATTTTTAGTTGTAAAGATTAGACTACCCTTGAATGTAACTCAAGGTTTCTTTAAATTTGTAATGTACAATTTAGAATAGTACTAGTCTACTTGACGATGATGGAAAGGGAGGAGGCCAAAAACACATGTCATGCCTTTCACCTTTATATTTCCAGTTGTAAAGATTAGACTACCCTTGAATGTAACTCAAGGTTTCTTTAAATTTGTAATGTACAATTTAGAATAGTACTAGTCTACTTTACGATGATGGAAAGGGAGGAGGCCAAAAACACATGACAACTAAGGAAGCACTTAGAGAAGATGCTATTCCCTAGGTTGACCTTCCAATCTTCTCATTGGCTTGAGAAGATCGTAGTATACAAGCCATAACCATGTCACGTTTCTTATTATGCATATATGTTGATGTATGCCATGCTTGTATGTGGTGCACTTTTAATTAGTTATGATAATTAGGTCATTTTTCATATGTCTACCAAAGTTTAATACTCACTATTACCTTGATCAATTGTAGTCATGTTTGCCAAAGCAAAGTGACTCAATTTATCTTGCTAGAGTGTGACATGATAATTATGATGTTCGAATATTGAGCTTTGGCGATGGGTAAACAAACAAATAGAATTATTCACCAAACTATATAAGAGTTGCATATGATGTAATTGGTAAACATGGCGTACCTAAATTATACAAGTCTTGGGTGATTAGCCAAAACTAACTCAAGATGAGGTATAATATGAATCTTGTTCCACTTGAATGTTATTACTTTTGGGTATGGAACTAGTAGTGTGGGTAAATTATGGTTGTCCACATCCATGACTTGCTCATACCGAACTTTATAATTCAATGGGAAAATCATTTAATTAAAGGCCTAATTAAATGATTGAAATATGGTGCTTATTTATGCATTTCTTATTGTAGATCACCATGTCGTCTAATACGTCAAATACTCTCTCTGAATGTTATTACTTTTGGGTATGGAATTGTTAGGGTCGAAATGTGTTAGAGGGAGGGAGGGGGGGGTGAATAGCTTGTCGCGTGCTAGTATCTTACTTCTTGGTGATGATATGCAGCGAAAAATACAAGAAACAAAAATACAACACTAACACAAAGGATTTATTTGATATCCATCTCAAGATGATGTGACTAATCCAAGGATCCACACGCGACACAATCTCCACTAATGAAATCACTCCTTCACGGTAACTACCGAAGGCGGAGAAGCCTTACAACACTCTCAGTACAAGAAGAAAGAAAGGGAAGCAAATACAATTGAAAATTTACAAGATTTACACTGGAACCCCTAACCCTAGCTTCTTCTTCTTCTTGTATATTGCCTCTTGACTTGGACGTGCACCAGCACTTGCCTCCAAGAACCTTCAAGAACTGGCAGTGAGAGCTCGAAGAAGTCACTGTGTAGATCGGAGAAGAATCGGGGGAAGAAGTGTTGAAGAAGACGCTCGCAACGACTTTATCCAGCGCCAACGGTCGAATCCCAATCAATTGAATGACTCTCAATCGATTGGGGAGGCTTTGGATCGATCGGTTGATCGATCCAGAGTGCCTTTGTGCTCTCTGAGAATCACCTAAATCGATTGTCCGATCAATTCAAGGCTTCTCACGATTTTCCAGCCTCCCAATTGATCACCCGATCGATTGGAGGCTCCCAATCGATCGACTGATCAATTGGGAGGAGTTCTGTGTGATGATGATTCCCTCCCAATCGATCCACTGATCGATTGGGAGGAAGTGTTGTCGCGGGACTCGCCTAATCGATCAACCGACCGATTGAGCATGAGTCAATCGATTGGTTGATTGATTGGCTCACTTGTGACTTGACAAATCAAGTCCAAAGTCCCTAAAACCAACATCCGGTTAGCCATGACCTGTTGGAACATCATTCCTAGCATCCGGTCACCCTCAACCTGCTAGGACTTCCTAACCAAGTGTCCAGTCAATCCCTTTGACCCACTTGGACTTTTCTACTCGTGCCAAGTATTCGGTCAACCCTTTGACCTACTTGGACTTCTCAATACCAGGTGTTCGGTCAACCTTGACCCTCTTGGATTTTCATGTGCCTGGCTTCACTCACCAAAACCTTCACCTAGCTTCACTCACTAGGATTTTCATAATGCCAAGCTTCATTCACTAGGTCTTTCACCTGGCTTCACTCACTAAGATTTCCCAACTGTCTGGCTTCACTCACTAGGACTTCTCCTCTACCTAGCTTCACTCACTAGGTCTTTCACCTGGCTTCACTCACCAGGATTTTCCTTTTGCCTAGCTTCACTCACTAGGTCTTTCACCTGGCTTCACTCCTCAGGATTTTCCAACTATCTGCCTTCACTCATCAGGACTTCTCCTCTGCCTAGCTTCACTCATTAGGTCTTTCACCTGGCTTCACTCACCAGGATTTTCCTTCTGCCTAACTTCACTCACTAAGTCTTTTACCTAGCTTCACTCACCAGGACTTTCCAGTCAAGTATCCAGTAGTCTTGACCTACCTGACTCTTCTTCACATCTAACTGGTCAACTTTGACCAGAGGAGAATTGTACCAACAATTTCCCCAAATGAACGATTGCACCTGCAATCTCCATGTATTGTCGAACATCAAAATCAAACATCAAGACTCAAGCTTGAGCCTTCTCAAGCTTAGTCAACCTTGACCTAGGGAATATTGCACTAACAATCTCCCTCTTTTTGATGTTTGACAATACCTTTAAGTTAAGTTAATCCCTATAGCCTCAACTTTCTTCATGCCAATATATGAATGAGGGGCCCCTTCATTCTCCCCCTTTCCTAGAGAGCAAACTAGCTCTTTAGGTAATGAAGGCCTAACTTAAACTACACATTCTCCCCCTATTGGCACACATCAAAAAGAACTCTCCCCCTGAAGAGTTACTCACCGTTGGTCACAACTTCACTCGTTGGACTCAACACTATAATGAAGGTCCCATACCCTTCATCGTATCCAATGCTCACCCTTGAGCATTAACCAATCCAATAGTGAAGGTCCCACACCCTTCACTGTATTAAATGCTCACCCTGGAGCATTATTCCACGTTATGATGCTCATCCTAGAGCATCCATAACCCCAAAATGAAGATATCCACTCTCCATTGTTTTTCAACGCTCAACCTTGTGCATTGTTTTTCTAAACGAAGGTTTAACCACCTTCAATGGTTTTAGAAAATAAGTTCCATGTCCTTAAAGATTGACTCCCCCTAAAGGCATGCACGTAACTTCTGTCATTGCACCAACAATGACTTGGAATCCCTAAATCTTTAGGAAACCCAAATTTAGAAATTTTGAGGTTCAAAAATTCAATAATGAAACCAAACCTCAACCTAAACTTTTACTTAATCTTCCTTAACCAATCCATCCTTGTTTTCATCATGAAAACTCCCCCTAAATGTATTCAAGTGGGTTTTAAGGGGCTAGGAATGGTTTTATAGACTAAAAATAGTTTAAAATGCTGAAATTAAGTTTTTTAAGCCAAAATCAGCATTCCCAATCGATTGGGGTTGGGTCCCAATCGATTGAATTTGATTCAATCAATCCATGGATCAATTCAAGCAGTGTGGATCGATTGGTGGATCGATCCAGCGAGCTTTTGCTCGCGATAACAGTCTTCTCAATCGATCACCCGATCGATTGAGGCACTTCAATCGATTGGGTGATCGATTGAAGCCCTGATTTCCTGAAGTTTGATTTCAACGAAATTCAAAAACTCCCCAAAAATTCTACAAAATTCTAAAAATCATGAAAATTCATGTAGACATTACTCAGGGTATATACTATAAAGGAAAAATAGTTTTCTATAAAAATACTTCCTATTTTCAAAGATTGAGACAAACTTGAAAACTTGACAATCTTCAATGTTTTCTTCTAGTTTGTGTCTAACTTTTCAATGATAATTATTATCAAAAGATAGTCTTCACCAAAGTTTTTCAAAGTATATTTAAAATCATTTTTAAAACCACAATCCAACCATATTCTTTGGGCTTAATGCACATGAATTATACATTAGCTTTCCCAATGATTGGAATACACATAACTATATGTTTTGATGAAACCAAAACTCAACTAGATGCACTAAATCAACATCTTGAGTCTTGTTCATCACCCTTACATCTCACTTGTATTTAATGTGTACTAAAATATATACAAGTCACTTTATAGTTCTTTGTGATATGTAAAGTTTAGTTTTGCCCTAAACTAGGGATCATGTATATCTATCAAGGAATTTTGGGATTATAAACATCCACCTAGGATGTTACTTGTTAGTGAATGCCATTATCCTTAATTGCAAGGAATTAAAAATAATGCATGATGTGTTATGGTATACTTCAAAATAAATGATTTTTAAAAGAAAATTTACTATAACTACATGATGTATGTATGCCATGACATGGTATTTTTGTTTGTTTTTCATAATAAGCATGAATGCAAAAATGATGTCATGGCATATGATGGGCAAACAAAGTATGGTAATTTATCTTAAATAAAATACTTAGATTTTCTATCTAAGTGTCCTTAAATCCTTAGCTAAACCTAAGAATAATCCTAGATTGCCCATATTTTCTTAAGAAAATGGCCAAGCCCAACTTGACATTTCTTTTACTCTTAATTTGTTGTGTCAATTAAAATTTCACATAATTCCTCAAGGTTTGGCACATTTTACTTTTTCAAAGAGTAAACATTTTTTTAAAATTAAGGCCTAACTTGCCCTTAACTTTCTAAAAAAATACCAAAATCCCAACTTGGCATTTCTTATCCTTTTCTAAATGTGTCAATTTAAATTAAGTCCACTTCCTCAAATTTTGACACATTTTACTCTTCCAAAGAGTAAACACGTAATCTATTTCATTTTCAAAGTTAATAAAAACCTTGAAAATGCTCTTCGAGTGTCAACTTCATCAAGGTTGGATTAACTATTCTTCTAATTTGAGTTGACACTCTCTACTCCATCTAAGGGGTAGAGAAAATGCTCCTAGGAACCCAAAACCTATTTGTGCTCCTTGGATGCTCTAGGTACTCACTAGGGATAACTTCCGTAGATACCTTCCTAATGACCTTGTTAGGTTTCTTAGAAGCCTTGGTCACCTTTTCTAGGTCAGCTCTAGGGATTGCTTCCCTTGTGACCTTCTTAGTGACTTTCTTAGACCTCTTAGATGTCTTAGTCACATTTGTTGCTGCAAAGATACTCCTAGGGATAACTTCCCTTGTATCCTTGACTTGACCCTTAGACTTAGAGTTGGTTCCATAGGTATATGAAATCCTATGGTAAGAAACTACATCCTTCTTAGTCTTAAATTTGTATCCTAAACCTTTACGACCATTGGATGACTTTTACACTCCTAAGGTTTTGATTCTTGGACCCTTGTGTTTCATTTGTGATTCTTCTAAGGGTCATCTCCAATTTATCAAGTCTTGACCTCAAGACTTGATTTTCTCTCCATAACACCTCAACCTTAGATTTTTCACTAACACCTTGAGTTTTCTTTTTCTTAGGCGAATACCTAGAATCCTTTGAGTTATTGCCTAAATTATTTTCTACCCTACTAACCTTAGGTTGAGTGATTTTAGCATGATAGGCTACATAATTTTCCTTAATTCTATCATGCTTCCTATTTTTATGGTAAATAACATTTAAATGATATAAACTAGAATTAACATGCTTTTTACCATAATTCAAGGGGATAGGCTCAATAAATGATACCTTGGGTTTTACCTTTGAAGCTCCCACTTGACTCGTGCTTCCTCCCTTAGACTTGACCGACTTCTTCCCCTTTGGACATTGACTTTGATAATACCCTTTTTGATTACACAAAAAGCACACTATCTGCTCCTTGCTCTTTTTCATTTAGGGGCGGTCTCCTTGGGCTTCTCCTTGCCCTTTTGTGTTACTTGACCCTTCTTCTTGGCCAATTTAGGGCACTTACTCTTGTAATGCCCTTTTTCCCTACACTCAAAGCAAATGATATGATTTTTATTATTAATTGAAATTGTTATACCTTTGCTTGTAGGGGTGGCATCTTCTCCTTTTGATCCGGATGTAGAGGCTTCCTCTTGATCCGACAATGATGATCCTCCAATTGATTTGACTTGACTTTTGGAGGTAGAAGCTTCTTCATCTTCATCCCTTCTTGATCCGGAGACGGAGGCTTCTTCTTCTTCTTCATCCTCTTGTACATGAAACAAGGAATATGCTCCATCCTTGCCCTTCCCATTGCACTCTGTTGAGGATGAAGTTTCTTCTTCTTCTGATGTTGAGTATCTCTCAACCTCGGTGTCCTCCTTTTGGTCTTGATCCAATGAGTTGCCTCTTTGGATTTCTCTTGGTTTGGTGTAGTGGAGGGTTCTTCATGAAGGTTGGCCGATTTGCTCCACAATTCTTTTGCATCTTCAAATTCTCCAATTTTGCATAGAATTGTGCTAGGCAATAAACTAACCAATAATTTGGTTATCTTGTCATTCACCTCGCACCTTTGGACTTGCGCTTGGCTCCACTTGCTCTTCTTGAGAATTTTGCCTTTGCTATTTGTTGAAGCTTGAAAACCTTCCATTATATCAAACCATTGCTCTATCTCCATCATAAGAAAATTTTCAATCCTTGATCTCCAAAGATCAAAGTTTGTGGATACAAATGGTGGAGCCACCCTCGTGTCGAATCCGAATCCATCTCCGAATTCCATTTGAAGTTGAGCTTGATGAAATCTTTTACTGGAAGAATTTTGCTCCAACTTCTTCACCCTCTAGCCTTGTTGCCCCTTCTGGTGATGATTCCGATGAAGAGCGATCTCGCTCTGATACCACTTGTTGGGGTCGAAATGTGCTAGAGGGGGGGGGGGGGGTGAATAGCTCATCGCGCACTTGTAGCTTGCTTCTTGATGATGATATGCAGTGGAAAATACAAGGAACAAAAATACAACGCTAACACAAAAGATTTACTTGGCATCCACCTTAAGAAGAGGTGACTAATCCAAGGATCCACATGCAACATACTCTCCACTAATGAAATCACTCCTTTAGAGTTTACTACTGAAGGCGGAGAAGCCTTACAACACTCTCATTACAAGAAAAAAAAAGGGAAGCAAATACAATTGAAATCTTACAAGATTTACACTAGAAACCCTAACCCTAGCTTCTTTTTCTTGTTGTAGATCGCCTCTTGACTTGGATGTGCATTTGCACTTGCCTCCAAGAACCTTCAAGAACTGGCGGTGAGAGCTCGGAGAAGTTGCTGTGTAGATCGGAGAAAAATCGGGCGAAGAAGTGTTGAAGAAGACGCTCGCAATGATTTATCCAGCGCCAACGGTCGAATCCCAATAGATTGAATTCTCTCAATCGATTGGGGAGGCTTTGGATCGATCGGTTGATCGATCCAGAGTGCCTCTGTGCTTTCTAGAAATCGCCTGAATCAATTACCCGATCGATTCAAGGCTTCTCACGATTTTCCAGCCTCCCAATCTATCACCCGATCGATTGGAGACTCTTAATCGATCTACTGATCGATTGGGAGGAGTTTTATGCGATAGTGATTCCCTCCTAATCAATCCACTGATCGATTGGGAGAAAGTGTTGTCGTGGGACTCACCCAATCGATCAACCAATCGATTAGGCATGAGTCAATCGATCGATTGATCGATTCGGCTCACTTGTGACTTGCCAAATCAAGTCAAAAGTCCCTAAAACCAACATCCGGTCAGCCATGACCTGTTGGGATATTATGCCTAGCATCCGATCACCCTCGACCTTCTAGGACTTCCTAACCAAATGTCCGGTCAATCCCTTTGACCCACTTGGACTTTTCTCCTTGTGCCAAGTATCTAGTCAACTCTTTGACCTACTTGGACTTCTCAATACCAAGTGTCCGGTCAACCTTGACCCTCCTGGATTTCCATGTGCCTGGCTTCACTCACTAGGTCTTTCCATCTGCCTGACTTCACTCACCAGGACCTTCACCTAGCTTCACTCACTAGGTCTTTCACCTGGCTTCACTCACCAGGATTTCCCAACTGCCTGACTTCACTCACCATGACTTCTCCTCTGCCTAGCTTCACTCACTAGGTCTTTCACCTGGCTTCACTCACCAGGATTTTCCTTCTGCCTAGCTTCACTCACTAGGTCTTTCACCTGACTTCACTCACAAGGATTTCCCAACTGCCTGGCTTCACTCACCAAGACTTCTCCTCTACCTAGCTTCACTCACTAGGTCTTTCACCTGGCTTCACTCACCAAGATTTTTCTTCTGCTTAGCTTCACTCACTAGGTCTTTCACCTGGCTTCACTCACTAGGACTTCCTAGTCAAGTATCCAGTCAGTCTTGACCTATCTAACTCTTCTTCACATCTAACTGGTCAACCTTGACCAGAGGAGAATTGTGCCAACAATCTCCCCAAATGAACGATTGCACCTGCAATCTCCATGTTTTGTCAGTCTCCATATATTGTCAAACATTGAAACCCAGACATCAAGACTCAAACTTGAGCCTTCTCAAGCTTAGTTAACCAGGTCAACCTTGACCTAGGGAATATTGCACCAACAGGAACTAGTAGTGTGGGTAAAACTATGGTTGCCCACATTCATGACTTGCTCATACCAAACTTTATAATTCAACGGGAGAATCATTCAATTAAAGGCCTAATTAAATGATTAAAATATGATGCTTATTTATGCATTTCTTATTGTAGATCACCATATCGTCTAATACGTCAAATACTTTCTCTGTGCGATTTTTCCTTAATAAGGACAAGCTCAATAGAGCTAATTTTCTAGACTGGTATAGAAACTTGAGAATTATCCTCAAGCAAGAAGAAAACTATACATCCTAGAGAAACCTATTCCTGAACTACTCGCCCCTACTACTATTCGTGCTGATAAGGATTCTTATAAGAAGCATCAAGATGATGCATTAGATATGGCATGCCGTATGCTTGCAACCAAGAACTCTAAGCTTCAGAAGCAATATGAGAACATGGATGCCCATGAAATGGTTGAACATCTTAGACAACTATATTAGGGGTAGGTAAGGCATGAGAGATTTGAGATATCTAAGGTTTTATTTCAATGCAAGATTCAGGATGGAAGTCTCGTAGTAACTCATGTATCTAAAATAATTAGGTACGTTGAGAACCTTGAAAGATTGAGATTTCTATTAGGCCAAGAATTGGCCATTGACCTTGTTTTATAGTTATTGCTAGAAGGCTATAGTCAATTTGTCATGAACTATAATATAAATGAAATTGACATGCAATTACCTAAGATATTGAGAACTGTTGAACTCAATCTTAAGAAGACTAAGCCTAGTACCATATTGATGGTGCAAAAGGGAAAAGGAAAATGACAGCCCAAAGGTAAGGGTAAGACCTAAGTCAAAGGCAAGACCAAGTATCATGCATTGAAATCTAAAAGTGTGGTGGCTAAGGAAGGAACCTACTTCCAATGTGGTGAGATCGGACACTGGAAGAGCAACTGCAAGTTGTACTTAGAGGAAGTCAAAAGAAAGAGAAGTGAGACTTCTATCTTAGGTATATATGTTATATAAGTTAATCTATCTATTTCTTTTTCATGGGTATTAGATATCAATTATGCATTTCACATTTGTATGAATCTGCAGGGTCTCAGAAAGAGTAGATCGTTAACAAAGGATGAAGTTGACCTATGAGTAAGCATTGATGCAAGAGTTGCAACTATAGCCGTAGGAACTTATTCTTTATCTTTACGTATTGGGCCTATCTTGGAACTAGAAGAGTGTATGTGTCTGCTTTAACTAAGAATATTATCTCTATTTCTTGTTTGGATAAGAAAAACTTTTTAGTTGTAATGCACCACTTATGGATGAACTTTATGTTCTATACTTTGAAAATCCAATCTATAACATAAATACAAAATAGTTTAAATCTAATGATTTACATCAAATATATCTCTGGCATTGTCGCTTGGGTCACATAAATGAGAGTGGTATATCACAACTCCATAAGGATGAACTCTTGGACTCATTTGATTTTGAATCATATGAGGTATGCAAATCTTTTCTACTAGGCAAGATGACAAACACTCCTTTTAGTGGATACAACGAAAGACTTAATGATTTGTTAGGATTTATACATACTGATGTTTATGCCCCTTTTAATATAGCAGCTAGAGGAGGCTATCAATACTTTATTACTTTTATTGATGATTTCAATAGATATGATCATGTGCATCTCATGAAACATAAGTTTGAATCCTTTGAAAAGTTCAAAGAATTCGAGAATGAAGTACATGTTAGTATTAGCCCTAGTACCAATTATAAGATGATTGTAAAGGGCTCTTTTTGTATCATATTTCATTATTAATAAAGGCGAAGTTGGTTATTATATTTATTTCAATTTAGTGCCGAATGAATAAGTATAATAATGTCATAGAGTAGGAGGTTCTAATCTACAACATATCAATTGGTTGAATTGATAGTGAGATATTGTAGATATACATAGAACACTACTCTTAACTATTCCTAGTCAAGCATTAATATGCAAGGACAATATTAATGCGTTGAGACTAGCATGTAGGTCAACGGATGACTTAATTTCACAAGTCATGGATATGAGATATCAGGTTGACACATGGGTATATATTAGAGAATATATACTGAATGACCCGCCATGAGAATGTTTCATGGATCGTTATATGAGTGTCATAAACATTCTCATATGACTATTAGTATGAATAGTCCTTAAACCTAGAGTCACTACGGTTCCCTACATAACGAGTTGCATACTTTTGTATCGTCAACGTCACCCGTAACAGGGTGGACCATAAAGTCGATCACTGGGTATGCAATAAGTTATACGGAGGGATGTGAGTGATATAGATGGGATCTATCCCTTCCATATGACGGAAGTGATATCTATGGGCCCCTTGATTAGTAGGACACAAGAATGCATGGCCATGCTTAAATGAGTCAATATGCGATATTGAGCTTATTTAATTGAGTGTGTCCACTTAGAGATCAAGAAACATAAAGATTGATAAGAGGATGACACGGTTTATGCCTCATTGATCAATCTAGATATTGAGGATAGAAGGATTGAGTCATACAAGTTAATAGCAACGGAAATGTTAAGTCAAATCTCGGCATTCTCGTCACTTGGGTAGCAATGATGCCTTTCTAGATGCCACTCATTGCTTATGTATTTAAATGTTAATTTGGATACATTGCCAACGTTACGAGAACCTATTGGGTCATACACAAAGAACAAGTCAATGGAGATGGATTCATATGATGAATCATTGGATTAAGTCTAATTCAAATTGGACTCATTGAGTAAGACTCAATTAAATCCAACTATTGGATTGAGTCCAATTCAAATTAGACTCATTGAATCAATTGGATTAATGATTAATGAGTTGGACTCATTATATGATTTCATGAATTATTTGATGATTAATGAGTTGGACTCATTATATGATTTCATGAATTAATTAATGAATAATGAGTTGGACTCATTATATGATTTCATGAATTATTTGATGATTAATGAGTTGGACTCATTATATGATTTCATGAATTAATTAATGAATAATGAGTTGGACTCATTATATGATTTCATGAAATTTGAATTCATGAAGAAAGAGGAGTGTACAACTTGAGTTACTCATGCATTGGATGAAGAGTGAACAATTTGAATTGCTCATACATTGCATGCATTGGATGCATTGAATTCATTGGATGAAGAGTGAACCATTTGAATTGCACATGTATTGGATTCATTGGATGAAGACAAATATTAATGTCAATCAAAAAAATTGACATTAAGGCATGAGGCAACTTCATGAATCTATAAAAAGTGGTTTTTGGATTCATTTTCATGATGAGTTTTTGGTGCTCTAGCTCTTCTTCCTCCTCCTCTCTTCCACTTGGCCGAAACCTCCAAGAAAGGTTGCTAGCACAACCTTTTGTTGTTTCATTCTGCACCTTGTGAGTTTGTGAGACAAACGAGACTTGTTCATGTGGATACCGTAGAGGCGTGACCACTTGATCGCACTAAGATCCGCATCTAAAGAAACGTTGGAATCGGGATTGCGAAGGGCACGCAACAAAGGTATAATTTTCTCATGTAGATAATTAATACTTAGTATATGGTTTCCTTTCGCATGGATCTATTGGAAAGGAACTAGATGTTTTTCGCTGTGCTTTCGCGTGTTTAGCGCCCTAGTTCCTTACAGTACAAAATCACCTTGGTAATCATAAGATGCTTTGATTAGATAGAGGTGGGGAATACCTTAGCCTAGAGTTTTGTGCCCATTTTGTTGAGTTTGGGAACATCTCAACTCACTCCACCTGGAACATCATAGTAGAATGGTGTATCAGAAAAGAGAAATTGTACTTTATTAGATATGGTACGATCAATAATGAGTCAAGCAGATCTTCCTACTTCTTTCTTGGGATATGCTCTAGAGATGACTACTTTCACACTTAGCCGTGTTCTATCTAAGGCAGCCATAAAGACACCATATATGATATGAACTGAAAAGAATATCATGATGTCTTTTATGAAGATTTGGGATTGCGAGGCTTATGTTCGATGTCAAGTCTTAGAGAAACTAGGACCCAAATATGATAAGTGCTATTTTGTAGGATATCCCAAGGAAAAGAAGGAGTTGGTACCCCAAGATGATTTTGATGTGATCAACTAAGTTAGGTTAGGTCCTGTTGTGTTTAACCCTGTGTCTAAGTGCGCAGGAACTTAGGAGCACAGGAAGTCGAGAAAAAGATGTAATGTTGCGGAAGAGTACACCGGCGGACGAGAAGGAAGTGTTCAATGTTTCAGAGGGATGAGAAGCTGGAGCAGAAGATTACTCGGTGAGCACAAGACGCAGCTAGTGAGAAGGTCGGCATGGGAGAGAGCCGACGAGCTCAATGTATCCAAGGGACGAAGCAGCGGAAGAGTACGCTGGCGGATGAGAAAGAAGCATGAGACGATTCTGAGGTACGAGAAGTTGGAGCGAAAGCTTGCTCAAGAAGAAGGCCGGAGGTTGGGTTTGGGTGAGCCCTATTCTGGATGGTCAAAACCACCCAAGTGAGTAGAGTCAGAGCAGAAGACCCAGATCGAGGTGAGCAGAACCGGAGCAGTGGGTTCAGACCAGAAAAAGTCAACTCTATTGACTTTTAGGGTCTGGGCGCCCGAAATCCATATTTTATCCATTCAACGTGGATGTTAACCGTTGCATTGGGGATAGATTTCTATCCCACTCCAGGCACCTGGAACGCTTCCAGGTGCCCTTGTAACGCCCGAAAATTCTCAAAATAAGTATTAGAAATATCCTAGTATTTTTCTGGAATTTTAGGATATTTTGACAGAATTTTTAGAGTAGCGGAAATACCAAAAATAAATAGGAACATAAAATAGCCTACGCGGGTATTGAACCCGAGACCTATTGGGTCCTACGACTTATGGTGGACTCTAGTAACCAAGTGAACCCAGCAGGCCCGTGCTGAAAGAAGAGGGAATCAATTATATTTATACTTAAGTTGGGCGAGTTAACCACTTAATATAAATAGGAGATTTAAGTGGGGATTGGTTATTTTTGATCGATAGTTTTCTCTCCCTCAAACCCTCACCCGCCGACCCCTCTCCCTTCCTCACCTCTCGGCGCCCAAGTCCAAGGAAGAACCTTGGGTTCCATCCCTAGGGCCATAGGAGCATCTTCCGGCAACATCAAAGGTACGAGGACGCTCCTCTCCGTGAGAAGAACGCATAGACGCGAGAAGATCGTCGAGGAGATCCCTTCTCCGGAAAACCTAGCGATTGGAGTGTAAGAAAAACTAGCGCAGGAGGTAAGAAACCCCTCACTTGCAGTATAAGTAGTTCTTCGTACGTTTTATGCATTAGTTTAGTCATATGCAGAATTTTCAGTGTATAGAGTGTGAATTAGCGCACACCAAGTATTTGCTTTAATGCTTAGTTCAGTGAAATGCCACCATAGGCTTTTCAATAGTTTAGATAAATGTCGTAGAAGCATTTTATAGAACATTTAGTCTTGCTACAGCTTTTATGGGACTACGGTCCAATGGGTGGGCTCCCACAGTCGCCTCTAGGTTCAGATAACCTAGTTCTAGGTTTAGATAACCTAGTAAGAGCAAGATAAGGTATATTAGCTACAAATTAGTATTTTACTTTTTAGTTGCACTGTACGGGACTTCAGTTGTCCTTGGGTTGGGCTCCCATAGTCGTCCCTAGGTTTAGATAACCTAGTAACTCTACTAAATTCGGGACTTGCAACCCTGGGTCTAGTTAGAGATGCGCGCATAGCAAGTACGGTCGTCGGGCCCATCAACAGTATGATTATGTATTTTCATCTAGTATGATAATAGCTTTCAAATTCACAACCAGTTAGGTGATTATATTTTAAAATCAGTTCTAGCTCAACTTTAGTTTAGCTTAGTATGTTTCACTTTAGTCTTTGCTTATTGACATTTCAGTTATAGCCATGATCAATTTTTGGTTCCTATGTTTTGTATGTTAGAATGCCATGTTTTAGCATGTTCAACACACGTTTCAAATATCATGTTTTCAAAGCATTAATTGCATCGTATGCATGTTTTGTGATGTAGATGGTTTCTTACTAAGCGAAAGCTTACAGATACTTCTTTTCCTTATACTGCAGATAAAGGTAAAGGAAAGATGGACTAGCGGAGGCTGGAGGACAATGCGATGAAGATGTGTGTGGAAAAAGGAACTTGGAATAAAGATGCTTAGAAACTAGTGAACTTGAAACTTAGCATTTCTAATTTTAGTTACTTCTCTACCTTTTAGATTGTTTGAGTAGTATGAATTGTGTAGTATGTATTAAGTTTGATATTAGATAGCACTCCATGAGTAATGTCGTGCCTAGTAGTTTTATCTCATGCTTATAGAGTTGATGTATGTGATTTAGGCACAAATCAGTGCTGAAATCAGCTTGATGATACGAAATCAGAAACCCCAATCGATCAACTGATCGATTGGGAGAGTCCCAATCGATCAACTAATCGATTAGGAGAGTCCCAATCGATCAGCTGATCGATTGGTGGAGCTTTTCTCGCGAACAGTAAGCCTCTGGATCGATCAGCTGATCGATCCGGTCGTGGCTGTCACGAACAGAGAGCCTTGGAATCGGTCACTGGATCGATTGGCCAGCCTGGATCGATCAGCCGATCGATCCAGACAGGACCTTCGTGCATAGTAGCGTGCTGAATCGATCACCGGATCGATCAACAAGTCTGGATCGATCAACCAATCGATCCAAACAAAGTTTTCATATACAGTAGCCACCTGAATCGATCCGTGGATCGATCAGGCCAATCCAATCGATCAACCGATCGATTGGGAGGCCTGATATCAGCTGCAAACCCCTATTTAAATTCCTTAACCATATGGGATGTAATATATGACATGTATATCTTAGATTACACCCCTTAGCATATGTCTAATAATAAAATTCCGAATTTAGTAGCAGTTAGCAAAGATTTTAATTGGTACAGCTTTCCGCACCTAGACTTAGTGATGATCATGGATATAGATTAGCACAGCATAATGTAGCCCCGGCCTTACAGCTTAGCCAGTAGAAGGTGGGTCGTTACAGAGTGGTATCTGAGCAAAGTTCCATACTTACCTCACACACATCAGCATTGAACCTACAGCTTCCAAGTAAGAACATCTCTCACTTTATTTATGTTTCATGTTTTCATGTTTAGAGATAACTAAAGTATGTTTATTTATGATAGTATCTAACATGATGACAATAGTTATGCAAATATGATTGTCTTAGTTATGTATGTCCTCTATGTCTCTAGAAATGGCACGAGGACGCCGAGCTAGAAGAGCACCAGCTACTGAGCCCCAGCATGAGGCAGACAGTTCAGTGCCTCCCCCAGACCTTACGGCAGTAGTGGCTCAGTTACAGAAGCAACTAGCTGAACAACAATAGGAGATAGCCACCCTCAGGGCTAATCAACAGAACACTCCCACTGTCACCCCAGAACCCAGTTTAGCGACCCCAGTGGTGATAGAGGTTCCACCAGTCCAACCTGCAGCACCAGTAGCCCCAGCAGTAGGGGCAAGGGGAGAAGCTTATCTGATCCAGTGGCAGAGAGTTAAGCAAGAGAACTTCTCAGGCACAAGTGAACCATGGGATGCTCAGGCCTGGTTCAAAACACTGGAGAGTACGATGGAGCTTCTGGACTGGCCGGAACATGAGAAGGTGAAGTGTGCCTCCTTCTGCTTGACAAGGGATGCACGTATGTGGTGGGAGAAAATTAAAGCGAAGCGCCCAGTGAACCAGATGACATGGGCTGACTTCGAGAAGGAATTCTTCAAGGAGTTCTTTCACATGCGGGTCACAAACCGCCACTACGACGAGTTCACAGAATTTCATCAGGGCAACCTTTCAGTCGAGGAGGTCGTGAGGAAATTCAACAGACTGGCTAGTCTATGCCCCGAACTAGTCAGCACTGAAAGAGAACGAGTCCGACTGATGCTCAAGATGTTAAGGCCGGAAATAGCAATGAATGTGGCCAGCGGTGTCCGTAGGCCGCAAACCACAGAAGAACTAGTGAGCAGTGCTCTGACCACCGAGCATTATCAGAATAGTATCAAGAAGCAGAAGCAAGTTATCTCAGAATCCAAAGGCCAAGGAGGCTCAGGTACTCAGAAACACCAGGGCCACAGCTCCCACGGCTCTAACTGGAAAGGGAACTGCAGCAACAAACGTAAACCAGGGAGTTACCCAAAATGAGGACCAGCTAGTAAACAGCCCAGCTATCCCAAGTGTTCTACTTGTGGAAAATTTCACCCAGGAGTTTGTCGCAAGGGCACCCGAGGATGTTTCGAATTTGGCCAGGAGGGACATATGGCTAAATAATGCCCAAACAAGACCAGCTTTCCTCCACCACAATCGATTCAGAACGAGGTCAAGCCAGCACAGTTGCACCAGATGCAGGCTGCTTTAGATGGTCCACACATCAACCAAGGCAGACTGGAAGCCCCCTCAGTCGCGACAAATGCAAGGATCTACTCACTGACCAGAGAAGATGTAGTGAATGCCTCGACAGTTGTTACAGGTCAGATTAGTATTTTACAGCAAAGTGCAACTGTCTTATTCGATACTGGGGCAACCCATTCTTATATATCCAGGGCATTCGCCGAAAAGTTGGCGATACCTCCAAAGGTACTCCGTAGTCAGTTCTTGACGACGCTACCTTTGGGAGAAATCATGGTGTCCACGCACTAGCTCCAAGCAGTGCCGATCATCATAGCAGACAGAGAGCTTTTTGGTGATCTGATAGTATTAGATATGGCTGACTACGACATCATCTTGGGAATGGACTTTCTGATGAAGTAAGACGCCTCCATAGAGTGCCGTAGATAGAGAGTTGTATTCCAACCCGAAGCGGGAGTGCAGTTTGGGTTCATCGGAGAACCAAAGAGAAAAGCAAAGAAGTTTCTCTCAGCTCTGAAAGCACAGAAACTAATGGATTCCGGATGTATGAGATTCTTAGCGCATGCTGTCAGTACCCGCCAGGACAAGGATCGAAAGCTAGAAGAGGTCCGAGTCATATGTGACTACCTAGCAGTCTTTCCTGAGGAATTACCAGGCCTAGCACCAGACAGGGAGGTAGAGTTTGAGATAGAGCTCATTCCCGGTACAAATCCCATCTCCAAAGTACCCTATCGCATGGCTCCAACCGAACTGAAAGAACTTCATGAGCAATTGCAGGAGCTTCTTGACAAGGGCTTCATACGCTCTAGTCACTCACCAGGGGGGGCGCCTGTATTGTTCGTGAAGAAGAATGACGGGAGCATGCGCCTGTTTATAGATTACAGAGCACTAAACCAAGTCACGATCAAGAACAGGTCACGATCAAGAACAGGTATCCTCTTCCCAGAATAGATGACCTGTTCGATCAACTAAAGGGAGCAGCAGTGTTCTCTAAGATAGATCTCAGATCAGGTTATCATCAGGTGAAGGTCAAAGAAGGGGATATACCCAAGACAGCATTCAGGACTAGATACGGACATTATGAGTTCGTAGTCATGCCCTTTGGCGTGACGAATGCTCCAGCTACTTTCATGGACCTCATGAACAGGGTATTCAGGGAATACTTAGATAAGTTCGTTATCGTGTTCATCGATGACATCCTTATCTATTCAGGAACTCAGGAAGAACACGCAGAGCACCTGAAAATAGTATTGCAGACTCTTTAGCAGAACCAGCTGTACGCCAAGTTCACGGAATGTGAATTCTGGTTAGATCAGGTGTCGTTCCTGGGTCACATCGTCTCAAAGGATGGTATCATTGTAGACCCCAGTAAAATAGAAGCTGTGAGTAACTAGAAAAGACCTAAAAACGCCAGTGAAATCAGAAGCTTTCTGGGATTAGCAGGTTATTATAGAAAATTTGTAGAGGACTTCTCCAAGATAGCCTCCCCACTGACAGCTCTTACCAGAAAGAATAGAAAATTTCAGTGGATAGAGGACTGTGAGAACAGCTTCAGTGAGCTAAAGAGGAGATTGACCAGTGCTCCCATTCTGGCTCTACCAGAAAACATCGATAGTTTTGACATTTATAGTGATGCCTCTAAATTGGGACTAGGAGCAGTACTGATGCAAAATGGCAAGGTAATCGCCTATGCCTCCAGACAACTCAAAGACTATGAGAGGAACTATCCTACTCATGATCTTGAGCTTGCAGCAGTCGTGTTCGCCCTTAAAATTTGGAGACACTACTTGTATGGAGCTCAGTGTAGAGTGTATACAGATCATCAGAGTCTGAAGTACTTCTTTACTCAGAAGGATCTGAATATGCGACAGCGCAGATGGCTCGAACTGGTCAAAGATTATGACGTAGACATCCTCTACCACCCAGGAAAAGCCAATAAGGTGGCAGACGCACTTAGCAGGAAGTCCAGTGCCACCTTACTATCCCTAGCAGCCATGTCACCACCCCTACAGAAGGAGATTATAGACTTTGGTCTCGAACTTATAGTGGGACAGCTCTCTACTATGACTTTAGCCTCTACCCTGCTTGGTGACATCCAGACAGCTCAGGATCAGGATCCTGAAATTCAGAAAATCAAGCAAGGGTTAACAGAATTAGAAAGTGGAGAATTCAGAGTCTCAGATAGTGGGGTATTATATTTTGGTGACAGACTATGTGTTCCAGATTAGGAAGAACTAAAGAGAAAGATTTTAGAAGAGACTCACAGGACTCCCTATGCGATGTATCCGGGTTCCACCAAGATGTACCAAGACCTAAAGAAACATTTTTGGTGGCCTGGGATGAAAAGAGACATCGCTAGATATGTCAGCACCTGTCTAACCTGTCAGAGGGTCAAGGCAGAATATCAGAGACCAGGAGGAGTTCTGCTATCCAGATCCCAGAATGGAAGTGGGAAGATATTTCCATGGATTTCATAGTGGGACTACCCAGAACCACGAATGATTTTGACACCATCTGGGTAATAGTCGACAGATTGACTAAATTAGCCCACTTCTTAGCTATCAGGATATCCTACTCTATGAAGCAGCTAGCTCAGTTGTATCTCAAGGAGATCATCAGACTGCATGGAGTTCCACAGACTATCATCTCAGATAGAGACAGTAGGTTCACGTCACACTTCTGGGAGTATGTACAGTCAGCGTTGGGCACTAAGCTAAAATTTAGCATAGCTTTTCATCCTCAGACAGATGGTCAGACGGAGCGAGTAAATCAGGTACTAAAAGATATGCTCCGAGCATGTGCCCTAGACTTCAAGGGAAGTTGGTGCAGATATCTGACTTTAGCAGAATTTGCATACAACAATAGCTATCAGGCCACCATCGGCATGGCACCTTACGAGACTCTACGGGCGGAGGTGTAGATCTCCAATCTGCTAGTATGAGAGTGGTGAACAGAAAGAACTAGAACTTCAGACAGATCTAGTAGCAAATACCACAACAGCTATACAGCAGATCTGCCAGAGGATAGAGACAGCTCAGAGCCGCCAGAAAAGTTATGCTGATACACGGCGCAGACCCTTAGAGTTTTCAGTTGGGATACAGTATTCCTCAGAGTAGCTCCCATGAAGGGAGTAATGCGTTTTGGGAAGAAGGGCAAATTAAGTCCAAGATATGTGGGACCATACCTCATCACTAGGAGAGTTGGCAAAGTAGCATATGAGCTAGAGCTACCCTAGGAGATGTCAGCTATCCATAATGTATTTCATGACTCTACGGTGAAGAAGCATATCCCAGATGCCACCGAGGTGATTGAGCCCCAGTCGGTACAAGTTCGCGAAGACCTCAGCTATGACAGTCGACCTATACAGATAATAGACCGAGCAGTTAAGAAATTGCGGAACAAGGAAGTACCATTAGTAAAAGTTATTTGGCTAAATCACAGAACAGAAGAGGCAACTTGGGAGACAGAAGCTAGTATGAGGCGGAAGTACCCAGAGTTATTCTAAGTTCGAGAACGAACTTTTTATAAGGTATGGGGGATTGTAATGCCCTAAAATTCTCAAAATAAGTATTAGAAATATCCTAGTATTTTTCTGAAATTTTAGGATATTTTTACAGAATTTTTAGAGTAGCGGAAATAGCAAAAATAAATAGGAACGTAAAATAGCCTACGCGGGTATTGAACCCGAGACCTATTGGGTCCTACAACTTATGGTGGACTCTAGTAACCAAGTTAACCCAGCAGGGCCATGCTGAAAGAAGAGGGAATCAGTTATATTTATACTTAAGTTGGGCGAGTTAACCACTTAATATAAATAGGAGATTTAAGTGGGGATTGGTTATTTTTGATCGATAGTTTTCTCTCCCTCAAACCCTCACCCGCCGACCCCTCTCCCTTCCTCACCTCTCGGTGCCCAAGTCCAAGGAAGAACCTAGGGTTCCATCCCTAGGGCCATAGGAGTATCTTCCGGCAACATCAAAGGTATGAGGATGCTCCTCTCCGTAAGAAGAACGCATAGACGCGAGAAGATCGTCGAGGAGATCCCTTCTCCGGAAAACCTAGCGATTGGAGTGTAAGAAAAACTAGCGCAGGAGGTAAGAAACCCCTCACCTGTAGTATAAGTAGCTCTTCGTACGTTTTATGCATTAGTTTAGTCATATGCAGAATTTTCAGTGTATAGGGTGTGAATTAGCGCACACCAAGTGTTTGCTTTAATGCTTAGTTCAGTGAAATGACACCATAGGCTTTTCAATAGTTTAGATAAATGTCGTAGAAGCATTTTATAGCACATTTAGTCTTGCTACAGCTTTTATGGGACTACGGTCCAATGGGTGGGCTCCCACAGTCGCCTCTAGGTTCAGATAACCTAGTAAGAGCAAGATAAGGTATATTAGCTACAAATTAGTATTTTACTTTTCAGTGGCACTGTACGGGACTTCAGTTGTCCTTGGGTTGGGCTCTCATAGTCGTCCCTAGGTTTAGATAACCTAGTAACTCTACTAAATTCGGGACTTGCAACCCCGGGTCTAGTTAGAGATGCGCGCATAGCAAGTACGGTCGTCGGGCCCATCAGCAGTATGATTATGTATTTTCATCTAGTATGATAATAGCTTTCAAATTCACAACCAGTTAGGTGATTATATTTTAAAATCAGTTCTAGCTTAACTTTGGTTTAGCGCAGTATGTTTCACTTTAGTCTTTGCTTATTGACATTTCAGTTATAGCCATGATCAGTTTTTGGTTCCTATGTTTTGTATGTTAGAATGCCATGTTTTAACATGTTCAGCACACGTTTCAAATATCAAGTTTTCAAAGCATAAATTGCATCGTATGCATGTTTTATGAGGTAGATGGTTTCTTACTAAGCGAAAGCTTACAGATACTTCTTTTCCTTATATTGCAGATAAAGGTAAAGGAAAGATGGACTAGCGGAGGCTGGAGGACAATGCGATGAAGATGTGTGTGGAAAAAGGAACTTGGAATAAAGATGCTTGGAAACTAGTGAACTTGAAACTTAGCATTTCTAATTTTAGTTACTTCTCTACCTTTTAGATTGTTTGAGTAGTATGAATTGTGTAGTATGTATTAAGTTTGATATTAGATAGCACTCCATGAGTAATGTCGTGCCTAGTAGTTTTATCTCAAGCTTATAGAGTTGATGTATGTGATTTAGGCACGAATCAGTGCTGAAATCAGCTTGATGATACGAAATCAGAAACCCCAATCGATCAACTGATCGATTGGGAGAGTCCCAATTGATCAGCTGATCGATTGGGGGAGCTTTTCTCGCGAACAGTATGCCCTTGGATCGATCAGCTTATCGATCCGGTCGTGGCTGTCGCGAACAGAGAGCCTTGGAATCGGTCACTGGATCGATTGGCCAGCCTGGATCGATCAGCCGATCGATCCAGACGGGACCTTCATGCACAATAGCGTGCTGAATTGATCACCGGATCGATCAACAAGTCTGGATCGATCAATCGATCGATCCAAGCAAAGTTTTCATATACAGTAGCCACCTGAATCGATCCGTGGATCGATCAGGCCATTCCAATCGATCAACCGATCAATTGGGAGGCCTGATATCAGCTGCAAACCCCTATTTAAATTCCTTGACCATAGGGGATGTAATATATGACATGTATATCTTAGATTACACCCCTTAGCATATGTCTGATAATAAAATTCTGAATTTAGTAGCAGTTAGAAAAGATTTTAATTGGTACAGCTTTCCGCACCTAGACTTAGTGATGGTCATGGATATAGATTAGCACAGCATAATGTAACCCCGGCCTTACAGCTTAGCCAGTAGAAGGCGGGTCGTTACAGCCCTGACCAATGCTATAAATACAGCCTTGGTCTAAGAAGCTAGATAGAACAAGCAATTTGATAAACAATACTTGTGTGTTTTTCTTTCTAGTTTAGCTTCTCATTTTTTGTGCTTACACTACTGTAAAGAGGCTTCTTTGCCTGAAGGAGAAATTAGTGCTACTCTATTCCTTGGATTAACAACCTCTCCAGTTGTAACCAAGTAAATCCTCTCAGGCTCTGCTTTTTCAGCTTATTTAATTGTTTTATGCAAGTGTTCTTTTAAGTCAGAGAAAGGTTTATTTTGTTTTTGTGCATGGCTATTCAACCCCCCTTATAGCCGGCCAATGGTCCTAACAAGTGGTATCAAAGCCAGGACGCTTTAGGAGGACTAACCATCGATCGAAGAACTGATTCAATGATTGGACCGAGCATATACCCACCGAACTTCAAGGGGGGAGTTCGCTAGCTAGAAAAAGAGAATGCATGTATTCTTTAAAACCTACTTTGAATTACTTTTAATAATGAAGTTCGGTTTTGTAGCACCTGAGGGTAAGGAAGACTACCAATGGACGAAGGAGCAGCCTGACTATGTGGCAAATGACAAAGTAGAGTTCCATCTGCTAAGCGTCCTTCTACCATAAGAAGTCAACTCGATCGGCACCTACAACTCAGCAAAGGAGTTTTGGGAGAAGTTCCTTGAGCTACACGAAGGGACGTCCGAAGCCAAGCTTGCGAGACGGGACTTGCTTCGCAACTAGCTCACCAACCTATGATTTAAAGAAGATGAAACGATTGCACACCTTCACTCAAGGATTAAGGAGCTCATCACAGGACTTTTAAATCTCGGGGAAAAGGTAACCAACCGAGATTCGCTAAGGTACACTCTTAATGCATTCCTTAGAAATACAAAATGGACATCACTAGTAGATGTCTTCTACATCTCTAAGGACTTAGAATCTATTACCTTAGAAGAATTATTTTTAACTTTTGAAATGCATGAATCGAGATGTGCAGGTATGAAGGAGTAGAAGCACAACATCACCTTCAAGGCAAGGAGAGACGAACATGAGTCATAATCCTCTCTCAATGACGATGAAATGGTAATGATGGTAAGGTGTTTTAAAAAGTTATTTAAATCAAGAAAAAACTAACCATCTGCAGGTAGAAAGAAAAGAACAATAAGATGCTACCACTATAATGAAGAAGGGCATGTTAAGGATAACCGTCCTAAGTTAAGGAACAAGGATAAGGACAAAGAAAAGAAGCTTGTCCAAACGAACAAGTACAAGACTTTAAAGGCGACATGGGACGAAACCTCATTCGAATCAGAAGTTGAGGCTTTCTCCGAACTTGCATTAATGGCAAATCATCAAGAGCATTGATGAAGGAGGAACTATATCAAAAGAAATCAACAATTCACGGGGAGCTACGGATAATGAGATCGACAAGGTAAGTCAGGTACGATCTCTACCTCCCGATAAATTATTTAAATTTATGAAATTATTAACCAAAGATTGTTGCAAACTTGAAAAAGAAATTAAGAAATTAAAGTTAATTCTAGCAAAATCTTGTGTATTAGAAGATTTGGATAGAATAAAACTAGAAAATGACAATTTGCAACTAGAAATAAAAAACTTGAGAAATCATACATGTACATATAGTACAAGTATTAGAGGATATAATTTGAACTAGTATTTTAAATAATCATAAAGGACAAATTAGAAACATTTCAAAGAAATATGTCCCTAATAAATCCATAATTAATCTAGTTGGAAGGAACCTTTACTAGGTTCCAAAGTCTTGTCTTAATTAAAATTTAATTGGAATTAGGACTTTCAGAGAGTACATTAAACATCTAATTTTCTTATGAGGGTTTGTCTAAAAAGTGGTTGTTTCTCCAATAACCAAGAAGGCCTAGTGCCTTGTCATAGCTTGATGACCAAATATTGAAATAAAATGTTTAATTGACTAACTGATAGAGCATAGAGCATTAAAATTGAAATTAGATAATGCTTTAAATAGTTACTCAATTTTTTTTACTTGGAAAATTCTCAAATTTTTCTCTGCAAATTAGATTAACTTAGAAAAATTTCTCAATTTTTTTTACTTGGAAATTCTCAAATTTTTCTCTGCAAATTAGATTAACTTAGAAAATTTTCTCAATTTTTTTTACTTGGAAATTCTCAAATTTTTCTCTGCAAATTAGATTAACTTAGAAAATTTTCTCAATTTTTTTTCTGTTTAACTTAAAGTTTTTAAGTTATTTTATAAACTTTTCTTTACCAAAAATTATTTTATACGTTGCACAAAATTTTTTATCTTTAAACTTAGAAAATTTTTCTGCTTGAAATTTTCTTCCTTAGAAATTTTTGCAACACTTAAAGTCTAAAATAATTACAAAATTTTTATTTTTTGATATCAAAATCAGAATTACCCTTTGATTTTTCTTGGTACCCCATTTTTTATGTGATCAAAGGAGGAGAGGAGAGAATTAAGTCTAGGGGGAGGTAGCTTAAAATTTTTGTTACTTTTTATACTTTATTGCAAAATTAATTTTTATGTTTTAACTTTATAGTTATTTACCCTAACTTAATTTGGGTAGCTCACATCAAAAAGGGGGAGATTGTTGGTACTCTAACGTGGTTTTGATGTGATCAACTAAGTTAGGTTAGGTCTCGTTGTGTTTAACCCTATGTCTAAGTGTTCAGGAACTTTGGAGCACAGGAAGTCAAGCAAAAGATGCAATGTTGCGGAAGAGTACACCAGCGGACGAGAAGGGAGCGTGCGATGTTTTCGAGGGACGAGAAGCTGGAGTAGAAGATTGCTCAGGGAGCAAAAGATGCAGCTAGTGAGAAGGTCGGCACGGGAGAGAGCCGATAGGCTCGGTGCGTCCAAGGGACAAAGCTGCGGAAGAGTACGCTGGCAAAACGAGAAGGAAGCATGCAACGATTCCGAGGTATGAGAAGCCGAAGCAGAAGCTTGCTCGAGGAGAAGGCCGGAAGTTGGGCTCGGGTGAGCCCTATTTCAGATGGTCGAAATCACCTAAGCGAGCAGAATTGGAGCGAAAGACCCAAACTTAGGAGACCAGAACTGGAGCAGAGGGTCTGGACTAGAAAAAGTCAACGCTATTGACTTTTAGGGCCCGGGCGTAGAAACCCTACCGGTCGCCTGGAATCCATATTTTATTCATTCGACATGGATGTTGACCACTGCATCGGGGATAGATTTCTATCCCACTTCAGGCACCTCGACCAAGGCTATAAATACAGCCTTGGTCCAAGAAGCTAGATAGAACAAGCAATTTGATAAACAATAGTTGTGTGCTTGCCTTTCTAGTTTAACTTCTCATTTTCTGTGCTTACATAGCTGTAAAGAGGTTTCTCCGCCTGAGGGAGAAATTAATACTATTATATTCCTTGGATTAACAATCTCCCTGCTTGTAACCAAGTAAATCCTTTAAGTCTCTGCTTTTTCAGTTTATTTAATTGTTTTATACAAGTGTTCTTTTAAGTTCGAGAATGATTTGTTTTGTTTTTGTGCAAGGCTATTCAACTCCCCTTCTAGCCGGCCAACGGTCCTAACATAAGGGATATTACTTTTATAATCCCACACAAGGTAAAGTGTTTGTTGCCAGAAATGGTTTTTTTATAGAAAAAGAATTTATTTCTAGAAGATCTAGTGGGAGTCGATCTTGAAGAAATTTGAGATACATAAATTAGACTGAGGCTTTGATAGAAATTGAACAGGCACCACAGAGTGTTGTGGATCATGAATTTGTTACACCGTAAGAAGTTGTGGAGCAATAAGTTGTTCGAGTAGAACAAGCTCTACGTAGATTGGATAGGATACGTCATCAACCTGAGAGATATTCTTTTCTCTTGTCTGACCACAGTGATGTATTACTTGTTAATCTCAATGAGTCTACATCCTATAAGAAGCTATAATGAGCCCAGATTATGAGAAATGGCTGGACGCCATAAGGTTCAAAATCAAATCCATGTACACTAACCAAGTATACATCCTATAAGTGCATGGTTGTTATCAAATAATAAAATATTAATCTAACAGGGACTGTTGATTAAGTACTAGTTAGCTTCGTACAATGAATTATTTAGATAATCTAAGGTTGGTTGAGAGCTTGAAGGTAAGAGATTAAGAGAGAGAGAGTTAGGAGAGAGAGGGAAGAGAGCGAGGGATAAGAGAGTAGAGAGAGGGAAAGAGTGATTGGGGAATGATTATAGGAGTTCAGTTTCATTATGATGCTAGTAAATGCCCCTATGCATTGTTCATTTCCTTACCTCCATCCTTATGCACATGTAAGAAGTCTAACTAAATACCGACACTACCTTGTGATGGTCATGTCGGAGTGTTATCCCTATTGGTATCCGATGCCACTATGTAGAAAAGGTAACCTAGCAAGTTTGCCTAAAGGGATACCTTTGTCACTGGGATCCCCCGGTCATACAATCGCTAGATTAAATAGGATACTTATTAACATATAATTAGAGATAACCCATTAAGCCTAATTAGATACTTACTTGTAAAGAATTATGCTCTTTTTCAAGCTGATACTCTAGATGTTTGGTTAAAGGGATACCCTTATCATTAGGGTCCCCCGGTCATACAATCTAGAATATCCTCTCTACGGGGTGAACAATCAATGCACATCTATATGTTTACACCATTCACATATTTCATCAAACACATAGAAGGCACTATACACATTGAACATTATATAAACACTTCATTAAATAAGAAAATGACATATACATAGTTCATACATCGACATCACATTATATCACAAATACTTCTTACATCCTAAGAATAAAAAATCTACTCCATAGCAAAGAAGAAACAAACTAGAGACATGAAGAATAGCATTTTGCAACTCAAATCATAAAGAAAGGAGAAGAGAAATGCTTAGCAATGTGTCGATGATCTTCTAGGTTGGACTTCTTACTCTGAAGGTGGACAGATCATTTGGATTGGCGAAGATGGAAGCTGTAGGGTTTCCCCCTAAGAGGAAAACCCTTCCCCAAGGAGAGGAATGAAGTCTCAAACCTAAGATGAGTCAAAGAATAAGTTTTTTGATCTTTTATACCTCCACCAAACTGTCTAGATCTATCAAGTTTATAGAGCTCCACCAAAATGGGGTTTTCACCCCTTAAACCTAGTTTTCTCGTGTTCCACCATTAACCAAAGTTATAGTTATTGAAATTATATACATTTTTGCATAAATAACATCCCAAACTCTAACTGAACTAAAATTTATGGTGGTTCAAACTTTGATCTGCAGTCTGGATGGACGGTGTGATGCAGCCATGGCTGGGAGTCATGACCATGCCTTTTAGCACGGCTAGACCATGTTATTCTATGTTTAACCATGAAGAAAAGTTGTAGATCTTGTCTTTAACTATATTTTGGTATTAATAACAACCTATAACTCCAACCGAGTACAAAGTTATAGCCGGTTCAAAATAGTTTATAGTGTGCCCAGATTCAACATAGTCATGTTTTTGTGCGACATGACCCCTACTCCATGCCACATAGTTGGAGAGGAACAACCATGCCAAAAGGCATAATCCCTCTTTGATTAGGCTCTAGAAATGTGGCATGGTAGTGCTAAATGACACGACTATGCTTTGATGCGGCTCTGGAAGAAGCACATGGCTGTGTGGTTTCACATGCCTTGATTGGCCTCTTATAGGAGGAACGACCGAAGCCTACTTTGTCTCTGGTAGGGGGCGTGACTGTGCCTTTTGTTACTGTTGGGGCCTTCTTTGCTTCAGGAGAGAGCACACGACCATGCCATGGGGCACGACCATGTTGCTGGATTTTCACAATTTACTTCAATGTGTGCCTTTTGCTCCATTTTCGCTCCAAATAACATCCTGTCAATCAAACACATGCAAAGAGTAGATTTCCAAATAAAAAATATAGAACTAAGACATAATAATGAAATAGAGTGCAATAAACATAGATTATACTTATGAAATACAAGTTGATATGCATCAAAGTATGCATAAAAAAATATATAATCTATGCACACCACACCCTCAAACTTAAACCTTTGCTTATTCTCAAGCAAAAACTACATCTAAACTCATATGGTTAAATAGTCCATTATGATCTCTTGCAAGTCGATCTAATCCTATCAAATAATTTTATTGGTGAACAAGACACAAAAATTGTTATAATATGGCCTAAGTAATAGTTCTCCAAAAAAATATTGTGGAACCGCCACATCAGCGGCCCCCCTAGAGCCGGTCCCACGGATATGGAGGGAGGTAAATGCAGGTACACAGGTGGAAAGTGCATGGCGGAGACGTTAACCCCAGGCAGTGACACCCCGGGGATCGACCCCTGGACCTTTCAGCCACAGAACCATGCACTCCCCATCTATGCTATGCCCTGGGGACAAGTAATAGTTCTCCAAGCTTAGCGCAATAGTGGCCTAAATTTGACAAGTATTAATTTCTAAGTATAGTCAAGTCATCATATCTGAGGGATCAATGGGAAATGATGGGGGCGGGGTGAATATTGTTCATTTAAAAACTTTTCTTTTCAATTCTGTCACGCCCCAGAGGAGTCCCTGTCAAATCAAAATCCGACAGCATCTCCCCTATACCAGTGACAATCTAAAGTATAAATACATTGCCACATGACTACTCACAAGCAACATTAGCCCACACGACTGGATATAAACATAACCACACAGTTTATAAGTACCCTACATGGCTGGAAGTAAACATAATCATGCAGTTAATAGACAACCTACATGGCTGAAACATTAAAAAGTAGAAATCACAAAATAATGAACATGAAATGAACAAAACAACTACCTGCGATCCAACCCGACTTGACACGATAACATCAAACCAAATACAAGAAAACACAAAGCTAAATTCCATACAAAGATACATATATATGAATAAGTCCAAAACCAATAAAGCAAATGAGAGCAAGAATGGAAGAAGTCGCTTGATGTGATATGGGACTAGCGGACATGATCTCGAGGCGGCTTCAACCTAAAATAGGAAATAATCAACAGAGTGAGTTCAAGAACTACAATCTTCTGAATAATAATAGGAAATGCAAAATTGAACAACAAAAGAAGCTATACTCACCAGGACCTCCTATCCGGATACAAGGGTCGTCAGATCAAATACCTCATGTCTCTTGTATGCATGTCAATCATATGCAACCACCAAAATGTAGCATCCAAAATGCAGCAATCATAAGAAATAAATGCAATCCATGCATATGATACAAATGACATGGTCACCCCTAACGCCAGTCAGCCACCTCACACGCGAAGGTGAGGTCGAGTGGGTAGGGCTATGACAATTATGCACTCTGCCATCACTACTCTTGAGTGACCGAGTGGACAGGATGTTGTCGGAGTACACCTATCCTCCTACCCCAAACATAGTGGGGGAGCCTAAGATCTATTCTCCCTATGTCATAGTCAAGAGGAGGGATCCTTGCCTGCTACCACGCTGCAGTTGTTGGGTTTTTCGGGCCGCGAAAATCGCGTTTTCGCGTCGTGGAAACCCCAAAAGTCCCAGCCACCGGATCCGTGCAAAGAAAAACTTTCAAAAAAATATGAGTACGAGTTTCTAAATTTCGATCTACAGTAGATCTACAAAGGGGAAACCTTTTATATCTTCGATGCGTGCCCTTTTCGTATCCCGCTCGTCCAAAGAGATGTCGGATCTCTAGTTGTCAAGATAGACAACTCTCTATGTGTATCCACACGAACACACTAGATGGAAAAGACCAAACAAAGGTGTGCTAGCACCTAGGATGTTCGGCCAAGAAGGAGGAGAGGGAGAGGAGAAGGAGAGAACTTAAGGAGGAAGAAGATAGAATGAATTCAATTGAATGAAAAATTCATTCTCCACCCATCAAAAGTGGTCGGCCACTTTCACAAATGTAACCCCCATTTTTGCATTAAGTGGCCATTAAAGAGGGAATATGTAACCACCATGAGGTGGAATACCATAATGAGATGGAGATGATGTGGTAAGATTAGTCATGCCATATAGGATGAGTCAACCTTCATGATGTGGTAATACATCAAGTCAAACTTGATGTTTTAACTTCCATTTGGTGAAGTCAAAATTGACCAATTTTCTTCCTTGTTGAGTTAAATCCAACCTTTGATTCAAGTTAATTTTAATTTAATGAATCTCAGTTCATTAATATAAATTGACTCAATGAATCAAATTTAAATTAGACTCATTCAACAATTGAATCTAATTTGAATTAATCCGAATCAAATCTTTGGTGCATCATATGAACCTAATCCAATTGGTTCATCATATGAACCTAATCTCGATCCACTTGTTCTTTATGTGTGATCCAATATGTTCTTGTAAAGTTGGCAATATTTCTAAACTGCTTTAGAAAACATAAGCAATGAGCGGCATCTAGCAATACATCATTGCTACCCAAGTTACAAGAATGTTGAGATCCAACATCACCTTGTGACTACTAATTGTGACTCCTCACAATATATGACAAGTGTCCTTCTATCCTAGACATCTAGATTGATCAATGTGAGGCATAGACCGTGTCATCCTCTAATTAATCTAAATCTTGAACTCCAAGTAGACTCACTCGATCAAATGAGCTCAATATCTCATATTGACTCATTTGGACATGGCCATGCACTTCGTGGTCTCACTCTATCAAGAATATCGATGTCGCTCCCGTCATATAGGAGGGATAGATCTCATCTACATCACTCACATCCCTCCGCATAATTAGTTACATACCCAGTAATCGCCTTTATAGTCCACCCAATTACGGGTGACGTTTGACGAAACCAAAGTACATAACTCCTTATGTAGGGAACCATGGTGACTTCAGGTCTAAGGACTAGTAGTCATACTAATAGCCACATGAGAAAGTATATGACACTCATATAACCATCCATGATACTTTCTCATGGCGGGTCATTCAGTATACATTCTCTAATGCATACCCATGTGTCAACTTGATATCTCTATATCCATGACTTGTGAGATCAAGTCATCGAGTTGACATACATGGTAGTCTTATTGCATTAACATTGTCCCTGAATGTTAATACTCGACTAGAAATGATTAAGAGTAGTGTTCCCTATATCATCTCACTATCGATTCAACCAATCGATTGATATAGGTAAGAACCTTCTACTCAAGGACGTTATTATACTTAGTTTATTTGGCACCAATACAAGTAAGTATAATAACCAAAAACCAAATGTCTTTATTTATATAGAATATGATACAACAAGTCCATAATACAATCATCAAATGATTGGCTCTAGGGCTTTAGCTAACATGTTGGTAGTGCACTAATGAGGAAGTGGAAAGCACACAATAGCCTCAGGTGAACAGTGTTCAAGGCGTGTTCCATGGACCTATGAAGGTGCCTTCGCATACATACAATTCGCAGAAATGGTGCATGATACTAAAGACGATCGAATCTTGATGGTATCAACCTATATGTACTGAAAGGAAAATCGAGTCCATAACAAGGATCAAGGTATACATGCCAGGTAATAAATCTAGGTACACATGCTAGATAATAAAACTAGGTACACATGCCAGATAATAAATCTAGGTACACATGTCACGTATATCTAGTAGCTAGGCCTATATCCGGTAATGCATTGCATATCACTACTTCTATGAACATAGGTGCACATGGCAAGAATCAAGAGGCATAAACATAAATGCATAACAGATAACCAATATGGGAATACTCTGGATATCAAGTAGTGACATACATATAAACATAACCATTACTACTAGCTATAACCTACTACGCATATCAAAATGACAATATCATAAGAGATAAGTCAAAGGTACCCGCCTTTGTATGTAGATCATGTCAAGTAGTCCCATGTCGAGACGCTCGACTCGAATCAATGTCCTACAATCACATAATGTATTTAGCTAATTACACATGAAGTAATACCTAAATAAATTCCCTGGTCTAATTAGGGTAACGCTAATCGAACATGATTCTTGAGTAATCCCCCAATCAACCTTAATTATACTACAACCTAATTAGATTAGGTTTACACATTAATCCAATCATTTATTCCTTGAGTTTCTTAACTTCTTAACTATCATGAATCCATTAATTCATTTATAATCAAATCCTAGCACCAATCATCAATAATCAACCAATCAAATTTATTTTATACATGTATTACCTCCAAAACTAAGCCAAATCTGAATGCACATCTGTTAAAACTCAAGGCCGGAGAGGCTTGCTACCAGAAAATAGTAGTGGGAGCAAAGCCTAATTTTGTGCCTGTAGCTTTCTCTCTATAAGAGACCTAGCAGAAGGCAGCTGCTGGTGGCTTACGACCGGAGGTGATGCACAACCGGAGAAAATCTCTAGGGCTCTTGATAAAGCTTTTGTCCAGCAAATCAGATGCCCCAAAATTAACACCTAGCACGTATCAAATATCTAATTCACAATCACTACAATCTTAACTGAGAATTAAACCCAATTGTTAATCCACAACCATTACCTTCACCCTCTCTAGTACAGTGAAATCATGGCGGTGGTTCATAGCGGCGTCAAGCAGTGACGAGCTGGGATCTGCACCACATGGGGGCAGCACTACAATGGTCTTCGGCAACAAAGGAGGCGGCGATGGTTGTGGTGTTGGAATGTAGCTGAGGGATGCTCGTGGATTGCTCCATCTTCGAAGATGAGGGACGCGAGGAAAGGTGAGTGTCCACTAGAGATCTAGGGCATCGATGTCTACTGGCGATGGAAAGAGGCAGTGAAGAGATCAAATCGACGGCATCGGGCGATGCTCGGATGCCGACGACAGTGGATCGATGATCTGACGACCTAGGACAGCCTGGACAAGGGTGCAAGAGGAAGAGTGTGGCGGCAGAACTGATAATGCCATCGCGAATGCAGCGCGGCAATGAAGTTAGGATCGCAGCGTGGCAACGACGTTGGGATCAGGAGGTAGGCGATGCGGCACTGGTCGCAGTCGCAGCTTGCTTCGGCTAAGAGTGGTGCTGCACAGATGACGATCAGTGCAGGAAGGAGGTGGCACGATCGAAAGATGGGGCAGCATCACCGGTTGACAGTATGACTATCCATGTCGGCGATGGTTGCTGCATTTTCGGCGGATCTCATGCGGATGGTCGGCATCAGTGCCGTCGACGTGCGGCGGGGTCGTGTGTGCTCAGCGTTGGCGATGGGTAATGGCGGCGGTGGAGATGTGAGGAAGAAGGGAAAGGGTATCGAGCGGAGAAATTGGGAGATGAATACTTAGTTCTTTTATTTATACTTTAGGTTAATTAATCTAATTAACTCCTAACGTAATTGGAATATCTAAATAGGCTTTCTCCTAGCCTAATCAATCCATCCCCTTAAAATGTGTCATACGAGCTCCAATTAAATCCTAGAAAATTTCTTAAAAATTTCGGTAAGGTTATTCGTCCATTAAACCTTATTATACTATTATTATTTGTTACGGTATTTTACATTCTCCCTCACTAATAAAAATTTGGTCCCCAAATTTCATTATTTACCATAAGTAAGTACTAGTAATAGATAACCAGTATAAATGTTGGACGGAAATCTAATCGACATACCTAAAGTAAAAAGATGGGGATATTGAGCTCGGATCGTATCCTCGAGCTCCCAGGTAGCCTCCTCGTCAGAATGATACTACCATCCAACTTTAACCAGTTTTGTTCTGCAGCTGACGCTCTCGGTAGTCCAGAATCCGTACCGAAACTTTCTCATAGGCAACATTACACTGAATGGGAACTGATATATCTAACAGAACATGTACTGGGTCGGGTACATATCTCCTCAGGATGGACACATAGAATACATCGTGAATACCTATCAGAGATAGTGGTAGCGTCAGACTGTAAGCTACCACTCCAATCCTCTCCAAGATCTGGAAAGGTCCAATATATCGTGGTGCTAGCTTACCTCGGAGGCCAAATCTCTTCACCCCTTTTGTGGGTGAGACTCTCATAAACACATGATCGCTAGTAGAGAACTCCAGAGGTTTGCGTCTCTGATCTACATAACTCTTCTGACGGTCCTGCGCCTCGGACATCCTCCGTCTGATTGTGCGGACCAACTCTGCCTTCTAAATCCATAACACACACTATCAATAAACCTCTAACATCCATATAATGTGCTCCGACTGTCCATCTGCCTGAGGGTTAAAACCTCTACTACAACAAAGCTCCATACTCACAATCTACTACCAACTCAACCAGAAATGTGAGGTGAATCACGTATCTCAATCCGATACAATGCTCAGAGATATACCATAAAGTCCGGTGATCTCTCTACAGTATAACCCTACTAATCGATTCAAAGAATCTATCCTACATATTATTAAAATAGGATCAAATTAGTCAATTGTTACGCTCCGCAAGTGTACGGAAATGTCGCAAGTAATATAAAAGATTATCGTATCCACAGGGACTGGAATAAGCACTAAAAATGTCTCAATGCGAATTAGCTAAACAACTATCCAATCGTTTCAAAAGCAAAGTAAAGGTAAACAAATCTAATATTAAAGATCAACAAACAAGAGTTTAGTGTTTTGGGTTATGATAAAGGGAGATTCTAGGAGTTTCGGTTTCTTTGTAAGATTTATTGAATGTAAATGGTTCACCAATTCTTATCCCTCAATTGTCAAACATGTAGAAAGTTGCCGGTTCCCTCTTGCAATAGACAACCGGCTAAGGACTGAGAAATGTATCTAAATAGGATTAATTAGACATGAACCTATGTTGTCCTTACACAGAAGTGCACCTATTTCTATACCTTCCTCGGATATCAACGTAGAAGCCCACGACTCATTAATCTATCAAGATACAAGAAGCTAATCATAAAATCCATCCTACTCTCTTGAATATCCCTATTTCCTCTTCAAGATTATCTCTCAAACGTCCTTACACGGGCTTGCACCTGTCACGTGGATCCCTCGGATGATCGAGTGAGAGTTTATCTTTACAAAGTCCATAAGAAATCCAAACAATCAATCAAGAATGAGAATTAAGCACAAACCACCATCAATCATTCAAGATCTAATTGATACAAGCAAGATAATGTCATTGAAACAAGAAAATGGCAAATCCATAAGAGATTACATCAATCCATCATACAAATACTCCCTTAATTTCTAGAATACAAGATCTACTCCATGAATCGAGGAAGAAAACCCGAAAGAATAGAGATTAAAAGCATTCCTTGAATCCCCAATCCAAGAAAACAAGAAGAGGGGAAAAGAGAAAACTTATCTATGAAGAAGGCTTGTCTTCGGATCCAATCCTCGCTCCGGAGCCGGAATCGTCGAGATCTCCCTTAGAATCGCCCAGAAATCCTCCCAAGAATGGGAGGAAACCACCAAATCTTGCTTTATCCCAAAGGGGGAGAGATCCCCTTTCAATTCATGAAGAAGGGTTTAAATAGAGGAGGGAATCGGGCGCCACACGACCCCGTGACACGGTCGTGTGAGATTCACACGGCCATGTCCAGTTCCCTTTCTCCGTGTGACTCCACACGGCCAGAACCCTTCTGCTCTCTGGAAATGCTACACGGCCGTGTGGTGCACACGGCCACAGCCTGCTTAGTCTCTGGAAACGCTACACAACCGTGTGGTGCACACGGCCGCAGCCTGTTTGGTCTCTGGAAATCTCACACGGCCGTATAGATCCACACGGCCCTGTAAGGCTTCTGCTCTGGTTGGCTTCAAATCTTGACACGGCCGTGCGAGGTTCACACGGCCATGTCATCTTCCTCTTCTATTGGTGCCAAACTCCACACGGCCCGAGCTCCATACCAGTGCAGGGTCGTGTGAGGTACACGGCCCGGTGCTTTCTCCCTTCGTTTCCTCCAATGGATGCTCAAAGATGTAGATTCTTCACCAAATCGACTCCTGTGTACAGAAAATGCACAAAAAGCAGATCTCCGAACCAAAAGAGTAAATATGCTAAAAGGAAAGCTGGAAGTATAAAAATGCATAGATCAAGCATGCTCAAAGTATGTAAATGTGCGTAAAAACATGCATAAAAGAGTATATAATCTTCGCACATCACACCCCCAGACTTAAACCTTTGCTTGTCCTCAAGCAAAATGCTGCAGTCTAAATTCATATGTTCTACAACACATTTATAAAACCCAGTGCACTTTCCTAACTCTATCAAAAAGTTTCATTAACAAGCTTGATCATGGAAACAAGTAAAGTATGGTTCAAGCATAAGAATCTTGTGCGCAGTGTAAAAGTAACTCAACACCCTTCAAGTTTCAATCCATGTCCTAGTCAAGTCGTCATCAAATTTGAATTCCTAATGTTTCCAGTGAAAGACAAGTAACCAGTGATAGGCACTTACTTACCGTTCACTTGGTTCATATTTCTCAACTAACCCAAGGTCTCAAAGGTGTGCTCAATCTCAAGAGAAACTAAACAGTCATTTCCCCAGTAACCTAACTCGGTCTCAAAGGGGTGACTTGCTAGATTCCACTCATGACAACTATTTTTTATATCCCTTATTGTTTTTTTTTTTATAAGTGTTTGCATTGTGCAAAACTTATTCACAAATGTACTTTTAGCACACATGTTGGGATATTTTGATTTTTCCAAATGAGCTTTAATGATTTGAGCCTCATCCAGTAACCAAAATGAAAGTTGAGAGATCACCATGGAAACCAAGTACTAAGCAAACAAGATGAATCATGACTATTTCAATGACATCAACTATTCAAGCATTAAGCACAAGTGTAGTGAAGATAAAATCCTTAAGGTTGAACCAAAACTAAAACTCATCACCATAAGATTCTTAGCTTGTTTCATGCTACCCAAGATAGAAAAAAGAACTACACAAAGTTTACTAGTAGCATCATGCGAACATCATGAATCGAGACAATAATCGTGCTAACATTTCACTTGAATCCAAGAAAGCATATAAGTGAAGATTTGATGTTCTCAAAATTTTTTGCCATGATTATTTCAAAAACAAGCAAAATAAAGCAACAAGCAAAGAAAATAAGAACCAACATGAAAAACTAATCAAAAACTAAAAACTGAAAACCAAACTAAACAATACATGACACCCCCCCAGACTTAAACTTTTCATCGTCCCGATGAAATCAGTATGGTGGAGGAGGTGGAAGATCAGGAAAATCAGGGAAGGAAGATGCAAAATCCTTAACAAACCATTTAACTTCGTTTCTGAAAAAATTATGATATTCAAACAATTTATCAATATCATCCTGCACAAATTTCATACAACCTCTAAGATCTTCATGAAATTCCATTTTAGCCCTATAAGCATTCATCATTTTAGAAATCTTATCACACAATTCTCTTTCGCTCTTGAAACAATCTTGTAGCTTTTTAAATAGTTCCTCCTCCATAAACTTCTTATCTTCAAGAAATTCATTAGTTGAATCTAAATCACTATGAATATTCTTTAAAGCAGAATTAAGTTCTTGAAACATAAAACTATGAATCTCTTGGTTACCCTTAGAAACATTTTTTTGAGTAAAAGTTGACAAGGCTCTAGATTGTTGCCTAGCTAACTTTAAACACCAATTCTCTTTATTATGAATTGTAGTAAAATCATGATTGGGCAATTTTAAAGGGAAACCATTTTTAATGACTAAACTAAATCCATGCTCTTCATGCTTAATCATTTTCATTGCTAAACATGAATTGAAATCCAACGTACAAAAACTCTCCACCACCTCTAATTCACTCAAATCACATCCTAATATTAAGGCCAATTGAGTAAGTAATCCCCCCAAAATAATAGGTGTGGTAGAATTTGATTTCCCTAATTTTGCCAAATGTCTAAGAAAGAAATAACCAGAATTAATTGGAACATTTTCGACCATTGCCCACAAACAATACAAGTCTACAAGTCTTACCGATCCCTCTTTGTCCTCCCTTCCAAATATAGTGTTTTTCATGACCAAATAAGCATATTTAAAAATAGGATTGATAATTTGGCAAACTCTGGAATTATGAGGATCAAATAACGGTTGTTCAGAGATTTGTTGCCAAAAATGTGAATTCTCAAATTGGGGCAAAATCACACACACATCATTCTTTGGCAACTCATAACAAGTATTAAAATCTCCCAACGTCCATTCATCATTTTCATTAAACAACCGGAATTTACACTTCCCCCCTCCTTGAACATTATCAACTTCTATTGAGCTTAAAAATTCAAGAACAATTCTAGGATAAGTAGGATATCTCATGTTCACTAAACCACTCCATCCTATCCTTTCAAATAGCCAAACTAAATCATCCTTAAACCCCAAAGTTTCTAAAGTTTCAACATCAAGAAACCTAGTATCTAAAAGAGGTCGTTTACATAAAGACGAATATCTATACCGTTGCTCATCACTAGAGAAAACAATACCAAAGTCATTAGAAATACCTTTAAAGCAAACATTCCCCTCCTTTCTTGCAACCACCTTCTCCTTCCCTTTTCTTGTGGCCGAAGTCTCCTCAATCACGTTTTCCATGGAAGAAAATCTAATCTCCTAAAGAAGAATGAGAAGGAAAAATTGGAAGAAATAATTCAATCCTTTAGAAATGGGGAGATAGGGAAAAGGAGCAAGCGGCGGTACACGGTCGTGCGCCGCCCCCACCCCGTGCCCTAATTCCTTAAGAAGATGTGGATCAGGCCGTGTGATATCACACGGCCATGATCATTTCTCATCGCACGGCCGTGTCTGTGACACGGCCCAAACATCTTCTTTCACGGGTTTCTTCGCACGGCCATGTCTGGGACACGGCCTATTCGTCTTTCCCCTCGGGATTCTCTACACGGCCGTGTCTATGACACGGCCTATACCTTTTTCTCCTTGGGAGATACCACACGGCCGTGTCTGGATGACACGGCCCAAACACTTCCCTTCTCTGCAACCTTTGCCTGGTCGTGTATAGCACACGGCCTGACTCTGTTTTGCACCTAACCTGAAAACAAAAATCAAAAACAAGTAAAAACCAACAAAATGAATTTACACTAGCTAAAAGAATTCAATCTGGAGGGCGAGGTTCAGAAAAATACAACCTTTGTACCTCTTCTATTTTCGTGCCATGAATATATTTTTTCAGTCGTTGACCATTTACCTTAATTATCCCAAAATCTTTGTTCCAAATATCTACAGCTCCAAAAGGATAAACCTTCTTTACCTCATATGGACCCGTCCACCTTGACTTAAGCTTCCCAGGAAAGAGTTTTAATTTTGAATTGAACAACAAAACCAAATCTCCCACATTAAAGTCTTTACGAAGAATGTGTTGATCGTGCCATTTCTTTGTCCTTTCTTTGTAAGATTTAGCATGCTCATATGCGTCCATCCTTAATTCATCAAGTTCGTTCAACTGAAGCTTCCTTTTCTCCCCTGCTCCTTTTAAATCCATATTCAAATTTGCAATTGCCCAATAAGCCTTATGTTCTAGTTCAACTGGAAGATGGCAAGGCTTACCATAAACTAATCGAAATGGGGTCATCCCTATAGGAGTTTTATAAGCAGTTCGATAAGCCCATAAAGCATCATCTAGTTTCAACGCCCAATCCTTCCTTGAAGTAGATACAGTCTTTTCTAATATGGACTTAATTTCTCGGTTAGATATCTCAGCTTGCCCATTAGTCTGAGGATGATAAGGTGTTGCTACTTTATGCTTCACTCCATATCTTCTAAGTAAGTTTTCAAACTGTTTCTCTATAAAATGTGATCCTCCATCACTAATGACTGCCCTTGGCACCCCAAATCTTGGAAAGATAATACTCCTAAATAATTTGATAACTGTTCTCGCATCGCACGTAGGAGATGCCACAGCTTCTACCCATTTGGACACATAATCTACTGCCACAAGAATATACCTATTCCTATATGAAAGAGGGAAAGGTCCCATGAAATCAATTCCCCAAACATCAAATAACTCAACCTCAAGAATGTAATTTAACATTGTTTCATTTCTTCTAGTTATATTCCCAGTTCTCTGACATTGGTCACAGGATTGAACAAACAACTTAGCATCCTTGAATAAGGTCGGCCAATAAAATCCTGCTTGAAGAATCTTCGTAATCGTTTTTGAACTACCCAGATGTCCTCCATAGGACGAAGAATGGCAATGAAACAAGATATCTCTAACCTCTTCTTCAGGTATACATCTTCGATAAATCACATCATTGCATTTCTTGTACAGGAGAGGTTCATCCCACACATAATTCTTAACTTCTGAAAAAAACTTTTTCCTTTGTTGATGAGAAAAATCCGGAGGTAACACTCCACTAGCAAGGAAATTCACAAAATCTGCATACCAAGGAGTTTTCACACTTGATAAGGCTAGCAAGTGTTCATCCGGGAATATGTCATCAATAGGTAAATCAACATCCACCTCATTTTCTGACTTTTGAGATATTCTAGACAAATGATCCGCTACTACATTTTCAGCTCCTTTCTTATCCCTAATCTCAAGGTTGAACTCTTGCAAAAGTAAAATCCACCTGATTAATCTAGGTTTAGCGTCCTTCTTTCCAAGTAGATACCGGATAGCTGCATGATCAGTATATACTATTACTCTTGATCCCACTAGATAAGATCTAAATTTATCAATAGCAAATACCACTGCCAATAATTCTTTTTCCGTAGTAGAGTAGTTTACTTGGGCTGCATCAAGTGTTTTACTTGCATAATGGATCGCATGCAAAATCTTATTTCTTCGCTGTCCCAAAACTGCTCCTACAGCAAAATCACTAGCATCACACATTATTTCAAAAGGAAGATCCCAATCAGGTGCTTGAATGACGGGAGCTGTTGTAAGAGCACTCTTAATTTTATTGAAGGCTTCAATACATTCGCTATCAAAACAAAACTCAACATCTTTAATCAACAGATTAGTCAATGGCTTGGAAATCTTTGAAAAGTCCTTAATAAAGCGTCTATAGAAGCCAGCATGTCCTAAAAAACTCCTAACTCCTTTTATATTGATGGGTGGGAGTAATTTGTCTATTACTTCCACTTTTGCTGGATCTACCTCAATACCACGCTCTGAAATTTTATGCCCCAAAACTATCCCTTCCTTAACCATAAAATGACATTTTTCCCAGTTCAACACTAGGTTTGTATCTTCACACCTTTTTAGAACAGTAGAAAGATTTGACAAACAAGAATCAAAGTCATTCCCATAAACTGAGAAGTCATCCATGAAAACCTCCATAATTTTCTCTATTAAATCTGAAAAAAACTGCCATCATGCACCTCTGAAAAGTGGCTGGAGCATTAGAAAGCCCAAATGGCATCCGACGATAGGCAAAGGTAACATAAGGGCAAGTAAAAGTAGTCTTCTCCTGGTCTTGAGGATGAATTGGAATTTGAAAAAAACCAGAATATCCGTCCAAGTAACAAAAATAAGAATGTTTAGCCAATCTTTCAAACATTTCATCAATAAATGGTAAGGGGAAATGATCCTTCCTTGTTTCTTTATTCAACTTCCGATAATCAATGCACATTCGCCACCCCGTCACTGTTCGTGTTGAAATTAGCTTATCATCTTCATTCTTGATAACAGTCATTCCTCCTTTTTTTGGAACCACGTGGACTGTACTCACCCATGCACTATCCGAAATTGGGTAAATAATCCCCGCATCAAGTAGTTTAATCACTTCCTTCTTTACTACCTCTTTTAAATTTGGATTTAGTCTCCTTTGATGCTCAATTGAGTTCTTGTACCCCTCTTCAAGTAAAATTCTATGCATACAGAGAGATAGACTAATCCCTTTTATATCTTCTATTGTATATCCAATGGCCTTTCTATGCAACCTTAACTCATCCAACAGTCTCTTTGTTTCAAACTCATTTAACTGAGCACTAATTATAACTGGATAAGTAGAATTCGGCCCAAGAAATTCATACCTAAGATTTGGGGGTAATGGTTTAAGTTCAAGTTGAAGTGGTACTATCTCTGGAAAAACTGGCTCTTGTTCTATCAACATAGTCTCCTCCTCAGCCAAGCTTTCTTCTAACAACTCTTCATTGTCTAAAGACAGATCTTCCTCCTTATGATCACCAAGACATACCCCCTTTTCTGTTGAAAATGCTTTTTCACCAAATGTTTTTGATAATGATGCACAATACCAAGGAAATAATGTTTGGAAATCACTTTGATTCAAGATAAACCCTTTTTCAACATCATCCTTTCCTCCAATGATATCCATTGTCAAGAATGAACTATCTTGCTCTGCCCAATCATTGGAATTTTGCGTGATTCTGCCAACTATTTCAAAAGTTTCTTCTAGACTTTTTTTCAAAAATGATCCTCCAGATGCTAAATCCAGTTGATTCTTATTTGAGAAAGAAAGCCCAACATAGAACAAATGCATAATTAACCATTTCTCAATTCCATGATGTGGACATAACTGCAGAAGAGAAGAATATCTTTCCCAGGCTTGGTACAATTTTTCTCCATCCAATTGCTTAAAATTTAAAATTTGACTTCTCAAATAAGTAGTTTTCCTTGGAGGGAAATATTGGTCAAGGAATTTTTGCTCCAACTCATCCCATGTTCTGATACTTTGAGACTTTAGAGAATTGTACCATCTTTTTGCAGCACCCTTCAGACTAAAAGGAAAAGCAAGCAGCTGAATAATATCAGATGAAACTTCTTCATATTTCAAAGTACAACAATATCTATAAAACTCCATCAAATGGGAATAAGGATTTTCAATCTCTAATCCTCCAAACTGAGTTTTCTGAACCATGGAAACAAAAGATGGTTTCAGTATAAAATTTCTTGCTTGTATGTTAGGGTAAACAATTGCTCCCATTTGTTTTGCAGACTTCGGAGCTCCATAATCCCCTAGTGACTTGCACACCATGTTTAGATATTCTTGTTCTTCGATTGCCTTTGCGGAATTCTTCTTTTATGGAAAGTTCTATCAATCTCAGGGTCAAAAGGAAAGAATTCCCCTGCAAAGTTAGATCTTCGCATACACAAGAACAAGATAGCAGATAGCAATTCGACACAAAAAGGAAAATAGAAGAATCAAAAATGCAGAATTGAGTTTGTACAAAAGGAATTAACAAGAAATGAAAGTTATACAAGTAAGTAAAAAAACAGAAATCTAATGATTAGTTACAACTATGCAATATGAAAGGAAAACAAATGTTATGTTTAGTCTAACTCAATTGATAATTCCTAATGTTATAGCGCAGTCCCCGGCAACGGCGCCAAAAACTTGTTACGCTCCGCAAGTGTACGGAAATGTCGCAAGTAATATAAAAGATTATCGTATCCACAGGGACTGGAATAAGCACTAGAAATGTCTCAATGCGAATTAGCTAAACAACTATCCAATCGTTTCAAAAGCAAAGTAAAGGTAAACAAATCTAATATTAAAGATCAACAAACAAGAGTTTAGTGTTTTGGATTATGATAAAGGGAGATTCTAGGAGTTTCGGTTTCTTTGTAAGATTTATTGAATGTAAATGGTTCACCAATTCTTATCCCTCAATTGTCAAACATGTAGAAAGTTGTCGGTTCCCTCTTGCAATAGACAACCGGCTAAGGACTGAGAAATGTATCTAAATAGGATTAATTAGACATGAACCTATGTTGTCCTTACACAGAAGTGCACCTATTACTATGCCTTCCTCGAATATCAACGTAGAAGCCCACGACTCATTAATCTATCAAGATACAAGAAGCTAATCATAAAATCCATCCTACTCTCTTGAATATCCCTATTTCCTCTTCAAGATTATCTCTCAAACGTCCTTACACGGGCTTGCACCTGTCACGTGGATCCCTCGGATGATCGAGTGAGAGTTTATCTTTACAAAGTCCATAAGAAATCCAAACAATCAATCAAGAATGAGAATTAAGCACATACCACCATCAATCATTCAAGATCTAATTGATACAAGCAAGATAATGTCATTGAAACAAGAAAATGGCAAATCCATAAGAGATTACATCAATCCATCATACAAATACTCCCTTAATCCTAGAATACAAGATCTACTCCATGAATCGAGGAAGAAAACCCGAAAGAATAGAGATTACAAGCATTCCTTGAATCCCCAATCCAAGAAAACAAGAAGAGGGGAAAAGAGAAAACTTATCTATGAAGAAGCCTTGTCTTCGGATCCAATCCTCTCTCCGGAGCCGGAATCGTCGAGATCTCCCTTAGAATCGCCCAGAAATCCTCCCAAGAATGGGAGGAAACCACCAAATCTTGCTTTCTCCCAAAGGGGGAGAGATCCCCTTTCAATTCATGAAGAAGGGTTTAAATAGAGGAGGGAATCGGGCTCCACGGCCCCGTGACACGCCTGTGAGATTCACACACCATGTCCAGCCCCTTTACGCTACACGTAGTGTGACTCCACACGCCGTAACCCTTCTCTGGAAATGCTACAGTAGTGTGGTGCACACGCCACACCGCTAGTCTCGGAAGCTACACGGTAGTGTGGTGCACACATGACTGCTGGTCTCGGAAATCTCACTGCAGATCCACACCACCTGTAAGGCTTCGCCTGTTGGCTTCAAATCTTGACACGGCCGTGCGAGGTTCACACGGTCATGTCATCTTCCTCTTCTGTTGGTGCCAAACTCCACACGGCCCGAGCTCCATACCAGTGCAGGGCCGTGTGAGGTACACGGCCCGGTGCTTTCTCCCTTCGTTTCCTCCAATGGATGCTCAAAGATGTAGATTCTTCACCAAATCGACTCCTGTATACAGAAAATGCACAAAAAGCAGATCTCCGAACCAAAAGAGTAAATATGCTAAAAGGAAAGCTGGAAGTATAAAAATGCATAGATCAAGCATGCTCAAAGTATGTAAATGTGCGTAAAAACATGCATAAAAAAGTATATAATCTTCGCACATCATCAATCAATCAACAATTACCCAATATAAGTGTCGCAACAAAGTCCATCATAATAAGCTCCCATTTCCATTCCAGTATTTGAATCTACTAGAATAATCCTGCTAGTCTTTGATGTTCAGTCTCCACTTTCTAACATACTAGATATTAAACTACAAACTCCGCGATGTCTTTCTTCATACCATTCCACTAATAGGAACGCCTCAAATCTCGATACATGTGTGTTTCGCCTAGGTGGATAACAAATCGGGAGCAATGAGCCTCCTGAAGTAACTCCTTCAAGACCGGGTGAGATTGAGGTACGCATAATCTGCCTTGGAAATAAATAATACCCTCGTCATCTCGGGTGAACTCTGTCTGTTGCCCGGAAGCTATCTGGCTACCAATGGGCTGTAAGCGTTGATCACCGGCTTGGGCCTGTCGGATCCTCATCCTGATCGATGACTGAGCAACCATGGTAACAAGGATACCCTGCTCTATCTATCTCTACTCCTCAAGGCCCAACTCAGAGAAACCTTGAATCAAGTCTGTGACTAAAATTCAATGGCAAGCTAAAGTCCCTCTGTACTTCCGGCTAAGTGCATCGGCAACCACATTAGCTTTCCCTGGGTGGTAGCTAATGGTACAGTCATAATCCTTCAGGAACTCCATTCATCTCCTCTGTCGGAGATTGAGTTCCTTCTGGGTGAAAAGATATTTGAAACTCTTATAATCAGTGAGAATCTCAAATGTAATACCATACAGATGATGCCGCCAAATCTTCAAAGTAAAGATAATGGCGGCCATCTCCAGATCATGTACTGGGCAGTTCTTCTCATTCTCCTTTAACTGACGAGAAGCATAGGAGACTACCTTGCCATGTTGCATCAAAATAGTGCCCAAACCCTATAGATAAGCGTTGGTGTAGAGTACGGATCCATCCAGGAGAGGCAAAACCAGAATTGGTGTCGAGACAAATCTCCGCTTCAACTCCTGGAAGCTAGTCTCACAGGCTTCTGACCACGTGAAATTCACGCCTTTCTTGGTCAAACATGTCAGCAGCATAGCAATGCGAGAGAAACCCTCAATGAACCATCTATAATGTCCGGCCAATCCCAAAACTAATCTCTCGCTTTAGCCCTTGGAACTGGTCACGCGAGCATCGACCAATTAATTCTCTTACCCTTGCCTAGAAAGCCAATCAATGGCATAATAATGCTGGAGAAATCCCTCTAAACATCTCCGTAATATCAAGCCAGATCAAGGAAGATATCAGTCTCCTGTACAGACTTTGGATATCCCAATAGTAACATCATCCAAATTTTGTGGAAATTAGATATCCGTCTAAGAAACAATGTGTAAAAGCCTAAACGACAATTCTAATAACTCATAATATTCGTACAACAGACACACTCAACCATAACATCGCTAACAATCAATCTATAACCTGATCACCAATTACAAATCACCAAATCCATAAATATCACAAGCATGCTACTCCTCATGTCTCTATCATCAACAACAAATACCAAATAATAAATCATCAAGTCAAATATCCACTAATAGATCATCATAAAACACCATGTCACCACATCTGGTCTCACAATATCTATCAATCTCTAATCCTCCACAACAATAATCAATCCTAATAACTCTCCAATAACCAATTCTCATCGTGGTGCACTATCAAAATGTAGATATATATCATCATCCTACCTATGATGTATGACTGACTACTGAAGTCCAAGTGATATCTCTTGACTTCCTGATTGATATTCTACAATTCTCCAAATGGTAGAGATATGGTCAAATCATAAGATATGAGTATAAAAACTCTACTAATCCTATCCAAAAATAGCCCAAGAGTATGTCAAATCTCATCCTCTCAGATACTCAAATATCCACAGTAAAGGAATATCAATCCTAAGTTCAACAGGTCACTCAACCTCTCAAGAGAGTCTACCCATCAAGAGGGTATCTCCACAACTCTCTCATAAACATGTTTATTGATGTTCCTCGACAAATATCGATCAATAGTCGAACCCTCTGATATGCGATATAAACTTCAAGACCTTGGGTAAAATGATCAAGTGGTTAAGGTTGTGTGCCACTTGATGAAGACAATGTTAGTTGAGTCGTCTAACCATTGTATTATAACTCATCATACTGCGATTGCTCCACATGAGCTTCAGTAATCTCTAGTAGTGAACCATGCATATAAGGGTAGAAGAGCACTGACACTAAATAGCAAGTCGAAATATCTGTCAATCGACACTATGCCCCTCGAAGATCATCATCTAATATTTCCACTCAATAAAAGTAGAATTCCATAGGGGTTAATTCACTAACACCACCTTTTCCTCATTATTACAGGTAGTATAATCCTGGGTATCATCAGGGTCCTCTAATTATATCCAATCGATCCATGAGTCAGGATCTCCCATAGAACAACATTAAGAGAGTCGGCTGACCATCGCCTTATAAACTATCATGCCACCAAAGGAGGTAGAGAAATACTCTCTCTTCAAACACCTCAAAGTAATCACCAAGAGTTACCTTGTTCTCAAAATTCATCTTCTTCATCTTCCTTCACGTGGTGCCAGGTCACGCAAAGGATAAGCAGCTAACAACATCTATTCCACATTAGTACAAGTCATATATTTGAATGTACTCTCCAGATTATACACCCTAGTAACAGTTGTATATCATAAACGTTAAGTAGATAGCTCTACATTGTCCACATCAATGGGGGGCATCTCTCCATATATACCTTTTAAATTCTCAAATCAGGAATAGACAGTCCATGGTCAAAGTACACATGGAATACGATACCTCGAGCCTCTATACACTAGTCGAGCCGATAATGGTATACGACTAATTCAGTTCTTTCTATATCTGTACAAGTCATGTACTCAAACGTATCTTCCAGGTTATCTAACCAAAAACAAATAACTCAAAAGTCAGAATCTTCATGAAATAGAGTAAGCCAATCTCCTACTGACTGAACTAATAAGAGTAAATCAATACTCTAGTAACTACACCAATAAGAATAGATCAATCTTCTACTAACCAAGTCAACAAAAGAAAATTGATCCTCTACTAACCAAAGCAAATGATATTTAGCAGATAGTATCCACTACCAAACTAGTGATAATAGAAACTAATAATACTGGAGATATGGTAGGAGAAATCCCTAATCTCTAGTAGCAATTGATAGACCTAAACTGTGGTTGTCCCAACACATGACCTACATGTTACAAATAACTGAACAAGTACCAACAGAAGTGTATGATAATAGTACACATACCTCCTATAGCTTGAAGATGCCTTATCACTGCTTGGTCCCAAAACTCAAAAAGTCATATTGAGAAACCAAAAATAGGTCTCGTAAACTTGTGGCTCTGATACCAATAAATTGTCACGCCCCAGAGGAGTCCTTGTCAGATGAAAATCTGCAGCATCTACCCTATACTGGTGACAATCTGAAGCATAAATACATTGCCACATGGCTACTCATAAGAAACATCAGCCCACATGGCTGGATATAAACACAACCATGCAGTTTATAAGCAGCTCACATTGCTGGAAGTAAACGCAATCACGTAGTTAATAGACATCCTACACGGTTGAAACATTAAATAGCGAAAATCACAAAATAATGGACATGAAATGAACAAAACAACTAAGTGTGAGCCGACCTAGCTTGACATGATAACATCAAACCAAATACAAGAAAACACAAAGCTAAATTCCATACAAAGATACATATACATGAATAAGTCCAAAACTAATAAAGCAAATGGGAGCAAGAACGGAAGAAGTCGATCAATGTGACATGGGACTAGCGAATAGGATCTCCAGGCGGCTTCAACCTGAAATAGAAACTAATTAACGGAGTGAGTTCAAGAACTCAGCGGGTATCGAGCAGATATGCATAGTAAGATACAGCTACCAACAATAATCATGCGGTACAGTCTTTTGAATAATAACAGGAAATGCAAAACTGAACAACAGAAGAAGCTGTACTCACCGGGACCTCCTATCGTATATAAGGGTTGTCATATCAAATATCTCATGTCTCCTATATGCATGTCAATCATATGCAACCACCAAAATGCAGTAATCACAAGCAATAAATGCAATCCATGCATATGATGAAAATGACATGGTCACCCCTGATGCCAGTCAACCACCTCACACGCAATGATGAGGTCGAGTGGGTAGGGCAATGATAACTGTGCACTCTGCCATCACTACTCCTAAGTGACCGAGTGGACAGGATGCTATCAGAGTATACCTATTCTCCTACCCCAAATATAGTGGGGGAGCCTAAGCTCTCATCTCCCTGTGTCATGTCAAGAGCAGGAATCCTTGCCCGCTACCATGCTGCAGTCACACTACCCATGAGCGGACCAGTGGAACCTTGACAGAGCAAACTACATACACCCTACCTGATGTACCACTAACTCATGAGTGGTTATGTGTGCAGATCATGTAACTAGCGATATGCTCAACTATAAAGGAGTCGATAATCGATCAGCATGAAATCATGCAAAATGGTGCATGACACTAAAACATGTAACTCTTGAAAATATCAACCTCCATATAATATGTACCAAAAGGAAAACTGAGTACGTAACAAGGATCTAAGTATACATGGTAGGTAATAAATCTAAGTATACATGCCAGATAATAAAACCAGGTACACATGCCAAATAATAAATCTAGGTACACATGCCAAATAATAAATCTAGGTACATATGCCAGATAATAAATCTAGGTACACATACCAAATAATAATTCTAGGTACACATGCCACGTATATCTAGTAGCTAGGCCTATACCTGATAATGCATTGTATGTCATTACTTCTATGAACATAGGTGCACATGGTAATAATCAAGAGGTAACAGATAACAATATGGGCATACTATGGATATCAAGTAGTGAAATACATATAAACATAACCATTACTACTAGCTATAACCTATTACATATATCAGAATGATAATATCATAAGAGATAAGTCAAAGGTACCCGCCTTTGTATGTAGATCATGTCAAGTAGTCTCACGTCGAGACACTCGTCTCGAATCAATGTCCTGCAATCACATAATGCATTTAGCTAATTACACATAAAGTAAATAGCTAAATAAATTCCCTAATCTAATTAGGGTAACGCTAATCGAACATGATTCTTGAGTAATCCCCCAATCAACCTTAATTATACTACAACCTAATTAGATTAGGTTTACACATGAATCATCAATTAATATAATCATTTAATCCTTGAGTTTCTTAACTTCTTAACTATCATGAATCCATTAATTCATTTACAATCAAATCCTGCACCAATCATCAATAATCAACTAATCAAATTTATTTTATACACGTATTACCTCTAAAACTTACCCAAATCTGAATGCACAGCTGTTAAAACTCAAGGTCGGAGAGGCTTGCTACCAGAAAATAGTAGTTAGAGCTAAGCCTAATTTTGTGCCTGTAGCTTTCTCTTTGTTAGAGACCTAGCAGAAGGCAGCTGCTAGTGGCTTACGACCGGAGGTGATGTACAGCCGGAGAAAGTGGTTAAGGCTCTAGATAAAGCTTTTGTCCAACAAATTAGATGCCCCAAAATCAACACCTAGCAGGAATCCAATATCCAATTCACAATCACTACAATCTTAACTGAGAAATAAACCTAATCGTTAATCCACAACCATTACCTTCACCCTCTCTAGTATAGTGAAATCACGGTGGTGGTGTACAGCGGCGTCAAGCAGCGATGAGCTGGGATCTGCACCACATGGGGTAGCACTACAATGGTCTCCTACAACAAAGGAGGCGACGATGGTTGTGGTGTTGGAATGTAGCTGAGGGATGCTCACGAATTGCTCCCTTTTCGAAGATTAAGGACGCGAGGAAAGGTGAGTGCCCACCAAGATGTAGGGCATCATGTCTACTGGCGATGGAAAGAGGTAGTGAAGAGATTAAATCGACGGCATCGGGCGATGCTCGGTTGCCGGTGACAGTGGATCGATGATCTGATGACCTAGGATAGCCTGGACAAGGGTGCATGTGGAAGAGTGTGGCGGCAGAACTGATAATGGCGTCAGAAATGCAGCGCGACAACGAAGTCGAGATCGCAGCGTGGTAACGACGTCAAGATCAGGAGGTAGGTGATACGGTACTGGTCGCGGTCGCAGCTTGCTTCGACTAAGAGTGGTGCTGCACAGACGATGATCGGTACAGGAAGGAGGTGGTGCGATCGAAAGATGGGGCGGCATCACGGGTTGATAGCATCACTTTCCATGCCGACGATGGTTGCTGCGTTGTTGGCAGATCTCATACGGATGGTCGGCGTCAGTGGCATCGACGTGCGGCAGGGTTGCGTGGGCTCAGCGTCGACGATGGGTAATGGCGGCGGTGGAGATGTGAGGAAGAAGGGAAAGGGTATCGAGCGGAGAAATTGGGAGAAGAATACTTAGTTCTTTTATTTATACTTTATGTTAATTAATCTAATTAACTCCTAACTTAATTTGGATATCTAAACAGACTTTCTCCTAACTCAATCAATCCATCCCCTGAAAACGTATCATACGAGCTCCCAATAAATCTCAAAAAATTTATAAAATTTTTTAATATTTCGATAAGGTTATTCGGTCATTAAAACTTATTATACTATTATTATTTGTTATGGTATTTTACAAATTCAAAGTAGTAGTGGAATGAAGACAAAACAAGTAGACTCATTCGGTTACTTGGTTTGGAGCCTGTGGCGATCCTACTCCAAGACCCGTGATCCTTGATTGCACCGTTGGGTGATTCACTAAAATTCCTCCTTTTGAAAACTTCAAAAAAGAGGTAATACATACAGAGAAGTTAATACAAAAGAATGCAAGTTAAATAGAAATACCAACAATATAATAATGAAGATCGTCAGAGCTACTTAGTGATGTAGTTTGCATGATGAGTGGAAGATCAGAAGAAGCATGAGTAGACCAGAAGAAGCACGCACAACAACACAGTAGAATAGTGGAATGTAAAAAGTTACATTGCCTCGGTGCCTGAAGCTTGCTTTTATAAGTGTTGATCAGTCAGCTGAAAAAATCCTTTTGTCAATTGATCTATTCAGTCGACTGAACCCTCTATTGGTCGATTGAATGTTGTACTTTCCTTCGGTGATGAGATCCAATCTTCGCATAATTAAGTATATTTTTTGATCGGTCGACCGATCACATTTATCGGTTGACTGATCACCTTTATCGGTTGATTGATCCGTTAAATTGCTTTCTTCTCTACGATCTGAATATTCTTTGACATTGATATGGGTTATGTCAGATAGGATCAGACATCAATGCTATTTAATGTTCGATCGACCGATCCTTGGGTTCAGTTGATCGATCTACTTGAATTCCAAGTTGTTTACCAAAATGGATTCGGTCGACCTATCATTGGGTTCGGTCGATTGATCCCCTTGAATAACAAATGTGCTCTGCTCTATCACTTTGTGTCATGTTAGCTTGGTTTGATTGACCGATCCTCTTGTTCAGTCGATCGATCCACCTAGATTCTACAAAATAGAGTTAGTTTGTATAGTAGTATAAAATATTCATGCAATACAAAGTTAGCACACTAGTAATACATGAATAGGAAAGACAGTAAGATCTATCTTGATCTCAACTTAGAAATCTATTGGTTTCTTTAGTTGGGTTAGTGACCTAGGATTTGTTCCTTCCCAGAACACAACCTCCCCGTCACTCCACTCTAATTGCTTACGTCAATCTATCTGCCAAACATCAAGTCTTCTAGACTTATTTGGACTTTGTCTTAGCATCAAATCAACTCACCAGGACTTCCTCTTGATATCAGGTCCTCCAGACATATCAAATCCTTCTGCTAGGTGTCACATCCTTGACCCACCAGACTTCCTACCTAACTTCTACGATCTGCTAAGACATCCCTACCTAGTCACGACTAGGACTTTTTTGATTGAGTAAGCAGCCCGTGCACTTAGTTAATTTGTCAGATCACAATATTACTTAACTTGAACCTTTAACAACATCAAAACTTAGGTTCAATTCTGGTGCACTCTGCACTAATAATCTCCTCCTTTTTTATGTTTGGTAACCAAGATTCAAAGTTAAGTTTAAATTATGTAAAGATAAGTAAACAAGTATTTTCCTTTAACTCTCTCCCTGATTTAAATAACTCTCCCTAAATTTACTATCTCTCTCCCTTTGATATACATAAAAAATAAGGATAAGATCAACAACAAATATAAAGCATCCCAATAGGAAAATTAAGTGTTAGAGTTATAAAAATTACTTGGAAAAAATTTTAAACTAAAGTTTTCTAATCATGATTTTGAAAAGTGTCCTAAAAATATACTACAAAAAGTTGTAGGTTTTTGAAAATTTCTCACAAAATATATAAGCTTGTAATTATCTTAAAAGAATTAAGATGAATTTAGAACAATTTGAAAATTTTCATGAATAAGGATATAGGTGTAAAATTTTTTTAAGAGAACATAAATATCAAAAATTTTATAAAAAATTTCTAAGGAAAACTTTTGAAAGAAATAGTGAACTATGTTTTTAAATTTTAAATCTTAGAAGAAATTTCTAAGTCAAACATCTTTAAAGAAGATGCTTTGAGTCAAAGGGAAAATTTGAAAGTTCAAAGCAATTTTTTCTAAAACTTATTTTCTAAAATAAATTTTGAACCACTAAGTTCTGAAAATATGAAATTTTAAAATTTTTAAGAAATAGAAAAAATTTCAAAACTTATTTTGAAAATTCTTAAGAAATTTTGAACCAATAAGTCTTGGAATGAACTAAAAGATGATGTTAATGTTCCCCCAATTCTTTATAATTTCCTACAAGTTCAAGCATGTATGAGATTCATAAGTTTTGAAATTATTTAAAAGAAAGAAGAACATCTAGGAAATAGTCCTTAAAGAAATGTTCAACTGTCGTACTTAGCTGACTACTATAAGATAGCAGCTGTTGACTCAGGTTAGTCAATTTGAGTGTTTTGTCTTAACTAGTTTGTTACTAGATAAATTACTCAAATTGATCAATGCATGTGTATAAACTCTAGATTTATATAGATGCACTGAAATAAATATCTAAAATCTTAAGCTAAGTCCTAAGCATCTCATACCATTCTATGTTTCACAATACACAAGCAAGAGATCCTACTACGCTTGTGAGATACTAGCTGCTAAAACTATAGGAGCATACAATTCGACAATTTGTCCTAGTCTACTCTATAAAGAGAAAATATTTTGAAGGTAATTTTGAAAATAAATTTTTGAAAGGGGAATTTTGAAGACAACTTTTGAAAACTAATAAGGATTAAATTTTCAAAAAAACATTAAACAAACTATTCCATAAAACACATTCCTAATATGTATTAAAGATAATGAGGATAATATTAAGTAAAAGCTAAGCAAGCAGCTAAAATATCCAGTTATGCTATCAAGTCACAAATTGTGTCAAAATAAGTAGCCTGATCTTATAGTCACTCATCAGGATCATTGTATGTAGAGATAAAGTAATTAAATATTCTACGCTGCTCCTTCTCAAAAGCATCAGCTCGATCAGTCATCTCCTGACAAAAATCTGCAAGCTATTCCTAGAGAGAGGTGTATTGATCATGCATCTTGGTTTTTAGGCAGTTGAACCATTCAAAGATATTGTCTCGGAGATGATGAAAAAAAGTCACTAGTTGATGGAGGAGGTGAGTAAGAGGTCCCTTGACCCACATCAAAATTAGGTTTCATGGCGAATCCTGGATCAAAAGGTGGTTGGTGAGGCTCCTCGATTACAATCGACTCTTCCTCAATAATGGCCTCCTCCCCTGTAGGTGGGACATAACGTGGATGAGTCAACTTATACACTAGTCCCTTTGTACTAGTCATGATCCCAATCAAAGGCAACTGTCTGATCCCAACTAGATCAAAATCAGACAACTCTATCAACTCACTTCGATGAACTCCTACCCCTAGTGAAGCAATGTATGTAGTGAGAACATGGCACTGGTTCATATGAACTTTATTCGAGGCACTACACCTTGAATAGTAGATAATAGACCTAAACACCTAGTAACCTAAGTCAAATTCTAATCGGTGTCTTAGTGTGTACATTAGAAAAAGATGCACAAGATGCAGAACTCCTTGATCTCTTGATGACAAAGGATGAATGCAAGACATAACTATCTTAAAAAGTACATTCTTATGTGGACTCAGTGGTATATATGATATCTTTTTGGAATGTTGTCCCTCAAAGAAGTCAGCATACATAAGATCATGAGTCAGATGAGTGAAAGGGTTGGGTAGTATATCAGGAAGAGAGGCACTGAAAAAGATGCGGCTAATCGAGGGTCAAATTCTCAAGAATCTAAGAAACATGTCAAGGTCAAACAGCATATCTCTGGTTGCTACTTTGGTTTTATAGTGATGAGAATCAATTTCACATAAGTTGTGATAGAATTTAGAACACAAAATTGGGTTATATGCATGTTGACAAAAAGCAATGCTATCATGCTGAAAATGCTAAGTTATATCTATTGGGATGTATACTATAAGCCTAGCTTTTGTATGAACATCTGTTTTGAAATATTTTGAAATGAGAATCACTTTGGTCAAATGTTTGTATTTTATATTTATATATATGTCAATGCAGTTGTCCATTTAATTTATATTGTAGATAACATGGTGTGTGGTGCCACATGGAAGATCATGTTATCGGTTCCTTATAAATTATAAATAGTAGCTCACAACCAAGATGGATTGGGACAAACCATCAGAATAGCTGTAGTGTAATTTAGTATTAGTCTGTCTTGACTATAAAATTAGACTAGTACACTATGTGTGTATTGAGCAGGACCGTTTGAGGTTGTTTTATTTGTACTGACTACATAAAAGAACAAAACCTCTGTTATTATGGATGTGTTCTCTTAATCCCTATATAATAACAAGCACGTATACATAGTATTTATTTCTTTAACTTATAAATGGGTGAGATTTATTAGTTAAATCAATAAGCCCGATGAGTTGGAAAATAGTACTGTTTATATGGTGTGTTGTTGATTATAGAAGGAATCTGTGTCCTAATTATTTAGACTGATGATATCCCCATGAGGAGCTCATAAGGATTATCATATAAACCCTTCAGGTGGACTTAGTCCGACATGATAATAATGTTGAGTGGTACTACTCTTGGAATCAGATGTTAATTAATTAAGTTGTCAGTAACTCATTTAATTAACGGACATACGATATCTTAAAGACAGGGAGATTAACGCACTAATGATAATAAAGAGCCCATATTGTAATATGGGATTAGTGCGTTAGTTCAATAATAACCCTTTAGTGGAATGAGTTATTATTGATGGACTTGAGTTGAGTGTTCGGGCCGAACACAAGAAGTCCAAGCCCATCAGGAGGCCTAAACCAATTCCTCCTCTAGGTCCTTGTTGTAGCCTCTATATAAAGCCTCGCATCCACCCATCCATGTTAAGTTTTTGGTTTTTCTCCACTTCCTCCTTGGGTCGGCGCCACCTTCTCTTTTCCAAGGGACAGCGCCTCCTCCTCTCTTTTCCTAGGGTCGACGCCTCCTCCACCTTGCTAAGGGTCGACGCCTCCTCCACCTTGCAAAGGGTCGAAGCCTCCCCCACCTTGCTAGGGGCCGGCATCTCTACCTCCACCTTGTTATGGCCGGCGCCTCCCCTTTCCTTGCTAGGGGTCGGCACCTCTTGTTTAGGTTGTTAGAATTTTTCGGGCCACGAAAACTGCTTTTCGCGTCGCGGAAACCCCGAAACACCCTAGCCAAGGATCTCGTGCAAAGAAAAAATCCGATTCGAAAAATTCCACGTATTTATATCATGCTTAATACCCGAATATGTTAGATCTACTCCTAGATCTATAGTTTAAAGAAAAACTACCTTTGATGCGTGCCCTTCGCTTATCCCGCTCGACTAAGGTTGAAGTTGGATCTAGAGGGCACAAAGTAGAGCCCCTCTATATGTGTCCACACAAGCAATTAGGTGGAGAAGATGACCGAAACAAGGTGTGCTAGCACCTATGTGGTTTTCGGCGAAGAAGAGGAGGAAGAGAGGGAGAGGTTGCCGAGAGCACCAAGGAAGAAGAAGAATCAAAAATTGAATTCAAAAATTCAATCAATCCACCATATCATGTGGCCGGCCACATAAATGTTATTAAGTGGGCAATTAATGCTCTTAATTGCCCCCTTAATGTGGCCGGCCACTCATGGGTAACCTCCCATGAGGTGGCAAGCATGAGGTGGCATGGTGATGTGTAGCATCCCCATTGGTTCTCCCATGCCACCTCATCAAATGTGGTGGCATCCAAGTCAAGTCAATATTGACTTTCAACCTTCCTAATTTGGCCAAAGTCAAACATGACCAAATTAACTCCCTTAATTGATTTATCCAACATTTGGATCATACTTGAGTCTAACTCATAGTCAAGTCAAACTTGTGGATTTAGGTCAAGTCAAACTTGCCTTTTATAGACTTTCCATATTTAGCCAAGTCAAACTTGACTTCATCTTTCCTCTTGGTTCATCATATGAACTAGTCTCCATCTATTGCTCTATGTGTGTGACCCTATAGGTTCTTGTCAACGTTGGCAATGTCCCTAAATCCAATTAGGGACATAAGCAATGAGAGGTATCTAGCAACACATCATTGCTACCCAAGTTACAAGAATGTTGAGATCCAACATCACCAATATGACTAATAATTGTGACTCTCACAATATGTGACATTGTCCTTCTATCCTTGATATCTAGATTGATCTTATATGAGGCATAGACCGTGTCATCCTCCAATCAATCTAAGTGTCTTGAACTCAAGTAGACTCACTATAATCAAATAAGCACAATATCACATATTGCCTTATTTGGGCATGGCCATGCACTTAGTGATCTCACTCTATCAAGACTATGATATCACTCCTGTAATATAGGAGGATAGATCCCATCTACATCACTCACATCCCTCCGCATAATTTGTTACATACCCAGTAATCGCCTTTATAGTCCACCCAGTTACGGGTGACGTTTGACGAAACCAAAGTACATAACTCCTTATGTAGGGAACCATGGTGACTTCAGGTCTAAGGACTAAAGTCATACTAATAGTCACTTGAGAAAGTATATGACACTCATATAACGATCCATGATACTTTCTCATGGCGGGTCATTCAAGTATACATTCTCCAATGTATACCCATGTGTCAACTTGATATCTCATATCCATGACTTGTGAGATCAAGTCATCATGTTGACCTACATGCTAGTCTCAATGCATTAACATTGTCCTTCTATGTTAATACTTGACTAGGAATAATTAAGTGTAGTGTTCTCTATATCATCTCACTATCGATTTAACTAATCGATTGATATAGATATGAACCTACTACCCTAGGACATTATTATACTTATTTATATAGCACAAATACACACAAGTATAATAATCACAATGCCTTTATTTATATATCAGAAATATATGTACAAGAATATGATACAAAGAGTCCAAAAAGTAACCATCACATGATTGGCTCTAGGGCTCTCACTAACAATCTCCCACTAGCACTAGTGCCAATCGTAGTATCTAATACCCAATGACCTAGTGTGACCATCATGCTTAGTGTGCCAAAGCCTTGGTCAAGGGATCTGCGACGTTAGCCTCTGTGGGTACTCAGCAAATCTTCACATCTCCTCGATCGATAATCTCTCGAATGAGATGGAAGCGCCGTAGTATATGCTTTATCCGCTGGTGTGAGCGAGGTTCCTTAGCTGCGCAATAGCTCCATTGTTGTCGCAGAGAGCTCAGGATCAGATATGCTAGGAACCACCCCAAGCTCGAAATGAACTTGGGATCCAAGCGCCTCCTTTGCGCCTCGATGCGAATATACTCGACCTCCGTTGTAGAATCTGCTGTGTCCTGCTGAACTCTTCCACTCACGGCTCCACCATTCAAGCGTAACACGAACCACCGATCGCGATCCGTAATCATCCCGTCGGTTTGGAAGCTAGCATCGTGTAACCCTTTACAACTAGATGCTCATCACCTCCAAATATTAAGAAATAATCCTTAGTCCTTCTCAAGTACTTAAGGATATTCTTGACCGCAATCCAGTGATGCTCACCGATCTGATGGTATCTGCTCGTCATGCTCAAAGCATACGAGACATCGGGACAGTACATAACATGGCGTACATGATAGATCCTATGGCCAAGGCATAGGGGATCTTATCCATGCGGTCCCTCTCCTCTCTAGAAGAGGGACTTTGAGTCTTCGAAGACTCACACCATGTGACATCGGCAGATTTCCTTCTTGGAATTCTGCATGGCAAACCGAAGTAATACCTTGTCAATGTATGTATTCCGACTTAGGCCAAGCAATCTCTTAGATCTATCTCTATAGATCTTAATGCCTAGAATGCAGGCTGCTTCACCTAAGTCCTTCATTGAGAAACAATTCCCTAGCCAAGTCTTCACAGACTGTAGCGAGGAAATGTCGTTCCCAATGAGAAGTATGTCATCCACATACAATACGAGGAAGACAACTGTGCTCCCACTAACCCTCTTGTAGACACAGGGTTCATCTTCGTTCTTGATGAAACCAAACTGTTTGATTGCATCATCGAATCGAAGATTCCAGCTCCGAGAGGCTTGCTTCAAACCATAAATGGCCCTATGCAGCTTGCATACTCTGCTAGTATGCTGTGGATCTACAAAACCCTCAGGCTGTGTCATGTACACATCCTCGAGGAGGTTTCCATTCAGAAACGCTGTCTTGACATCCATCTGCCATATCTCATAATCATGGTAGGCTGCAATAGCAAGCATAATCCGAATGGACTTAAACATCGCTACTGGAGAGAAGGTTTCATCATAGTCAATACCATGAATCTGCTTGAAACCTTTAGCTACCAGTCTACCTTTATAGGTATGAGTAAGTCCGTCCATGTTAGTCTTTCTCTTAAAGACCCACTTACACCCAATAGGTTTGACCCCTTAGGTGGATCAACCAAGGTCCAAACTTGGTTGGTGTACATGGAATCCATTTCGATCTCATGGCTTCTAGCCATGACTCAGAATCTGGGCTCATTCCTGATGGGTGGTAGGCTCATTCTCAATGAGCATAACGTCATCAGTCGGGCAAGAGAAATGAGTATCTCTCGGGCTGACGACCTATCAGACCTGTGAAGAGGTAGGTCTACATGAAGGTTGTTGTTCCACAACTTCTTGTGCAACAATCTCATCATCCACAACTCTTTGTGGTTCATGTTCAGTATCCATCAATGGCTCAGTGTTTTGGTCGTTGTCTTGAACTTCTTCAAGATCAAACGAACTTCCACTAGCCTTTCTAGAAACAAAGTCCCTTTCTAGAAAGACCCCAGTCTTAGCAACAAACACTTTGTGCTGACTAGGAATGTAGAAGTAATATCCCTTAGTTTCCTTGGGATATCCTATAAAATAACACTTATCAGATTTGGGTCCCAGTTTGTCTGAGACTTGACGTCTAACGTAAGCCTCACAACCCCAAACCCTCATGAAAGACATCTTGGGACTCCTCCCAGTCCATATCGTATATGGTGTCTTCATGACCGCCTTTGATGGAACACGGTTAAGTGTGAACGCTGCCGTGTCCAGAGCATATCCCCAAAAGGATATAGGAAGATCTGCGTGACTCATCATAGATCGTACCATATCTAATAAGGTACGATTCCTCCTTTCAGATACACCATTCCACTGTGGTGTTCCAGGAGGAGTGAGTTGGGATAGAATCCCACACTCTGCTAGATAGTCACTAAACTCATGGCTTAAGTATTCTCCACCTCGATCTGATCGAAGTATCTTAATACTTTTGCCGAGCTGGTTTTGTACTTCATTTCTGAATTCCTTGAACTTTTCAAAGGATTCAGACTTATGTGTCATCAAGTACACATAACCATATCTACTGAAGTCGTCAGTAAATGTGATAAAGTACCTATAACCACCCCGAGCAGCGATATTGAAAGGGCCACATACATCACTATGTATGAGTCCTAGCAAGTCTGTCGCTCTCTCGCTATGTCCACTAAAGGAAGTCTTGGTCATCTTGCCTAGAAGGCATGACTCACATGTCTCATATGATTCAAAATCAAATGAGTCCAGCAAACCATCCTTATGGAGCTGGGACAAGCGACTCTCGTTTATGTGGCCTAGGCGGCAATGCCAGAGATAGGTTGGGTTCAACTCATTTGATCTCAACCTCTTGGTACTCACGTTATAGATAGGGCTCTCTAAATCTAGAATATAGAGGCCATTCATCAGATGTGCACTACAATAGAACATATCTTTCAAATAAACAGAACAACATTTGTCCTTTATTATGAATGAAAAACCTTTATTATCTAAACAGGAAACTGAAATAATATTCTTTGTTAGTGCAGGGACATAACAACAATTATCTAGTTCCAATACAAGCCCAGCGGGCAGAGATAGAAAATATGTTCCTACAGCAACAGCACCTTGCTCCATTGCCTACTCGTAGGTCCACCTCGCCCTTTGCCAATGCCCTGCTACTTCTCAGCGCCTGCACATTAGTACAAATGTGAGATGCACATCCAGTATCTAATACCCATGATGTAGAAATAGAAAGGTTGACTTCTATAACATTTATACCTGAAGTAGAAGCCTCGCTTCTTTTCTTCTTAAGATCCTCCAGGTAGATCTTGCAGTTCCTCTTCCAGTGCCCTGTCTGACCACAGTGGAAGCAGGTAGCATCCTTTTGCACCCCGCCCTTGGGTTTGAGTGCTGAAGAGCTGGCTTTGCCCTTGGTCTGGGTCTTACCCTTACCCTTGGGCTTCCACTTGCCCTTACCCTTGCCCTTTTGTACCATCAGGACGGTACTGGTCTTGGTAGTGGTGAGATTGGGCTCAGCAGTTCTCAACATGTTGAGCATCTCGGGCAGTGGTTTGTCTAATTCGTTCATGTTATAGTTCATGACGAATTGACGGTAACTTGCCGGCAACGATTGCAGGATCAAGTCAGTGGCCAGCTCTTGGCCCAATGGGAACCCCAACCTCTCTAGGTTCTCGACGTACCCAATCATCTTGAGTACGTGAGTTCCTACAGGGGTTCCCTCTTTCATCTTACATGAAAAGAGGGCCTGAGTCACTTCAAACCTCTCATGCCTCGCTTGCCCTTGATATAATTGCTTAAGATGGCCAATCATATCAAAGGCATTCATGTTCTCGTGTTGCTTCTGAAGCTCAGAGGACATGCAGCATAGCATTAGGCACGACACGTCTAACGCATCGTCTTGATGCTTCTGATGAGCATCCTTAATGCTACGAGCGGCAGAGGCTGGTGGTGCTTCAGGAACTGCTTGCTCCAGAACGTACAGCTTACGTTCCTGCATGAGGACTATCCTCAGGTTCCTGTACCAGTCCAGGAAGTTAGCTCCTGTGAGCTTGTCCTTCTCAAGGACAGATCGTAGGGAGAGAGTGTTCGCGTTTGGTGACATGACAATCTACAACATATTAAACATGCAGAGAATCAATATCATATTCTATCATCTAATTAGGCCTTTAATTAAATGATGCTCCCACTGAATTTTGTGGGACAAGATCCACATCATACTACATCTTGAGTCAGCTTTGGCTGAATCGCCCAAGACCTAGTATGATCGGTAGGTAGCTAATTACCAATTACATCTCCATGCAACTCTTGTTTATAGGATCAAGATATAACTTTTACAAATAATCTTGAGTTAGCTTTGGCTAAATCGCCCAAGATTATTTATAAACGTGATCTTGTCCTACCTTTCCAACTATTGGAATACGCCTATAGCTTCACTCGATCCTATTGAGCTTTGCTAGCTACTCAATCTAATTGAGCTCAATCTAACCCGAGCGTGATAGGCGGGACCAAGGTTGTCCCTCCGCATCCTACCAAGATTAAATGCGTTGCTCTGCTTTGGCAGATACGACAATCGCATATGATCGAGGTAGTGATGGGTATCATGGCCCGGTAGGCGTTTACGAGTTGATTTCGATTTAGATCTAATCTAATCGACGATGTGCATCATATTTAGGCGTAAATTAAATCTAATTTAAATCCTAAATGTGTATTGTGCACATCAAGATGTGGTTCCCACATCACATGTGCATCACATACACTCATGCATATTCTATTCTACACAAACATGCATCACATACACATAAGCAAAAATAAAATATATACATTTAAATTATGTGATTGGTCATGGCCCTACTAGGATCCTCTCTAGCCAAAGAGAAGATCCAATGGTCATCCTAGGGTCTAGGTGGCAGCTTCTCCAAGCTCCTCCTTCCGATCCCCATGTGTTGCCGGCATGCTCCCGCGAGTCCGTCTTCTCCGGAATTTCGTCATCTTCAAATTTTGTACATTACAAAATTTATACTCGAGTTACATTCGAGTCTTAAAACTAATTTTTACAGAAATAAAATAATGAAAAAGGCAACACGCAGGTCGCATCCACAATACAGCACACACAACACATGACGGCACGCAGGCCGTATTATGAATTACACGCATAATTTTTCATAAAAATTCTGGGACTTGGGCCATGACCAACACATACTGTACATAATTCAGAATTGTGTATTTTTTTTTTATTTAAAATTTTTCTACTGATTTTTCTGAATTTTTGAGTCCCTTCTCCACGGCGGTCCCGCTAAGCGGGTTTCGGGCGTAATCGCGGGACAAGGCCCCTTGCGGGGTTAGGGGCAGCGCCCCTATTCACGAAATAACCTTCGCGAGTGTCCTCTTGCGATTATACAGCGCCCTTACCTGCTGTCCCAAAATCTATTTGGGTGAAACTTGCCGTTTCGGAGAAATTTTTCTCGGTGACAAAAGTGTACAAGTGCTTCGCACTCGTTCTTTCGCCTCTACGAGAAAAATACCCAAAAATTCCTAAAATTTAGAAAAATCACAGAAACTTAAAAGCATCTAAATTTTGTATCTAATACAGAAAAAAAAATAAATACGTGCTTCGCACGATGGCTCTGATACCACTGTTAGAATTTTTCACTTTTCGCGTCGCGGAAACCCCGAAACACCCTAGCCAAGGATCTCGTGCAAAGAAAAAATCCGATTCGAAAAATTCCACGTATTTATATCATGCTTAATACCCGAATATGTTAGATCTACTCCTAGATCTATAGTTTAAAGAAAAACTACCTTTGATGCGTGCCCTTCGCTTATCCCGCTCAACCAAGGTTGAAGTTGGATCTAGAGGGCACAAAGTAGAGCCCCTCTATATGTGTCCACACAAGCAATTAGGTGGAGAAGATGACCGAAACAAGGTGTGCTAGCACCTATGTGGTTTTCGACCAAGAAGAGGAGGAAGAGGGGGAGAAGTTGCCGAGAGCACCAAGGAAGAAGAAGAATCAAAAAAAATTGAATTCAAAAAATTCAATCAATCCACCATATCATGTGGCCGGCCACATAAATGTCATTAAGTGGGCAATTAATGCTCTTAATTGCCCCCTTAATGTGGCCGGCCACTCATGGGTAACCTCCCATGAGGTGGCAAGCATGAGGTGGCATGGTGATATGTAGCATCCCCATTGGTTCTCCCATGCCACCTCATCAAATGTGGTGGCATCCAAGTCAAGTCAATATTGACTTTCAACCTTCCTAATTTGGCCAAAGTCAAACATGACCAAATTAACTCCCTTAATTGATTTATCCAACATTTGGATCATACTTGAGTCTAACTCATAGTCAAGTCAAACTTGTGGATTTAGGTCAAGTCAAACTTGCCTTTTATAGACTTTCCATATTTAGCCAAGTCAAACTTGACTTCATCTTTCCTCTTGGTTCATCATATGAACTAGTCTCCATCTATTGCTCTATGTGTGTGACCCTATAGGTTCTTGTCAACGTTGGCAATGTCCCTAAATCCAATTAGGGACATAAGCAATGAGAGGTATCTAGCAACACATCATTGCTACCCAAGTTACAAGAATGTTGAGATCCAACATCACCAATATGACTAATAATTGTGACTCTCACAATATGTGACATTGTCCTTCTATCCTTGATATCTAGATTGATCTTATATGAGGCATAGACCGTGTCATCCTCCAATCAATCTAAGTGTCTTGAACTCAAGTAGACTCACTATAATCAAATAAGCACAATATCACATATTGCCTTATTTGGGCATGGCCATGCACTTAGTGATCTCACTCTATCAAGACTATGATATCACTCCTGTAATATAGGAGGGATAGATCCCATCTACATCACTCACATCCCTCCGCATAATTTGTTACATACCCGATAATCGCCTTTATAGTCCACCCAGTTACGGGTGGCGTTTGATGAACCAAAGTACATAACTCCTTATGTAGGGAACCATGGTGACTTCAGGTCTAAGGACTAAAGTCATACTAATAGTCACTTGAGAAAGTATATGACACTCATATAACGATCCATGATACTTTCTCATGGCGGGTCATTCAGTATACATTCTCCAATGTATACCCATGTGTCAACTTGATATCTCATATCCATGACTTGTGAGATCAAGTCATCATGTTGACCTACATGCTAGTCTCAATGCATTAACATTGTCCTTCTATGTTAATACTTGACTAGGAATAATTAAGTGTAGTGTTCTCTATATCATCTCACTATCGATTTAACTAATCGATTGATATAGATATGAACCTACTACCCTAGGACATTATTATACTTATTTATATAGCACAAATACACACAAGTATAATAATCACAATGCCTTTATTTATATATCAGAAATATATGTACAAGAATATGATACAAAGAGTCCAAAAAGTAACCATCACATGATTGGCTCTAGGGCTCTCACTAACATAGGTTCCTTGGTGGGTGGTGGCTTGGAGAAGAAGAAAAGGAGAAGGAAGAAGAGAAGAAGGTGCCCCATCCTAGAGCCTCTCTTGGTGGCCGACGGTTTGGGAGAAATGAAGGGAAGGGTGTTTGTTGTCTTGGTAGATCGTCGCCCACATGACGTCCAAGAAGACGAGAGGAATACAGCAGAAGATCAAGAGGTCTTTAGCTACAAAGGAAAGGTACAACTATTTCTTTAATTTCGCTGTGTAATTAGTTTTGTTTTCTTTGTATCGATTTTGAATACCAACACAAGAGGCCAGCGATCTTGTACTTCGATCAAGGTGTGCTTTGATCCATCAAGAACTTGCTTGATTGCTCAAACACATGTCTGATCGAACATGCGGGTTGCTAGGAAAAATTTTGTACTTGTACAATTTTTGTACAGGGAAATTTAAACAGAACAGAATTCCAGCACCTTCAAGTGGTATCAAAGCATGTTTTCTGGTTCTGTGTGATTGATTTTCGGTTAAATTATGCACCGCTCATATATAAGTTTAGGCAGGATAATTGTAGGATGTGCAAGAAAGATTAACTCTATGGATGCAGGCATCCTAGGTCCAACTATTATAGCCTTTTGTGTTTGTGTATGATTTGAACCCTCGGGCATGTCGAGGTTGTTTTGTGTGCAAGATTGTAATAATTAAATACAGGCGATTGCTATATATTTTTTTTTTACATTCTGTTCGATCTAGATTACATGTAAAGTCCTTTGTGGAATATAGGATCGATAAATGTAAATTTTTATTTCTTTTTGTTGCAGCTTGTCTCCTTGCTATACATGGTGCTATTTTGAGGACTAGAGGCGCGGCGAAGAAGGAAGCAAGGTAGAGGTGACGACTTGATCCATTGGCGGCATATTGGAGGACAGTAATGGATGAGGTCATAATACTTGGAAATTTTATTTTTCATATTTATTCCCATTATATGCCGTTTTTATGTGCTGTGATTGTTAACTAGAGTCCTAGAGCCAATCATTTGATGATTGTATTATGGACTTATTGTATCATATTTTTATATTAATAAAGGCATTTGTTTGGTTATTATACTTACTTGTATTGGTGCCAAATAAACTAAGTATAATAACGTCCTTGAGTAGAAAGTTCTTACCTATATCAATCGATTGGTTGAATCGATAGTGAGATGATATAGGGAACACTACTCTAAATCATTCCTAGTCGAGTATTAACATTCAGGGACAATGTTAATACAATAAGACTAGCATGTAGGTCAACTCGATGACTTGATCTCACAAGTCATGGATATAGAGATATCAAGTTGACACATGGGTATACATTAGAGAATGTATACTGAATGACCCGCCATGAGAAAGTATCATGGATCGTTATATGAGTGTCATATACTTTCTCATGTGGCTATTAGTATGACTACTAGTCCTTAGACCTGAAGACACCATGGTTCCCTATATAAGGAGTTATGTACTTTGGTTTCGTCAAACGTCACCCGTAACTGGGTGGACTATAAAGGCGATTACTAGGTATATAACGAATTATGCAGAGGGATGTGAGTGATGTAGATGGGATCTATCCCTCCCATATGACGGGAGCGACATCGGTATTCTTGATAGAGTTAGACCACGAAGTGCATGGTCATGCCCAAATGAGTCAACATGAGATGTTGAGCTCATTTGATCGAGTGAGTCTACTTGGAGTTCAAGATTTAGATTGATTAGAGGATGACACGGTCTATGCCTCACATTGATCAATCTAGATGTCTAGGATAGAAGGACAATGTCATATATTGTGAGGAGTCACAATTAGTAGTCACAAGGTGATGTTGGATCTCAACATTTCTTGTAACTTGGGTAGCAATGATGTATTGCTAGATGCCGCTCATTGCTTATGTTTCTAAAGGAGTTTAGAAACATTGCCAATGTTACAAGAACCTATTGGGTCACACACAAAGAACAAGTGGATGGAGATTAGGTTCATAGGATGAACCAATAGGATTAGATTCATTTGATGAATCAAATTGGATTAAGAGTAATCCTAATTGGGATAATTGAGTTGGACTTAAATTGATTCATGTATTCAATGAGTCTAATTTAGATTATGACTCATTAAATCAACTTAATTTAATGAATTAGATTCATTATATTAAGTTGGCTTGAATCAAATGGTTAGATTAGATCAACAATGGAAGAGATTTGGTCAAGTTTGACTTGACTTGAGAGGAAGAGGAAGAGTCAAGTTTGACTTAACTAATTGCCACATCATTAGTGAGATGGCAAGATGTGGACCAATGATGATGCTCCACATCATCATGGTATGCCACATCATGGAGGTTACAAGCCTCCATTCCCATTAATGTGGTCGGCCACATTAAATGAGTGGGAGTTACTCATGTGGCCGGCCACACAAGTGAATGAAGGGGAATGAATTTTCATTCATGAGTCTCATTCATTTCATCTCCTTCCTCTAGCTATTCTCCTCTCCCTCTCCTCTTTCTTGGTAGTGAGTTTCAAGGAAGAAACAAGGTGAGAGGTTTTGAGTTTCATGAAAGAAAATAGAGTGATTGTCACATAGAAGAAGAAGAAGAGTGTTCTTGTATTTCATCTTCTCTATTTTTCTTTCCAATCCCATCCAAGAGCCCTAGAAAGTGCTAGCACACTTGTGGTGCTCTTCTTCTCCATCCTTGAGTGTTAGAGAACACTTCTTGTTCGTGTGGATATCACTAGAGAGTTGTCTACGTTGACAACTTCGAGATCCGGCATACCGTTGGACGAACGGGATTTGCGAGGGCACGCATCGAAAGTATAAAATGTTTTTCCTTAGTAGATCTAATGTAGATCGTCATTTGAAACTCGTATTCGTATTTTCCGAAATTTTTCTTCACACGGATCCAATGGCTAGGGGGTTTCAGGGTTTCCGCGACGCGGAAAAGCGGTTTTCGCGGCCCAAAAAACCCAACAATGGTATCAGAGCCACGTGCGATGCTTGTACGAGTTTAGTTTTTGTTTTTATGACAAAAATTCAGTTCTGTGATATTCTGTAATTTTATGGTTTTTAGAGTTTTTATGGGTATTTTTCTCGTAGAAGCGAAGCACAAGTGTTTCGGCACTTGTAAGCTTCGACTACTGAGAAGAATTTTCCAAAACGGCAAAGTTTCGCCCAAAAATTTTTTGGGACAGCGGGCTTAGGCACTGTTAGATCGCAAAGGAACCCTCGCGATGGTTAGATCGTGGGTAGGGGCGCTTCCCCTGGCCCCGCAAGGGGATTCATTCCGCGATTGCGCCCGAAAACGCTAAACGGGACCGTCGGGAAAAATTTACTCATAAAATTGTAAAAATTATAAAAAAAATTACAAAAAATTATGAAAATATATAATTTTGAATTATATATTAATTTTATGATAGTCATGGCCCAAAAAGACCCAATGCGATTGGATTTGTGTTGTAATTCATAATACGGCCTGCGTGCCGTCATGTGATGTGTGTGCTGTATTTTGATTCGCGACCTACGAGTCGTGCCTTCTATTTTATTCTTGTTATGAATTAGATTTAGACTCGAATGTAACTCGAGTTTCTAAAATTGTAATGTACAAAATTGGAGCGGTGGAAGATCCACTCGAGACGGAGTTACGAGGAAGGCGCGAGCAACACAAGGTGGTCAAAAGGAAGGAGCTTGAGAAGCTATTGACCTTATGTTGACCATCCGATCTTCTCATTGGCTTGAGAAGATCGTAGTAGGGCCATGACATAATCACAAAATTTAATTAATTGCTTGTGTATATATGATGCATGTTTAAGTAATTAATTAGTGCCTAGCGATTAGATTAGATCTAAATCGTGCACATGATGCACTCTTCGATTAGATTAGATCTATCGAGTATATGATACGTATCATCGTTTAGATTAGATCTAAAACGCGTCAACTCGTAATGCCTACCATGCCGTGATACCTACCACTACCTCGATCGCATGTTGTTGTTGAATCTGCCAAAGCAGAGCAACACATACTATCTTGGTAGGGTACGGAGGGACAATCTTGGTCCCGCCTATCAACGCATGGGTGAGTACAACTCAATTAGATTGAGTATTCCTAGTTTACTCGGTTGGATCGAGTACAACTATAGGCATTCTTCCAACAGTTGGAAAGGTAGGTCAAAATCACGTTTATATTAACTCTTGGGCATATTAGCCAAAGCTAACTCGAGTTTTAATATAAATGCGGATTTTATCCTATAAACAAGAGTTGCATTGAGATGTAATTGGTAATCGTTACCTACCGATCATACTAAGTCTTGGGCGTATTAGCCAAAGTTAACTCAAGGATTAGTATGATGTGGATCTTGTTCCACATTAATTATAGAATTCAGTGGGAGCATCATTTAGTTAAAGACCTAATTAAATGATTAAGAATATGATACTTATTTCTGCATTTATTTCTGTTGCAGAATTGCCATGACGTCAAACACGAACATCTTCTCTCTGCGTTCTGTCCTTAAGAAGGACAAGCTCAACGGAACAAATTTCCTGGACTGGTACAGGAATCTGAGAATAGTTCTCACCCAAGAATGTAAACTGTACGTTCTGGAGCAGCCCATTCCGGAGGCTCCTCCTGCCACTGCCACGCAAGCAGACCGAGATGCTTACAAGAAGCATCAAGATGACGCATTAGATGTGTCTTGTCTTATGCTCGCGACCATGAACTCTGAGCTTCAGAAGCAACATGAGTTGATGGGTGCTTACGATATGGTTGAACATCTTTGTCACCTATATCAAGGACAAGCAAGGCACTAGAAGAGGAACTCCAAAGAATACCTGGAAGATCTTAAGAAGAAGAAAATAAGATTTCTACTTCAGGTATACAAGTTATAGAAGTCAACCTCTCTATTTCTTCATCGTGGGTATTAGATACCGGATGTGCTTCGCACATTTGTACTAATGTACAAGCGCTGAGAAATAGCAGGGCATTGACGAAGGGTGAGATAGACCTACGAGTAGGCAATGGAGCACGGGTTGCTGCTATTGCTGTAGGAACTTACCATCTATCTCTGCCCTCTGGGCTTGTACTAGAATTAGATGATTGTTGTTATGTGTCTGCCTTGACTAAGAACATAATTTCAGTTTCTTGTTTGGACAAGAAAGGATTTTCGTTTATAATAAAGAACAAATGTTGTTCCGTCTATTTAAATGATATGTTCTATTATAGTGCACCTCTGATGAACAGACTCTATATTCTAGACCTTGAGAGCCCTATCTATAACATAAATACCAAGAGGTTCAAGTCAAATGACCTGAACCAAACCTATCTCTGGCACTGTCGCTTAGGTCATATAAATGACAAGCGCTTATCCCAGATCCATAAGGATGGTTTGCTGGACTCATTTGATTTAGAATCATATGAGATATGCGAGTCATGTCTACGAGGCAAGATGACCAAAACTCCCTTTAGTGGGCATAGCGAAAGAGCGACTGATTTGTTAGGACTCATACATAGTGATGTATGTGGCCCTTTCAATGTCGCTACTAGAGGCGGTTATAGGTACTTCATCACATTTACTGATGACTTCAGTAGATATGGTTATGTGTACTTGATGACACATAAGTCAGAATCCTTTGAAAAGTTCAAAGAATTCAAGAATGAAGTACAGAACCAGCTTGGCAAGAGTATTAAGATACTTCGATCCGATCGAGGTGGAGAATACCTTAGCCATGAGTTCCGTGACTACCTAGCTGAGTGTGGGATTCTATCCCAACTCACTCCTCCTGGAACACCACAGTGGAATGGTGTATCCGAAAGGAGGAATCGTACCCTATTAGATATGGTGCGATCTATGATGAGTCACACAGATCTTCCGACACACCTTTGGGGTTATGCTCTAGACACGACAACTTTTATACTCAACCGAGTTCCATCCAAGGCCGTGATAAAGACACCATATAGGATATGGACTGGGAGAGATGCCCAGGTGTCTTTCATGAGGATTTGGGGTTATGAGGCTTACGTTAGACGTCAAGTCTCAGACAAGTTAGGACCCAAATCCGACAAGTGCTACTTTATTGGATATCCCAAGGAAACTAAGGGATATTACTTCTATATTCCCAATCAGCACAAGGTAGTTGTGGCAAAGACTGGGGTCTTTCTAGAAAGGGACTTTGTTTCTAGAAAGACTAGTGAGAGCGCGTTCGATCTTGAAGAAGTTCAAGATGCGAACAATAGCACTGATGCCTCGATGGAAATTGAACTGGAACCACAAAGTGTTGTGGATGATGATGTTCCACAAAGAGTTGAGGAACAACAACCAGTTCAAGTAGACATACCTCTTCGCAGGTCTGATAGGGTACGTCGTCAGCCTGAGAGATACTCATTTCTCTTGTCTGACTATGATGATGTTATGCTCATAGAGGATGAGCCTACCACCTATCAGGAAGCTGTGATGAGACAAGATTCCGAGAAATGTCTAGAAGCCATGAGATCCAAGATGGAATCCATGTACACCAACTAAGTATGGACTTTGGTTGATCCACCTGAAGGGGTAAAACCCATTAGGTGCAAGTGGGTCTTTAAGAGAAAGACTGACATGGATGGACTTATCTATAAGGGTCGCTTGGTAGCTAAAGGTTTCAAGCAGATTCATGGTATTGACTATGATGAGACCTTTTCTCCAGTAGCGATGTTTAAGTCCATTGGGATCATGCTTGCTATTGCAGCCTACCATGACTATGAGATATGGCAGATGGATGTCAAAACCGTGTTTCTGAATGGAAACCTACTCGAGGATGTGTACATGACACAACCTGAGGGTTTTGTAGATCCACAGCATACTAGTAGAGTATGCAAGCTGCATAGGTCCATTTATGGACTAAAGAAAGCTTCTCGGAGCTGGAATCTTTGATTCGATGATGCAATCAAATAGTTTGGTTTCATCAAGAACGAAGATGAGCCTTGTGTCTACAAGAAGGTTGTAGGGGATATAGTTGTCTTCCTCATATTGTATATGGATGACATACTACTCATTGGGAAGGGCATCCCTATGCTTCAGTCTGTCAAGACCTGGCTAGGGAGTTGCTTCTCAATGAAGGACATAGGTGAGGCATCCCACATTCTAGGGATACAGATCTATAGAGATAGATCTAAGAGGTTGCTTGGCCTAAGTCAGAGTACATACATTGACAAGGTACTCCTTCGGTTTGCCATACAGAACTCCATGAAGGGATTTCTGCCGATGTCACATGGCGTGAGTCTTTCGAAGACTCAAGGTCCCTCTTCTAGAGAGGAGAGAGACCGCATGGATCAGATCCCTTATGCCTCAGCCATAGGATCGATCATGTACGCCATGCTATGTACTCGACCTGATGTCTCGTATGCTTTGAGCATGACGAGCAGATAGCAGTCAGATCTAGGTGAAAGCCACTGGATAGCGGTCAAGAATATTCTTAAGTACTTAAGAAGAACTAAAGAATATTTCTTGATATATGGAGGCAATGATGAGCTAGCTATAAAGGGTTACAGTGGTGCTAGCTTCCAGACCGACCAGGATGAATATAGATCGCAATCGGGGTTCGTGTTTTGCATTAATGGTGGTGCTGTGAGCTGGAAGAGTTCGAAGCAGGACACAGTAGCTGATTCTACGACAGAGGCCGAGTATATTGCTGCATCAGAGGCAGCAAAGGAGGCAGTTTGGATTCGCAAGTTCATCACTGAACTTGCGGTGGTTCCTAGCATTGTTGACCCTATTGAGCTCTATTGTGACAACAATGGAGCTATAACATAGGCGAAGGAACCTCGCTCACACCAGCAGACCAAACACATACTACGACGCTTCCATCTCATTCGAGAGATCATCGAGAGAGGAGATGTGAAGATTTGCAGAGTACCTACAGAGGCTAACATCGCAGATCTCTTGACCAAGGCTTTGGCACAGAGGAAGCATGATGGTCACAGTAGGTCATTTGGGCTTAGAGCCTACACTGATTGGCACTAGGGCTAGTGGGAGATTTTTAGCTAGAGCCCTAGAGCCAATCATTTGATGATTGTATTATGGACTTATTGTATCATATTTTTATATTAATAAAGGCATTTGTTTGGTTATTATACTTACTTGTATTGGTGCCAAATAAACTAAGTATAATAACGTCCTTGAGTAGAAAGTTCTTACCTATATCAATCGATTGGTTGAATCGATAGTGAGATGATATAGGGAACACTACTCTAAATCATTTCTAGTCGAGTATTAACATTCAGGGACAATGTTAATACAATAAGACTAGCATGTAGGTCAACTCGATGACTTGATCTCACAAGTCATGGATATAGAGATATCAAGTTGACACATGGGTATACATTAGAGAATGTATACTAAATGACCCGTCATGAGAAAGTATCATGGATCGTTATATGAGTGTCATATACTTTCTCATGTGGCTATTAGTATCACTACTAGTCCTTAGACCTGAAGTCACCATGGTTCCCTTCATAAGGAGTTATGTACTTTGGTTTCGTCAAACGTCACCAGTAACTGGGTGGACTATAAAGGCGATTACTGGGTATATAACGAATTATGTAGAGGGATGTGAGTGATATAGATGGGATCTATCTCTCCCATATGACGGGAGCGACATCGGTATTCTTGATAGAGTTAGACCACGAAGTGCATGGCCATGCCCAAATGAGTCAACATGAGATGTTGAGCTCATTTGATCGAGTGAGTCTACTTGGAGTTCAAGATTTAGATTGATTAGAGGATGACACGGTCTATGCCTCACATTAATCAATCTAGATGCCTAGAATAGAAGGACAATATCATATATTGTGAGGAGTCACAATTAGTAGTCACAAGGTGATGTTGGATCTCAACATTTCTTGTAACTTGGGTAGCAATGATGTATTGCTAGATGCCGCTCATTGCTTATGTTTCTAAAGGAGTTTAGAAACATTGCCAACGTTACAAGAACCTATTGGGTCACATACAAAGAACAAGTGGATGGAGATTAGGTTCATAGGATGAACCAATAGGATTAGATTCATTTGATGAATCAAATTGGATTAAGAGTAATCCTAATTGGGATAATTGAGTTGGACTTATGTTGATTCATGTATTCAATGAGTCTAATTTAGATTATGACTCATTAAATCAACTTAATTTAATGAATTAGATTCATTATATTAAGTTGGCTTGAATCAAATGGTTAGATTAGATCAACCATGGAAAAGATTTGGTCAAGTTTGACTTGACTTGAGAGGAAGAGGAAGAGTCAAGTTTGACTTGACTAATTGCCACATCGTTAGTGAGATGGCAAGATGTGGACCAATGATGATGCTCCACATCATCATGGTATGCCACATCATGGAGGTTACAAGCCTCCATTCCCATTAATGTGGCCGGCCACATTAAATGAGTGGGAGTTACTCATGTGGCCGGCCACACAAGAGAATGAAGGGGAATGAAATTTCATTCATGAGTCTCATTCATTTCATCTCCTTCCTCTAGCTATTCTCCTCTCCCTCTCCTCTTTCTTGGTCGTGAGTTTCAAGGAAGAAACAGGGTGAGAGGTTTTGAGTTTCATGAAAGAAAATAGAGTGATTGTCACATAGAAGAAGAAGAAGAGTGTTCTTGTATTTCATCTTCTCTATTTTTCTTTCCAATCCCATCCGAGAGCCCTAGAAAGTGCTAGCACACTTGTGGTGCTCTTCTTCTCCATCCTTGAGTGTTAGAGAACACTTCTTGTTCGTGTGGATATCACTAGAGAGTTGTCTATGTTGACAACTTCGAGATCCGGCGTACCGTTGGACGAGCGGGATTTGCGAGGGCACGCATCGAAGGTATAAAATGTTTTCCTTAGTAGATCTACTGTAGATCGTCGTTTGAAACTCGTAATCGTATTTTCCAAAATTTTTCTTCACATGGATCATCGTTTGAAACTCGTAAATAATTATAGGAAATTATTTAGGTATGTGTGATCTTCTCCATTTGAAGGGCACAATCCTAATTAATGGACTAAGTATCAAGTAATGGTATATACTTAGGCGCATTTAATAGTATTCTCCCCATCGGAGTCACTGCTATTATTTGTGTGATCGAAGACGAACCAATAATTAATTTTATATGTCATAAAGTTAGGTTGATAAGATAATAAAATTAATCGGTAAAACCTTCTCTTACAAATGTTTGAATTAGTATACGTCCACACTATTGTGGCATACGAAATTCACGGTGTTTTGAGATGTTGGTGAATTTAAATTATATTGTTTGAATAATCAATATTATTTTAAATTCTAAAGTTTTGATCAAATATTTTATTTTGTCATTCTCAGGATTTCAAAATGGCTTTCAATCCTCTTGCTATTATTTTAAAAGAAAACAGAGTTACTGGTCTAAATTATATTGATTGAAAATTAAACTTGGACATTGTTTTAACTGCTAAAGAATACAAGTTCGTACTTCTTGAGGTCTGTTCTAGCGTGCCTGATAAGGATTCTAGTGAAGAGGAGATAGAGAGACATAGAAAATGAGTCAAGGTAGATGAGATGGCGCGGTGTTACATTTTGACTTCTATGTCAAATGTGCTGCAACATCAGCATTAGGCCATAGCCACTGCCTATGACATGATGCTCAATCTCAAGGAACTCTTCGGACACCAAAATTTTGCTGCCAGGTAGGAGGTTATGAGTGTTGGGATGTATACTATATGCCTAGCTTTTATATGAACATCTGTTTTTGAGATATTTTGAAATGAGAATCACTTTGGTCAAATATCTGTATTTTATATTTATATATATATCGATGAAGTTGTCCATTTAATTTATATTGTAGATAACATGGTGTGTGGTTCCACACAGAAGATCATGTTATCGGTTCCTTATAAATTATAAATAGTAGCTCACAACCAAGATGGATAGGGAGAAATCATTGGAATGATTGTAGTGTAATTTGGTATTAGTTTGTCTTGATTATAAAATTACACTAGTACACTATGTGTATATTGAGCAGGACCATTTGTGATTGTTCGATTTATACTGAGTGCATAAAAGAACAGAACCTCTATTATTATGGATGTGTGTACTCTTAATCCCGATATAATAACAAACACATATACTTAGTATTTATTTTTTTAACTTATCAATGAGTGAGATTTATTCGTTAAATCAATAGACCCGATAAGTTGGGAGATAGTATCATTTATATGGTGTGTTGTTGATTATAAAAGGAAACTGTGTCCTATTTATTTAGGTTGATGATGTCCCATTAAGGAGCTTATAAGGATTATCATGTAAACCCTGCAGGTGGACTTAGTCCGACATGATAATAATGTTGAGTGGTACTACTCTTGGAGTCAGATGTTAATTAAGTGAGTTGTCAGTAACTCATTTAATTAACGGACATACGATATCTTAACACAGGGAGATTAACACACTCATGATATGTAGGAGGCCACATTGTAATATGGGTTTGGTGCGGTAGTTTAATAATGACCCTTTAGTGGTATGAGTTATTATTGATGAACTTGAGTTAGGTGTTCGGGTCGAACACAAGAAGCTCAAGTCCATCAGGAGGCCAAAACCAATTCCTCCTCTCGGTCCCTGTTGTAGCCTCTATAAAGCTTCGCATTCATCCGTTTTGGTTTTGCTTCCTACCCAAGAAAGGGGTCGGCCACATCCTTGCTTGGTACCCAAGCAAGGGGTCGGCCAAGTCTTGCTTGGTGCCAAAGCAAGGGAAGAGTAGAAGAAGAAGAGAAGAAGCACCTAGGTGATCGGCGGTTTGGAGGAAAAGAAGAAGAAGAAGGAGGCGCTCCCTTTGCTTTGCATTCTTTGGTGGTAGGTGGCTTGGAAAGGAAGAAGAGGTTCGGGTGTGTTGTCTTGGTAGATCGTCGCCTACACGACGTCCAAGAAGAGGAGAGGAATACGGCAGAAGATCAAGAGGTCTTTGGCTACGGAGAAAGGTACAACTAGTTCATTAATTCCGCTACGTAATTGGTTTTGTTTTCTTCGTGTTGATTTTGGATATCGATTTTGAATACCAACACAAGAGGCCAGCGATCTTATGCTTCGATCAAAGTGTACTTTGATCAATCAAGAACTTGCTTGATTGATAAAACACATGTCTGATCAAGAATGTGGGTTGCTAGGAAAAGTTCTGTGCCTGTACAAATTTTTGTATAGGGGATTTACATAGAACGAATTTCCAGCGCCAACAAGTGGTATCAGAGTGAGTTTTCTGGTTCTGTGTGATTGGTTTTCGGTCAAATTATGTACTGTTCATATATAATTTAGGCAGGATAATAGTAGGGTATGCAAAAGAGATTAACTCTGTGGTTGCATGCATCCTAGTTCCAACTATATATTATGGCCTATTGTGTTTGTATGTGATTTTAACCCTCGGGCATGTCGAGGGTATTTTAGGTGTGCATGATTCTAATTATTAAATACAACTGGAGCTGTATTAGTTTATTTTACATTTTGTTCGATCTAAATTACATGTACATTCTTTCGTGGAATATAGGATCCATAAATGTAATTTTTTATTTCTTATTGTGCGGCTTGCTATGCGTGGTGCTACCTTGAGGACCGGAGGCGCGGCGAAGAAGGAAGCAACATAGACATAATGACATAAACCCTAGGGCCGGCGGCTAGGTTTTCTCCTCCTCACCTGGCTAGGGTTGGCAGCGGCTAGGGTTGGTGGCATACGGAGGGCAGCGATGGATGAGGCCATAATAGTTGGAATTTTATTTTTATATTTATTTCCTTTATATGCTGTGTTTGTGTGCTTATGTGCATGTGTGATGTGTGTGCATGTTAAAATTCTCGATTTTAAATAACTAAGTGGGAGAGGAATTATTTAAATAAATTTCACGGTCTCCATTACTGGTTTGTAAGTGATGCATACAAACTTGCGTGTTAACTTTAAGTGCCTTCCTCCATATCGGATGAGTTTGTTTGCGGATCACTAGATCAAACTTCCTCTATGAATGATTATAGAAAATTATTTAGGTTTGTGTGATCTTCTCCATCTGAAGGGGCACAATTCTAATTAATGGACTAAGTATCAAGTAATGGTATACACTTTGACGCTTTTAATAGTATCCTCCCCATCGGAGTTACTATTATTATTTGTGTGACTGAAGACAAACCAACTATTAATTTTATTTTTCATAAAGTTAGGTTGACAGGATAATAAAATTAATAGGTAAAACCTCCTCTTACAAATGTTTGAATTAGTATACGTCCACACTATCGTGGTATACGAATTCATGGTGTTTTTGAGGTGTTGGTGAATTTAAATTATATTGTTCGAGGAATCAAATATTATTTTAAATTCTAAAGTTTTGACCAAATATTTTATTTTGTAATTCTCAGGATTTCAAAATGGCTTTCAATCCTCTTGCTATTATTTTTAAAGAAAATAAACTTACTGGTCCAAATTATATTGATTGGAAATGAAACTTGGACATTGTCTTAACTGCTAAAGGATACAAGTTCGTACTTTTTGAGGTCTGTCCTAATGTGCCTAATAGCAATTCTAGTGAAGAGGAGATTGACAGACATAGGAAATGGGTCAAGGCAGGTAAGATGACGCGGTGTTACATTTTGGCTTCTTTGTTAAATGTGTTGCAATATCAACATCAGGACATGCCTACTACCTATGACATGATGTACAATCTCAAAGAACAATTCAGACACTAGAATTGGGCTACCAGGCAAGAGGCCATGAGAAACTTGATGACGACCACCATGATTGAGGGGACGCCCGTGAGGGATCATATCCTCAAAATGATGGCTCACTTGAACGAGATACAAATCCTTGGAGTTGAAATCGATGGGGAAATCTAGGTCGATATCATTCTCCAAAAGCTACCTAAGAGTTTTGAGCAGTTCCGCCTGAACTATAACATGAACAAAAAGACTTATTCGTTGGCGGAACTTCTGACAAAACTCCAAGCAGCAGAAGGGCTATTTCATCAAAGTTCTCAAATTCACATCGCTGAATATGTTTCTGCTTCTAAGCCGAAGGCAGGAAGAAGAAAAAGAAACAAGTTGGTTCAACAAAGAAAGTGATTCGACCTCAAGGGACTGGACCACAAACAGGTGTGAAGAAGCCGAAGGACAAATGCTTAACATGCAAGCAGTCTGGACATTGGAAGGTGGACTGTTGTCGCAGAAAGGAGAACAATAAAGGTATATCTCATTCATTAGTTATTGAAACATGTTTAGCGGTGTTATCTACTAGTACCTGGTGTATAGATACGGGAGTCACTGATCATGTCTGCAATTCATTGCAGGGGTTCTAGGAAACCCGACGTCTACATGAAGGGGGAATTACTGTCTACATGGGCAATGCTACGAAAGTGGCGACTGTTGTAGTGGTAGATGTTTATTTATCTTTTGATAGGAATAAAACATTGATTTTGAGAAATTGTCTTTACGTACCATGTTTTAGAAAGAACTTGATTTTAGTTTCTAAATTATTTATGGATGGATATTATATTTGTTTTGATAACAAAGTAGTTGTCAAGAAAAATAGGGTGGTTGTCTATTTTGGTACGTTGGTTGACAATTTGTACACTCTTAATCTAATAACTCTCACGATGCAATAAATGGAAATTAATAACACATCTTCTAATTCTAATAAGAGAAAGCAGCCTTCAAAAATGAACTAAACATATCTTTGGCATCTAAGGCTAGGTCATATTAACTTGAGTAGGACTCAAAGGTTAATAGTCGATGGACCTTTGGGTTCATTGGTAGTGAAAAACTTTCTAACCTGCGAATCTTGCTTAGAAGAAAAAAATGACCAAGAGACCTTTTAAGGCACATGGGTATAGAGCTAAAGAAGTGTTGGAATTGGTTCATTCTGATTTGTGTGGACCTATGACAATCCAGGCGAGAGGTGGTTTCAAATATTTTATCTCTTTTATAGATGACTATTCGAGATATGGGTACATTTACTTGATGCGCCACAAGTCTGAGTGCTTTGATAAGTTCAAAGAGTACAAGGCTGATGTGGAGAAATGCCATGGTAAAAGTATCAAAACACTATGATCTGATCGTGGTGGAGAGTACCTCTTAGGAGAGTTTAGAAGTTACTTATCAGAGGCTGAGATTCAATCCCAATTGTCTGCACCTGGTACACCCCAACAAAATGGTATGGCAGAACGAAGAAATAGGACTCTTATGGAAATGGTTAGATCAATGATGAGTTATTCAGAATTACCAAATTCGTTTTGGGGATATGCTCTGGAAACGGCAGCATACATTCTGAACTTGATACCTTCTAAGTTAGTTTGAAACATATTCGGATTTGGAGTTGTCCGTCACATGTGCTAAAGGGAGATGCTGATAAGTTAGAATCACGTATAGAAGTTTGCATGTTCGTGGGATATCCTAGAGAAACAAAAGGTGGTTTATTTTATAGTCCTAAAGATCAGAAGGTCATTGTTAGCACCAATGCCCGATTTTTGAAGAGGGTTATGTAATGAACCACAAACCCATGAGTAAAATTGTTCTTGAGGAAATATGAAAGGGCACTTCTATTTTAGTTCCAACGGTATAAGATGAGATATCACAAGTAACTACAACACGTGTCACAAATGATGCACAATTACAGGTAGTGCCTCATCGTAGTGGGAGGGTTGTTAGGCAACCTGATATATTCATGTTTTTGGGAGAGTCTTCGGACTTGATCCCTGGTGAACATGAAGTTGATCCCTGGACATATGATGAAGCACTCCAAGATAAAGATGCAGCATATTGGCAAAGTGCAATGAACTCTGAAATAGAATCTATGCATTATAATCAGGTCTGGGAGCTTGTAGAATCACCAAATGGTGTTAAAGCCATTAGATGTAAATGGGTCTACAAAAGGAAAAGATGAATATACAGGAAGGTGGAAACCTTTAAAGCGAGGCTTGTTGCGAAGGGGTATACTCAGAAAGAGGGAATCGATTATGAGGAAACTTTTTCGCCGGTAGCCATGCTTAAGTCTATCTGGATTCTTTTATCTATTGCTACTTATATGGATTATGAGGTTTGGAAAATGGATGTCAAGACAGCTTTCCTTAACAGAATTCTTGAAGAAAACATCTATATGAAGCAACCAGAGGGATTCATTGCGTAGGGCAAAGAGCATCTTGTATGTAAGCTCAATCGATCCATTTATCGACTGAAGCAAGCTTCAAGATCTTGGAACATCCGGTTTGATGAAGCGATCCAATCTTATAGATTCATTCAGTGTCCTGATGAGTCTTGTGTATACAAGAAAAGTGACGAAAATATGGTGGTATTTCTTGTACTATACGTAGATGACATTTTTCTCATTGGCAACAATGTCAAAGTGTTGTCAGACGTAAGGGTATGGATGTCCAAGCAGTTTGATATGAAGGACTTGGGAGAATGTGGACATATTCTTGGGATTAAAGTAATAAGGGATCGCAAGAAAAGGATGTTGGGCTTATCCCAAGCTTCATACATCTATATTATCCTAGCTCATTTTAGCATGCAAAACTCCAAGAAAGATTTTTTATCTTTTCGGCATGGAGTACCTTTATCTAAAGAAATGTGTCCTAAGACACCAAAGGAGATAGAGGAGATGAAGGCAGTTCCTTATGCTTCGGCTATAGGAAGCCTAATGTATGCAATGCTATGTACGAGATCGGATATCTATTTTGTCGTGGGCATGGTTAGCAAATATCAAAGTAACCCAGGACCGGGACATTGGACTGCCGTAAAGCATATATTAAAGTACTTGAAAAGGACTAGGAATTATATGCTGGTTTACCAGGTAGATGATTTGCTCCCTGTGGGTTACACGGATTCAGATTTCCAATCAGATAAGGACAGTAGTAAATCAACCTTGGGGTATGTGTTTACTTTGGGAGGTGGAGTTATATCATGGAGGAGTGTTAAGCAGAAATACGTTTCAGACTCCACCATGGAAGCTGAGTATGTGGCAGCCTATGAGGCAGCCAAAAAAGCTATATGGCTTAGAAACTTCTTGATAGACTTAGATATGATTCCTGGTTTGCCCAAAGTTATCACAATTTATTGTGATAACAGTGGTGCAGTAACAAACTCGAAGGAACCATGAGCCCATAAGGCAAGTAAACAAATTGAGCGCAAGTACCACCTGATACGAGACATCGTAAAACGAGAAGAGGTTGTAGTCGCTAAGATTACATCTGTAGATAACCTGGCATATCTTTCACTAAGGCCCTTTCGGTGAGAGCTTTTGATAGACATGTTGAGGGGATGGGAATCGGATGTATGGCATCATTTATGGCAGCATAGTCTTTTAGTTTAAGTGGGAGATTGTTGGGATGTATACTATAAGCCTAGCTTTTGTATGAACATCTGTTTTGAAATATTTTGAAATGAGAATCACTTTGGTCAAATATTTGCATTTTATATTTATATATATGTCAATGTAGTTGCCCATTTAATTTATATTGTAGATAATATGGTGTGTGGTGCCACACAGAAGATCATGTTATCGGTTCCTTATAAATTATAAATAATAGCTCACAACCAAGATGGATTGGGACAAACCATTGGAACAGATGTAGTGTAATATGGTATTAGTCTGTCTTGACTATAAAATTACACTAGTACACTATGTGTGTATTGAGTAGGACCGTTTGAGGTTATTTGATTTGTACTGACTACATAAAAGAACATAACCTCTGTTATTATGGATGTGCGTCCTCTTAATCCCTATATAATAACAAGCACGTATACTTAGTATTTATTTCTTTAACTTATCAATGAGTGAGATTTATTCGTTAAATCAATAGGCCCGATGAGTTGAGAAATAGTACTATTTATATGGTGTGTTGTTGATTATAGAAGGAAGCTGTGTCCTAATTATTTAGGCTGATGATGTCCCCTTGAGGAGCTCATAAGGATTATTATGTAAATCCTACAGGTGGACTTAGTCCGGCATGATAAGAAAGTTGAGTGGTACTATTCTTAGAATTAGATGTTAATTAATTGAGTTGTCAGTAACTCATTTAATTAATGGGTATATGATATCTTAAACATAGGGAGATTAACGCACTCATGATAAGAAAGAACCCATATGCGGTAGTTTAATAATAACCCTTTAGTGGTATGTGTTATTATTGATGGACTTGAGTTGAGTGTTCAAGCCGAACACAAGAAGCCCAAGCCCATCATGAGGCCTAAATCAATTCCTCCTCTAGGTTCCTGTTGTAGCCTCTATATGAAGTCTGCATTCACCCATCCATGTTAAGTTTTTGGTTTTTCTCCACTTCCTCCTAGGGTCGGCACCACCTTCTCTTTTCCTAGGGTCGGCGCCTCCTCCACCTTGCTAAGGGTCGGCGCCTCCTCCACCTTTGCTAAGGGCCGGCGCCTCCTCCACCTTGCTAAGCCTGGCACCTTCCCTTTCTTTGCTAGGGGTCGGTGCCTCTTGCTTAGGTTCCTTGTGATAAAGAACCTTGTAAATGGATCGCCTTGAAATTCAGCTTGGGGAAGGGTATTGACGCCACACTCAAGCAAGATGAGAAGGTGAGTGATAAGTCATGGGGTTTGATCGCCACAAGTTGCCTTGATAAGATCGGAATTAGTTCTTTGCCTAAGAACTAGAAGGAAGCTCTCACCAAAGAGAAACTAAAATTTTCATTCAAACTTACTTGATTTTCCATACAAGAGTTCTCCTATTTAACATCCCTTAAGATCCACTATACACTAATTATGCAATAAATATCATGCTTGCATGCATGATATTTATTATCCACTAATGCTACCACTAATCCCTAATACTAGCTTAATGCAACCATGGATGCCTGATATTTATTATACTAGCTTAGGAACTCTAAAAAATACATTAAAACCTCACAAAGGACATCAAAAGTCACTTTATAAAAAACCCCCCAAAAATGCATACGAAAATGATCCTCATGTTGGTCCAATTTCACTTTCAATTTGAAGGAATGTGATCCATTTAGTTGTTGCCTCCCTTGTGCATTGATCCTCCTTTTCCTTGAGCCCCATTATTAAGTCTTCCAAAGCTTGCTTCATTCTCTTAGTCTTGAACCTCGTCATGGGTCCCCCAATTCCCTTCAAATCCTCTTCTTGGCTCATATCATTCTCTCCTTCTTTAGGTCAATTCGTCCTTGAATTTAGGTCTTCATCACATACATCAAAAGGACTCAAATATGTCACATTAAATGTTGCACTAACACCATACTCACCAGGTAAATCAATTTTGTAAGCATTGTCATTAATTCTTTCCAACACTTGGAATGGTCCATCTCCTCTTGGTTGAAGCTTTGATTTCCTTTGGGTAGGAAACCGTTCCTTCCTCATATGAACCCACACCCAATCACCGGGATCAAGGACAACTCTTTTTCTCCCTTTCTTGGCTCGATTTGCATATTGCTCCATTTCTTCCAAAGATTTAATGCTCTTCTTAATAATTGCTCTAAGAAGAGTAGAAAGTGTCCTATTTACCACCTCAGTCTGGTCGTCAGTTTGTGGGTGACATGTGGTGGAGAAAAGAAGCTTTGTTCCCAGCTTGTTCCATAAGGTCCTCCAAAAATGGCTTAAAAATTTGGTGTCACGATCTGAAACAATGCTCCTAGGCATGCCATCAAGTCTTACCACCTCTTTGAAAAACAAATCTGCCACATGAGTTGCATCATCCACTTTGTGGCAAGGTATGAAGTGTGCCATCTTGGAGAATTTATCAACTACCACAAAATGGAGTCCTTACCTTTTTGAGTACGTGGTAGCCCTAAAACAAAATCCATAGACAAGTCAGTCCAAGGAAAATTAGGAATAGGCAAAGGCGTGTAAAGTCCATGAGGTAATGTCTTAGATTTTGCTTTTCTACACACAATGCACCGTGCACAAAATTTTTGCACATCGTCTTTCATGTGTTGCCAATGAAAATGTTCAAGCAGCATTTTTAAGGTCTTTTGAACCCCAAAGTGTCCCATTAAACCCCCCTCATGTGCTTCCCTAACTAGCAATTTACGCATGGATCCTCTAGTCACACAAAGTCTGTTATTCTTAAATAAGTAGTTGTCATGCCTAACAAACCCATTTTGTGATTTCTTTTCACATGCAGCATATAATTGGGAAAATTCATTATCATGTACATACAATTCCTTAATATGTTCAAAGCCAAGCAATTTAGTTTCAAGTGTAACTAACAAGTTATACCTTCTTGAAAGTGCATATGCTACAACATTTGCCTTGCTTATGCTTAATCACATAAGGAAATTGTTTAAGAAATTTGACCCATTTGGCATGCCTTTTGTTGAGCTTCCCTTGCCCTTTCAAAAACTTCAAAAAATCATGATCACTATGAATGACAAATTCTTTAGGCAAAAGATAATGTTGTCATGTTTGTAATGCTCTAACAAGTGCGTACAATTGTATATCATAAGTGGAATAGTTGAGAGTGGCGCTACTTAGTTTCTCACTAAAATATGTAATGGGATGACCATCTAGGAGTAAAACAACCCCAATACCCACATGAGATGCATCACATTCAATTTCAAATGATTTGGAAAAATCAGGTAAAGCAAGAATGGGTGCATGTGTGAGTTTATCCTTAAGTGTTTGAAATGCATTTTCTTGATTCTCTCCCCATCGAAAACTCATATTTTTCTTAACAATTTCATTTAGGAGTGCTGCCACTATGCTGAAATCCTTCGCAAACCTCCTATAGAAATTTGCCAACCCATGGAAGCTCCAAACCTCACTCACACTTTTAGGAGTTGGCCAATCTCTAATGGCCTTAACTTTCCCTTCATCAACCTGTACTCTTTTAGAACTTATGACAAAACCAAGAAAACTCACATGATTAGTGAAAAAGAACACTTTTCCAAGTTAGCATATAGTTTTTCCTTTCTAAGGACATGCAAGACAGATTGGAGATGTGCAATATGCTCAACAAAACTCTAAGAATATACCAAAATATCATCAAAGTATACTACCACAAATTTTCCAAGAAATTCTCATAAGACATTGTTCATAAGCCTCATAAAAATGCATGGTGCATTAGTTAACCCAAAAGACATTACCAACCATTCATGCAATCCATATTTGGTTTTGAAAATTGTTTTCCATTCATCCCCTTCCCTTATCATAATTTAATGGTACCCACTTTTCAAATCAATTTTAGAAAAGAAGCAAGCACCATGCAATTCATCAAGCAAATCATCAAGTCTAGGGATAGGATGTCTATACCGAATTGTGATGTTGTTGATGGCTCTACAGTCAGTGCACATCCTCCATGATCCATCCTTTTTTGGCACCAAAATTACGGGTACAACATAAGGACTTAAACTTTCTCTAACCCATCCTTTTTGCAATAAATCCTCCACTTGATTTTGTATCTCTTTTTTGTTTTTTGAGGGTTACTCCTATAAGCTGGCTTATTAGGCAGACAAGCGCCAGGAATAAAGTCTATTTGATGTTCAATCTATTAGTTAGAGCCCTAGAGCCAATCATTTGATGATTGTATTATCGACTTATTGTATCATATTCTTATATAAATAAAGGCATTTATTTTTGGTTATTATACTTCCTTATATTAGTGCCAAATAAACTAAGTATAATAACGTCCTTGAGTAGAAGATTCTCACCTATATCAATCGATTAGTTGAACCGATAGTGAGATGATATAGGGAACACTACTCTTAATCATTCCTAGTCGAGTATTAACATTCAGGGACAATGTTAATGCAATAAGACTAGCATGTAGGTCAACTCGATGACTTGATCTCACAAGTCATGGATATAGAGATATCAAGTTGACACATGGGTATGCATTGGAGAATGTATACTGAATGACCCATCATGAGAAAGTATCATGGATCGTTATATGAGTGTCATATACTTTCTCATGTGGCTATTAGTATGACTACTAGTCCTTGGACCTGAAGTCACCATGGATCCGTACATAAGGAGTTATGTACTTTGGTTTCGTCAAACGTCACCCATAACTGGGTGGACTATAAAGGCGATTACTGAGTATGTAACGAATTATGCAGAGGGATGTGAGTGATGTAGATGGGATATATCCCTCCTATATGACGGGAGAGACATCGATATTCTTGATAGAGTGAGACCACGAAGTGCATGGTCATGCCCAAATGAGTCAATATGAGATATTGAGCTCATTTGATTTAGTGAGTCTACTTGGAGTTCAAGATTTAGATTGGTCAGAGGATACACGGTTTATGCCTCACATTGATCAATCTAGATGTCTAGGATAGAAGGACACTTGTCATATATTGTGAGGAGTCACAATTAGTAGTCACAAGGTGATGTTGGATCTCAACATTCTTGTAACTTGGGTAGTAATGATGTGTTTCTAGATATCGCTCATTACTTATGCTCCTAAATGGGTTTAGGGGCATTGCCAACGTTACAAGAACCTATAGGGTCACACACAAAGGGCAATTAGATGGAGATTAGGTTCATATGATGAACCAAGAGGATTAGATTCATTTGATGAATCAAATTTGATTAAGAGTAATCCTAATTGGGCTAATTGAGTTGGACTCAAGTTGATTCATGTGTTCAATGAGTCTAATTTAGACTATGACTCATTGAATCAATTTAATTAAATGAATTAGATTCATTATATTAAATTGACTTGAATTAAATGGTTGGATTAGATCAACCATGAGAGAGATTAAGTCAAGTTTGACTTGACTTGAGAGGAAGAGGAAGAGTCAAGTTTGACTTGACTTTATGCCACATCATTTGTGACTTGGCATTAAGTGGCCAATGATGATATGCCACATCATCATGTCTAGCACATGTGTGTGCCACATCATGGAGGTTACAAGCCTCCTTTCCATTTAATGTGGCCGACCACATTAATTGTAAAGGGGTTACAATTGTGGCCGGCCACACAAAATGAAGGAGAATGAAATTATTTTCATTCAAGGCTCATTCACATCTTCTTCCTCCTTGAGTTCTTTCTTCTCTCCCTCTCCTCCTACCTTGGCCGAACCCTACTAAGGTGCTAGCACACTTTAGTTTGGTTTCTCTCCCTCTTTGTTCATGTGGATACGCATAGAGAGTTGTCTACCTTGACAACTTGAGATCCGACACCTTGGACGAGCGGGATTCGTGAAAGGCACACATCAAGGGTAAAACTCATACTCTAATGTAGATCTAGAGTTTATAAACTCGTACTCGTAAGTTTTAGAAAGTTTTATTCTTCGCACGGATCCGGTGGCGAGGTTTCGGGGTTTTCACGACGCGAAAAAGCGATTTTCGCCGCCCGAAAAACCCAACACAATACCCCTCATTGGAGGCAAAACCATGAGGTACTTCCTTGGGAAACACATCCTCAAAATCCTGCAAAATAACAACAACATCACTAGGCAAGGAGTTAGTATTAGATTCTAAGCAAGTTTCCTTGCACAAAAGAAGAAATATAGGCTGCCTTGTCAAATAAGCTTTCTTCACCTCACTTCCTCTTGTAAACAAATTTTCTATTTTTCTCTCTTTCTTTTCCTCATTCTCTCTTTTCTTTTGAATTTTGTCCTCAAAATCAAGTATTTTTTTTCACACACTCTTTCTTTTTCTTAATCTCTTGCTCTTCTTTTTCTCTTTTCTCTCTCATTTTTATTTGATCCTCACAAACCTCCCTAGGTGATAACGGTACAAGTGTGACTTTGCAAGAATTGTGGACAAAAGAGAACTTGTTGGAGAATCCATCATGGTGAGCTCGCCTATCAAACTGCCAAGGTCTTCCAAAAAGAATGTGGCTTGCTTCCATAGGCACAATATCACAAAGAACTTGATCTTCATATTTGCCAATGGAGAAATTAATCAACACTTGCTGGTTCACTACCAATTCACCACTATTACTTAGCCATTGGAGTTTATATAGTCTTTCATGTGGTGTAGTCTTGAGGTTGAGTTTGGTGACCAACCTATTGCTTGCCACATTGGTACAACTTCCACCATCAATGATCATAGAGCATGTCTTACCTTGCATAAGGAAACGGGTATGAAAAATATTTTCTCTTTGGTTCTCGTCATGCTCCTTAACTTGGCTTCCCAATAATCTCCTAACCACCAAGAGATCTCCATCTTGCGCACAAGCTGCTCCATCATTTTCCTCATCGCTTGAGGAGGAGGAATGAGAAGAAATTTCTTTACTAGAGATACTCCAATTATCCCTCACCACCATACCATAGTCTTCTTATTCGGGCATTCGGATGCAATATGACCTTTTCCCAAACACCTAAGACACTTGATATCCCTACTCTTAGAAGTGGAAGAAGAGGTAGTAGGAATAGGCTTTTTAGTGCTTGTTGCCTCCTTAGAAGAAGAACCCTCCTTCTTTGGGTTTTCCTTCCAACTTGAAGAGTAGTTTGGAGAAGAGGATTTCTTCATAATGCCCTTTCTCTTTAATTGTTGCTCTATTTTCTTTGCTTGATGCACTAAGTCATCAAGCTCTACATAATGTTGTAACTCCACAATGTCTCCAATATCTCCGTTTAGGCCATGGAGAAACCGACCCATGGTAGCTTCCCTATCCTCCACAATATTGGATCTAATCAAAGCCACCTCCATCTCCTTGTAGTAATAATCCACACTCCTACTCCCTTGGGTGAGTCTTTGCAATTTGTTGTGCAATTCCCTGTGGTAGTGGGAAGGCACAAATCCCCTTCTCATCAAAGTCTTCATTTCATCCCAAGTGTTGATAGGATGCTCTTCATACCTTCTTCTCTCCTTTTGCAATTGATCCCACCAAATTAAGGCATAATCGGTGAACTCAAGGGCAGCCACCTTTACTTTCTTTGCATCATTGTAATTGTGGCATGAGAAGATTTGCTCTATTTTCATCTCCCACTCAAGATATGTTTCGGGGGCATTCCTCCCTTGGAAGGAAGGTATCTGGACTTTCACACCTCCTAGATCATCTTCTCGTCTATGGTCTCTACCTCCTCTCTCACGTCTTCTTCCCCCTTCATGCCTCCTTCTTTCTCTTGGTGAATCATAGAATGGGTCACTTTGACGAGATTCTTCATGATTAGAATTGCCCCCACGGTTGGAAACATTTTCTCCTTAAAGTCGGTCCATCCTTTCGTGTATTTCTTCAAGTTGTCTTTGAAGCATTCTCTCAAATTGTTGAGTAAGTGTCTCCATTTAAAGCCTATAAGATCTCGCGTAGGGGAATGAGGTGATTTTTCCCCACTCATGCTTGCAAAAAAAAAAAAAGAAGAAGATGACAAGGAAAATTACAAAAGAAATGTTAGACGGACCTCACCACTCTACTCACGTGGTTGCACTCAAATTTATCCACTCAGCTTCCTTTATAAGCTCTTAAGGAAAGAACCTTATCAATGTCTTTCTCAAGACATCAAGTAGACAATCAAGTGAATAAGAAACCAACAAGAGAAATATAAGTAGAACAAGAGAAATAAACGGATAAAATGAGAAATTCAACAACGATCAAGAGCAATGAAAGGAATATCTTTGAATTCGGATTTCACAAAGAAAGAATATTGAGTCCTTTCAATTCACAAATCCTCCTCCCTTTTTTTCCTTTTTTTTCAATAAGAAACCAATGACTCTAATGATTCCTTTTTCTTCTTCTTTTTTCCTGAATTTTCCTTTTTATTTTTTTTGTTGGAGTTGAGCACCCAAATAGTGAACAGAAATTTATGACAGATAGGGACGGAGAGATCAACAAAGATGGATAAGAACAAAGATGAAAAACAAGACACAAACTTGAAAATCAAGGAGCCAAGGCTCTGATACCAAACGATAAAGAACCTTGTAAATGGATTGCCTTGAAATTTAGCTTGGGGAAGGGTATTGACGCAACACTCGAGCAAGATGAGAAGGTGAGTGATAAGTCATAGGGTTTGATCACCACAAGTTGCCTTGATAAGATCGGAATTAGTTCTTTGCCTAAGAACTAGAAGGAAGATCTCACCAAAGAGAACTGTGTTAGCTAGAGCCCTAGAGCCAATCATTTGATGATTGTATTTTGGACTTATTGTATCATATTCTATATAAATAAAGGAATTTGGATTTTGGTTATTATACTTACTTGTATTGGTGCCAAATAAACTAAGTATAATAATGTCCTTGAGTAGATGGTTCTCACCTATATCAATCGGTTAGTTGAACCGATAGTGAGATGATATAGGGAACACTACTCTTAATCATTCCTAGTCGAGTATTAACATTCAGGGACAATGTTAATGCAATAAGACTAGCATGTAGGTCAACTCGATGACTTGATCTCACAAGTCATGGATATGGAGATATCAAGTTGACACATGTGTATGCATAGGAGAATGTATACTGAATGACCCACCATGAGAAAGTATCATGGATCATTATATGAGTGTCATATACTTTCTCATGTGACTATTAGTATGACTATTGGTCCTTAGACCTGAAGTCACCATGGTTCCCTACATAAGGAGTTATGTACTTTGGTTTCGTCAAACGTCACCCGTAACTGGGTGGACTATAAAGGTGATTACTGGGTATATAACGAATTATGCAGAGGGATGTGAGTGATGTAGATGGGATCTATCCCTCCCATATGACGGGAGCGACATCGGTATTCTTGATAGAGTTAGACCACGAAGTGCATGGCCATGCCCAAATGAGTCAACATGAGATATTAAGCTCATTTGATCGAGTGAGTCTACTTGGAGTTCAAGATTTAGATTGATTATAGGATGACACGGTCTATGCCTCACATTGATCAATCTAGGTGTCTATGATAAAAGGACAATGTCACATATTGTGAGGAGTCACAATTAGTAGTCACAAGGTGATGTTGGATCTCAACATTCTTGTAACATTGGGTAGTAATAATGTGTTGCTAGATACCGCTCATTACTTATGCTTCTAAATGGGTTTAGGGGCATTGCCAACGTTACAAGAACCTATAGGGTCACACACTAAGGATATTTAGATGGAGATTAGGTTCATATGATGAACCAAGAGGATTAGATTCATTTGATGAATCAAATTGGATTAAGAGTAATCCTAATTGGGCTAACTTGAGTTCGACTCAAGTTGATTCATGTGTTCAATGAGTCTAATTTAGATTTTGACTCATTGAATCAATTTAATTAAATGAATTAGATTCATTATATTAAGTTGGCTTGAATCAAATGGTTGGATTCGATCAACCATGGAAGAGATTTGGTCAAGTTTGACTTGACTTGAGAGGAAGATTAAAAGTCAAGTTTGACTTGACTTTATGCCACCTCATTGATGAGTTGGCATTGATGTGGACCAATGATGTTACTCCACATCATCATGGGTGCCACCTCATGGAAGTTACAAAGCCATTCTCTTTAATGGCTTCACATTAATTGCAATTAATGCAATTAATTTGGGGTTACACATGGAGAAGTGGCCGGCCACTTTTGTTTTGAATGAGAATTCATTTTTCATTCAAGTGTGCATTTTCTTCCTTCTTCCTCTCAAGCTCTCCCTCTCCTCCTTCCTTGGCCGAACCACATAGGTGCTAGCACACCTTGTTTTGGTCATCTCCACCTAGTGTGTTCGTGTGGATACATATAGAGAAGTATATATCCTTGATACTTTCGAGATCCGACGAATCTTGGACGAGCGGGATACGAAAAGGGCACGCATCGAAGGTAAAGATCTTCATCATGTAGATCTAGAAGTTTTTGTAACTCGTACTCGTATGTCTTCGAATTTTTCTTCGCACGAGATCCGTTGATAGGGTGATTCGGGGTTTCCGCGATGCGAAAAAGCGGTTTTCGCGGCCCGAAAAACCCAACCAACTGAAATTTTCATTCAAACTTACTTGATTTTCCATACAAGAGTTCTCCTATTTAACATCCCTTAAGATCCACTATGCTTTAATTATGTAATAAATATCATGCTTGCATGCTTGGTATTTATTATCCACTAATGCAACCACTAATCCCTAATACTAGCTTAATACAACTATGCATGCATGGTATTTATTATACTAGATTAGGAACTCTAAAAAATGTATTACAACCCCACAAAGGACATCAAAAGTCACTTTAGAAAAAACCCCCCAAAAATGCATACGAAAATGATCCTCATGTTGGTCCAATTTCACTTTCAATTTGCAGGAATGTGATCTATTTAGTTGTTGCCTCCCTTGTGCATTGATCCTTCTTTTCCTTGAGCCCCATTATTAAGCCTTCCAAAGCTTGCTTCATTCTCTTAGTATTGGACCTCGTCATGGGTCCCCCAATTTCCTTTAATGCCTCTTCTTGGCTCACATCACCTTGGTGGGCGACTACTTGGAGAAGAAGAAGAAGAGAAGGAAGAAGAGAAGAAGGCGCCCCATCCTAGAGCCTCTCTTGGTGGCTGAGGTTTGGGAGAAACGAAGGGAAGGGTGTTTGTTGTCTTGGTAGATTGTCACCCACACGACATCCAAGAAGAGGAGAGGAATACAGTTGAAGATCAAGAGGTCTTTAGCTACAAAGGAAAGGTACAACTAGTTCTTTAATTCCGCTGCGTAATTAGTTTAGTTTTCTTTGTATCGATTTTGAATACCAACACAAGAGGCCAGCGATCTTGTACTTCGATCAAGGTGTGCTTTGATCCGTCAAGAACTTGCTTGATTGATCAAAAACATGTTTGATCGAACATGCGGGTTGCTATGAAAAGTTTTGTATTTGAATAATTTTTGTACAGGAAAATTTAAATAGAACGGAATTCCAAGGCCTTCAATATCTATGACGTCTGGACAATATGTTTGGTAAAATGGGAGGTCAAGATAATGCGTCCCTATTATTTTAAATTTTTTATTTAGAAATGACTGACATAAATCCTTAGTTGAAAACCTAGGGCCTGGCTTGAATTTAAGGAGCTAGCCTCCCTTTGAGGAGTTGTATGACTTTTTTTCACTATAATTAAAAGAATTTGATAAATAGCTTGAAAGTATAAATTGAAAGAAGGAATGTATGGATGTTACTGAGGTATCGTGAGGCTTTAACGAAGAGAGACTATAAATGAAAAGTTGAGCACTCAACAAGGAGAGGATCACTAGTTTTGATACCTCAGGCCTCTGCCTCATCAGTTCTTTTATAAGTTTTATTGGTCGACCAATCATAGGGATCAGTCGACCAATCCCTTTAATTCATACAAGATGGAAGAATCAAGGATAGACATTAGGTTTTTTGTCAACCTATAACGTAGTTCAGTTGACCGATAACTTGATTATGCATGACTGTTTCTTGGCAGTTAACGTAGATTTGGTGTTTATTCGACCAAAAAAATTGTTTAGTCGATCGAACAATTAAATTCATCTTAAAGATTATCCATGTTGGTTTGGTTGTTCGGTTGACAGAACAAGGGGTTCGGTTGACCCATAAAGTTTTTTTTTAAAAAAAATGTTAAAGTTAATTAAAGATTTATTAAGTACTTGAATAAGGATTTAATAGGTTTTATTTTAAATTAGTAATTTATTGTTTAGAATAATTAGTTAATATTATTAAATTAAATTTTAATTGATTGTTAATTAAGTTTTAAATAATTTTGAATTAACCTTTAATTAAGTTTAATTTTGAATTAAGTTTGAATTAATTTTGATTTAATTAGCAGAATATTAAATTTTACCACATTTTGATTAAATTATTTTTGTTAAGAGAATTAATTATGAGTAATTTTGAATTGAATTAATTAAATAAAATGCAATTAAAGTTAATGATTAATTAATTAAGATAATTAGTTAAAGTTTAAAGTAATTCATTAATTTTGAATCTAATTAATTAAGGAGGATTTTAATTTAGATTTAGTATTGATTTGGGTTTAACAAAATAATATATATATATATATATATAAAACTTTTTTTATATTTTGCTTTCATATTAAGATTAATATAATTAATTTGAATTTATTGACTAGTTAAGGTAATGATTAATTGATTAAATTAAGTTGGATTAATTTAATATTAGTTTATTATTTTATTATTTTATTTTCTTAATTAATTTTGAATTATTAAGAATTTTTGAAAAGGTTGTTTGACCCATATTAGATTCCTACTTAGCTTTGGGTTCATTAAGAAGGAGTTTATAGGGTAATTCTCTAGATTGTGGTGAGTTAAATTGAACATCATTAGAGCAACCACATCTAAGATAGTTTACTAAAAATGACCCTCCCAAAGAACATTGTATTAGGTTTTGGTCTAACTAGCTCATGTTTGACTGAGGTAGCTTTGGCCAGATCCACTAAGTCTAGTACACTAGGTAGACACATATGATTCAGTCTAGACATGTCTTTGACAGAGTTTCCTTAACATACTATCATCCCAATCCATTCGGATGCTATATTGTTAGGGTTTGATAAATCTTTTTGTTTCATACCATCCAAATCTAAGTAGAAAAATAAATCTAAGTTTAAGCATGCATATTCAATCAATCAAGTAGGGTGAATAGTTTTTCTATTTGCTCCCCTGAGTCATAACTTAGATATGGTCTATCTAAGAGATGGATTTGACTCTTGGGAACCAAATATTGATTTGATTCAATCAGTTTAGTTAAACATGACTTAGGAACCCATGCTTGGACTTGTTTTCTAATGTTTTGAATAAGTAAAGACAGATATGATTTGTTGGTTGTGCTTGGTTTGTACCCGAGTTTAGATCTATTGTACACAACTCATTGCAATCCAAGTATCATGTTTAGACACATAGATCCCAAATCAAACTTTTCCAATGTCTTTTTGAGTTGCTCCACTTGACCTTTCTGTTGGACTGGGGCAACCGACTAGAAGGGGGGGAGGGGGGTTGAATAGCCTGCAAAAACAAAAAGAACAACCCTTCTCGACTTTTCAAATAAACACTTGCATAAATGAAGTAAACAAATAAAATAAAAAAGACAGAGGCACACAGGGATTTACTTGCTTACAACCGGGGAGGTTGTTAATCCAAGGAAAGTGTTGCCCTAACTATCTCCTTCAGGCGGAAAAGCTTCTTACAGCAATGAAGCTCACAAGGAAAGAAGCTAAAATCTAAATGAAAGCTTACAAGTGTTGGAAATGAATTGCTTGCGTTAATTTAAAGTTTCTGGACCAAGGTTGTATTTATAGCCTTGGTCGGGGCGCCCCGAAGTGTTCCGGGAGCACTGGGAGGATGAAACTTTATCCCCAATGCACAGATCTCGGTTTGATCGAGATTTGGATATACTTTCGGTCCGAGCGCCCGGAAGGGTTTCGTGCCCCCCGAACTGTTCCGGGCGCCTCGGACTATTCCGGGCACCCCGGATGGGGAAAGTCAGCATCGTTGACTTTTTTAGCCCGGGTTTTCTGCTCCAGCTCCATTCGCCTCAGTTCGAGTCTTTCACTCGCTTGGGTGATCTCGGCCATCCGGAATAGAGCTCACTCGAATCCAACTTCCGGTCTTCTCGAGTAGGCTTCCGCTCCAGCTTCTCGTCCCTCGGAATCATCGTGTGCTTCCTTCTCGTCAGCCAGCGTACTCATTCGCAGCCTTCGTCCTTCGATCGCACCCCATGCTGACCTTCTCGCTAGTTGCGTCTCTTGCTCCCCGAGCAGTGTTCCGCTCCGACTTCTCGTCCCTTGGAACCACCGTACGCTTCCTTCTCGTTCGTCGGTGTACTCTTCCGCAACCCCTCGTCCCTCAGGCGCACCGCGTGCCATCCTTCTTGCTGGTTCCATCTTCCGCTTGACTACCTGTGCTCCTAAGCTCCTACACACTTAGACACAAGGTTAAAAACCACACATGACCTAACTTAACTTGTTGATCACACCAAAACAACCTCGGGGTTTCAACAATCTCATCCTTTTTGATGTGAGCAACCCAAATTAAGCTAGGGTAAATAGACATAAAAATAAACTAACTAATTTTGCAATAAACTGTAAAAAAGATAGAAAATTTTGGTCTACCTCCCCCTAGACTTATACTCTTCCTTCTCCCCCTTTGATCACTTAAAAAATTTGGGATTCAAAGATAAATCTAAGGGTTAAAACTTAGAAAAATTTTGAAAATTATTTCAATGATTTTCTAGAAAACACGTTTTTTAAAGAAAATTTCTAAGTTAAAAACAACTTTTGAAAAAAAATTCTAAGTTAAACAATTTTGCACAAAATTTTTGAGAAATTTCTAAGTCAAAAAACTTTAAACAAGAAAAAAATTTTCAAGTAAAACTTTTAATTAGAAGATTTTCCAAAAGGAAAACTTTCTATTTTTAGAAAAAATTTAACTTAGGCAAAAATATCTTCTGAGAATTTTTCTAAGTAAAAAAAAATTATGAAAGAAATTTTTTTTAAATAATTCCAAAAAAAATGTTTAATAAAAACTTTTTAAAGCATTTACTAAATTTTAATGTTTTACTAGAAAGTTAATTAAACATTTTATTTCAATATTTTGGCTTCCAGGTCGTGGCGAGGCACTAAGCCTTCTTGGTTATTGGGGCAACAACCACTTCCATAGACAAAGCCTCATAAAGAAACTGACTATTTAATTTTCTCACTGAAAGTGCTAAATTAGATTAAAAATTTAATTTAAACGTGACTTTGGAACCTAATAAAGGTTCTAGCCTACTGGATTAACTAAAAATCTCTTAGGGACATGCATTTTTGAAATATTCCTAATTGTCCCTGATGATATCTAAAATACCAATTTAAATTATTAAATCTTCTAAAATTTGTATTAGATTAGCATGCACGGTTTTTTAAGTTATCTACTTGAATTTTCATATTTTCATTCTCTGATTTTAATTTTTCATTTTCTAATTTTAATTTGTCTAACTCCTTTAAAGGACCAGATTTAACTAGTATTACTTTTAAATTTTTATTTTCTTTTTATAATTTGCAGCAATCTTTTGTTAACAATTTAACAAACTTAAACAATTTATCGGGAGGAAGAGATCGTACCTGAATTACCTTGTCGATCTCCTTGTCCGTGCCTCCCCTTGAACTGCTGCTTTCTTCTAACATAGCTCCCCCTTCATTGATGCTCTCGATGCTCATTTCAGAAGAGCTTGAATCGCAGTTGTCTTCTTGATGACTCACCAATAATGCAAGTCCGGAGAAAGCCTCGACTTCCGATTCGGATGACGTATCGTCCCACGTAGCTTTTAGGACCTTGCGCTTTTGGATAGGCTTCTTACCTTTATCCTTGTCCTTGTTCTTTAGCTAAGGGCAGTTGTCCTTGACCTACCCTTCTTCATCGCAGTGGTAGTAGTGGATGATCCTTTTCTTTCTATCCTGCGGATGGTTAGTTTTTCTAGACTTACAAAGATTCTTGAATCGTCTTACCATCATTACCATTTCTTCGTTGTCGAGAGAAAACTCTGACTCAGGTTCGTCTCTCGATGCTTGACGGTGACGTTGTTCTTGGACTCCTTCGTACCTGCACATCTTGATTTGTGCACTTCAAATGTCCAGAATAATTATTCCAAAGTAATTTTTTCTAAATCTTTAGAAATGTAAAAGGCATCTACTAGTGATGCCCATTTCGTATTTCTAGGAAAAGAGTTTAGTACGTACCTGAGCGAATCTCGGTTACTTACCTTTTCTCCGAGATTCGAAATTCTGGTGATGATTTCTTTAATTCTCGAGTGCAGATCTCATCTTCCCCAAGTCGCAGGTTGGTGAGCTTATTGTGAAGTAGATCCCATCTAGCGAGCTTGGCTTCGGACGCCCCTTTGTGCAGCTCAAGGAACTTTTCCCACTATTCCTTTGCTGAGTCGTAGTTGCCAATCCGGTTGACTTCTTGTGGCGGGAGAACGCTCAACAGATGGTACTCTGCTTTGCCGTTTGCCACATAGCCGGCCTGCTCCTTTTCCGACCATTGATATTTCTCTTTACCTTCCGGTGCTGTAAAACCTAATTCCATAATTAACTTTAAATCAAAATCAGTTTTAAAAAAAAAATACCTGCATTCACTTTTTCCAACTAGCGAATTCCCCTTCAAACTTCGGCGGGTAGATACTCGGTCCGACCATTATTTTGTTGCTTTGTTCGGCGGTTAGTCCTCCGGAAGCGCCTATGCTCTGATACCACTTATTGGAATGTGACGACCGGCTAGAAGGGGGGTTGAATTGTTAATATTAGCCCTAGTACAATTATGAGATGGTTGTAAAGGGCTCATTTTGTATCATATATCATTATTAATAAAAGGCAAAGTTGATTATTATATTTATTTCAGTTCAGTACCAATTGAATAAGTATAATAATGTCCTTGGGTAGTAGGTTCTTATCTATAGTATATCAATTAGTTGAATTGATAGTGAGATATTGTAGAGAACACTACTCTTAACTATTTCTAGTCAAGCATTAATATACATGGACAATATTAATGCGTTGAGACTAGCATGTAGGTCAACGGATGACTTGATCTCACAAGTCATGGATATGAGATATCAGGTTGACACATGGGTATATATTAGAGAATATATACTGAATGACCCTCCATGAGAATGTTTCATGGATCGTTACATCAATGCCATAAACATTCTCATGTGACTATTGGTATGAATAGTCCTTAGACCTGAAGTCACTACGGTTCCCTACATAAGGAGTTGGGTACTTTGGTATCAGCAAACGTCACCTATAATAAGGTGGACAATAAAGTTGATCACCGGGTATGCAATGAATTATGCGGAGGGATGTGAGTGATGTAGATGGAATCTATCCCTTCCATATGACGGAAGCGATATCTATGGACCCCTTGATTAGTAGGGCACAAAGAAAGCATGACTATGCTCAAATGAGTCAATATGAGATATTGAGCTCATTTGATTGAGTGTGTCTACTTAGAGATCAAGAAACACAAAGATTGATAAGAGGATGACACGGTCTATGTCTCATTGGTAAGAGTCAATGATGCCTTGCTAGATGCCACTCATTGCTTATGTATCTAAATGTTGATTTGGGTATATTGCCAACGTTACGAGAACCTATTGGGTTACACACAAAGAACAAGTAGATTTGGTGATGTATTCATATGATGAATAATTAGATTAAGTCTAATCTGAATTGGAATTATTGAGTTAGACTCAATTGGATTTATTTATTGGATCAAGTCCAATTCAAACTAGACTCGAGGAAGTCAATTAAAATTAATGAAATAGTGATTCATTGAATTTGAATTGCATGAGAATTAATTGAGTAAGACTCGATTGAATTAGACTTGAGTTAGACTTGAGTGAATTAGACTTGAGTTAGACTCAAGTGAGCTAAACTTGAGTTAGACTCAAGTGAATATGAAATGAGAGAGTATTCATTGAATTCTCGAAATTCAATGAATCACAATATTCAATTTTTGAAATTGAATATGAAAGGAGGAGTTTTCAAAATGGTCCTTAATGAAGAGTGAATACTAATTAAGGCTCATTAATGGGATTAAGAGCATTAAGTGTTTTTTATTAGATGAAAATACTTAAACTATTTTTCTCTCATTTTTCCTTACATCTTCATTCTCTTTTCTCTTCTTCTTCCTCCCTTGGCCGAAATCACTCTTGGTTGCTAGCACAACCATATGTGATTTTTATTCTCCATATTTGAGAGTTTGTAAGACAAACGGAGGACTACTTATTCGTGTGGATACCAAAAGAGGCACGGACGCTTTGATCATGCTGAGATCCGATCAGTCGGGAGATCGAGTACACGCTACAAAGGTATAATCTCATGATCTTTAGATCTAACTTAGTATAAGTTTTGTTTCCCTTTGCATGGATCGTCTGGAGGAAATAGATTTTTCCGCTGCGCGTTTACGTGTTTAGCAACCTATTTCCTTACATGAATAGCCTGCAAAAACAAAAAGCACAACCCTTCTCGACTTTTCAAATAAACACTTGCATAAATGAAGTAAACAAATAAAACAGAAAAGACAGAGGTATACAGGGATTTACTTGGTTTCAACCGGGGAGGTTGTTAATTCAAGGAAAGTGTCACACTAACTATCTCCTTCAGGCGGAGAAGCCTCTTACCGCAATGAAGCACACAAAGAAAGAAGCTAAACTCTAAATGAAAGCTTACAAGTGTTGGAAATAAATTGCTTGTGTTAATTTAAAGCTTCTGGACCAAGGCTGTATTTATAGCCTTGGTCGAGGCACCTCGAAGTGTTCCGGGCACCCTGGGGGGATAAAACTTTATCCCCAACGCATAGATCTTGGTTTGACTGAGATCTGGATATACTTTCGGTCCGAGCGCCCCGGACTGTTCCAGGCGCCCCGGATAGGGAAAGTCAACATCGTTGACTTTTCAACCCGGGTCTTCTGCTTTGGCTCCATTCGCCTCAATCTAAGTCTTTCGCTCGCTTGGGTGATCTCGGCCATCCAGAGTAGGGCTCACCCGAACCCAACTTCCGGTCTTCTCGAGCAGGCTTCCGCTCCGGCTTCTTGTCCCTCGGAATCATCGCGTGCTTCCTTCTCATCCGCCAGTGTACTCATCCGCAGTCTTCGTCCCTCGGTCTCACCCCGTGCCGACCTTCTCGCTAGCTACGTCTCTTGCTCCCCGAGCAGTCTTCCTCTCCGGCTTCTCGTCCCTCAGAACCACCACACATTTCCTTCTCGTCTGCCGGTATACTCTTCCACAGCGTCTCGTCCCTTGGACGTATCGTGTGACATCTTTCTTGCTAGCTGCGTCTTCCGCTCGACTACCTATGCTCCTATGCTCCTGCACACTTAGACACAAGGTTAAAAAACACACAGGACCTTACTTAACTTGTTGATCACACCAAAACAACCTTGGGGTTCCAACACTTTCCAGTTGAAATTTTCTTCGTCAAATTTTACAACTTGAGTTGAAGTTCCAACCGAGTGACTCATGCTAACTTGCTACTTAAGGTGATCCATTCCTTAAGTAGTAAGTTATTTTGTTCCTCAGACTTGGTTAACCTTTTAAACAAATATTTTATAATTTTAAGTAAATTTGATTTAGAAGAAAAGGTTACTATATCAAGACCTTCAGAAACGGATACAGATCCGTGACTTTCTCTTAGACTCAGTGTCTAATTCAAACTCGTACTCTTCCTCGAACTCCGATTCTTCATTTCTTGCCCTATAAGCAAGATGACTCATGTTCTTTGGTTCTTCTATGTCAGATTCCTCGGAAGATGACTCATCTCAAGTCGCTTAGAGAGCTTTCTTTCTTCTTGTGGATTTTGGCTTCTCCTCCTTTCAATTTGGGAACTCATGTTTGTAGTGACCCTTTGATGTGGATAGATTATTTACATTTCTATGCATATTTTGATACACATCTACTTGTATTTCATGAGCATAACCTGTGTGTATTGCACCCTGAATATCATATTTCTACTCCTTTTATTTAGAGATCTACTTTTTTCTTATTTTGATTAATAGGACATGCTTTTGGAGCAAAAACGATGCTTGTAGGTGACTCGGAGAATAAACAAAGAAAAAGGGCCTGGCCATGTGGATTCCACATGGTTGTGCCCTGGATTCAGGGAATGGAAGCAAGTTGATACATTAAGTCTAAATTTGAAGCCTCAGTTGGATGATGAGTTAGAGGGGATGGAATGTACAGCTAAAGATGACTGTGATCATGATTCTGTAGCTCTACAGGACTCCTCTACTACTTTACATTGTGATAATGTATTTGATGATACTCCGTACACTGATAGGATCATTGATGCATCTTCAACCAATCTTACTATTATTCCTTTTGAAACTTCTAATCATACATGCTTAATGGATGATGGGATAAGAGATAAGTCAAATGTTGACACTTGTATTCATCCCTCTGGGTGGGAAGTGGTGGAAAGCCAGAGATCCCAAGGCTAGACACTCCCACCTTTGCGTAAACTTCACTTTTATCAGAACAAAGCCTCAATATCAACTATGATCACCATGTTCTTGGCTTGGGTACTTCAAGTGAACCTTCTCCAACCGTAAAAAAGAATCTTTAAAGAGAAGAGGGAGGAGAGAGTAATTTCTCAAGATGTGATTCCCATGATGAAACCTCCCTCCGCACTATGGGTTATAAGCCGGAAAGTCCGGAGGTATATCACTCCAGCAAGATCACGATTTAAGTGAACTAAATAAGGGGTTGAGCTAATGACCTTAAACAAGCGCTTCTTAGGAGGCAACCCAAGTTCTTATTCATTGTCTTCATTTACATTTTTTGTCCTTTCTGGCTTCTTTTCTTTCTTCATAATAATCTTAATCCCTCTACTTAATTTTTCTTGTGTATTTTTTTATAGGATTCAAAGTTATGGAGGAGTGCGAATCATAAATAGGGAAGTATCTTCAGAACATGAATGTCGCAATCATTTGAACCTCATCACTTGGTAACTTCTCTAACTTCAAAACCTCCTCCGTATTTGCTAGTTTTCATTAGAATAATAAAAATTTTAAGTCTGGGGGATGTGTTGGGTTTAGTTTAATTTTTATCATATTCCTTAGTTTTTGGACATCTCTTTTTGCATAATAATTTTTTTTCTAGTTGCATCATTTGTCACATCATGATTGTTTGTTTCTTAATGTAAATTACTAGCACACTTATTCTAGATTTCATGTGGTTTATTGGTTATAGCATGAAGTGAGCAATTGTTTTACTATAGAAATTTGAGTGTTGGCCTTATTCTAGGATCTTTTCACCAGGACTTTCTGAAGGATCAATGAGAAAAAATTGTGGGGTGGGGGGTGGGGGTTGAATATCGTTCATTTTAAAAACTTTAACTTTTAGATTTGAAATATCAAAGTAGCAGTGGAATGAAAACAAAAACAAGTAGATTAGTTCGATCACTTTGTTCGGAGCTTGTGGTAACTGCTACTCTAAAACCCGCGATCCTTAATTGCACTGTTAGGTAATTTACTAAAATTCCTCCTTCTGAAAACTTCACAAATGAAGTAATGCGTATAGTGAAGTTAATACAAAGGAAAGCAAGCTAAATAAAAATAGCGACAATACAATAGCAAAGATTGTCGGAGCTTCTTAGTGATGTAGCTTGATTGCTGAGTGAAAGATCAGAAGTAGCATGAGTAGCAACACAGTAGTACAGTGGAATGCAGAAAGTTACTTTGGCTCAATGCTTGAGGCTTGCTTTTATAAGTGTTGATCAGTCGACTGATTCATTCGATCCACTAAACCATCTATTGATTGATTGAATGTTGTGCTTTCCTTTTGTGATACAATCATCTTTATCAGTCAACTGATCTTCACCTAATTAAGAGCATTTATTGCTTGGTTGACAAATCATCTTTATCAGTCAACTGATCTCTTGAATTGCCTTCTTCTCTATGATGTGAATCTTCTTCATCATCAATGTTAATTAATGTTTGGTCAACCGATCCTTGGGTTTTATCGATCGATCTCCTTTAATTTCAAGTTTACCAAGATTTCAATTTTTTAGGTTGTTTACCAAAATGGGTTCATTTGACCTATCATTGTGTTTGATTGACTGATCCCCTTACATACCAAATGTGCTCTTCTCAATCACTCTATGCTATGTCAGCTTGGTTCGGTCGACCAATCCTCTTGTTTGGTTGACCAATCCACCTGGATTTTGCAAAACAGAGTTAGTTTGCACATTAGTATAAAATATCCCTACAATATAAAGTTGGTACAATAGTAATGTATGAATAGAAAAGATAGTAAGACCTATTTTGATCTTAAATTGGAAACTTACAGACTTCTTCAGTTAGATTAGCGACCTAGAGTTTGTTCCTTCCCAGAATATGACCTCCCTATCGCTCTATTTCAGCTGTTTATCTCAATCTACCTGCTAAACATTGGGTCCTCCAGACCTATTTGGACTTCAGCTCAGCATTAGATCGACTCACCAGGACTTTCTCTCGATATCAGGTCCTCCAGACCTATCGAATCCTTCTACAAGGTGTCGGGTCCTTGACACACCTAGACTTCCTACCTGGCTTCCACTATTTGGTAAGACTTCTTTGCCTAGCCATAACTAGGGCTTTCTCGGTTAGTAAATAGCCTACACACTTAGTTGATTTATCATGTCACAATAAGATTTAACTTGAACCTTTGATAACATCAAAACTTAGGTTAAATTTTAGTGCACCTTGCACCAACAATCTCTCCATTTTTGATGTTTGTCAACCATGTTTCAAAGTTTATTTTAAAATATGTTAAGATAAGTAAACAAGTAATTAACTCTCCTCTTGAGTTTAATAACTCCCCCTAAATTTAGTATCTCTCCTCCTCTAACACATCAAAAAAAAAAAATTGGGGTAACAGTAAACACTAAGTTTAAAACTTTCAAAGGTAAAAACTAAGGTTTTGAAAATTTTAAGTCAAAATTTGATAACTAAATTTGATAATTGTCAAAATTTTTGAAAGAAAGCTTAGACCCAAGAGAATTAGATAAAGTTCTTAAAAATTACTTAGATTATTCTTTGAAAGCTTTGAAATAGTCTTAGAAATTTTGTCTCAAAATTCAAAACCTTGAGTGGTACAATTTGTTGGTACAATTAGCATGGATTTTCAAACTTAAGTTTTCATGAATGATAAATAGGTTAAAGTTAGACGTGTTACAATCTACCCTTGTTAATGAGTGTGCAAGGTTGACTAACCCTAGTTAGAATGCTTAATTCCTAATTGGTTGAAGACCAGATGTGTGATTTTAGGAAGTTCGGATATTCAATTTCTGACAGGTTGAAGTTCAGATGTGAGACTTTGGCAAGGGTTGGGGTGTGCTATTTTGATTAGAGAAGACTTGATATGTGATTCTGGTAGGTTGGGATGTGTGATTTTCGATTGGAGAAGACCGGATGCGTGATTTTGGTAGGTTGGGATGTTTGATTCCCGAAGTCTAGATCTGTGATTTTGAAAGGTATCTCTACACTTGGTAAGTAGAGGTAAGTCACTAGAAGAGAGTGACTAAGTGAGGACGCGCCTCCATTCTAAGGGACACTAGGCGTCAGTTCAATTTAAGTCCATTTCAGAAACCTAAATTGAGACCCTGACTAGATATTGGTCTCAAGGAGACAGGATCTAATTACTACTTGTTATTATTATTGTCTTGAAGGTTATTGAATTAATATTTTTTGTAGGGAAAAAGAAGTACAAAAGGCCTCGGGTAAACAGTACCTGAGGCGCCTTCCATGATATGAAAGGCGCCTTTGTACTGTTCTAAGGTGCCTTCAGTGCTATGGAAGACACCTTCCATAGAATAAAATCCAGACTTCATCCCTGATAAGAAGCGGGTGGTTCAAGATTAGATTACTCACATTGGAGGCACTTTCAAGACTATGGAAGGAGCCTTCCATGCTTAATAAAAGGATGCTTCGCAAAAGGCTTCTTCAACAACTTCCATACGAGCTTCTACACATTCGATCAGCTTTTTGACTACTCCAGCTTACTGCTGCTGCTCTGCTATGACTCTACTATACCCGACTGCCGTCGAGAAGCCGCCCAAACACTGAGTTAGAGTTGACCGACTACAAATAGTGTTCGTAAAAAGTTAATTACTATACTTACTTTCTGCAAATGGGAAGTGTAGCGTGTTACACTTCTTCAACTCTCTTTGTATTCGATTACTTTTCTGGTGGTTCTAAAAGAGGATTTAATGGATTACCTATCGATAGGTTCGTGGGACCTGAGTCTTTGAGTAGGAGTTGTTGGGTTTTCGGGCCGCGAAAACCGCTTTTCGCGTCGCGGAAACCCTGAATCACCCATGCCACTGGATCTCGTGCGAAGAAAACTTAAGAAAAATATGAGTACGAGTTTCTAAACCTCGATCTACAGTAGATCTACAAGGAAGAAGGAATATACCCTTGATGCGAAGCCCTTCGCAATCCCGCTTGTCCTCGGTTCGCCGGATCTCGAAAGTGTCAAAGTAGACACTTCTCTATGTGTATCCACACAAGCAAGAGATGGAGAAAAATCTCTAAGGATGTGCTAGCAACCTTAGAGATCTGTTGGGAGGAGAGGGAGAGCAAGAAGAAAAACTCAAGAGGAAGAAGAAGATGGAGTTACAACCACTTGAATGAAAAATCAATTTTTCATTCCCACTAAAAGTGGCCGGCCACTTCAAGGCATGTAACCCCCATGGAATATCAAGAGTCAAGTCTCTTGATCTCCTCCATGAGGTGGCATTTGGTCAAGTCAAACTTGACCAAATGAAGAAGCCTTGATGATGTGGCATTGGTCAAGTCAAAGTCAAGTCAAAACTTGACTCTTCATCTTCCTACTTAAGTCAAGTCAAACTTGACCACTTCTCTCCCTTGGTTGATCTAATCTAACCATTGGTTCAAGTCAATTTTAATTTAATTAATCTCTATTCATTGAATTAAATTAATTAAATAAGTCTAAGTCCAAATTAGACTCACTTAACACATGAACCAAATTGAGTCCAACTCAATTAGCCTACTTTGGATTCCTCTTAATCCAATTTGGTTCATCATATGAACGTAATCATTTAGGTTCATCTAATGAACCTAATCTCCATCTAATTGCCCTTAGTGTGTGACCCTATAGGTTCTTGTAACGTTGGCAATGCCCCTAAACCCATTTAGGAGCATAAGTAATGAGCGGTATCTAGCAACACATCATTACTACCCAAGTTACAAGAATGTTGAGATCCAACATCACCTTGTGACTACTAATTGTGACTCCTCACAAAATATGACAAGTGTCCTTCTATCCTAGACATCTAGATTGATCAATGTGAGGTATAGAGCGTGTCATCCTCTAATCAATCTAAATCTTGAACTCCAAGTAGACTCACTCAATCAAATGAGCTCAATATCCTATATTGACTCATTTGGACATGACCATGCACTTCATGGTCTCACTCTATCAAGAATATCGATGTCGCTCCCGTCATATAGGAGGGATAGATCCCATCTACATCACTCACATCCCTCTGCATAATTCGTTACATACCCAGTAATCGCCTTTATAGTCCACCCAGTTACGGGTGACGTTTGACGAAACCAAAGTACATAACTCCTTATGTAGGGATCCATGGTGACTTCAGGTCTAAGGACTAGTAGTCATACTAATAGCCACATGAGAAAGTATATGACACTCATATAACGATCCATGATACTTTCTCATGACGGGTCATTCAGTATACATTCTCCAATGCATACCCATGTGTCAACTTGATATCTCTATATCCATGACTTGTGAGATTAAGTCATCGAGTTGACCTACATGCTAGTCTTATTGCATTAACATTATCCCTGAATGTTAATACTTGACTAGGAATGATTAAGAGTAGTGTTCCCTATATCATTTCACTATCGGTTCAACTAACCGATTGATATAGGTGAGAACCATCTACTCAAGGACGTTATTATACTTAGTTATTTGGCACCAATACAAGTAAGTATAATAACCAAAAACCAAATGCCTTTATTTATATAGAATATGATACAACAAGTCCAAAATATAATCATCAAATGATTGGCTCTAGGGCTCTAGCTAACAATCTCCCACTAGCACTAGTGCCAATCAGTGTAGGCTCTAAGCCCCAATCACCTAGTGTGACCATCATGCTTCCTCTGTGCCAAAGACTTGGTCAAGGGTTCTGCGATGTTAGTCTCTGTAGGTACTCTGCAAATCTTCACATCTCCTCTCTCGATGATCTCTAGAATGAGATGGAAGCGCCGTAGTATGTGTTTGGTCCGCTGGTGTGAGCGAGATTCCTTCGCCTGTGCTATAGCTCAATTGTTCTCACAATAGAGCTCAATGGGGTCAGCAATGATAGGAACCACCCCAAGTTCAGTGATGAACTTGCGGATCCAAACTGCCTCCTTTGCTACCTCTGATGCAGCAATGTACTCGACTTCTGTTGTAGAATCAGCTACTGTATCCTACTTCGAACTCTTCCAGCAGACAGCACCACCATTAATGCAAAATACGAACCCCGACTACGATCTATAATCATCTTGGTCGGTCTGGAAGCTAGCATCACTGTAACCCTTTACAGCTAGCTCATCATTGCCTCCATATATCAAGAAATATTCTTTAGTCCTTCTTAAGTAATTAAGAATATTCTTGACCGCTATCCAGTGACATTCACCTGGATCTGACTGGTATTTGCTCATCATGCTCAAAGCATACGAGACATCAGGTCGAGTACATGGTATGGCGTACATGATCGATACTATGGCTGAGGCATAATGGATCTGATCCATGCGGTCTCTCTCCTTTCTAGAAGAGGGACCTTGAGTCTTCGAAAGACTCACGCCATGTGACATCGGCAGAAATCCCTTCTTGGAGTTCTGCATGGCAAACCGTAGGAGTACCTTGTCAATGTATGTACTCTGACTTAGGCCAAGCAATCTCTTAGATCTATCTCTATAGATCTGTATCCCTAGAATGCGAGATGCCTCACCTAAGTCCTTCATTGAGAAGCAATTCCCTAGCTAGGTCTTGACAGACTAAAGCATAGGGATGTCCTTCTCAATGAGTAGTATGTCATCCACATACAATATGAGGAAGACAACTATATCCCCTACAACCTTCTTGTAGACACAAGGCTCATCTTCGTTCTTGATAAAACTAAACTGTTTGATAGCATCATCGAATCGAAGATTCCAGCTCCGAGAAGCTTGCTTTTGTCCATAAATGGACCTATGCAGCTTGCATACTCTGCTAGTATGCTGTGGATCTACAAAACCCTCAGGTTGTGTCATGTACACATCCTCGAGCAGGTTTCCATTCAGAAGTGGGGTTTTGACATCCATCTGCCATATCTCATAGTCATGGTAGGCTGCAATAGCAAGCATGATCCGAATGGACTTAAACATCGCTACTGGAGAAAAGGTTTCATTATAGTCAATACCATGAATCTGCATGAAACCTTTAGCTACCAAGCGACCCTTATAGATAAGTCCATCCATGTCAGTCTTTCTCTTAAAGACCCACTTACACCCAATGAGTTTTACCCCTTCAGGTGGATCAACCAATGTCCATACTTGGTTGGTGTACATGGATTCCATTTCGGATCTCATGGCTTCTAGCCATTTCTCGGAATCTGGTCTCATCACAGCTTCCTGATAGGTGGTAGGCTCATCCTCTATGAGCATAACGTCACCATGGTCAGACAAGAGAAATGAGTATCTCTCAGGCTGACGACGTACCCTATCAGACCTGCGAAGAGGTATGTCTACTTGAACTGGTTGTTGTTCCTCAACTCCTTGTGGAACAACATCATCCACAACACTTTGTGGTTCCAGTTCAATTTCCATCGAGGCATCAGTGCTATTGTTCGCATCTTGAACTTCTTCAAGATCGAACGCGCTCCCACTAGTCTTTCTAGAAACAAAGTCCCTTTTTAGAAAGACCCCAGTCTTTGCCACAACTACCTTGTGCTGACTGGGAATGTAGAAGTAATATCCCTTAGTTTCCTTGAGATATCCAATGAAAAAGCACTTGTCAGATTTGGGTCCTAATTTGTCTGAGACTTGACGTCGAACGTAAGCCTCACAACCCCAAATCCTCATGAAAGACACCTGGGCATCTCTCCCAGTCCATATCCTATATGGTGTCTTTATCACGGCCTTGGATGGAACTCGGTTGAGTATAAAAGCTGCCGTGTCTAAAGTATAGCCCCAAAGGTATGTCGGAAGATCTGTGTGACTCATCATAGATCGTACCATATCTAATAAGGTACGATTCCTCCTTTCGGATACACCATTCCATTGTGGTGTTCCAGGAGGAGTGAGTTGGGATAGAATCCCACACTCAGCTAGATAGTCACGGAACTCATGGCTAAGGTATTCTCCACCTCGATCGGATCAAAGTATCTTAATACTCTTGCCAAGCTGGTTCTGTACTTCATTCTTCAATTCTTTGAACTTTTTAAAGGATTCAGACTTATGTGTCATCAAGTACACATAACCATATCTACTAAAGTCATCAGTAAACATGATGAAGTACCTATAACCACCTCTAGCAGCGACATTGAAAGGCCCACATACATCACTATGTATGAGTCCTAACAAATCAGTCGCTCTTTCGCTGTGCCCACTAAAGGGAGTCTTGGTCATCTTGCCTCGTAGGCATGACTCGTATATCTCATATGATTCTAAATCAAATGAGTCAGCAAACCATCCTTATGGAGCTGGGATAAGCGCTTGTCATTTATATGACCTAAGTGACAGTGCCAGAGGTAGGTTTGGTTCATGTCATTTGACTTGAACCTCTTGGTATTTATGTTATAGATAGGGCTCTCAAGGTCTAGAATATAGAGTCCGTTTATCAAAGGTGCACTACAATAGAACATATCGTTTAAAAAGACGGAACAATATTTGTTCTTTATTGTAAACGAGAAACCTTTCTTGTCCATACAAGAAACTGATATAATGTTCTTAGTTAATGCAGACACATAACAACAATCGACTAACTCTAGTACAAGCCCAGAGGGAAGAGATAGAAAGTAAGTCCCTACAGCAACAGCAGCAACCCGTGCTCCATTGCCTACTCGTAGGTCCACCTCGCCCTTTGTCAATGCCCTACTATTTCTCAGCGCCTACACATCAGTACAAATGTGAGAAGCACATCCAGTATCTAATACCCATGATGTAGAAATAGATAGATTGACTTCTATAACATATATACCTGAAGTGGAAGTCTCACTTCGCTTCTTCTTAAGATCCTCCAAGTATACCTTGCAGTTCCTCTTCCAGTGCCCGGTCTGACCGCAGTGGAAGCAGGTAGCATCCTTGGCGACCCCTCCTTTAGGCTTCAGTGCCTTGCCTTTGCCCTTGGCTTGGAACTTTCCCTTGCCTTTGGGCTTGCCCTTGCCCTTATGTTTCTGAACCATCAGAACAGTGTTGGGCTTAGCATTCTTAAGGTTTAGCTCAGCAGTTCTTAACATGCTAAGCAGCTCGGGCAGTGGCTTGTCAATTTCATTCATATTGTAGTTTAGAACGAACTGATTATAGCTATCCGGCAAGGATTGCAAGATCAGGTCAGTGGCCAGCTCTTGGCCAAGCGAGAATCCCAATCTCTGTAGGTTTTCTATGTACCCAATCATTTTGAGTACATATGGCCTACGGGAGCCCCATCTGACATCTTGCACTGAAATAGTGCCCTTGAGATCTCAAATCTCTCATGCCTCGCTTGACCTTGATACAGTTGACAAAGATGTTCAACCATATCGTAAGTGTCCATTAACTCGTGTTGCTTCTGAAGCTCAGAGTTCATGGTCGCGAGCATTAGACAAGACACATCTAATGCGTCATCTTGATGCTTCTTGGAGGAGCCTCCGGAATGGGCTGCTCCAGAATGTACAGTTTACGTTCTTGGGTGAGAACTATTCTCAGGTTCCTGTACCAGTCCAGGAAGTTTGCTCCGTTGAGCTTGTCCTTCTCGAGGACAGATCGCAGGGAGAAGGTGTTCGTATTCGACGTCATGGTATTCTACAACAGAAATAAAAGCAGAAATAAATATCATATTCTTAATCATTTAATTAGGCCTTTAACTAAATGATGCTCCCACTCAATTCTATAATTCATGTGGGACAAGATCCACATCATACTAACCCTTGAGTTAGCTTTGGCTAATACGCCCAAGATTTAGTATGATCGGTAGGTAACGATTACCAATTACATCTCTATGCAACTCTTGTTAATAGGATCAAAATCCACATTTATATTAAAACTCGAGTTAGCTTTGGCTAATACGCCCAAGAGTTAATATAAACGTAATTTTGACCTATCTACCAACCATTGGATAATGCCTATAGTTAAACTCGATCCAATTGAGTTAACTAGTTACTCAATCTAATTGAGTTGTACTCACCCATGCGTTATTAGGCGGGACCAAAATTATCCCTCCGTACCCTACCAAGATAGTATGTGTTGCTCTGCTTTGGCAGATTCAATAACAACATGCGATCGAGGTAGTGGTAGGTATCACGGCATGGTAGGCATTACGAGTTGATGCGTTTTAGATCTAATCTAAACGATGATGCGTATCATATACTCGATAAATCTAATCTAATCGAAGGGTGCATTATGTGCACGACTTAGATCTAATCTAATCGTTAGGCACTAATTAATTACTTAACTAAGCATGCATCACATACATATAAACAATTAATTAAATTGTTTTGTGATTGTATCATGGCCCTACTATGATCTTCTCAAGTCAATGAGAAGATCGGATGGTCAACCTAAGGTCAACAGCTTCTCAAGTTACTTCCTTTGACCACCTTGTGTTGCTCGCGCCCTCCTCGTAACTCCGTCTCTTGTGGACCTTCCACCGCTTCAAAATTACATTACAATTTTGAAACTCGAGTTACATTCGAGTCTAAATCTAATTTACAACCAGAATATAAGAGAAAGGCACGACGCGCAGGTCGTGAATATAAAATAAAATAAATAAATACAGCACGCACATCACATAACGACACGCAGACCATATTATGAATTACAACACATTTCCAAATCCAATTTGGGTCGTTTGGGCCATGACTATCACAAAATTAATATATAATTCAAAATTATATATTTCTATAATTTTCTGTAATTTTTTTAATAATTTTTAAAATTTTTACGGGTACAATTTCCCGGCGGTTCCGTTTATCGGTTTTCGGGCGCAATCGCGGAACGAATCCCATTGCGGGGCCAGGGGCAGCGCCCCTACCCGCGATCTAACCATCACGAGGGTTCCTTTGCGATCTAACAGCGCCTAAGCCCGCTGTCCCAAAAATTTTTGGGGCGAAACATTGTCGTTTCGGAAAATTCTTCTCGGTAGTCGAAGCCTACAAGTGTCTAAACACTTGTGCTTCACTTCTACGAAAAAAATACCCATTAAAACAATAAAAACATGAATTTACAGAAAGTTTACAGATCTATATTTTTCATAAAAATATGAATCTAAACTCGTACTCGCTTCGCACGTGGCTATGATACCACTGTTGGGTTTTTCAGGCCGCGAAAACCGCTTTTTGCGTCGCAGAAAACCCGAATCACCCATGCCACTGGATCTCGTGCGAAGAAAACTTACGAAAAATATGAGTATGAGTTTCTAAACCTCGATCTACAGTAGATCTACAAGGAAGAAGGAATATACCATTGATGCGAAGCCCTTCGCAATCCCGCTTGTCCTCGGTTCGCCGGATCTCGAAAGTGTCAAAGTAGACACTTCTCTATGTATATCCACACAAGCAAGAGATGGAGAAAAATCTCTAAGGATGTGCTAGCAACCTTAGAGATCAGTAGGGAGGAGAGGGAGAGCAAGAAGAAAAACTCAAGAGGAAGAAGAAGATGGAGTTACAACCACTTGAATGAAAAATCAATTTTTCATTCCCACTAAAATGGCCGGCCACTTCAAGGCATGTAACCCCCATGGAATATCAAGAGTCAAGTCTCTTGATCTCCTCCATGAGGTGACATTTGGTCAAGTCAAACTTGACCAAATGAAGAAGCCTTGATGATGTGGCATTGGTCAAGTCAAAGTCAAGTCAAAACTTGACTCTTCATCTTCCTACTTAAGTCAAGTCAAACTTGACCACTTCTCTCCCTTGGTTGATCTAATCTAACCATTGATTCAAGTCAATTTTAATTTAATAAATCTCTATTCATTGAATTAAATTAATGAAATGAGTTTAAGATCAAATTAGACTCACTTAACACATGAACCAAATTGAGTCCAACTCAATTAGCCTACTTTGGCTTACTCTTAATCCAATTTGGTTCATCATATGAACGTAATCATTTAGGTTCATCTAATGAACCTAATCTCCATCTAATTGCCCTTAGTGTGTGACCCTATAGGTTCTTGTAACGTTGGCAATGCCCCTAAACCCATTTAGGAGCATAAGTAATGAGCGGTATCTAGCAACACATCATTACTACCCAAGTTACAAGAATGTTGAGATCCAACATCACCTTGTGACTACTAATTGTGACTCCTCACAAAATATGACAAGTGTCCTTCTATCCTAGACATCTAGATTGATCAATGTGAGGCATAGACCGTGTTATCCTCTAATCAATCTAAATCTTGAACTCCAAGTAGACTCACTCAATCAAATGAGCTCAATATCCTATATTGACTCATTTGGGCATGGCCATGCACTTCGTGGTCTCACTCTATCAAGAATATCGATGTCGCTCCCGTCATATAGGAGGGATAGATCCCATCTACATCACTCACATCCCTCTGCATAATTCGTTACATACCCAGTAATCGCCTTTATAGTCCACCCTGTTACGGGTGACGTTTGACGAAACCAAAGTACATAACTCCTTATGTAGGGATCCATGGTGACTTCAGGTCTAAGGACTAGTAGTCATACTAATAGCCACATGAGAAAGTATATGACACTCATATAACGATCCATGATACTTTCTCATGGCGGGTCATTCAGTATACATTCTCCAATGCATACCCATGTGTCAACTTGATATCTCTATATCCATGACTTGTGAGATCAAGTCATCGAGTTGACCTACATGCTAGTCTTATTGCATTAACATTATCCCTGAATGTTAATACTCGACTAGGAATGATTAAGAGTAGTGTTCCTTATATCATCTCACTATCGGTTCAACTAACCCATTGATATAGGTTAGAACCATCTACTCAAGGACGTTATTATACTTAGTTTATTTGGCACCAATACAAGTTAGTATAATAACCAAAAACCAAATGCCTTTATTTATATAGAATATGATACAACAAGTCCAAAATACAATCATCAAATGATTGGCTCTAGGGCTCTAGCTAACAGGAGTCGCCGAAGGCTTCGAACCAAGTAAAAAAATTGAATCATGTTTTTGCTCATTTTTCTATTTTTGTATCTTACTTAATTTTCTTCTTTGTACTCTTGTTTTTAAAATGTAAAAGATAAGCTCTTGAAAAGCACGTGGTTCACCCTCTTCTCACGTGCATCTCGATCCAACATAATTATAACTTTTCAAAAAAATTTCCAAAATTTTCAAACATAAGTTAGAATTTTTTATTTTGAAAATTTTATGTTTGAATTAAGATAAATTTTGAAAATGATAATTATATAAGAAAACAACTTTTTGAAATATTGGAAGCAAATAGAAGAAATTTTGAAATATATATTTGTAAGGAAAATACATAAGTGTATTATTTCTAAAGTGTTACGTAAAGAGTATATTTGATATTTTGAAAATAATTTATATTTTGAAAAATTGTTAAAGAGGATAAATTATGAACCAATAAGAAAATGCAAATTTTTGAAATTTTATGAAGAAAAAACTTAGTCTTGAAATGAATTTAAAAATGATGTTTATGCTCCCCTTTAAATTTATATTTTCCTATCAGTCCAAGCATGTATATAATGTATAAATTTTTGAAAATATCTTGAAAAACAAACATCTAGGAAATAGTCCTTAAGGAAAATGTCCAACCTTTGTACTTAGCTAACTATCACAAGATAGTAGTTGTAGACTAAGGTTAGTGAATTTGAGTGTTTGGTCTTAACTAGTTTGTTACTAGCTAAATTACTCAAATTGATCAATGTATGTATTCAATGAACTGACATAAGAATATGAAATCTTAGGCTAAGTCTTAAGAATTTCACACCATTCTATGCTTCACAATACTCAAGCAATGGATCCTAATGTGCTTGTGACTTGTGAGTGTTGGGATGTATACTAAAAGCCTAGCTTTTGTATGAACATAAGAATCACATTGGTCAAATATCTGCATTTATGTTAAATGTAGTTGTCCATTTAATTTATATTGTAGATAACATGGTGTGTGGTGTCGCACAAAAGATCATGTTTGATGGAGTCAAAGAAAGAGAGCAACAAGATAACGATATGGATCATGGTCAACCCACTCTAGATGTTAATGATGATCCATTATGCATCAATGGAGGCCCAATTACAAGGGCTAAGACTAGAAAGATGAAGGAAGTACTTAATGTACTAATTGAAGATGTGAAGGCCAAAGCTACCATTGAAGAAGGTTTGACCAAGAGCAAGTCATTCGGCATAGTCAACCTAATTCAAGCCTTAGATGAGCTTAATTAGCACTTAAGTCTCATGTCTATGTAGTAGGGATATGTAGGCTTAATTTAGAGTCAATTTCTACTTTTATTTGGGTTATAATAAAGCCATAAGCTTAAAATGGCTAAGTAGTCTACATAGGCCTTTACTAAATAGGCTTTCTTTTGGTCTTTTAGGGTTTTTTGGTCACCTGATAGCTATAAATAAAGGGGGTGACGGCCGCACATGGATCTTTGACATATTTTGCAATCTAAAGTACAGTGAGGCTCTCGCTTTTTGATTTTTCATTGAACTTGAACTTATCAAGGCATCTCCATGTGGCGTTCAAAGACTTATCAACCTCAATCCCAAGGTTGTGGCGTCTTCCATCTCGTATACCAAGGTTCGTGCTTTTCTAAGCATTTGGTCGAAGTTTCTTTCATCCATCTTATCATCTTTAGACCTTCCTTCTTTCTGTTTTCAATTCGTTGTGAGTTCTTGAGATATCTTTCTCGTTGTGTTCACATTATTTGGTATCAGAGCTTTGGTTTTTCTAAATCGATTTGGTTATCCTTTTGTTCTTTGTGCTTGAAACTTTGTCTATTTGTTTAAAATTATCTGCTTATCATTATCATCTCGATCTTAGTGAGCTTTATTCGTCTTGGTGCTATCAAATTATTTTCAGCAAAAAAAAAGAGTATATATATATATATATATATATATATATACATATTTAGCAAAAAAAAAATAGTCTAAAAAAAGGGCCAAAATTCCAAAAAAAATGGGGGAAAAATAGAAAAAAAGATGAGCATAGAGAATTGTTATTTCTATACTTACACTTTTAAATTCCGCATTTCCTTTAAAGTTTTGCCTATTATATTTGCACTTTCAAATTCCGCATTTCCTTTAAAGTTTTTCCTATTATATTTGCACTTTCCAATTCCGCATTTCCTTTAAAATTTTGCCTAGTATATTTGCACTTTCCAATTCCGCATTTCCTTTAAAGTTCTGCCTAGTATACTTTCACTTTCCAATTCCGTATTTCCTTTAAAGTTTTGCCTAGATTTAGTTCTGCACCTGTCTAGATTAAGTTCTGGCAAATTCCTTTTCAGTTCTTTTTTCAAATATCTTTATCTGTTAGTCCTGCATTCTCATAAGTTTTGTCTAGATTCAATTCTGGCAAATTTCCTTTCTGAACTTAATTTAAGTTTTCAATTCTACAATTTGAATTCTTCTATCAATTCCTTTCTTTTATCCTATACCTTTGGGATTTTCGATCAGTCAATGATCGTTTACAAGGAATTGCCACAATTCTAAGTTCTTTAAAGAGCTAACATTAGCGAGTTGAGTGATTGAGTGACAACATATTGCATTAATGGCGACAAGTGGAAAAGAAGCAAGACCTAGAGAAACACTTGAACAACGTGACTTGAGACAACACTTGGAACACATGGAAATCAGATTCAATCAAATCCTCGACAGATTGGAGAGACAAGATGCTGTAATTAGTGAATTGCAAAATAGCCAAGCTGGTAGAGTTCCTACATGAAGTTCGAGGCAATATAATCGTGAAGACAACAATGATGATGATGATAGCCTTTCTGAGGACATTGATGATAGAGCTTCTAGTGACAGATCTGGTGGTATCAGAATTGGTGGTAGAAGGGGAAGGAGGAGTGATTATGTTGATAAAAACTTGGGAAATATCAAAATGAAGAATCCTTCTTTTCAAGGCAAAAGTGATCCAGACGCATATTTGGAGTGGGAAAAGAAAGTAGAATTAGTATTTGATTGTCACAACTACTCTGAAGAGAAGAAGATAAACTTGCCGATGTTGAATTTATTGGTTATGCTATTATTTGGTGGGATCAAGTTATTCTAAGCAGGAGAAGAAATAACGAGAGACCTGTTGGCACTTGTGATACAACTCCGGATCAGCTCCAAGCCAATGAGACAGGACTGCAAGTTGAGATGTATGTCCCGAACCACGAGGAGCATGAAGAGGACTTGCAAGTGCCAGCTGAGCTGATAATGAAAACAGAGGTCAAGCAAGTTCAACATGTTGTACAAGCATTGACATCTCGTATCTTAGAAGGGCAGGCTATGGAGTTACAGTTGATGTCATGCCGAATGATTAACTTCATACAAGTTGACCCTAAGATGGGTCAATTAGCTGCGAAAGAATGGAATATCATGATGTAACATGTTCCTAGCCAAATACCATACTAGAAGGGTGGAAAAACTCACCATTCTGGTTGGAATTAGTGTGCCATTTAATGCCACCTACATTTTGGACGAATTCCCAAGTTGGAGGACAGCTAGAGGGAGTGTGCATAAAGACTTGCATTCATCATCTTCTCTTTCCATGCATTGGAAACTATCATTTGTTGGAAAGGGAGTGTGCATGAAGACTTGCATTGCTTGCATTCATTATCTTCTCTTTCCATGCCTTGGAAACTACCATTTTCAGTTCTATATAATTTTGAGAGAGTTTTCCTCCTTGTTGTTCTTCAGCAACTCTGCAGGGATTACGGGTGAGCACTTGTAATTCTCAGCACTTTTATAATATCGGTTCTTGGTTTTGTTGTAATCATTGGTTCGATATTCTCCATTGTTCTCATAATATTGGTTCTTGATTCTCTATAATCAACGGGTCAATATTCCATCCCTCCGAAACCTCCTTTGGACGATCCCAGAACTGAGTTCCAATCTTATTATTGCTAGGTCTCGCGGCATTGTTCGTCGAGGTTCGCATCAACTTGGGAATAGATGAAATCAATTATGAGAAAGAGGTTCATTCCATCACATTACTATCGAGATTTGTACCAATTACTACAAAGTCTAACCCAAGGATCCACGACTGTGGAGGAATACCATAAAGAGATGCAAATTGCCATGATTCGAGCCAATGTGGAGGAGTACCGAGAAGCAACCATGGCAAGATTTTTACAAGGTTTGAATTCAGAAATTGCAAATATAGTAGAGTTGCAACATTATGTGGAGCTGGAAGATATGCTGCATATGTCCATGAAAGTTGAAAGGCAACTCAAAAGGAAGGGTTCAATCAAACATGGTCAAAGTCCAAATTCATCCACTTGGAAATCTAGTTGGAACAAAAGAGATGATAAAGTTGCATCAAAAAATAAGACTGAGTTTTTGAAGAATAAAGATGCTAATTCTCTATTGGTTAAAGGTAAAGAACCTATCCAATCTTTAAGAAATAGAGATATTAAATGCTTTAAGTGTTTGGGAAGAGGACATATTACTTCACAATGTCCAAACAAAAGAAGTATGCTTTTGAAAGAAAATGGTGATATTGAAACTGAGAGTGAGTTCGAAGATGATAATGCCTTACGACCATTGATGGAAAGTGATGTAGAAGAGTATGTTGTTGAAGGGGAAGCCCTTGTCACTAGGCGTGCTCTAAATGTGCAAGTGAAGGAAGAAGATGAAGAACAACGAGACAACATATTTCATACCCGTTGCCACATCAAAGACAAGGTATATAGTATGATTATAGATGGAGGAAGTTGCACTAATGTTGCTAGTACTATCTTGGTTGAGAAATTATGCTTACCTACCAATAAACATCCTAGACCTTATAAACTACAATGGTTGAATGATTGCGGGGAGGTTAAGGTCACTAAGCAAGTGTTGGTTTCATTATCCACTGGTAGGTATCATGATGATGTTCTTTGTGATGTAGTACCAATGTATGCAAGTCATTTGCTTTTAGGTACACCATGGCAATTTGCTAGATTAGATGATATGCTAGATGAACTATATGGTTCTTGTATTTTCTCTAAAATTGATTTGAAGTCTGGCTATCATCAAATTCATATGCGTAAGGGAGATGAAAGGAAGACTGCTTTTAAGACTAGGTATAGTTTGTACAAATGGTTAGTCATGTCATTTGGGCTAACTAATGCACCTAGTACTTTCATGAGATTAATGAACCATATTTTGCGTGCTTATATTGGGAACTTTGTTGTAGTATATTTTGATGACATCTTGATTTATAGTAAGAATTTAGATGAGCATGTCAACCATTTACAAAAAGTTCTACTTATTTTGCGAAATGAAAAATTGTATGCTAACCTTCAAAAATATTCTTATTGCACTAGTCAGATAGAGTTTCTTGGTTATATTGTTAGTGCTAAGGGAATAGCAGTTAATGAAGAAAAGGTTAAGGCAATTCGTGAGTGGCCAACACCAAAAATGATAACTGAGGTACGTAGCTTTCACGGGTTGGCAAGTTTCTACAGAAGGTTTGTTAAAAATTTTAGTTCTATAACTGCACCCTTGACTGAAGTTGTTAAAAAGAAATATTGGGTTCCGTTGGGATAGTGAACAAGTTACAGCTTTCAACTTACTTAAGGAGAAGCTAAGTTCGACACCATTACTTGCATTACCTAACGTTGCTAAAACTTTTGAAATTGAGTGTGATGCATCAAGAATAGGTATTGGAGCTGTAATAATATAAGAAGGTCGACCCCTTGCTTATTTTAGTGAGAAACTTAGCGGAGCAGCTTTGAACTATCCAACTTATGATAAGGAGATGTATGCATTGGTAAGGCTTTAGAGACTTGGCAGCATTACTTGTGGCCCAAAGAATTTGTTATTCACACTGATCATGAATCGTTGAAGCATTTGAAGAGCCAAAGTAAGTTGAATAGGCGTCATGCAAAATGGGCTTTAGAGACTTGGAAGCATTCCCTTATGTGATCAAGTATAAACAAGGTATGGAAAACATTGTTGTCGATGCTTTGTCTCGAAGGTATACCTTGATCTCTACTTTAAACACTAAATTATTAGGATTTGAATATATTAAAGATCTATATTCTAATGATTCTGATTTTGGAAATGTGTCTGAAGTTTGTGAACATGCTACTTTTGGGAAGTTTTATAGGCATGAGGGGTTTCTTTTTAGAGTGAATAGGTTATGTGTGCCTAATTGTTCATTAAGGGAATTATTAATCAAAGAATCTCATGGTGGGGTACTAATGGGACATTTTGGAGTAAGAGAAACTCTAGAAGTGTTGGTAGAACATTTCTTTTGGCCACACATGAAACAAGATGTAGTTAAATTTTGTGAGAAGTGCATGTAGGCAAGCAAAATCTAGATCTTTACCTCATGGACTATATACACCTTTACCAATTCCTAGTGAACCTTGGATTGATATTTCCATATACATTGTTTTAGGACTACCAAGGTCCAAACGAGGTATAGATTCTATTTTTGTGGTTGTGGACAGATTTTCTAAAATGGCACATTTTATTCCTTATAGGAAAATAGATGATGCTAACCATATTGCTGATCTATTTTTTATGGAGATCATGCGGCTTCATGGAGTGCCGAGGAGCATAATTTCAGATCGTGATGCAAAGTTACTAAGCTACTTTTGGAAGACACTATGGGGAAAATTGGGAACAAAGCTTTTGTTTTCTACAACTTATCATCCACAAATAGATGGACAAACTGACATAGTAAATCGAACTTTATATACTTTATTGAGAGCTATCATTTAAAAAAATTTAAAAGGTTGGCAAGATTGTTTATCACATGTTGAATTTGCTTATAATAGATCTGTGAATTATACTACTAATTTTTCACCTTTTGAAGTGGTATATGGGTTCAACCCTTTAACTCCTTTAGATTTATCACCTTTGCCTGTCTCTGAGCGTGTCAGTTTAGATGATACCAGACAAACTGAGTTTGTGAGGCATCTGCATGAAAAAGTTCGATTGCAAATTGAAAAGAGAACTGAACAATATGCTACGCAAGCCAACAGGGGATGAAAGAAAGTAATCTTTGAACCCAGAGATTGGGTTTGGGTTCATATGAGGAAGGAAAGATTCGCTACTAAACGTCGTACTGAGTTGCATCCATGAGGAGATGGTCCATTTCAAGTCATTTCTAGAATCAATGATAATGCATAGAAGCTTGACTTACCAGGTGAGTATAATGTGAGTGCTACATTTAATGTTTCTGATCTTTCTCCCTTTGATGTAGGTGATCAAGATTCGAGGACGAATCCTTTTGGGGAAAGGGGGAATGATGGAGTTAAAGAAAGAGAGCAACAAGCTAACGATATGGATCATGGTCAACCCACTCTAGATGTTAATGATGATCCATTATGCATCAATGGAGGCCCAATTACAAGGGCTAAGACTAGAAAGATGAAGGAAGCACTTAATGTACTAATTGAAAATGTGAATGCCAAAGCTACCATTGAATAAGGTTTGACCAAGAGCAAGTCATTCGGCATAGTCAACCTAATTCAAGCCTTAGATGAGCTTAATTAGCACTTAAGTCTCATGTCTATGTAGTAGGGATATGTAGGCTTAATTTAGACACAATTTCTACTTTTATTTGGGTTGTAATAAAGCCATAAGCTTAAAAGGGCAAGTAGTCTACATAGTCCTTTACTAAATGGGCTTTTTTTTTGTGCTTTTAGGGTTTTTTGGTCACCTTATAGCTATAAATAAAGGGGGTGACAACCACACATGGATCTTTGACATATTTTGCAATCTAAAGCATGGTGAGGCTCTCGCTTGTTGGTTCTTCATTGAACTTGAACTTATCAAGGCATCCCCTTGTGGCGTTCAAAGACTTATCAACCTCAATCCCAAGGTTGTGGCGTCTTCCATCTCGTATACCAAGGTTCGTGCTTTTCTAAGCATTGTGTCAAGGTTTCTTTCATCCATCTTATTGTCTTTAGACCTTCCTTCTTTCTATTTTCAATTCGTTGTGGGTTCATGAGATATCTTTCTCGTTGGGTTCACATCATTGTTATCAGTTCCTTATAAATTATAAATAGTAGCTCACAACCAATATGGAATGGGGCAAACCATTAGAGTGGTTGTAGTGTAATTTGGTATTAATTTATCTTGACTATAAAATTACACTAGTACACTATGTGTGTATTGAGCAGGACCATTTGAGGTACTTTCTTTTTATACTGACTACATAAAAGAACAAAACCTCTGTTATTATGGATGTGTGTACTCTTAATCCCGATATAATAACAAGCACATATACTTAGTATGTATTTCTTTAATTTATGAATGTGTGAGATTTAGTTCGTTAAATCAATAGGCCGGATAAGTTGGGAAATAATATTATTTATATGGTGTGTTATTGATTATAAAAGGAAACTATGTCCTAGTAAATCTAGGTTAATGATGTCCCCTTGAGTAGCTCATAAGGATTGTCATGTAAACCCTACAGGTGGACTTAGTCCGGCATGACAATGAAGTTGAGTGGTACTACTCTTGGAGCTAGATATTAATTAAGTGAGTTGTCAGTAACTCATTTAATTAATGGACGTTCGATATCTTAAACACAGAGAGATTAATGCACTCATGATAAGAAGGAGCCTATAATGTAATTTGGGATTGGTGCGGTAGTTCAATAGTAACTCTTTAGTGTATGAGTTATTATTGATAAACTTGAGTTGGGTGTTCGAGGCGAACACAAGAAGCTCAAGCTCATCGGGAGACCAAAACCAATTTCTCCTCTCAGCCCCTGTTGTAGCCTCTATAAAGCCTTGCATCCACAAAATCCACTTCTTACCCAAGTAATGGGTCGGACGCATCCTTGCTTGGAGCAAGGGGGGCCGGCCAAGCATTATTTGGAGCCCAAGAGGTGGCCGGCCCCAAGCACATCTTGGTGACCAAGATGTGGCCGACCACATAAATTAAAAGGAAGTTTTCATTTTTGTTTAAAACTTTCCTTTTTAGTGGCCACATGAAGAATAAAAGGAGTTTTTAATTTTGTGTTAAAAATTTCTTTTTATAGCCATCCTCATGGTTTTAAAAAGAGAGTTTTAAAATCTTTCCTTTTATTGCTATCTATAAATGATTAAAGAGAGATTTTAATTATGTTAAAATCTTTCCTTAATTGAGTTATCTATAATGATTAAAAGAGAGATTTTAATTTTTAATAAAACTTTCCTTTTTTGTAACCATGATTTAAAAGGAGAAGTTTTAATTAATCTTTCCTTTTTTGTAGTTGTCTACATGTTTTAAAAGAGAGAGATTAATTTTAAAACTTTCCTTTATTGCCATATACAATAGAAAATTTAGAAAAGAGAGATTTTAATTGTTGTTAAAATTTCCTTTTTTAAAAGGAGGCCACAAATAAGGAAGTTTTAATTATGTTTAAAACATTCTTTTTTTGCCATGAGCAAGGATTATAAAAGAAGAGGAGGTGATGCCTTATAGGGTAACACATATTATTATTCTCCTCTTCTACTTGCTTGTGACCGACCCTCTCCTTCTCTCTTCCCTTAAGGTCGGCAACATCTATATTCCCTTCTTTCTCCTTTTCTTCCATCTAAGGCCGGAGCTTGAAGAAGAAGAAGGAGAAGACAAGAAGTACCTAGGTGGCCGGTTGCTTGGAGGGGAAGAAGAAGAGAAGGAGTTTCCTATTTTTGGCATCCTTTGGTGGCTCGAGAGTCTTGGAGGAAAATAAGTGGTTCGGGTGGATTCCATCTTGGTAGATCGTCGCTCACACAACGTCCAAGAGGAGGTGAGGAATTCAACAGAAGATCAAGAGGTCATTAGCTATAAAGAAAGGTATAACTAATTAATGGTTTCCGCTTCGAATTAATTAGTTAGTTTTCTTTGCATGGATTCTGAAACACCAACATAAGAGGCTAACGATTTTATGTTTCGATTTCGTGCTATCCATTTTGTATTTTGATTTTGTGTTTCGATCTTGTGTTTCTATTGTGGTCTCTGTAGTTAAACCTAGGGTTATTGTAAAAGTTAAATATCCGATTTCTTTGAAAGACTTTGTCTAGGAAGTGGTGGATGATCACATAACCAAGAAGGCCTAGTGCCTCGCCATGTTTAACCTGGAAGCCAATCTTTGAAATAGATATTTAATCAACTTTTGTAATATGATTTAACTTAGGAAGATCATATCGGTTAAACTTGGAGTAAAAATGTTAAGTATCATTTCCAATCCAAGTTTAACTTCTGAAGAGCAACTTGGATTAATAATATTAATCATCATTTGCAATCCAAGTTTAACTTCAGTAGAGCACATTGGTAGCTAGGTAAATATCTGTGCTTGTACAAATTTTTGTACATGGGAACCAGAACGGTGTTCCAAGTGTAGCAACCAACAATTGGTATCAGAGCTAGGTTTTTACCTCTATGTGTTTGGTTTTCAGTTAATTATGCACTTTCATACATAAGTTTAGGCTGGATAGTGGTAGGATATACAAATAGATTAACTCTGTGGTTGCAGACTCTAACTATTATGGCCTATTGTGATTATGTGTGATTGGACCCTCAGACATGTCGAGGGCATTTTATATGTTTGCATGATTGTAATTATTAAATACAGTAGGAGCTGTATTGGTTTTAGGATTTTACATTCTGTTCGATCTAGATTACATGTACATTCCTTCGTGGAATATAGGATCGATAAATATAAAATTTTATTTTTTATCATGGATTGTATCCTTGCGAGGAGTAGTGCTTTTTGAGGACCAGAGGCGTAGCGGAAAAAGGAAGAAAGATAGATGCGATGACATGGCTAGGGTTGGCGACATACGGAGGACAGCTATGAATGAGGTCATAATAGTTGGAAAATTAGTTTTCATATTTATTGCCTTTTATGCTGTGATGTGTGTGCTGTGTTTTTGTGCTTGTGTGCATGTTAAACTTTCTCGTATCTAAATAACTAAGTGAGAGATGAATTTTATTTAAATTCTAGGGTCTCCATTACTGGTTTGTAAGTGATGCATTCAAATTTGCGTGTTGGCTCTGAGTGCCTTCCTCCATAACGGATGAGTTTGTTTGCGGATCACTAGATTAAACTTCCTTACTGGATGGTTATAGGAAATTATTTAGGAGCATGTGATCTTCTCCAATTGAAGGGGCGTAATCCTATTTAATGGACTAAGTATCAAGTAATGGTATACACTTAGGCACATTTAATAGTATCCTCCCCATCGGAGTCACTGCAATTATTTGTGCGATCGAAGAAAAACCAACTATTAATTTGTCATAAAGTTAGGTTGATAATATAATAAAATTAATAAGTAAAACCCCCTCTTACAAATGTTTGAATTTGTATATGTTCACACTAACGTGGCATATAAAATTTACGGTGTTTGAGGTAATTTTATCTTGTCATAAAGTGACAAGATAATAAAATTAATGGTAAAAACCCCTCTTACAAATGTTTGACTTTGTATATGTCCACACTAACGTGACATACAAAATTCACGGTGTTTGAGGTATTTTTATTTGTCATAAAGTTAGGTTGACAAGATAATTAATGGGTAAATCCCTCCTCTTATAAATGTTTGATTTTGTATACGTCTACATTAATGTGGCATACAAAATTCACGGTGTTTGAGGTGTTGGTGAATTTAAATGATATTGTTTGAGGAATCAATATTATTTTAAATTCTAAAGTCTTGACCAAATATTTTATGATTCTTAGGATGTCCTTCAATCCCCTTGCTATTATATTGAAAGAGAACAAACTTACAAGTCCCAATTATATTGATTGGAAACAAAAAGTGGGTTGTCCTCACAAAATAGAGAACAATAAATGTGTATCCTATTCATTAGTTATTGAAATATGTTTAGTGGTGTTATCTACCGGTACCTGGTGTGTAGATACGGGAGCCACTGATCATGTCTGCAATTTATTGCAGTTGTTCTAGGAAACTCGACGACTACATGAAGTGGAAATCACTGTCTATATGGGCAATGCTACAAAAGTAGCGGCTGTTGTAATGGGACTTTGATAGGAATAAAACATTGATTTTGAGAAATTATCTTTATGTACCAAGTTTTAGAAAGAACTTGATTTCAGTTTCTAAACTATTTATGGATGGATATTCTATTTATTTTGATGACAAAGTGGTTGTCAAGAAAAATAAGGAGATTATCTGTTCTGGTACATTAGTTGGCAATTTGTATACTCTAAATCCAGTAGCTCCCACGATGCAACAATTGAAAATTAATAACACATCTTCTAATTATAATAACAGAAAGCAATCTTCAGAAATAAACCAAATATATCTTTGGCATCTAAGGCTAGGTCATACTAACTTGAGTAGGATTCAAAGGTTAATAGCCGATGGACTTTTGAGTTCATTGGTGGTGGAAAACTTTCTAACCTACAAGTCTTTCTTGGAAGGAAAAATGACCAAGAGGCATTTTAAGGACAAGGGGTATAAAGCCAAAGATGTGTTGGAATTGGTTCATTCTGATTTTTGTGGGCCTATGACTATCCAGGCAAGAGATGGTTTCAAATATTTCGTCTCTTTTATAGATGAATATTAGAAATACGGGTACATTTACTTGATGCGCTGCAAGTCTGAGTGCTTTGATAAGTTCAAAGAGTACAAGGCTGATGTGGAGAAACGTCATGGTAAAAGTATCAAGACACTACGGTATAATCGTGGTCTAGAGTACCTCTTGAGAGAGTTTAGGAGTTACTTATCAGAGGCTGGGATTCAATCCTAACTGTCTACACCTGGTACACCCCCAACAGAATGGTGTAGCAGAACGAAGGATTAGGACTCTTATGGAAATGGTTAGATCAATGATGAGTTATTCAGAATTACCAAAATTCATTTTGAGGATATGCCCTGAAAAGGGTTATCCTAAAGGAACGAAAGGAGGTTTATTTTATAGTTCTAAAGATTAGAAGGTCATTGTTAGCACCAATGCTCGATTTTTAGAAGAGGACTATATATAATGAACCACAAGCCCAGGAGTAAAATTGTTCTTCAAGAAATAAGAGAAGACACGTCAACTTTAGTACCAACAGTACAAGATGATATATCACAAGAAACTGTAACACGTGTCATAAAAGATGCACAATTACAAATAATGCCTCATCCTAGTGGGAGGGCTATTTTTGGGAGAGTTTTCAGGACTTGATCCCTGGTAAACATCAACCTGATCCCTGGACATATGATAAAGCAAGAGATCTTAGAACATCCGGTTTAATGAAGTGATCCAGTCTTATGGATTTATTTAGTGACCGGATGAGTTTTGTGTATACAAGAGGAGTGACGGAAACATGGTGGTATTTCTTGTACGATACATAAATGACATTTTGCTCATTGGCAACAATGTCAAAGTGTTGTCAGATGTAAGGGTATGTTTTATCCAAGTGTTTTGATATGAAGGACTTGGGAAAATATGGACATATTTTTGGGATCAGAATAATAAGGGATCGCAAGAAAAGGATATTATCCTTATCGCAAGCTTCATACATCAATACTATCCTAGCTCGTTTTAGCATGCAAAACTCCAAGAAAGGTTTTCTACCTTTTCGGCATGGTGTACCCTTATCTAAAGAGATGTCTCCTCAGACATCAAAGGAGATAGAGAAGATGAAGGCGGTTCCTTATGCTTCGGCTGTAGGAAGCCTAATATATATAATGCTATGTACGAGACTGGATATCTATTTTACCATGGGCATGGTTAGTAGATATCAAAGTTACCCAGGATCGGGACACTGGACTACCGTAAAGCATATACTAAAGTAGCTGAGAAAGGACTAGAGATTATATGATAGTTTACAAGGTAGATAATTTATTCCCTGTGGGTTACACGAGTTCAAATTGAATGGGACAATGATAAGTCGACCTCGGGGTTTTGTGCTTAATTTAGGAGGTGGAGGCATAACAATAGAGGAGTGTTAAGAAGAAATGCGTTTCAGACTCCACCATGGAAGCTGAGTATGTGGCAGCCTCTGAGACAGCCATAGAAGCTGTATGGCTCAAAAACTTCATGATGGACTTAGATGTGATTCCTGATTTACCCAAAATTATTACAGTTTATTGTGATAATAGTGTTACAGTAGTAAACTCGAAGGAACCACGAGCCCATAAGGCAAGTAAACACATAGAGCGCAAGTACCACCTAATACGAGGAGAGGTTGTTGTCGCCAAGATTGCATCAGAAGATAATCTGGCAGATCCTTTCACTAAGGCCCTTCTAGCGAGAGATTTTGATCGGCATGTTGAGAGGATGGGAATTAGATGTATGACAACATATATGGTAACATAGTCTTTTACTATAAGTGGGAGATTATTGGGATGTATACTAAAAGCCTAGCTTTTTGTATGAACATAAGAATCACATTGGTCAAATGTCTGCATTTATGTTAAATGTAGTTGTTCATTTAATTTATATTTAGATAACATGGTGTATGGTGCCACACAGATGATCATGTTATCAGTTCCTTATAAATTATAAATAGTAGCTCACAACCAATATGGAATGGGGCAAACCATTGGAGTGGTTGTAGTGTAATTTGGTATTAGTTTATCTTGACTATAAAATTACACTAGTACACTATGTGTGTATTGAGCAGGATCATTTGAGGTACTTTCTTTTTATACTGACTACATAAAAGAATAAAACCTCTGTTATTATGGATGTACGTACTCTTAATCCTGATATAATAACAAGAACATATACTTAGTATGTATTTCTTTAATTTATCAATGGGTGAGATTTAGTTCGTTAAATCAATAGGTCCGATAAGTTAGAAAATAATATTATTTATATGGTGTGTTGTTGATTATAAAAGGAAACTGTGTCCTAGTAAATCAAAGTTGATGATGTCCCCTTGAGAAGCTTATAAAGATTGTCATGTAAACCCTGCAGGTGGACTTAGTCCGACATGACAATGAAGTTGAGTGGTACTACTCTTGGAGCTAAATAGTAATCAAGTGAGTTGTCAGTAACTCATTTAATTAATGGACATTCGATATCTTAAACACAGGGAGATTAATGCACTCATGATAAGAATGAGCTCATAATGTAATTTAAGATTGGTGTGGTAGTTAATAATAAATCTTTAGTGGTATGAGTTATAATTGATGAACTTGAGTTGGGTGTTCGGGGCGAACACAGGAAGCTCAAGCTCATCAGGAGACCAAAACTAATTTCTCCTCTCGGTCCATGTTGTAGCCTCAATAAAGCCTTGTATCCATAAAATCCACTTTTACCCAAGTAATGGGTCGGACGCATCCTTGCTTGGAGCAAGGGGGGCCGGCCAAGAATTATTTGGAGCCCAAGAGGTGGCCGGCCCCAAGCACATCTTGGTGACCAAGATGTGGCCGACCACATAAGTTAAAAGGAAGTTTTAATTTTTGTTTAAAACTTTCCTTTTTAACAGCCACATGAAGAATAAAAGGAGTTTTTAATTTTGTGTTAAAAATTTCCTTTTATAGCCATCCTCATGGTGTTAAAAAGGGAGTTTTAAAATCTTTCCTTTTATTGCTATCTACAAAGGATTAAAGAGAGATTTTAATTATGTTAAAATCTTTCCTTATTTGTAGTTATTTATAATGATTAAAAGAGAGATTTAAATTTTTGATAAAACTTTCCTTTTTTGTAACCATGATTTAAAAGGAGAAGTTTTAATTAATCTTTCCTTTTTTGTAGTTGTCTACATGTTTTAAAAGAGAGAGATTAATTTTAAAACTTTCCTTTATTGCCATATACAATAGAAAATTTAGAAAAGAGAGATTTTAATTGTTGTTAAAATTTCCTTTTTTAAAAGGAGGCAACAAATAAGGAAGTTTTAATTATGTTTAAAACATTCTTTTTTTGCCATGAGCAAGGATTATAAAAGAAGAGGAGGTGATGCCTTATAGGGTAACACATATTATTATTCTCCTCTTCTACTTGCTTGTGACCGACCCTCTCCTTCTCTCTTCCCTTAAGGTCGGCAACATCTATATTTCCTTCTTTCTCCTTTTCTTCCTTCTAAGGCCAGAGCTTGAAGAAGAAGAAGGAGAAGACAAGAAGTACCTAGGTGGTCGGTTGCTTGGAGGGGAAGAAGAAGAGAAGGAGTTTCCTATTTTGGCATCCCTTGGTGGCTCGAGAGTCTTGGAGGAGAAGAGGTGGTTCGGGTGGATTCCATCTTGGTAGATCGTTGCCCACACAACGACCAAGAGGAGGTGAGGAATACAACAGAAGATCAAGAGGTCATTAGCTACAAAGAAAGGTATAACTAATTAATGGTTTCCGCTTCGAATTAAAAGTTTTCTTTGCATGGATTCTGAAACACCAACACAAGAGGCTAGCGATTTTATGTTTCGATTTCGTGCTATCGATTTTGTATTTCGATTTTGCGTTTCGATCTTGTGTTTCTATTGTGGTTTCTGTAGTTAAACCTAGGGTTACTGTAAGAAGTTAAATATCTGATTTCTTTGAAAGGCTTTGTCTAGGAAGTGGTGGATGATCCCATAACCAAGAAGGTCTAGTGCCTTACTATGTTTAACCTGGAAGCCAATCTTTGAAATAGATATTTAATCAACTTTTGTAATATGATTTAACTTAGGAAGATCACATCGGTTAAACTTGCAGTAACAATATTAAGTATCGTTTCCAATCCAAGTTTAACTTCTGAAGAGCAACTTGGATTAATAATGTTAAGCATCGTTTGCAATCCAAGTTTAACTTCAGTAGAGCACATGGGTAGCTAGGTAAAGTTCTGTGCTTGTACAAATTTTTGTACAGGTGAAACAGAACGGTGTTCCAAGTGTAGCAACCAACAGTGAGATGTTGGTTGCTAAAACTATAGGAGCATGCAATTCTACTGTAAGTCCTAGGCTACCCCATAAGGATAAAATATTTTGAAAGTAATTATGAAAACAAATTTTTTGATTGGGAAATTTTGAAAACTAATATGTAGTAATATATCTAAAAAGTACATATTAAAAGCTAGTCTATAAGACACATCCCTAATTATCTTTTTAAGTAGATAAATTCAAATTTAGGTAATGGTTTGATGAATATGTCTGCTAAGTTAGATTTAGATTCAATGTAATTAAGTTCAATATTTCCTTTTGTATACATGGTCTCTAATAAAGTGATGTTTGACCTCTATGTGTTTAGTTCTAGAGTGATGAACTAGATTTTTAGTTAAATTTATAGAGCTTGTGTTATCAATAAAAGTATTAACATATTTGTATTCTAGATTGAAGTCTTTTAAGGTTGAGACATCCATAACAATTGAGCTATGCATTTATCTATTTCTATGTATTCTGCTTGAGTAGTAGATAAGGCAACATAATGTTGCTTTCTACTAAACTGGCTAACTAAAGATGGTCCTAGTAGTTGACATCCTCCACTTATAATCTTTCTATCTAACTTACAGGTAGCATAATTTGAATCAGAATAGCCAACTAACTCGAAGTTTAGTATTCTTGGGTACCACATTCCTACATTTATGGATCCTTTTAGATATCTAAGTATTCTTTTAACATTTGATAAGTGGGATTCTTTAGCGTTAGTTTGATTAGCATACATATTTACTATAAATAATATATTGGGTCTGCTTGCAGTTAAGTATAGTAAGCTTCCTATCATACTTCTATAGTATTTTAAGTCAATTAAATTACCATTTGGATCACTATCTAGGTTTATAGTACTTGCCACAGGTGTTTTTAGTCCTTTAGAGCTTTGCATACCAAATTTCTTAATTAGTTCTTTTGTATATTTGACTTGGTGAACATAGTTTCCTTCTTTCATTTGTTTAATTTATTGTCCTAAAAAGTATGATTTCTTTTATTATCCAAATTTATTTTCCACCAAACTTATGAATTCTTTTAAAACTTTTGAGTTGGTTGACCTAAAAACTATGTCATCTACGTATACTTGGGTTGTAAATATGTCTAAGAGTTTTTATAAAAAGTGTGGGGTCAATTTGACCTTCTTTAAACCCTTTTGAACTTAGGAAACTAGATAGTCTTTCATACCAAGTCCTAACACTTGCTTTAATCCATATAGTGCCTTTTTTAGTTTAAAAATATGGTTTGGATATTTTAAGTCTTCAAAACCTAGTCGTTGACTTATATAGATCTCCTCTTTAATTTGCCCATTTAAGAATGTAGATTTAACATCCATGTGGTATACTTGCATCCTTTGTGTGTTTCATAGGCTATCAGCATCCTTATAGATTCAAGCTTAGCTACCAGGACATAAGTCTCATCGTAATAGAGTCCTTCGACTTGACTGAACCCTTTGACAACTAATCGATCTTTGTTCCTAATTATTTCCCCTTTGTCATCTAATTTATTCCTAAAGACCCACTTAGTGTTGAAAACCAACTTATATTTAGGTGGTGGGACTAGATCCCAAACTTGATTTCTTTTGAATTAACCTAACTCTTCATGCATTGCAATTACCGAGTCAGGCTCAGACAATGCATCATCTATGATTTTGGGTTCAATTTTAGATATTAAGGCTATTAGATACAATGTGTCTTTAAGGTTTAAAATGTGTACATTGTATCCAAATACTTTTAAATATTTTATGTTTGGAATTTTATTGAAGTAAATTTCATATGATGTTTGTTTAGTAATTTGTTTATCATAATTCTATTTTGAACATAACAAGCCGTATTAATGGCTTCAGCCCAAAAATATTTAGGTAAATTATATTCATTTAGCATTATTCTTGCAGCTTCTTGTAGGGTTTTATTTTTACGTTCCATTAGTCCATTTTGTTGTGGAGTTTTAGGGCATGAAAATTTATCATTATATCCATTTTATAGACATAATTTAGTTAAATTTTTGTTTTTAAATTCTCCTCTATTATCACTTCTAATTTTCTTAATTTTTATATCTTTTTCATTTTCTATTTGTTTACAAAAATTACTAAATATTTCAAAGGTTTCATTTTTATAAGTTAGAAATTTTACCCAAGTATATTTAAAGTAATCATCTATTATAACTAAATAGTATAGGTTTCTATTTAATGATTTAATTCCATGGGAGTCGAATAAATCTAAGTGTAACAATTGAAGTATTTCATTTGTTCTCATTTTATGTGTTGATTTTATTTATTTTCCTTATTGACAAGGATTACAGATTTTATGTTCAGAAATTCCTAGATTAGGTAGACCTCTAACTTGTAACGCCCCGCCCCTCCTGCTAAGGCCACGGGGGTTACTTCACCATACTTACTTACTAATTACAGCGGAAGTCTTATTCGTAAAATTTTAAAACTTTTCTTTAGCTTTTAAATCACCATGACAAATCATCTAACATATAAACCACACAGCATACTTAACATATTTTTGAGACATGATACTCAAACACATAATAAAATGTCATGGAGTTATGAAGTAGTGACATAAAGCTAGGCATAATTCTTATTTTTTTATGAAAGCAGGTCTTTTCTTTTTCATTAGCCAAATCACTGCCACACACATCCTTCTAGCCCCTCCTGCTGCTCCCCTAGTTCATCCATCCCTTGCCCTTATCTGTAGTACAAGAAAGTAAGCTGTGAGCACTCATGGCTCAGTAAGTTCCTTTCCTACTCACAAAAACCGTATAGCATATTAAGAACACAAGTCATATCATATGGAGTTAATTTCATCATATCCTGTAGCATATCATGGCATGATCACAACATAAACATAAGATATCATGGTATCACACAACATAAACATCATACATGTCATAAGCATCATCATAAATATAATGGCATCATCATGTCATAAACATAAGGTATCATGGCATCACCTAAGGTGTATGCAAGGTGAACTCTTAAACATGCATCATGAAAACATATGCAACATGTCTTTTAAAACTTATAACATACATACTTAAACATAATCTCAACATGATTAGGGCCCCAACTTGTACCACATACATAAATGCGCGTGTCCTATGTAGGTCCAAGAGAGCAAGTCTTGAACCCTACAAGACATACATACTAGGCCCGTTTATTAGTCCATCGACCTAGGGGCACTTAGGAGCCCATCCCTAACGAGGCCCGTTTCTTAGTCCATCGACCCCGGGGCGCTTATGGAGCCCACCCTTGGTACAAGCCTTAAAAGTAAAGTAGCATGTCATAATAATATAATTCTTAGCATAACTTTCATGTCATATTCATATCATAAAGAGTGCTCTTGATCCCACTTGTAGGGAGACAACTCTTAGGCATACTTAAAGCATGTGAAATTGAGCACATAGCATATCATGAATTTGGGCACACAGCATATCATGATCACATACATAATTAAGCACACAACACATCATGAATTTGAGCACACAGCATATCATGATCATAAGCATATTTAAGCACACAGCATATCATGATCATAAGCATAATTAAGCACACAGCACATCATAAATTTGAGCACACAACATATCATGAATTTAGGCATATAGCACATTGTTACTCATAAGTCCTAATCACATAAATGAGTATAGCTACATAGCATATTCTTATCATGTCATAAAACATTGCATGTGAGGCACATAAAAGATCATAATTAGGTTTCTACCCTAATATCATGTGATGGCCGAAACATGCTAATTTGTGACCTAGTTTAGTAAGCAACATGAAAGCATATGAACCCCAAGCCTTTATCATATCTTACATCATAAGGAATACTTTGAACATGTTTGGTTTGGGTTCTTAGATTCCTAGGTCTCTACTTTCATCATAGCCAAAACTTGTAGGACTTGATGCTAGGGTTCAAGTGTCCTAAAAGCATGAGAACCTTAAACAACTTTCATAGCAAACATTCCAAGGAATAACATGAGCATAGTTGAGTTAGGTTCTAGGGTTCCTAGGCCCTTAAACATGATGTGGCCGAATGGTATAGGTCGTAAAACCAAGGTTCAGGTGTCCTAAAAGCATGAGAACCTTAAACACATTTCATAGCAAACATTTTAAGGACTAACATGAGCATAGTTGAGTTAGGTTCTAGGTTTCCTAGGCCCTTAAACATGATATGGCCGAATGGTGTAGGACTCAAAACCAAAGTTCAAGTGTCCTAAAAAGCATGAGAACCTACACAATTTCATGGTATCATTTATAAGGAAATAACATAAGCAATTTGGTTCAAGTTCTAATCATCCTAGGTCTTGGAACCTTAAGTGGCCGAAGGTTATAGACGTGTAATCATCATTCTATGCAACAAATAAGCATAAAAGCAACAAGTTAACTTCATATCATTTCATCAAGAAGGTCATGAGCATCTTAGACTTGTTATAAATTTTCCCTAGGCTTCACATCTTAATATGGCCGAATCTTCTTGCATATGAAAAAGGGTTTATATCTTCATACAATCATGGCACATCATAATTACCCTATCTTAGAGAAACATAGCATGCTTAGTTTTAGATTTAAAGCTCTCCTAGGCTTTTAGTTTTATCATGGCCGAATTCCCATGTGAATGAAAATTAAGTTAAATCAACATACAATTGGAAACAAATATGTTAACCACACTATTATCATAGAGCACATATTATGAGTACAAGAGATCATGCTTAGTTTAGTTTTGAAGCTCTTCTAGTTCTTTTGTTCATGCTTGGCCGAAATATTAAGTTCATGAACCTCTAACCCTTTTAGCGTAAAAACATAAGGATAAACTCCTACCATAATATACATGTCACAAGAAGTATATTGAGCACATCTAGTTAGGTCTTTAAACTTAGATTCTTTCTTTTGATCTTGGTTAAAAACCATGGATTTTCATGAAACAATACCTAGGTTGTTAAGCAAATCTATTTACATGAAAATCCCTATAAGCTATTGTACCACAGGTGAGGGGAACTTACATCCTTTCGCTTGTGGTTTCTCTTAGAGAAAAATGTTCTAGTTGCTAAAGAAAGGAAGAAGCTTCTTCTTCTTGTGCCTCCTTTGGTTTCCTTTGCTTGGAAGGGCTAGAACTTGAAGATTTCTTCTCGGAAATTAGCTTTCTTGGAGAAGAACTTAACTTAGTGTTCGGATCAAGGAGAGGGAAGACCCCTTGGTCTCGGTGGAGAAGGGAGAAGGGAGAAGGAGGAGGAAGAAGGAGAAAAAATGAGAGATTTCTTTTCTCATTTTCTATTTATTCATCATGAGGGGAATTTATGCCTTCATTAATCCTTCCCTTAATTCATCCATCACTCCTCTCTTGATTCCCATGAAAATGAGGAGAGGGAAGGGTGAGGAAGGCAACTTGCCTTCTTCTTGTTCCTTCTCTTAACCAAGAGGAAGAGGAGGTAAGTCACTTGGTATTCTCTTGCTCTTTTGCTTAATTTTCTTTTATTTTTCTTCTCACCTTTAACTAGGATTCCATTCTTTCCTATCCATATGTAAATCATTATCCTAGTGGTTGTCATGCATCAATTTATCTTCATTATTTGTGGGAGGTCCAAGGTTCAAACCTTGACCTCTTCTTCTTTTTATTTCTATTATTTATTTCTTTGATTCCTCTTACTTTCATGCTCTAAAGAGATTAATGCTCATATATTTATCTTAAAATTTCGTGGGTGTTACATAACTAATCTATTTTTAATATATTTCTAATATGGGCGTGAGCTAATCTCCTATGCCACAACCTTGTTTCTTCTCGTTGTGTCAAAAAACACTTGGGTAAGGGTTTTGGTAGTTTTATTGTGTAAATATTATTATCTCTAAATCCTTGTAATAACATATTGTGATTCAGTATCGCTAATTAGGCATTCAAAAGATAAAAATTTAACTTTAAATCCAACATCGCATAATTGACTTATATTAAGCAAGTTATAATGAAAGTGTTCAATAAGCAATACTTTTTTAATTGATATATTTGATTTTAATTGAATTTCACCTGTACTAATTACCTTTAGTTTGTCATTATTTTAAAAAACAACTGATCGTAGATTTTTGAACTTGATACTTGTGAATTTGTGTTAATCTCTAGTCATATGTCTGGAGCATCCGCTATCCAAAATTCATTTGTCCAAATCTTTGATTTCCTACACATAATATAGGAGTTAGACCAAAATTTAGGAATTTTCCTAGATCATCTCACCATTTCTAGGTTATCAACCATGGTTATCCTATGGTTTGTGTCAGATGATTTATGATTAGCTTTAGATTAACTTATGGATTAAGAAAATAATTAATTAATTAAATTTAATTGAGTTAAATTAAAATTTGAGTTAAGTTAGTTAACTTATTGTATTGATTTACTTATTATAATTATTTGTTTTAAATTGTTCAACTTTAAATAATCGTTTCTCGCAACACCCCCCGATTAGCTTTTTGAATTAAGATTTTTTATTTTAAATGATTAGTTTTAATTTTATTAGGTTTAGAATTAAGAATTATTAAGTTGAAATTGAATTTAAACTAATTTCGAAAGTTGAATTGGATTAATTTGGATTCATTTGAATTTTGTGTTAATTTGATTTGTAAAGTTAAATTAATTTAGTGTTTATAATTAATTATGAATTTGATTCATTTATTTATTGATTAGATTAATTGATTATGTTTAATTGTTAATTTGATTAATTTAGGATTAATTAATCAAGTTAAGTTAATAATTAGGTTTATTTTATATTTTTAAATTAATTACTAATCGTTTAAGTTTTGATTAAATTGTTTTGATTATGAAATTAATTATGAATAATTTTGAATTGAGTTAATATTAATTAAAGTAATTTATTAATTAAAGTTCAATTAACGTAATTGATTAATTAATTAGTTAAAGTTTAATGTAATTAATTAATTTATTAATTTCGAATCTAATTAATTAAGGTGGATTAATTTATTAGAGTAGTTAATAATTTATTAACTTATTAATTGTTGATTTTATTATTTTATTTTCTTAATTAGTTTGAATTATTAAAAATATTTAAAATTTGTTATTTGACCCATGTTAGATTTAAATTTAGCTTTGGGTTCATCAAAAAAGAATTTACAGGGTAAGTTTCTAGACAGTGGTGAGTCACATCGGACATCATTAGAGTAACCACATCTAAGATAACTTCCCAAAAATGACCCTCCCAAAGAAATTAATACTAGGTTTTGGTCTAACGCTCATGTTTGATTGGGATAGCTTTGGCCAGATCCACTAAGTCTAGTGCACCAGGTAGAACACATATGATTCAGCCTAGACATGCCTTTAATAGAGTTTCATTGATGTACTATCATCTCAATCCATTCTGATGCTATGTTATTAGGGTTTGGTGAATCCTTTTTATTTCTAACCATCCCAATCTAAGCAAAAAAATCGATTTAAGTCTAAGCATGTATAGTTAATCAATCAAGCTGGGTGAACAATTTTTCTATTTGCTCCTCCTGAATCATAACTTAGATATGGTCTATCTAAGAGATGGATCTGACTCTTGGGAATCAAATATTTATTCGATCTAATCAATTTAGTTAAACATGACTTCGGTACCCATGCTTGGATTTATTTTCTATCATTTTGTCTGAGTAAAGATGGATATGATTTGTTGGTTGTGTTTGGTTTATACCCATGTCCGAATCTATTGTATACATCTCGTTGTGATCCAAGTACAATGTTTAGACACTTGGATCCCAAATTGAACTTTTCCAATATTTTCTTGAGTCACTCCAATTGACCTTTGAAGTTGAAATTTTCTTCCTCAAGTTTTGCAAATTGAGTTGAAGTTCCAACCTGAGCTTGGTTAGTCAAGTGGCTCAAGCTAACTTGCTCCTTAAGGTGATCCATTTCCTTAAGTAGTAAGTTATTTTATTCCTCGAACTTGGTTAATTTTTTTAACAAACATTTTATAATTTTATGTAAATTTGACTTGGAAGAAAAGGTTACCATATTAGGATTTTTAGAAATGGATACGGATCTGTGGCTTCTATCAGACTCGACGTCGGATTTGGACTAGTACTCTTCCTTGGATTCTGATTCTTCATTTCTTGCCATAAAAGCAAGATGACTCATGTTCTTTGGTTCTTCTGTGTCGGATTCCTCAGAAGATGATTTGTCCTAAGTCGCTTGGAGAGCTTTCTTTTAGGCACTCGTAATTGTAGTGGCCCTTCTTGTTTCATCCATAGCACATTACTTCTGATTTGGTTTGGTTTTAGTTGTTTGGAACTTTCTTTGTGCTTCCCTTTCACTAGTTCTTCTTTGTTTGTTGAGTCTGAGTCTGAGTCTGACTCACTTTCAGGTTCTCTTTTAGTTCTAGATTTTGTCTCCTTGCTTGTTCCTACATACAAAAGCAATTCCTTTCTTGACTTAGACTCAAGTTAGACTATTTATGCAATTCTAATTCACACAAGAGTTCATCTAACTTAAGAATTGAAAGATCACTAGAAACTTTGTAAGCATCTACTATCGATGCCCACAAGGAGTTTTGAGGGCAGACATTCAAAGCATACCTTATCATGTCACGATTTTCCATGTCATATACGATTAGGTGGAGACCATTGAGAATGCCTTTGAGTCATATGTACAGTTGGGTGGAAGTTTCTCCGGGAAGCATTTTGATATTAAATAAATTATTTAGTAGGAGATCTCTCTTTATTAACTTGGAGTTGTTTGTTCTTCATGTAATTTTACTAGAAGATCCCAAAGCTCTTTCACATTCTCATAGGTGACTCTGTTTAGTTGCTCTATAGTTAGACCGCACTATATGGTGTGATGTATGCCCAAGGGCTGAAGATAGGAGAGATCAGTTATCACTTCTGGAAGGCCCAATTACAAGATTGCGGGCAAAGCGTTTCAAGGAAGCACTAAATGGGCTAATCAAAAAACATTGGGAGGACTATGAGCAAGGAGAGACCAAGATAATCCCAACTGATAGTCGTGACCTAATCCACGTAATCAGACATAACCATCCATGATTGGTCGTGCCTAACGGAAGAACGCTAATAAGCATGGGAACTCGTTCATGCATGAAGACTTAACTTTTTTAGATTGTTTAATGAAGCATGCAACTTGGGACTCTAACTCTTCATGCATTTATTTTGTTTTGGGTTCCTAGATTTCTTTCATGAGACATGCAACATTGGGGCTCTAATTGTGAATGCACTTATCTTGTACTTTTCCTTGTTCACTCCCATTATATAAGGGAGGGACATCATAGTATGAAGCAACTTAGTTTTTGGTGAGATTGTGTGCTCTCTTAGTTCTTGAAAGGACTTTCTGAACTTATCAAGTTTACTCTCATGGCATTCAACCCATCGAAACTTATCACCCTGGGTGTGGCGTTTCTTTCCTTCGCAGGCTTGGTTCGTGCCAATTCTAGGTTACGGGTCAAGACTCACACTCTTGTCATTTAGTTCTTGGGGGTTCTATCCACCTTTGTCTCGGGTTCCATCACATTTGTTGGTGGGGTTCATATCATCTGATATTAGAGCTTCGGTTCAAAGGCAAGTGCAAATCTATCTTTACTTGTTGTTCAGCCAAAAGCAAAAAATAAAAAAGCTGCTTGTGTGAATCGAAGTAAATTGTCTTAAACAATTCTTTTCTTGTTTTCCTTATCCTCAAACTTCTACTCTTTCATTAATTCTTTTCTTGTTTTCCTTATTCTCAAACTTCTACTCTTTCATTTTCTCTTAAAATTCTACCATCATAAGTTTCGGTGGTGTCTTTTGAATTGCTATGTGATATTCTGATTTGTTCTAGAGTTGGATTAAGAACTAAGAGATATCATCAATTGAGAGCTACCACCCAAACGTGAGTTGAGTGCTTGTGAGATTTTCTTTCATTTTGTAGCCATGTCTTAGAACCAGGAGGATGGAGCAAATGAGGGGGCTAGGCCACTTTCGAACCTGCAATTACAAGCATTGATGGGGGAGATGCAGCGAATGATGAGGGCAGAATTAGAATCTATCCATGAGAGGTTGGATCGGGTGGAGGATGGGACACCAAGAAGACATCAACAAGACCGTATTACTAGACCACAACGAAGACATGTCCAAGGGATTAATGTCAAAGAAGATGAAGAGGTTATTGTGGAAGACTTTGATGAGCAAAACTACAATCGGGGCAGGATTGGATATCGAGGAGATAGAAACGGAACTAGAAGAAATAATGATTTAGGAGGGATTAAAATGAAAATTCCAACCTTCCAAGGGAGAAATGACCCAGAAGCTTACTTGGAATGAGAAACTAAGATGGAAATGATGTTTGACTGTCATGAATTCTTAGAGTTTAAAAAGGTGAAGTTAGCTGCCATTGAATTCACTGATTACGCTATTGTTTGGTGGGATCAAGTGGTGATGACTCGGAGAAGGAATAGAGAGCAACCTGTGTCCATTTGGGAGGAGATGAAAGTGCTCATGAGAAGGAGGTTTGTACCCAGCCATTATTATAGAAGCTTATATCAGCGGCTTCAAAGGTTATCTCAAGGCTCCAAAAGTGTGGATGAATATTTCAAGGAGATGGAGTTGTCCATGATCCGAGCTAATATCGATGAAGATCGGGAAGCCACCATGGCTAGGTTTTTACATGGATTAAATCCAGAAATTACTGATATTGTTGAATTGCAGCATTATGTTGAGCTGTCAGATATGGTCCACCAAGCACAAAAAGTGGAAGAACAACTCAAGAGGAGAGGATTGGCTAGGAAGGGACAACCAATGACTACTCACGGCACATGGCGGGCGTCTCCAAGAAAGGAGGAACAACCTCAAAATAAGCCAAAGTCTGAACCCTTCAATAAGCCCAAACCCACACCATCTACTACTCAAGGTATCTGTGAGCTCATTTCCTCCAAAACTCGTGATATCAAGTGTTTTAAATGTCAAGGGCATGACCATATAGCTAGTCAATGTGTGAACAAAAGGGTGATGGTAATAAACGCCCAAGGTGAACTTGAGTCGAAAGATGAGGATGAAATAGTTGAAGGAGTGCCACAAAAAGAGGATAGTGATGATGAATAACATGCTGTTATTGGAGACTTATTGGTGGCCCGACGAGTTCTCAATCTACAAGCTAAGGAGGAAGAAGGTAATCAAAGGGAGAATTTGTTTCATACCCATTTCTTTGTCAATAACAAGGTTTGCAGTGTTATTATTGATGGGGGGAGTTGCACCAATGTGGCAAGTACTGATTTAGTGGAGAAATTATCACTACCAACTCGGAAACATTCACGACCTTATTGACTCCAGTGGCTAAACGATTGCGGAGAAATCATGGTAACAAAACAAGTCTTGGTAGCAATCTCCATTGGCAATTATGAAGATGAGCTGTTATGTGACGTGGTTCCCATGCATGCATGCCATCTATTGTTGGGAAGACCTTGGCAATTCAATCGAAAGGTAACACATGATGGCATCACAAATAGGTATAGTTTTACTTTGAAAGGACGACCTATTATTCTTATACCGTTGACTCCAAGACAAGTTATGGAGGACCAGTTGAGACTACAAAAAGCAAATGAAAAGAAGAAAGAAAAAGAAATTGAGAGAAAAAAATTGAGAAAAAAGAAGTCGAGGAAAAGAAAAATGAGAGGAAAGATACAAAAGAAGTGGACAAGGAAAAAAAAAGGAGACAGAAAGAAAAATAACTTTTATGCAAAAAAAAGTGAGATTAAAGGAGCTTTGTTTTCAAATCAGCTGCCCCTTATCCTTTTGTATAAGGAGGCACTCCTGAGCACTAACGACCTTATTAGTTTTTTGCCTAGTGTTATTGTTTCTCTCTTATAGGAATTCGAGGTGGTCTTTCCTGAAGAGGTTTCGCATGATTTACCTCCAATTAGAGGAATTGAGCACCAAATTGACTTCATACCCGGTGCATCCATTCTAAATCGACCTGCCTACAGAAGCAATCCGGAGGAAGCAAAGGAACTTCAGAGGTAAGTTAATGAATTATTAGAAAAGGGGTATGATGCCTGTGTTACTCGTTCCCAAGAAGGATGGAACATGGAGGATGTGTGTGGATTGTCGAGCCATCAACAACATCATGGTAAAGTATTGCCATCCAATTCCTAGGATTGATGATATACTTGATGAATTGCATGGTTCTTGTGTGTTCACAAAAATTCATCTTAGGAGTGGATATCATCAAATTAGGATGAAGGAAGGTGATTAATGAAAAACTAGTTTTAAAACCAAACATGGCTTATATGAATGGTTAGTAATGCCTTTTGGCTTAACTAATGCTCCTAGCACTTTTATACATTTGATGAACCATGTTTTGCGTGCTTTCTTAGGAAAATTTGTAGTTGTGTATTTTGATGATATTTTGATTTATAGCAGAAGCTTAAAAGAGCATGTTACACATTTAAGGTTAATTTTGAGTGTGCTAAAAGAAGAAAAGCTTTTTGCTAACCTCGTTAAATGCTCCTTGTGTATGGAGAAAGTCGTGTTTCTTGGTTTTGTTGTTAGTACTAAAGGCATTTAGATGGATGAGGAAAAGGTGAAAGCAATCCAAGAGTAGCCAACACCGACAACAATTAGCCAAGTGAGGAGTTTCCATGGTTTGGCCAGCTTCTATCGACGGTTTGTTCGTAATTTTAGCAATATTGCAGCTCCTCTTACTAAATTCATCAAGAAAACTGAGTCATTCAAGTGGGGAGAGGAGCAAGAGAGGGCCTTCAACATTTTGAAAGAAAAGCTAAGTTCTGCTCCTTTACTAATCCTACCAGATTTTTCTAAAACATTTGAAATCGAATGTGATGCTTCTAGTGTTGGTATAGGTGTTGTTCTTATACAGGAGATGAAACCCATTGCTTACTTCAGTGAGAAGTTGCCACTCTCAACTATCCCACATATGACAAGGAGATGTATGCATTGGTGAGAGCATTGGAGACATGGCAACATTACCTATGGCCAAAAGAATTCATGATTCACACAGATCATCAATCTCTAAAGCATTTGAAGAGTCAACATAAGTTGAACCGACGCCATGCTAAATGGGTAGAATTCATTGAGACATTTCCTTATGTGATCAAATACAAGCAAGGAAAAGAGAACGTAGTTGCTGATGTACTATCTTGAAGGTATGCTTTACTGCCCACTTTAGATACGAAGTTACTTGGATTTGAATATATCAAGGATTTATATACTAACGATACTGATTTTTCTGATGTGTTCAAAGCATACGATAAGGTTGCATTTGGTAAGTTCTATAGGCATGATGGGTTTTTATTTCGTGAAAATAGATTATGTGTGCCTATGTGTTCGTTACGTGAATTATTCACTAGGGAAGCCCATGGTGGTGGTTTGATGGGTCATTTTGGCATTACTAAGACTTTAGGGGTTTTACAGGATCATTTCTTTCGGCCTCATATGAAACGTGACGTGGAAAGAATCTGTGAGAAGTGCATCACTTGCAAACAAGCTAAATCTAAATTGAAACCCTATGGCTTGTATACCCCTTTGACTATACCTAGTGAACCTTGGACTGATATTTCAATGGACTTTGTTTTGGGATTACCCCGGACCAAGAGGGGGAGAGATTCAATTTTTGTTGTGGTTGATAGATTCTCCAAAATGGTGCATTTCATTCCATGCCATAAAACCGATGATGCATCGCATATAGCCGAATTGTTCTTTAAAGAGGTTATTAGGTTGCATGGCATGCCTAGGACTATTGTCTCTAATAGGGATGCAAAGTTTTTGAATTATTTTTGGAAGACTTTGTGGGGGAAATTAGGAACTAAATTGTTGTTCTCTACTACTTGTCACCCCCAAACTGATGGGTAAACTGAAGTGGTCAATCAAACTTTGTCCTTTTTACTTCGTGCGGTCATTAACAAGAATTTGAGAATATGGGAAGATTGTCTACCTCATGTTGAATTTGCTTACAATAGGAGCATACATTCTGTGACTAAATTTTCTCCATTTGAAATTATTTATGGTTTCAATCTCTTGTCACCATTAGATTTGATTCCTTTAGCTGTAAGTGAGCACATAAACTTAGATGGTAAGCAGAAGGCCGAATTTGTAAAGAAGATTCATGAACAAGCATGACTAAATATTGAGAAAAGAACTCAGCAATACATACAACAAGCTAACAAGGGGTGCAAGAAGATTGTGTTTGAACCAGGAGAATGGTTTGGTTGCACCTCCGAAAGGAGTGATTTCCAGATAAACGTCGTTCTAAACTTATACCTCGAGGGGATGACCCATTTCAAGTATTAGGGCGCATCAATGATAATGCCTACAAACTTGAACTACCAGGTGAGTATGGCGTACATTCTACTTTTAATGTTGCCGACTTATCCCCGTTTGATGCAGGTGATGATTTGAGAACAAATCCTTTTCAAGAAGGGGAGAATGATGTATGCCCAAGGGCTGAAGATAGGAGAGATCAGTTATCACTTCCGGAAGGCCCAATTACAAGAATGTGGGCAAAGTGTTTCAAGGAAGCACTAAATGGGCTAATCAAAAAACATTGGGAGGACTATGGGCAAGGAGAGACCAAGATAATCCCAACTGCTAGTCGTGGCCTAATCCTCGTAATCGGACATAACCATCCATGACTAGCCGTGATTAACAAAAGAACGCTAATAAGCATGGGAACTTGTTCATGCATGAAGACTTAAGTATTTTAGATTGTTTAATGAAACATCGACTTGGGACTCTAATTGTGCATGCATTTATTTTGTTTTGGGTTCCTAGATTGCTTGCATGAGACATTCAACATTGGGACTCTAATTGTGAATGCACTTATCTTGTACTTTTCTTTGTTCACTCCCATTATATAAGGGAGGTTTTAGCTAGAGCCCTAGAGCCAATCATTTGATGATTATATTTTGGACTTATTGTATCAAATTCTATATAAATAAAGGCATTTGGTTTTTGGTTATTATACTTACTTGTATTGGTGCCAAATAAACTAAGTATAATAACGTCCTTGAGTAGACGGTTCTCACCTATATCAATCAGTTAGATGAACCGATAGTGAGATGATATAGGAAACACTACTCTTAATCATTCCTAGTCGAGTATTAACATTCAGGGACAATGTTAATGCAATAAGACTAGCATGTAGATCAACTCGATGACTTGATCTCACAAGTCATGGATATAGAGATATCAAGTTGACACATGGGTATGCATTGGAGAATGTATATTGAATGACCCGCCATGAGAAAGTATCATGGATCGTTATATGAGTGTCATATACTTTCTCATGTGGCTATTAGAATGACTACTAGTACTTAGACCTGAAGTCACCATGGATCCCTACATAAGGAGTTATGTACTTTGGTTTCGTCAAACGTCACCCGTTACTGGGTGGACTATAAAAGCGATTACTGAGTATGTAACGAATTATGCAGAGGGATGTGAGTGATGTAGATGGGATCTATCCCTCCTATATGGCGGGAGCGACATCAATATTCTTGATAGAGTGAGACCACGAAGTGCATGGCCATGCCCAAATGAGTCAATATAGGATATTGAGCTCATTTGATTGAGTGAGTCTACTTGGAGTTCAAGATTTAGATTGATTAGAGGATGACACGGTCTATGCCTCACATTGATCAATCTAGATGTCTAGGATAGAAGGACACTTGTCATATTTTGTGAGGAGTCACAATTAGTAGTCACAAGGTGATGTTGGATCTCAACATTCTTGTAACTTGGGTAGTAATGATGTGTTGCTAGATACCGCTCATTACTTATGCTCCTAAATGGGTTTAGGGGCATTGCCAACGTTACAAGAACCTATAGGGTCACACACTAAGGACAATTAGATGAAGATTAGATTCATTAGATGAACCTAAATGATTACGTTCATATGATGAACCAAATTGGATTAAGAGTAATCCAAAGTAGGCTAATTGAGTTGGACTCAATTTGGTTCATGTGTTAAGTGAGTCTAATTTGGACTTAGACTCATTTAATTAATTTAATTCAATGAATAGAGATTCATTAAATTAAAATTGACTTGAACTAATGGTTAGATTAGATCAACCAAGGGAGAGAAGTGGTCAAGTTTGACTTGACTTAAGTAGGAAGATGTAGAGTCAAGTTTTGACTTGACTTTGACTTGACCAATGCCACATCATCAAGGCTTCTTCATTTGGTCAAGTTTGACTTGACCAAATGCCACCTCATGGAGGAGATCAAGAGACTTGACTCTTGATATTCCATGGGGGTTACATGCCTTGAAGTGGCCGGCCACTTTTAGGTGGAATGAAAAATTGATTTTTCATTCAAGTGGTTGTAACTCCATCTTCTTCTTCCTCTTGAGTTTTTCTTCTTGCTCTCCCTCTACTCCCTACTGATCTCTAAGGTTGCTAGCACATCCTTAGAGATTTTTCTCCATCTCTTGCTTGTGTGGTTACACATAGAGAAGTGTCTACTTTGACACTTTCGAGATCCGGCGAACCGAGGACAAGCGGGATTGCGAAGGGCTTCGCATCGAAGGTATAAATCTTTCTTCATGTAGGTCTAGGAGTAGATCTAAGTAGAAACTCGTACTCATATTTAAATTTTGAAATCTATCCTACGCACGAGATCCAGTGGGATGGGTGATTCGGGGTTTCCGCGATGCGAAAACGCGGTTTTCACGGCCCGAAAAACCCAATGGACAAGCTCCATAAGGATTACCGCGATTCTGCGATCTACAGCAATAGCAGCCCATTCTCTCTGCGATCTGTCCTTAAGAAGGACAAGCTCAATGGAGCAAATTTCCTGGACTAGTACAGGAACCTGAGAATAGTTCTCACCCAAGAATGTAAACTGTACGTTCTCGAGCAGCCCATTCCGGAGGCTCCTCCTGCCACTGCCACACGAGCAGACCGAGATGCTTACAAGAAGCATAAAGATGATGCATTAGATGTGTCTTGTCTTATGCTCGCGACCATGAACTCTGAGCTTCAGAAGCAACATGAGTTGATGGGCTCTTATGATATGGTTGAACATCTTTGTCACCTATATCAAGGACAAGCAAGGCATTGGAAGAGGAACTCCAAAGAATACCTGGAAGATCTTAAGAAGAAGAGAAATAAGATTTCTACTTCAGGTATACATGTTATAGAAGTCAACCTCTCTATTTCTTCATCGTGGGTATTAGATACTGGATGTGCTTTGCACATTTGTACTAATGTACAAGCGCTGAGGAATAGCAGGGCATTGACGAAGGGTGAGATAGACCTACGAGTAGGCAATGGAGCACGGGTTGCTGCTATTGCTGTAGGAACTTACCATCTATCTCTACCCTCTGGGCTTGTACTAGAATTAGATGATTGTTGTTATGTGCCTACCTTGACTAAGAACATAATTTCAGTTTCTTGTTTGGACAAGAAAGGATTTTCGTTTATAATAAAGAACAAATGTTGTTCTGTCTATTTAAACGATATATTCTATTGTAGTGCACCTCTGATGAACGGACTCTATATTCTAGACCTTGAGAGCCCTATTTATAACATAAATACCAAGAGGTTCAAGTCAAATGACATGAACCAAACCTACCTCTAGCACTATCGCTTAGGTCATATAAATGACAAGCGCTTATCCCAGCTCCATAAGGATGGTTTGCTGGATTCATTTGATTTAGAATTATATGAGATATGCGAGTCATGCCTACGAGGTAAGATGACCAAGACTCCCTTTAGTGGGCACAGCGAAATTGCAACTGATTTGTTAGGACTCATACATAGTGATGTATGTGGCCCTTTCAATGTTGTTGCTAGAGGCAGTTATAGATACTTCATCACATTTACTGATGACTTCAGTAGATATGGTTATGTGTACTTGATGACACATAAGTCAGAATCCTTTGAAAAGTTCAAAGAATTCAAGAATAAAGTACAGAACCAGCTTGGCAAGAGTATTAAGATACTTCGATCCGATCGAGGTGGAGAATACCTTAGCCATGAGTTCCGTGACTATCTAGCTGAGTTTGGGATTCTATCCCAACTCACTCCTCCTGGAACACCACAGTGAAATGGTGTATCCGAAAGGAGGAATTGTACCCTATTAGATATGGTACGATCAATGATGAGTCACACAGATCTTCCGACATACCTTTGGGGCTATGCTCTAGACACGACAGCTTTTATACTCAACCGAGTTCCATCCAAGGCCGTGATGAAGACACCATATAGTATATGGACTGGGAGAGATACCCAGGTGTCTTTCATGAGGATTTGGGGTTGTGAGGCTTACGTTCGACGTCAAGTCTCAGACAAATTAGGACCCAAATTCGACAAGTGCTATTTCATTGGATATCCCAAGGAAACTAAGGGATATTACTTCAACATTCCCAGTCAGCACAAGGTAGTTGTGGCAAAGACTGGAGTCTTTCTAGAAAGGGACTTTGTTTCTAGAAAGACTAGTGGGAGTACATTCGATCTTGAAGAAGTTCAAGATGCGGATCCTAGCACTGAAGCCTCGATGGAAGTTGAACTGGAGCCATAAAGTGTTGTGGATGATGTTGTTCCACAAGGAGTTGAGGAACAACAACCAGTTCAAGTAGCCATACCTCTTCGCAGGTCTGATAGGGTACGTCGTCAGCCTGAGAGATGCTCATTTCTCTTGTCTGACCATGATGACGTTGTGCTCATAGATGATGAGCCTACCACCTATCAGGAAGCTGTGATGAGACAAGATTCTGAGAAATGGATAGAGGCCATGAGATCCGAGATGGAATCCATGTACACCAACCAAGTATGGACTTTGGTTGATCCACTTGAAGGGGTAAAACCCATTGGGTGTAAGTGGGTCTTTAAGAGAAAGACTGACATGGATAGACTTATCTATAAAGGTCGCTTGGTAGCTAAAGGTTTCAAGCAGATTCATGGTATTGACTATGATGAAACCTTTTCTCCAGTAGCGATGTTTAAGTCCATTCGGATCATGCTTGCTATTGCAGCTTACCACGATTACAAGATCTGGCAGATGGACGTCAAAACCGCATTTCTGAATAGAAACCTACTCAAGGATGTGTACATGACATAACCTAAGGGTTTTGTAGATCCAAAGCATACTAGCAGAGTATGCAAGCTGCATAGGTCCATTTATGGACTAAAGCAAGCTTCTCGGAGTTGGAATCTTCGATTCGATGATGCAATCAAACAGTTTGATTTCATCAAGAACGAAGATGAGTCTTGTGTCTACAAGAAGGTTGTAGAGAACACAGTTGTCTTCCTCATATTGTATGTGGATGACATACTGCTCATTGGGAAAGACATTCCTTTGCTACAGTCTGTCAAGACTTGGCTAGGGACTTATTTCTCAATGAAGGACTTAGGTGAGGCATCCCGCATTTTAGGGATACAGATCTATAGAGATAGATCTAAGAGATTACTTGGCCTAAGTCAGAGTACATATATTGACAAGGTACTCCTTCGGTTTGCCATGCAGAACTCCAAGAAGGGATTTCTGCCGATGTCACATGGCGTGAGTCTTTCGAAGACTCAAGGTCCCTCTTCTAGAGAGGAGAGAGACCGCATGGATTAGATCCCTTATGCCTCAGTCATAGGATCGATCATGTACGCCATGCTATGTACTCGACCTGATGTCTCGTATGCTTTGAACATGACGAGCAGATACCAGTCAGATCCAGGTGAAAGTCACTAGATAGCGGTCAAGAATATTCTTAAGTACTTAAGAAGGACTAAAGAATATTTCTTGATATATGGAGGTGATGATGACCTAGCTGTAAAGGGTTACAGTGATGCTAGCTTCCAGACCGACCAGGATGACTATAGATCGCAGTCGGGGTTCGTATTTTGCATTAATGGTGGTGCTGTCAGCTGGAAGAGTTCGAAGCAGGATACAGTAGCTGATTCTACAACAGAAGCCGAGTACATTGCTGCATCAGAGGCAGTAAAGGAGGCAGTTTGGATCCACAAGTTCATTACTGAACTTGGGGTGGTTCCTAGCATTGCTGACCCCATTGAGCTCTATTGTGATAACAATGTAGCTATAGCACAGGCGAAGGAACCTCGCTCATACCAGCGGACCAAACACATACTACAACGCTTCCATCTCATTCGAGAGATCATCGAGAGAGGAGATGTGAAGATTTGCAGAGTATCTACAGAGGCTAACATCGCAGATCCCTTGACCAAGACTTTGGCACAGAGGAAGCATGATGGTCACACTAGGTCATTGGGGCTTAGAGCCTACACTGATTGGCACTAGTGCTAGTGGGAGATTGTTAGCTAGAGCCCTAGAGCCCTAGAGCCAATCATTTGATGATTGTATTTTGGACTTGTTGTATCATATTCTATATAAATAAAGGCATTTGGTTTTTGGTTATTATACTTACTTGTATTGGTGCCAAATAAACTAAGTATAATAACGTCCTTGAGTAGACAGTTCTCACCTATATCAATCGGTTAGTTGAACCGATAGTGAGATGATATAGGGAACACTACTCTTAATCATTCCTAGTCGAGTATTAACATTCAGGGACAATGTTAATGCAATAAGACTAGCATGTAGGTCAACTCGATGACTTGACCTCACAAGTCATAGATATAGAGATATCAAGTTGACACATGGGTATGCATTGGAGAATGTATACTGAATGACCTGCCATGAGAAAGTATCATGGATCGTTATATGAGTGTCATATACTTTCTCATGTGGCTATTAGTATGACTACTAGTCCTTAGACCTGAAGTCAACATGGATCCCTACATAAGGAGTTATGTACTTTGGTTTCGTCAAACGTCACCCGTAACTGGGTGGACTATAAAAGCGATTACTGAGTATGTAACGAATTATGCAGAGGGATGTGAGTGATGTAGATGGAATCTATCCCTCCTATATGACGGGAGCGACATCGATATTCTTGATAGAGTGAGACCACGAAGTGCATGACCATGCCCAAATGAGTCAATATAGGATATTGAGCTCATTTGATTGAGTGAGTCTACTTGGAGTTCAAGATTTAGATTGATTAGAGGATGACACGGTCTATGCCTCACATTGATCAATCTAGATGTCTAGGATAGAAGGACACTTGTCATATTTTGTGAGGAGTCACAATTAGTAGTCACAAGGTGATGTTGGATCTCAACATTCTTGTAACTTGGGTAGTAATGATGTGTTGCTAGATACCGCTCATTACTTATTCTCCTAAATGACACACTAAGGGCAATTAGATGGAGATTAGGTTCATTAGATGAACCTAAATGATTACGTTCATATGATGAACCAAATTGGATTAAGAGTAATCCAAAGTAGGCTAATTGAGTTGGACTCAATTTGGTTCATGTGTTAAGTGAGTCTAATTTGGACTTAGACTCATTTAATTAATTTAATTCAATGAATAGAGATTTATTAAATTAAAATTGAGTTGAACCAATCGTTAGATTAGATCAACCAAGGGAGCGAAGTGGTCAAGTTTGACTTGACTTAAGTAGGAAGATGAAGAGTCAAGTTTTGACTTGACTTTGACTTGACCAATGCCACATCATCAAGGCTTCTTCATTTGGTCAAGTTTGACTTGACCAAATGCCACCTCATGGAGGAGATCAAGAGACTTGACTCTTGATATTCCATGGGGGTTACATGCCTTGAAGTGGCCGGCCACTTTTAGGTGGAATGAAAAATTGATTTTTCATTCAAGTGGTTGTAACTCCATCTTCTTCTTCCTCTTGAGTTTTTCTTCTTGCTCTCCCTCTCCTCCCTACTGATCTCTAAGGTTGCTAGCACATCCTTAGATATTTTTATCCATCTCTTGCTTGTGTGGATACACATAGAAAAGTGTCTACTTAGACACTTTCGAGATCCGGCGAACCGAGGACAAGCGGGATTGCGAAGGGCTTCGCATCGAAGGTATAAATCTTTCTTCATGTAGGTCTAGGAGTAGATCTAAGTAGAAACTCGCACTCGTATTTAAATTTTGAAATCTATCCTTCGCACGAGATCCAGTGGCATGGGTGATTCGGGGTTTCCGCGATGCGAAAATGTGGTTTTCGCGGCCCGAAAAACCCAACAGGAGGGACATCTTAGTATGAAGCAACTTAGTTTTTGGTGAGATTGTGTTCTCTCTTAGTTCTTGAAAGGACATTCTGAACTTATCGAGTTTACTCTCATGGCATTCAACCCATCGAAACTTATCATCCCGGGTGTGGCATTTCTTTCCTTCGCAGGCTTGGTTCGTGCCAGTTCTAGGTTACGGGTCAAGACTCACACTCTTGTCATTTAGTTCTTAGGGTTCTATCCACCTTTGTCTCGGGTTCCATCACATTTGTTGGTGGGGTTCATATTATGGTGCTTATGATTTTGTAGTTCATTTGAGCCTTTTTGATCATTTGAGGAGTCCAGTCTTCTGGCTCTATAGGCTTTCCATCTACCATTGGTGGTTTGTATTCTTTCAGTATGATGAAGTAGAGCTCGATGTCGGGCATGAGGTAGCACTCTATTCTATTCTTCCAGTAGCTAAAGTTGTCTTCCTTGAATAGTGGGGGACAAACTATGCTATATAGCCTTCTTAGTATGAGGTTGACATTCTTGCACAAAAAGAATTAGAAGATTTCCAAGACTTTGATCTTGGGATTAGCGATGGTAGATAAAGAAGAATAAAAAATATTACTTAAGATTAAGAAAAATATATTAAGTTACTTCAGAGCTACATTGCTCTGATACCAATTAAAGGATCGATGGGAAATGATTTGGGGAGGGGTGGAGTTGGGGGGGGGGGGGGGGGGGGAATATTGTTCATTTTAAAAACTTTAACTTTTAGATTCGAAATATTAAAGTAGCAGCAGAATGAAAACAAAAAGAAGTAGACTCGTTCAATTACTGGATCGAAGCTTGTGGCGACTCCTACTCCAAGACCGGCAATCCTTGATCATACTGTTGGATAATTCACTAAAATTTCTCTTTTCGAAAACTTCAGAAAAGAGGTAATATGTTTAGTGAAGTTAATACAAAAGAATGCAAGCTAAATAAAATATTGACAATACAACAACAAAGATCGTAGGAGCTTCATAGTGATATAGCTTGCACACTGAGTGGAAGATCATAAGTAGTGTGAGTAGCAACACAGTAGTATAGTGGAATGTAGAAAGTTACTTCGGCTCAGTGCTCGAGGCTTGATTTTATAAGTGTTAATCGGTCGACTAAAAATCCTTTTGTTGATTGATCCATTCGGTTGATTGAACCCTCTATCGGTCGACTGAATGCTGTGCTTTCCTTCTGTGGAGAGATATGATCTTCAAATAATTAAGAGCATTTATTGATCGATCGACCGATCACCTTTATCCATCGACTGATCCCTCAAATTACCTTCTTCTCTGTGATCTAAATCTTCTTCATCATTGATGTTACTTAATGTTTGGTCGACCGATCCTTAGGTTCGGTCGACCGATCCTTAGGTTCAGTCGATCGATTCCCTTGAATTCCAAGTTTATCGAGATTTCAATCTTCTAGGTTGTTTACCAAAATGGGTAAGGTTGACCTATCTTTGGGTTCAGTTGACCTATCTTTGGGTTCGGTCGACTGATCCTCTTTCATACTAAATGTGCTCTGCTTGATCACTCTGTGCTATGTAAGTTTGGTTTGGACGACAAATCCTCCTATTTGGTCAACCGATCCACTTGGATTTTGCAAAATAGAGTTAGTTTACATAGTAGTCCCTACAACACAAAGTTAGCACAGTAGTAATGCATGAATAGAAAAGATAGTAAGACTTGTCTTGATCTCAACTTGAAAACCTATCAATTTCTTTTGTTGGATCAGTGACCTAGTAATTGTTTCTTCCTAGAACACGACCTCCCAATCACTCCAATCTAGTTGTTTACCTCAACCTACCTACCAAATATCGGGTCCTCCAGAACTATTTAGACTTTGGCTTAGCATCGGATCGGCTCACCAGGACTTCCTCTAGATATCAGGTCCTCCAGACCTATCGAATCCTTCTACTTGGTGTAAGGTCCTTGACCCATCTAGACTTCTTGTCTGGCTTCCACAATCTGTAAAGACTTCCCTGCCTAGCCGCAACTAAGGCTTTTCTGGTTGAGTAAATAGCTTGCACACTTAATTAATTTATTAGATCACAACATGACTTAACTTGAAATTTTGATAACATCAAAACTTAGGTTCGATTCTGGTGCACCCTGCACCAACACTTTCCTCACTACCCGATTTCACTCGCTAGGTTTTTTCCACTGCTCGATTTTACTCATCGAGACTTTTCAACTGTCGGACTTCACTGACCAAGACTTCCTCACTATCCAGCTTCACTCACCAGGACTTTCCACACCAATGTCCAGTCAACATTGATCCACTCAATATTTCTTCCTATACCAACCATCCTGTTGGTCCTGCCCTTGCTTAACCTCCAGTTAGAAATTTTTTAGTCAAGTACAATTAACTTTGACCTACTTGACTACTCCCTCAATTCAAATTGGTCAACCTTTGACCAGAGGAGACTTGCACCAACATTCTTTCAAATGGAAAATTGCACATACAATCTCCATATATTGTCAAATATCAAAACTCAAGCTTGGGTCAAACTGGTCAACTTTGACCCAGAGATAATTGCACAAACAGGTATGACCGGGGGGCCCTTAGTGACATGGGATATATCTTTAAATAGACTTTCTATGTTACCTCTTTACTTAATAATATTGAAACTCTAATGGAGTAAACACTCTAGTGAAATCTTCATGGATTTGTGCCAATAATTTAGTTAGAATTACTATAAGAATATAAGCATAGAGGTAAGAAGATGAATAATTAATCGAATATCAACTAGCCATATGATGAATCAAATCCTAGCATTGCTTTTCTCAACCAATTCCTCACTTGTCGATTACTTGCTCTAATTGGATCTCTCTCTCTCTCTCTCTCTCTCTATCACAAACACACACACACACAATCTCTAATTCTCGAGCTTTCACAAGACTTCTATTGTTTATATAACTTGCTTTGTGGAGTTAACTAGTGGTTGATTAACAATCCCTGTGAATCGATATTTTTATTATTTGACAACTTAATTGTACACTTACAGTTTAGATAATAAGTTTTTGGCATCATTACCGAGGATTGTTTCAAATTAATATTAGTTGATAAGTAATTTAGTTACTCTAGATATTTTTCTTTTAGTTAATAAAATTCTACATTTACTTGTTTGAGAATAGTTTTGCAATTCAATTTTCTTTCTTATAAAAATTCTACATTTTCTTATTTGCAATAATTCTAATTTGAAATTCTATTTGAAGAGGATTTGGATTTGCTCTCTTGCATGTGAACTTCTAATATTGTAGGAAATCTTTTGTCTGTTGATTATGAGTTTGATAGAACATGAAGAACATTTCATAATGGTAAACAAGCCTTTGAAAGATTATGTTGTTCTCCTATCTGGAAGGGAATTAGGTCCAATTGTTCCTCCACAGATTTATTCTCTTAATTTTATACTTGATCTGTTAGTTAGAGCCCTAGAGCCAATCATTTGATGATTGTATTATGGACTTATTGTATCATATTCTTATATATAAATAAAGGCATTTGTTTTTGTTATTATACTTACTTGTATTGGTGCCAAATAAACTAAGTATAATAGCATCCTTGAGTAGAAGGTTCTCACCTATATCAATCGGTTAGTTGAACCGATAGTAAGATGATATAGGGAACACTACTCTTAATCATTCCTAGTCGAGTATTAACATTCAGGGACAATGTTAATGCAATAAGACTAGCATGTAGGTCAACTTGATAACTTGATCTCACAAGTCATGAATATAGAGATATCAAGTTGACACATGAGTATGCATTGGAAAATGTATACTGAATGACCCGCCATGAGAAAGTATCATGGATCGTTATATGAGTGTCATATACTTTCTCATGTGGCTATTAGTATGACTACTAGTCCTTGGACCTGAAGTCACCATGGATTCCTACATAAGGAGTTGTGTACTTTGATTTCGTCAAACGTCACCCGTAACTGGGTGGACTATAAAGGCGATTACTGGGTATGTAACGAATTATGCAGAGGGATGTGAATGATGTAGATGGGATCTATCCCTCCTATATGATGGGAGCGACATCGATATTCTTGATAGAGTGAGACCACGAAGTGCATGGCCATGCCCAAATGAGTCAATATGAGATATTGAGCTCATTTGATTTAGTGAGTCTACTTGAAGTTCATGATTTAGATTGATTAGAGGATGACACGGTCTATGCCTCATATTGATCAATCTATATGTTTAGGATAGAAGGACACTTGTCATATATTGTAAGGAGTCACAATTAGTAGTCACAAGGTGATGTTGGATCTCACCATTCTTATAACTTGGGTAGTAATGATGTGTTGCTAGATACCGCTCATTACTTATGCTCCTAAATGGGTTTAGGGTCATTGCCAACGTTACAAAAACCTATAGGGTCACACACTAAGGACAATTAGATGGAGATTAGGTTCATATGATGAACCAAGAGGATTAGATTCATTTGATGAATCAAATTGGATTAAGAGTAATCCTAATTGGGCTAATTGAGTTGTACTCAAGTTGATTCATGTGTTCAATGAGTCTAATTTAGATTATGACTCATTGAATCAATTTAATTAAATGAATTAGATCTATTATATTAAATTGGCTTGAATTAAATGGTTGGATTAGATCAACCATGAGAGAGATTAAGTCAAGTTTGACTTGACTTGAGAGGAAGATGAAGAGTCAAGTTTGACTTGACTTTATGCCACCTCATTGGTGAGTTGGCATTGAGTGGGCGAATGATGATGCTCCACATCATCATGGTTGCTTAACTGGGATGCCACCTCATGGGATTTACCAAGAGTTGTGACTCTTGGCATTCCATGGAGGTTACAACACCTCTTAATGTGGCCGGCCACATGAATTGCATGAATGAGTTTCAATTTTTTGCAAGTGTTACTCTCATCTTCTTCCTCCTAGAGCTCTCTCTTCTTGCTCTTCCTCTCCTCATCTTGCTGAGACCTTCTTGGAGTGCTAGCACACTCTAAGGTTCTCCCTTCATCGAGTTGTTCGTGTGGATACTTCTAGAGAGTTGTCTACCTTGACAACTTGAGATCTGGCAAACCGTTGGACTAGCAGGATAGCGAAGGGCATCGCATCGAGGGTAACGCTCTTATCTAGTGTAGATCTAGACTTTAGAAACTCGTACTCGTATTTTGTTTTATTTTTCTTCTCACGGATCCGGTGGCGGGGGGGTTTCGGGGTTTCCGCGACGTGAAAAAGCGGTTTTCGCAGCCCGAAAAACCCAACATGATCTAGTATTTATTTCCAAGATTCAAGAAGTTCAATATGGAGGTCAAATTCTGAAAATACATATTTATATCTTGTGGAATTCTATAGGTATTGCAGTACATTGAAATATGAAAGGGTTCCGAAAGATACTATTTGGCTACTAACATTTCTTTTTAGCCTCACAGTCTTAACTAGAAATTGATTAAATACTCTATCACCTAGAAGCATCATGACATGGGATGAATTAGAAAAATGATTTTTGAACAATATTTTCCACCAAGAAAAGCAACCTAAGGAATCAAATCATGAGCTTTGACGAAAACAATGGTGAGTCATAATGCAAAGCATGGGAAAGATTCCTAAACTTGTTGAGCAATATCCACACCATGGTCTTGAGAAGTGGTTGATTATCCACATATTTTATATTAAGATATCTTTCCCTAACAAGACTTAGTTGAATTTAGTTGTAGGGGGTTCTCTAATGAATAAGACATATGATTTGATTGACTGAGTTATAACAAACCTTAATGAATGGTTAGGGGAAAATTTGATGACTCCATCACTAAAGATCCCTAAAGTGCGAAGCTTGGAGGCAAGCCCAGTCGTCGAAGAGGAGCTATGTCTTGTGAATAGTATTATTGAAAAGCTTAGAGAAAGCGATATCCAGTCCCAGCATGAAATGTTCAAGCAATTAGATGAAGATATATAGAATATTGATAGTAATCTTGAAAAATAACTTCTTTAAACATTAGAGGATCCCTTGAAGGTAAGCCTGATCTATGGAAAGTCAAAAATACGAGATGATGAGTTTAGAGCATATGAGCACCAAGTGGAAGAAGTTCTTTGCTAATGACAAGAGTATTTGCAAATTAAGGTACTTGAACAAGGCCCACTTAAGTATGAAATCATGCCACCTCAACTTGAATTTAAACTCCTTCCCTCAAATCTCATATATGAATTTCTTGGACCAAACTCTACATTTGATTGAAAACATAATGGAAGTTTTCATGGATGATTTCTCTGTGTATGGAATAGGTTTTAACACATGTTTATCTAATTTCTCTAAAGTTCTATAGAAATGTGAAGAAGTAAATTTGGCCCTAAATTGGGAGAAATATTATTTTCTAATTAAAGGAATTTTTCTGTGTCATAAGATTTCTGCACAGGGAATTGAAGTTGATAAGGTGAAAGTAGAAGTAATTAAAAAACTTCCTACACCAAAAAATGTGAGGGAGTGAGAAGCTTCTTTGGACATTCAAGATTCTACTAGTGCTTCAAAAAAGATTTCTATAAAATTTCTAAACCTTGGACCAATTTATTGAAAAAGGATGCTAAATTTTGTGTTGGTGTAGGTTGCACTAACAGTCTAGTTTTGATGTATGTTAAATAGATTAAAGTTAAATGGGTCGTTTGTCTAACGCTTCTACTAAGTGTGCAGGAGTTGACTGGTCTGAAGGACTTGACACCAAACTGAAATCCAGCTAGGTCCGCGGGGCCTGATAGCTGGTAGGAAATCTAGCTAGGTTTGCGGGGCCCAATAGCTTATGCAAAGTCCAGATAGATCCGCGGGATCTGATATCTGGTGAGAAGTCCGGTTGGGTCCACAGGACCTGACAACCAACCGAACACCAGTTGGGTTTGCGGACCTGAAAACTGGTGGGAAGACCTACTGGGTCAGAGGCAAATCGAGTGACTGCAAGTGGTAAGTAAAGGTAAGCAACTGGAGGAGAGATCCAATGAGGACACATTCCTCATTGAGAGAACTATAAGCGTCAGTTCAACTTAGGTCCATTTAGGAAACCTAAGTTGAGACCTTGACTAGATCCTGATCTCAGGGAGACAAGATCTAATTACTACTCATAATATATTATGTTGTGCTAACTCTGTTTTGTAGGGTAAAATCTATTTTTTGATTACCTAGGCTAACCTTTTCTTGTAGGTGGAAGTTTTTGAAGAAAAGGGTTTAGGCACCCGGAAGGAGTCCGGGCTTTTGGACTCTGGGCGCCTGGAGCAAGCTCGCCTGGGAAGGGTCGTGGGTGCCTAGGCGGTCTGGGCTCCTGGACTTGGTCCAAGCGCCCGGACCCGAAAATCGATCCACAAGCTTATGTGGAGCATGTCAATTGGCTGAGCCACATTGTCCAGACTCCTGGAGGGGTTCCAGGCACCCAAAATGGACCTATTTAAAGGCCTTCGACCCGGAGCTTTAGAACAACAACTGCAATGATCTTCTCTGCTACTCGGTGCTTCGAAAAGGCTCCTGCAATGCTGCTACGCTCCACCGAAAATTGAACTGCAACTTTATTTAGTTTTTTTATTGTCAATAATTTTTATATAGTTCTTATACTTGCAATTTGTAATCATTTCAAACTATTATGGATTACCCAACGAAAGCACTCGACAAGTGTGGGTCTTGGAGTAGGAGTCGTCGAAGGTTCTGAACCAAGTAAAAACTTGATCGTGTTAGCAATGCTTTTTATTCTGCCGCTGTATTTTTGTTTTAATTGAATTTTCAATGATCGTTATTCACCCCTCCCCTCTAACATTTTTTCTGATCCTACAAGTGGTATCACAGTAGGTATCACTCAGAATTAGTGCAACCACCAATCAGGTAAAGGGGGTGATAATTTTTGTTATTTTTTGTTCTATTTTTTTTGTTTTGAGAATTTTGATATAATCCAAATTTGTATAATTGCCTCTTTGGATAATTTTTTTTGTTGCAAACTACTCTAAATTGGTGTAACACCAATTTAGTCTTAATATTTTAATTTTTCTCCCACACTGCTAATCTAAGACCCAGTCTTGGAACCACCTTTTCTTTTTCTCTTTGTGTGCTAGATTCATGGCCCAAAATGAGGGATACAGCTGTTGTATCTTTGAGAGCATGAAAAAAAAAATGAAATCAAAGTGATAAGCACTCACAGTGATCTCCCAAAGAAATCGATGAAGAACCACCGGACGTCGCTGCTGTCGGAAGCACGATCACGAGTAATCGGAAAGTGCTTCAAGGAAAATGAGCCAAATCCCTAGCCTCTCGGATGTTCTTCTTTGCTTGACGCACCTCAGATAACCGTCACCCTTCACCTTATGCTCTTCTCGCTTGCCCCCGATTGCTCTTGGACGCCATCATATATAGCAAGCAAAACATTAGTTACCAACCGATGCTTTGATGGCTGGCTTTCAATGGAGGAAGATGAAGGTGAATGGGCACCCCTTCATCTTCTTGACATTGCAACTGATGCAACGTCTAACATCTCCCACTCATCCAAGTCAATCTAAAAGGTTATATGGTCATATAGACCATGTCAGTCACATAGATTACGAGGTAATCAGGTCATAATGCTAAAGCCAAATATTAATTGGTCACTGATCCTATCTGAGAAGCTTGACAAAATGGAAAGCTGGGGAGAGAACTTACTCCTGATGAAGAAGAATACCTGAGGATGCCCGATCCGAGAAAACCAAAGCGGATCAGGAAGAATAAGCCACAGAACACCTCCTTGTGCAAAGACCCAAGGATAGAAGGAAGGATCCTATGAAAAATACTAAGATCTGGAGCTCCGATGACTTCATGTGCACAAGAGACCAACCAACACTATTGTCAGTGACCTAAGACCGGGGTGGGAATCCCTGGCTAGGCTCTCCGACGATCAAGTCAGTGATCTCTCTTTATGTGGAGGGAAAAAGATGAAGAAGATGAATAGTGATTGAAATTAGGGTTTGTAATGGATGGTTGTGAGTATGGTGAGCGTGAGCATTGTTGGGTTTTTCGGGCCACGAAAACCACTTTTCCGCGTCGCGGAAACCTCGAATCACCCTAGCCAACGGATCTCGTGCGAAGAAAAATTTGAAGACATACGAGTACGAGTTACAAAACTTCTAGATCTACATGATGAAGATCTTTACCTTCGATGCGTGCCCTTTTCGTATCCCGCTCGTCCAAGATTCGTCGGATCTTGAAAGTATCAAGAATAGATACTTCTCTATATGTATCCACACGAACACACTAGGTGGAGATGACCAAAACAAGGTGTGCTAGCACCTTTGGATGGTTCGGCCAAGAGAGGAGAGGGAGAGCAAAATTGGAGCAAGGAAGAAGATGAAGGAATGAATGAGATTAATTCCAAAATGAAACTTATCTCACCCATTCATGTGGCCGGCCACATTAAGAGCATGAGTAACTCCCATGGAATGCCAAGAGTCACAACTCTTGGTAACTCCCATGAGATGGCATTCCACATAAGCAACCATGATGATGTGGAGCATTATCATTGGTCCACATCTTGCCCACTCACCAATGAGGTGGCATAAAGTCAAGTCAAACTTGACTCTTCATATTCCTCTCAAGTCAAGTCAAACTTGACTTAATCTCTCTCATGGTTGATCTAATCCAACCATTTAATTCAAGCCAATTTAATATAATGAATCTAATTCATTTAATTAAATTGATTTAATGAGTCATAATCTAAATTAGACTCATTAAACACATGAATCAACTTGACTCCAACTCAATTATCCCAATTAGGATTACTCTTAATCCAATTTGATTCATCAAATGAATCTAATCCTCTTGGTTCATCATATGAACCTAATCTCCATCTAATTGTCCTTAGTGTGTGACCCTATAGGTTCTTGTAACGTTGGCAATGCCCCTAAACCCATTTAGAAGCATAAGTAATGAGCGGTATCTAGCAACACATCATTACTACCCAATGTTACAAGAATGTTGAGATCCAACATCACCTTGTGACTACTAATTGTGACTCATCACAATATGTGACATTGTCCTTCTATCCTAGACACCTAGATTGATCAATGTGAGGCATAGACCGTGTCATCCTCTAATAAATGTAAATCTTGAACTCCAAGTAGACTCACTCGATCAAATGAGCTCAACATCTCATGTTGACTCATTTGGGCATGGCCATGCACTTCGTGGTCTAACTCTATCAAGAATACCGATGTCGCTCCCGTCATATGGGAGGGATAGATCCCATCTACATCACTCACATCCCTCTACATAATTCGTTATATACCCAGTAATCGCCTTTATAGTCCACCCAGTTACGGGTGACGTTTGACGAAACCAAAGTACATAACTCCTTATGTAGGGAACCATGGTGACTTCAGGTCTAAGGACCAATAGTCATACTAATAGTCACATGAGAAAGTATATGACACTCATATAACGATCCATGATACTTTCTCATGGCGGGTCATTCAGTATACATTCTCCAATGCATACCCATGTGTCAACTTGATATCTCCATATCCATGACTTGTGAGATCAAGTCATCGATTTGACCTACATGCTAGTCTTATTGCATTAACATTGTCCCTGAATGTTAATACTCGACTAGGAATGATCAAGAGTAGTGTTCCCTATATCATCTCACTATCGGTTCAACTAACTGATTGATATAGGTGAGAACCATCTACTCAAGGACATTATTATACTTAGTTTATTTGGCACCAATACAAATAAGTATAATAACCAAAATCCAAATGCCTTTATTTATATATATTATGATACAATAAGTCCAAAATACAATCATCAGATGATTGGCTCTAGGGCTCTAGCTAACAATCTCCCACTAGCACTAGTGTCAATCAGTGTAGGCTCTAAGCCCAAATGACCTAGTGTGACCATCATGCTTCTTCTGTCCCAAAGCCTTGGTCAAGGGATCTGCAAAGTTAGCCTCTGTAGGTACTCTACAAATCTTCACATCTCCTCTCTCGATGATCTCTTGAATGAGATGGAAGCGCCGTAGTATGTGTTTGGTCCGCTGGTGTGAGCGAGGTTCTTTCGCCTGTGCTATTGCTCTATTGTTGTCACAATAGAGCTCAATAGGGTTAGCAATGCTAGGAACCACCCGAAGTTCAGTGATGAACTTGCGGATCCAAACTGCCTCCTTTGCTGCCTCTGATGCAGCAATGTACTCGGCTTCTGTTGTAGAATCAGCTATTGTATCCTCCTTCGAACTCTTCCAGCTGACAGCACCACCATTAATGCAAAATACGAACCTCGACTGCGATCTATAGTCATCCTGGTCGGTCTGGAAACTAGCATCACTGTAACCCTTTACAGCTAGCTCATCACTGCCTCCATATATCAAGAAGTATTTTTTAGTCCTTCTTAAGTACTTAAGAATATTCTTGACCGCTATCCAGTGACTTTCACCTGGATCTGACTGGTATCTGCTCGTCATGCTCAAAGCAAACGAGACATCAGGTCGAGTACATAGCATGGCGTACATGATTGATCCTATGGCTGAGGCATAAGGGATCTGATCCATGCGGTCTCTCTCCTCTCTAGAAGAGGGACCTTGAGTCTTCGAAAGACTCACGCCATATGACATCGGCAGAAATCCCTTCTTGGAGTTCTGCATGGCAAACCGAAGGAGTACCTTGTCAATGTATGTACTCTGACTTAAGCCAAGCAATCTCTTAGATCTATCTCTATAGATCTGTATCCCTAGAATGCGGGATGCTTCACCTAAGTCCTTCATTGAGAAGCAACTCCCTAGCCAAGTCTTGACAGACTGAAACATAGGGATGTCCTTCCCAATGAGTAGTATGTCATCCACATATAATATGAGGAAGACAACTATATCCCCTACAACCTTCTTGTAGACACAAGGCTCATCTTCATTCTTGATGAAACCAAATTGTTTGATTGCATCATCGAATCGAAGATTCCAGCTCCGAGAAGCTTGCTTTAGTCCATAAATGGACCTATACAGCTTGCATACTCTGCTAGTATGCTGTGGATCTACAAAACCCTCAGGTTGTGTCATGTACACATCCTCGAGTAGGTTTCCATTCAGAAACGCGGTTTTGACATCCATCTGCCATATCTCATAGTCATGGTAGGCTGCAATAGCAAGCATGATCCGAATGGACTTAAACATCGCTACTGGAGAAAAGGTTTCATCATAGAAAATACCATGAATCTGCTTGAAACCTTTAGCTACCAAGCGACCCTTATAGATAAGTCCATCCATGTCAGTCTTTCTCTTAAAGACCCACTTACACCCAATGGGTTTTACCCCTTCAGGTGGATCAACCAAAGTCCATACTTGGTTGGTGTACATGGATTCCATCTCGGATCTCATGGCCTCTAGCCATTTCTCAGAATCTGGTCTCATCACAGCTTCCTGATAGGTGGTAGGCTCATCCTCTATGAGCACAAAGTCATCATGGTCAGACAAGAGAAATGAGTATCTCTCAGGCTGACGACGTACACTATCAGACCTACGAAGAGGTATGTCTACTTGAACTGGTTATTGTTCCTCAACTCCTTGTGGAACTGTAACACCCACTAAGCTTTTAAGATAAATATGAGAATGATTAATTTGCCTTAGAAAAATATTAGTAGAATGTTGAGCCAAAAAGAAATAAAAAGAAATAAGAAATAGGGAGTGGTCAAGGATTGAACCTTGAAACTCTCATGATGTAAATGATAGGATTAATGGGTAATAACCAGTTGGGATAGGAATGATATATTGATAGCAAAGGAGGGAAACTCATGATAAGGATGAGAGTAAAAGCTAGCCAAAAGAAAGCAAGAAAAGAGCAAGAGAAAAGCAACTTGCTTTCCTTCTTTTCTCTCCCTCTTCCTCTCCCTTTGCCGTGACTTTAAGAGGACAATTAAGGGGATTCATTCCCCCTTGTTTCATCATGAACGATGAGAACAAATAAATAAATAAAATAAAAAGGGCTAAAGAGAAAGCCAAAACCAATTTTGCTACCTCTTCCCCCTTAACATAAAAGGGAGCATGTAATGAGAAGATTTTATTTTTCTCTCATTTCTCTCATTCTCTCCTCTCCACCACCGAGAGCCTCAGCCCCCTCTCCTCCATTTTCGGCCCCCAAAACAAGGTTCCTCCTAGGATACAAGGAAGGCTACCAAGGGAAATCAAAGGAGGAGAACAAGAAGAAGAGACCCTTTCTTCCATCACCACACTTTAGAACCACAAGCGAAAAGGATGTAAGTATCCCCTCACCTGTGGTACAAGTGGTTTTAATGTGTTTTTGGATTTTATGAGGATTTTAAAACCTAGAAACAAAGTTGTGAAAATTCGGCCAAAGAAAGGACTTGTTGATCCTAGGAATGTTTAATATAAGCCTTGATTCATGATAATTTTTCTATGCTTTGTAAGAAGGTTTTCTCTCATATTTTTATATATATGTGATGCTGGATTAGAGATGTACCTAACCCTAGAGTTTCGGCCAAAAAGGTTTTATAAGGGCTAGGGAATTTATTTGTTTACCTAACTTGCACAAAACCCTCTAAATAAATGGTTAAGGATCCATTATTGTTTTCATACTTGAAGGTTACTTGGAACCAAAAGTACCCCACTCACAAGTTTCGGCCAAGGAAGGGTTTAGGGTTAGGAAGACTTTGAATTTAAACTCACCATGTTTATATGATAGAATATAGAGTTTCTTAAAGAGTTGCATGCTTGTATGTTGATAGAAACTCATGAACATCACTTTTAATGTTTCGGCCATGGTAAGGTGGATGGTTTAGAATAGCTTAAACAGATTTTTTTTAACATGCTCAAAACCTCCATGACAATAAGATATGAAAGTTGTTTGATGCTCCCATGCTTAATTAGAGTATAGGAAAATTTGTTGCATGATATATGATAATTATGACCACAAGGGTCCTAGCTTGTTTGTGAACCAAACTTATATGTATAGTTCCTTTGATGTTTTTTCCATAAAACTTGTTTAGGTTTTCCATACTTTAGGCCACCTAAAACCTAGTTTAAAGACTTGGAAGGTTTCGGCCAAACATATGCTATGAGATAAAGAAAGGAAAAACCTAGGAAACCTAAGACACAATTTAAATGTATGCTTATAGTGCTTGACTTTTATACATGTTATGAAATGTGTTATGACTTTCTATGCTTTTATGCCATTTGAACAAATTCCATGCTTGATGAGATTCGGCCATGTAGGGTTTAAAGACCTAGAAACCTTAAAATTTAGACCTCATGTGTTAAAGATGCTTCTTATGAAATTGAGATAACATGTTGATTGTGTTCACATGCTTATATATTTAACTATGATTCAAATGGACACCTTAAAGTCTCGGCCATGAAGGGATACATGCCTTAGAAACCCTAGAACTTACATTGAACATGCTCATGTCACTCTCCATGAAATATGAAATGTAGAAAGCTAAAAATTCAAATGCTATATGTTGTTAGTGACCTAAATTGATGCTAAGGGAAGTTTCGGCCATGACCACTTGTATGATGCCATTTATAAATTTATACATGATGTTAGAGTAAGTTCACATGCTTGTATGCTTGCTTGAAAACCTAAATGAGTACTTGTAAGTTTCGGCCATGACATAATTTTAAGGGCTTAAAGGATTTAGGAACTAACTCAATTGTGCTTACCATATTCCTTGAAACAAATGCTATAAATATGGTTAAGGTTTCCATGCTTTATGTCATTTAGAACCTTGTTTCACACTTGTTAAGGTTCGGCCAAATGAGGTTTAAGGACTTGGAGAACTTAGAGTCCAAGTAAATCTTGTTTATAATACTTCCTATGAAAATGATATGTGGATGAATTAGGTTCTACATGCTTGGATGTTGTTTAAAACCTAAATTGGCACCTAAGATGGTTTCGGCCAAGATAAGAACCCAAAGGACTAGGAAGCTTAGTACCCAAATTAATCATGTTACATTGTTCCTTATGATTGGATGAGCACATGATACACTTTTATGCTTAGACATGTATGCTTGTGAGCTATACAAGATGAGAATTTCTACGATAGGTTATGAGTTCAAAATATGCATGCTTTATGTTATGATATGTGGGTAAATTTTACATGCTTTAATGATATGATATGAGCTGAAAATATGCATGCTTATGTTATGATATGTGGTTAAATTATGCATGCTTTGATGCTATGTTTAGTGCTTAAAATATGCATGCTTTCATGATATGCTATGTGGTTAAATTATGCATGCTTGATGATATGCTTTATGCTTAAGATATGCATGTTTTTATGATCTATGCCTAAGTGATGCATATTGTTATGATATGATGTATGCCTAAGTGATGCATACTTTTATGGTATGATGTATGCCTAAGTGATGCATACCTTTATGACATGATGTATGCCTAAGTGATGCATACCTTTATGATATGATGTATGCCTAAGTGATGCATACTTTTATGACATGATGTATGCCTAAGTGATGCATACTTTTATGATATGATGTGTGCCTAAGTGAGGCATGCTTTTATGATGTATGATATGTATAAGTATGACATGTACTTTACTTTATATGGCTTGTACCAAGGGTGGGCTCCATAAGCGCCCCGGGGTCGATGGAATAAGACTCGGGCCTCGTTAGGGATGGGCTCCTAAGTGCCCCTAGGTCGATGGTGTAAGACTCGGGCCTAGTATGTTGCCTTGTAGGGTGCAAGACTTGCTACCTTGGACCTACATAGGTTGCGCGTAATATGTAAGTGATACATAGCCGGGATCCCCTTTAAGTTGAGATTATGTTCAAGTATATATGTAAGAAGAAATGGTTTTAAAGATCATGAGACATACACATGTTTTTCGGATACATGTTTTTCAAAATCATATTGCATATACCTTATGATGATTTATGATATGACATGGTTAGATATGATTATGTTATGTTCCATGATATGTCCATGTGTAGGATATGCCATGACTCCTTATGACGATATGCCATGATTAGATACGATTATGTTATGCTTCATGCTATGCTTTACGCTATGATATGCCATGACTAGTTATGATTTCTTCATGTTGCATGATATGCTTAAAAGAGTATGTTACATTATGTCATGACTAGTTGAAATGATGCCATGTTGAGACATTCTTTGATTATACTATGATTTTCGGTTTTAGTGAGTAGGAAAGGAACTTACTGAGCCATGAGTGCTCATAGCTTACTGTCCTTGTACCACAGATAAAGGAAAAAGCTGGATGAGCTAGAGGAGCAGCAGGAGAGGCAAGGAGATGTGTGTGGCAGTGGCTAGGCAACCAAATAAGAACCTGCTTTAAAAACTTTTAAAGAACTATGCTTTGGTATCATGAATTGTACCGTATGTGTGACTTGATGTTATGTTTCTACTAATTTTGATATCATGTTATTGAGGCCATGATAGTGTAGTTCGGATTTGATGAAAGGGAAAACAAAAGAAAAGTTTTTATTAAACTAAGAGAATTATTTTAAGTCTTCCGCTGTTTTAAAAAGAAAAATTTGTACATAGAGTATCGTAGCCCCGTCCCTTAGGGTTAGCAGGGAGGGCGGGCGTTACAGGTTGGTATCAGAGCCAAGTTTTTGCCAGCTCACTACACACACATCAAGCCTCCGACCTGCCGCTCCAAGTAAGAATGTTTATGCTTAATTTTCTTGTTATATGCTTATGCTTAGTTTCATGTTATATGACTTATGCTTTATTTTTCTTCCTTGTTATATTGCCTATGCTTTATTTTCTTTGCTATATTGCTTATGCTTTATTTCCTTATGTTATATTGTTTGTCACTCTATTCTTTATTTTTCCTTATGTTGCTTATGCTTTAGTTTCATGTTTTGCTTGCTTATGTTTGATGCTTTATTCTATGCTTTTAGTTATAATTTAGATTAGGATTACATATTAGTAGGTTAGGAATAATACCAGAACAAATAGATAGAAACAAAACAGTACGTTAGATTGGCTAAAAACGATAACCACTTACACTAGTCTATTTGTCATTATTTAGATAAACATGGTTAGGACACGCAATGGCCGAACCGAGGGGACAGTGACTCCACCAGACCTGACACAGGTAGTCACAGACCTCCAGCGTCAGATCACAGAACAACAGCTGATCACTACCTTAATGGGTCAGCAAGGCAACCCAGTTACCCCACCGATGAATACACTACCGGTTATACCTACAGCCGCGCCAGTGCCCCCGGCAGCCCCTACTCCGATGGTCCGACAAGAGGCCTATCTGATTCAGTGGCAAAGGCTTAAGCCGGAAGCCTTCTCGGGAAACTGCGAACCATGGGATGCGCAAGCCTGGCTCAAGACCGTGGAGAGCATAATGGAACTACTGGACTGGCCTGAACACGAGAAGGTCAAATGCGCATCGTTCTGCCTTACCGGAGATGCCCGGATGTGGTGGGACCGAGTAAAGGCGAAAAGACAAATAAACCAGATGCAGTGGATGAATTTTGAGACAGAGTTCTTAGAAGAATTCTTCCATATGCAAGTGACCAACAAGCACTATGACGAGTTCACTGAGTTCCGGCAAGGTGATCTGTCAGTTAACGAAGTCGTCAAGAAGTTCAACCGCCTAGCACGTTTGTGCCCAGAACTGATCAGTACTGAAAAAGAAAGGGTCCGGTTAATGTTAAAGATGCTCCGACCCGAGATAGCTCTGAACGTAGCCGGCGGAGTTAATAGACCGCAGACTGCAGAGGAGCAAGTCAGCAGTGCCCTGATTACCGAGCACTACCAGAAAGCAATGAACGAGGGCAAGAACCAAGCACTGACCGGAGGACAAAAATCGCACAATACCAGAATCGGCTGGAAAGGAAACTCATGTGGAAAGAGGAAACAGTGGAACAACACAAAAGGTGGTCCGGCCAATAAGCAAACCAAGTACCCTCAGTGTGCCACATGTGTCAAGATGCATTTCGGAGTATGTCTCCTAAGCACCAGAAAGTGCTACAACTGCGGAAAGGAAGGACATTTGGCAAGAAATTGCCCTACTCAGTCTCAGGGAGTACCTCCACAGAATAACCAGAATAGGAGTACCCCCGCACAGCTTCATCAGATGCAAACTGCCATAGAAGGGACTTCGATCAGCCAAGGAAGATTGGAAGCCCCTCCCATTATGACGAACGCCAGAGTCTACTCTCTTACCAAGGAAGACGTGGCGAATGCCTCTACTGTTGTCATAGGTCAGCTACTTATTTACAATCAGTATGCTCTAGTATTATTTGATACTGGGGCAACACACTCGTTCGTCTCAATATCTTTTATGAAGAAGCTAGATATACCACCCCGAACTCTAGAGGACACATTCTTAACAACCTTACCATCCGGGGAGATTATGCCATCGGACCATATGCTGCAAGCAGTACTCATTCGCGCAAACAGAGAACTCTACTGCGATCTGATAGTACTTGATATGCAGGATTATGACATAATACTGGGTATGGATTTCCTGAGCAAGTACAGCGCTTCAATCGAGTGCCGCAAAAGGAAAGTGATTTTCCGACTCGAAACTGAACCAGAGTTTGAGTTTTACGGGGAACCGAAAGGAACGGAGAAGTTATTGTCATCTATTAAAGCACAAAGGATGTTAGATAAAGGATGTATGGGGTTTCTAGCACACGTGGTTAATACTAATCAAGTCAAAGACCCGAAGCTAGAAGATGTCAGGGTAGTATGCAACTATCCAAAAGTATTTCCTGATGAACTACCAGGGTTGTCCCCTGACAGAGAGATAGAATTCGAGATCGAATTGATTCCTGGTACTCAGCCGATCTCAAAAGCACCTTATCGTATGGCTCCGGCTGAATTAAAGGAGCTTCAGGAACAGTTATCTGAATTACTCGACAAGGGACTTATTCGTCCTAGTCACTCTCCATGGGGAGCTCCAGTGCTGTTCGTAAAGAATAAGGATGGGTCTATGCGAATGTGTATAGACTACCGAGCGCTGAATAATGTGACAATCAAGAACCGGTACCCACTCCCACGGATCGATGACCTGTTCGACCAACTGAAAGGTGCGACCGTTTTCTCAAAGATAGACCTACGATCCGGTTATCATCAAGTGAAGGTGAAACCAGATGATATAACAAAAACAGCATTTTGAACCCGATATGGACACTATGAGTTCATAGTTATGCCTTTCGGAGTAACCAACGCTCCTGCAGTATTTATGGACCTGATGAATCGGGTATTTACGGCATATCTTGATAAATTTGTAATCGTCTTTATTGACGATATACTTATCTACTCGAGAACCCCAGAAGAACATACTGAACACCTGAATACTGTACTACAGATCCTTCAAGAGAAACAACTATATGCAAAAATTCTCCAAATGCGAGTTTTGGCTTGACCGGGTAATATTCCTAGGTCATGTCATCTCCAAAGATGGAGTTATGGTGGATCCAAGAAAAATCGAAGCTGTAAATAACTGGAACAGACCAAGGAATGCCAGCGAAGTCAGGAGTTTTCTCGGGCTAGCAGGCTATTACAGGAAATTCGTAGAGAATTTCTCCAAAATTGCAGCCCCTATGACAGCCCTCACCAAGAAAAATACAAAGTATGAATGGACAGAAGCTTGCGAGAAGAGTTTCGCGGAATTAAAAAGGAGACTGACTAGTGCTCCGATTCTTACTCTCCCGGAAACCAACAGAGGCTTCGATATGTACATCGATGCTTCCATCTCACGACTTGGAGTTGTACTCATGCAAGACGGCAAAGTCATTGCCTACACTTCTAGACAACTTAAAGAGCATGAGAAGAATTATCCCATTCACGACTTAGAACTAGCAGCCGTGGTCTTCGCTCTCAAAATATGGAGACATTATTTATATGGAGCTCAGTGTAAGATTTATACCGGCCATCAGAGTTTGAAATATTTCTTCACACAAAAAGACCTGAATATGAGGCAACGCTGATGGCTCGAGCTAATTAAAGATTACGACTGCGAGATTCTTTATCACCCAGGAAAGGCGAACAAGGTGGCCGATGCACTCAGTCGGAAGTCCAGTGCCACCTGATGTAGCTATTTTAAAGTTCGAGGATGAACTTTTTATGAGGTACGGGGTACTGTAACACCCACTAAGCTTTTAAGATAAATATGAGAATGATGAATTTGCCTTAGAAAAATATTAGTAGAATGTTGAACCAAAAAGAAATAAAAAGAAATAAAAAATAGGGAGTGGTCAAGGATTGAACCTTGAACCTCTCATGATGTAAATGATAGGATTAATGGGTAATAACCAGTTGGGATAGGAATGATATATTGATAGCAAAGGAGGGAAACTCATGATAAGGATGAGAGTAAAATCTAGCCAAAAGAAAGCAAGAAAAGAGCAAGAGAAAGGCAACTTGCCTTCCTTCTTTTCTCTCCCTCTTCCTCTCCCTTTGCCGTGACTTAAAGAGGACAATTAAGGGGATTCATTCCCCCTTGTTTCATCATGAATGATGAGAACAAATAAATAAATAAAATAAAAAGAAAAAGGGACTAAGGGAGAAGGAAAGCAAAACCAATTTTGCTTCCCCCTTAACATAAAAGGGAGCATGTAAAGAGAAGATTTTATTTTTCTCTCATTTCTCTCATTCTCTCCTCTCCATCACCGAGAGCCTCAGCCCCCTCTCCTCCATTTTCGGCCCCCAAAACAAGGTTCCTCCTAGGATACAAGGAAGGCTACCAAGGGAAATCAAAGGAGGAGAACAAGAAGAAGAGACCCTTTCTTCCATCACCACACTTTAGAACCACAAGCGAAAAGGAAGTAAGTATCCCCTCACCTGTGGTACAAGTGGTTTTAATGTGTTTTTGGATTTTATGAGGATTTTAAAACCTAGAAACAAAGTTGTGAAAATTCGGCCAAAGAAAGGACTTGTTGATCCTAGGAATGTTTAATATAAGCCTTGATTCATGATAATTTTTCTATGCTTTGTAAGAAGGTTTTCTCTCATATTTTTATATATATGTGATGCTGGATTAGAGATGTACCTAACCCTAGAGTTTCGGCCAAAAAGGTTTTATAAGGGCTAGGGAATTTATTTGTTTACCTAACTTGCACAAAACCCTCTAAATAAATGGTTAAGGATCCATTATTGTTTTCATACTTGAAGGTTACTTGGAACCAAAAGTACCCCACTCACAAGTTTCGGCCAAGGAAGGGTTTAGGGTTAGGAAGACTTTGAATTTAAACTCACCATATTTATATGATAGAATATAGAGTTTCTTAAAGAGTTGCATGCTTGTATGTTGATAGAAACTCATGAACATCACTTTTAATGTTTCGGCCATGGTAAGGTGGATGGTTTAGAATAGCTTAAACAGATTTTTAACATGCTCAAAACCTCCATGACAATAAGATATGAAAGTTGTTTGATGCTCCCATGCTTAATTAGAGTATAGGAAAATTTGTTGCATGATATATGATAATTATGACCACAAGGGTCCTAGCTTGTTTGTGAACCAAACTTATATGTATAGTTCCTTTGATGTTTTTGCCATAAAACTTGTTTAGGTTTTCCATACTTTAGGCCACCTAAAACCTAGTTTAAAGACTTGGAAGGTTTCGGCCAAACATATGCTATGAGATAAAGAAAGGAAAAACCTAGGAAACCTAAGACACAATTTAAATGTATGCTTATAGTGCTTGACTTTTATACATGTTATGAAATGTGTTATGACTTTCTATGCTTTTATGCCATTTGAACAAATTCCATGCTTGATGAGATTCGGCCATGTAGGGTTTAAAGACCTAGAAACCTTAAAATTTAGACCTCATGTGTTAAAGATGCTTCTTATGAAATTGAGATAACATGTTGATTGTGTTCACATGCTTATATATTTAACTATGATTCAAATGGACACCTTAAAGTCTCGGCCATGAAGGGATACATGCCTTAGAAACCCTAGAACTTACATTGAACATGCTCATGTCACTCTCCATGAAATATGAAATGTAGAAAGCTAAAAATTCAAATGCTATATGTTGTTAGTGACCTAAATTGATGCTAAGGGAAGTTTCGGCCATGACCACTTGTATGATGCCATTTATAAATTTATACATGATGTTAGAGTAAGTTCACATGCTTGTATGCTTGCTTGAAAACCTAAATGAGTACTTGTAAGTTTCGGCCATGACATAATTTTAAGGGCTTAAAGGATTTAGGAACTAACTCAATTGTGCTTACCATATTCCTTGAAACAAATGCTATAAATATGGTTAAGGTTTCCATGCTTTATGTCATTTAGAACCTTGTTTCACACTTGTTAAGGTTCGGCCAAATGAGGTTTAAGGACTTGGAGAACTTAGAGTCCAAGTAAATCTTGTTTATAATACTTCCTATGAAAATGATATGTGGATGAATTAGGTTCTACATGCTTGGATGTTGTTTAAAACCTAAATTGGCACCTAAGATGGTTTCGGCCAAGATAAGAACCCAAAGGACTAGGAAGCTTAGTACCCAAATTAATCATGTTACATTGTTCCTTATGATTGGATAAGCACATGATACACTTTTATGCTTAGACTTGTATGCTTGTGAGCTATACAAGATGAGAATTTCTACGATATGTTATGAGTTCAAAATATGCATGCTTTATTTTATGATATGTGGGTAAATTTTACATGCTTTGATGATATGATATGAGCTGAAAATATGCATGCTTATGTTATGATATGTGGTTAAATTATGCATGCTTTGATGCTATGTTTAGTGCTTAAAATATGCATGCTTTCATGATATGCTATGTGGTTAAATTATGCATGCTTGATGATATGCTTTATGCTTAAGATATGCATGTTTTTATGATCTATGCCTAAGTGATGCATATTGTTATGATATGATGTATGCCTAAGTGATGCATACTTTTATGGTATGATGTATGCCTAAGTGATGCATACCTTTATGACATGATGTATGCCTAAGTGATGCATACCTTTATGATATGATGTATGCCTAAGTGATGCATACTTTTATGACATGATGTATGCCTAAGTGATGCATACTTTTATGATATGATGTGTGCCTAAGTGAGGCATGCTTTTATGATGTATGATATGTATAAGTATGACATGTACTTTACTTTATATGGCTTGTACCAAGGGTGGGCTCCATAAGCGCCCCGGGGTCGATGGAATAAGACTCGGGCCTCGTTAGGGATGGGCTCCTAAGTGCCCCTAGGTCGATGGAGTAAGACTCGGGCCTAGTATGTTGCCTTGTAGGGTGCAAGACTTGCTACCTTGGACCTACATAGGTTGCGCGCAATATGTAAGTGGTACATAGCCGGGATCCCCTTTAAGTTGAGATTATGTTCAAGTATATATGTAAGAAGAAATGGTTTTAAAGATCATGAGACATACACATGTTTTTCGGATACATGTTTTTCAAAATCATATTGCATATACCTTATGATGATTTATGATATGCCATGGTTAGATATGATTATGTTATGTTCCATGATATGTCCATGTGTAGGATATGCCATGACTCCTTATGACGATATGCCATGATTAGATATGATTATGTTATGCTTCATGCTATGCTTTACGCTATGATATGCCATGACTAGTTATGATTTCTTCCTGTTGCATGATATGCTTAAAAGAGTATGTTACATTATGTCATGACTAGTTGAAATGATGTCATGTTGAGACATTCTTTGAATATACTATGATTTTCGGTTTTAGTGAGTAGGAAAGGACCTTACTGAGCCATGAGTGCTCACAGCTTACTGTCCTTGTACCACAGATAAAGGAAAAAGCTGGATGAGCTAGAGGAGCAGCAGGAGAGGCAAGGAGATGTGTGTGGCAGTGGCTAGGCAACCAAATAAGAACCTGCTTTAAAAACTTTTAAATAACTATGCTTTGGTATCATGAATTGTAGTACCGTATGTGTGACTTGATGTTATGTTTCTACTAATTTTGATATCATGTTATTGAGGCCATGATAGTGTAGTTCGAATTTGATGAAAGGGAAAACAAAAGAAAAGTTTTTATTAAACTAAGAGAATTATTTAAAGTCTTCCGCTGTTTTAAAAAGAAAAATTTGTACATAGAGTATACGTGCACTGGTTGTGGTGGGTCAAGTCGTTGCAGGAACAATATCATCCACAACACTTTGTGGTTCCAGTTCAATTTCTATCGAGGCATCAGTGCTATTGTTCGCATCTTGAACTTCTTCAAGATCGAACGCGCTCCCACTAGTCTTTCTAAAAACAAAGTCCCTTTCTAAAAAGACCCCAGTTTTTGCCACAACTACCTTGTGCTGACTGGGAATGTAGAAGTAATATCCCTTAGTGTCCTTGGGATATCCAATAAAGTAGCACTTGTCGGATTTGGGTCCTAACTTGTCTGAGACTTGACGTCGAACGTAAGCCTCACAACCCCAAATCCTCATGAAAGACACCTGGGCATCTCTCCCAGTCCATATCCTATATGGTGTCTTTATCACGGCCTTGGATGGAACTCGGTTGAGTATAAAAGCTGCCGTGTCTAGAGCATAATCCCAAAGGTATGTCGAAAGATCTGTGTGACTCATCATAGACCGTACCATATCTAATAGGGTACGATTCCTCCTTTCGGATACACCATTCCACTGTGGTGTTCCAGGAGGAGTGAGTTGGGATAGAATCCCACACTCAGCTAGATAGTCACGGAACTCATGGCTAAGGTATTCTCCACCTCGATCGGATCGAAGTATCTTAATACTCTTGCCAAGCTGGTTCTGTACTTCATTTTTGAATTCTTTGAACTTTTCAAAGGACTCAGACTTATGTGTCATCAAGTACACATAACCTTATCTACTGAAGTCATCAGTAAATGTGATGAAGTACCTATAACCGCCTCTAGCAGCGACATTGAAAGGGCCACATACATCACTATGTATGAGTCCTAACAAATCAGTCGCTCTTTCGCTGTGCCCACTAAAGGGAGTCTTGGTCATCTTGCCTCGTAGGCATGACTCGCATACCTCATATGATTCAAAATCAAATGAGTCCAGCATACCATCCTTATGGAGCTGGGATAAGCGCTTGTCATTTATATGACCTAAGCGACAGTGCCAGAGGTAGGTTTGGTTCATGTCATTTGACTTGAACCTCTTGGTATTTATGTTATAGATAGGGCTCTCAAGGTCTAGAATATAGAGTCCGCTTATCAGAGGTGCACTACAATAGAACATATCGTTTAAATAGACGGAACAACATTTGTTCTTTATAGTAAACGAGAAACCTTTCTTGTCCAAACAAGAAACTGATATAATGTTCTTAGTTAATGCAGGCACATAACAACAATCGACTAACTCTAGTACAAGCCCAGAGGGCAGAGATACTACAGCAACAGCAGCAACCCGTGCTCCATTGCCTACTCGTAGGTCCACCTCGCCCTTTGTCAATGCCCTGCTATTTCTCAGCGCCTGCACATCAGTACAAATGTGAGAAGCACATCCAGTATCTAATACCCATGATGTAGAAATAGATAGATTGACTTCTATAACATATATACCTGAAGTGGAAGTCTCACTTCGCTTCTTCTTAAGATCCTCCAAGTATACCTTGCAGTTCCTCTTCCAGTGCCCGGTCTGACCGCAGTGGAAGCAGGTAGCATCCTTAGCGACCCCACCTTTAGGCTTCAGTGCCTTGCCTTTGCCCTTGGCTTGGGACTTTCCCTTGCCTTTGGGCTTACCCTTGCCCTTATGTTTCTGAACCATCAGAATAGTGTTAGGCTTAGCCTTCTTAAGGTTTAGCTCAGCAGTTCTCAACATGCTAAGTAGCTCGGGCAGTGGCTTGTCAATCTCGTTCATATTGTAGTTTAGAACGAATTGACTGTAGCTATCTGGCAAGGATTGCAAGATCAGGTCAGTAGCCAGCTCTTGGCCAAGAGGGAACCCCAACCTTTGTAGGTTCTCTATGTACCCAATCATTTTGAGTATATATGGGCCTACAGGAGCCCCGTCTGACATCTTGCACTGAAACAGTGCCCTTGAGATCTCAAATCTCTCATGCCTCGCTTGACCTTGATACAGTTGACGAAGATGTTCAACCATATCGTAAGCGCCCATTAACTCATGTTGCTTCTGAAGCTCAGAGTTCATGGTCGTGAGCATAAGACAGGACACATCTAATGCGTCATCTTGATGCTTCTTGTAAGCATCTCGGTCTGCTCGCGTGGCAGCGGCAGGAGGAGCCTCCAGAATGGGCTGCTCCAGAACGTACAGTTTACGTTCCTGAGTGAGAACTATTCTCAAGTTCCTGTACCAGTCCAGGAAGTTTGCTCCGTTGAGCTTGTCCTTCTCAAGGATAGATCGCAGGGAGAAAGTGTTCGTATTCGACGTTATGGTAATCTACAACAGAAATAAAAGCAGAAATAAATATCATATTCTTAATCATTTAATTAGGCCTTTAACTAAATGATGCTCCCACTGAATTCTATAATTCATGTGGGACAAGATCCACATCATACTAACCCTTGAGTTAGCTTTAGCTAATACGCCCAAGACTTAGTATGATCGGTAGGTAACGATTACCAATTACATCTCTATGCAACTCTTGTTTATAGAATCAAAATCCGCATTTATATTAAAACTCGAGTTAGCTTTGGCTAATACGCCCGAGAGTTAATATATATGTGATTTTGACCTAACTTTCCAACCGTTGGAAGAATGCCTATAGTTATACTCGATCCAACCGAGTTAACTAGGAATACTCAATCTAATTGAGTTGTACTCACCCATGCGTTGATAGGCGGGACCAAAATTGTCCCTCCGCACCCTACCAAGATAGTATCCGTTGCTCTGCTTTGGCAGATTCAACAACATCATGCGATCGAGGTAGTGATGGGTATCACAACATAGTAGGCATTTTGAGTTGTCGTGATTTAGATCTAATCTAAATGATGTTGTATCATAGACTCGAAATAGATCTAATCTAATCGATAGAGTGCATCTTGTACACGATGTAGATCTAATCTAATCGTAAGGGTGCATCTTGTGCACGATTTAGATCTAATCTTAATCGCTAGGCACTAATTAATTACTTAATTAAACATGCATCATATACACAAGTAATTAACTAAGTTTTTGTGATTAGTCATGGCCCTACTACGATCTTCTCAAGCCAATGAGAAGATCGGATGGTCAACCTAAGGTCAACTTCTCAAGCGCCTTCCTTTTGACCACCTTGTGTTGCTCGCGCCTTCCTCGTAACTCCGTCTCGAGTGGACCTTCCACAGCTCCAAATTTGTACATTACAATTTTTGAAACTCGAGTTACATTCGAGTCTAAATCTAATTTACAACCAGAATAATAGAAAGGCATGACGTGCAGGTCACAAAAATAAAATAAAAATAAAATACAAGCACGCACATCACATAACGGCACGCAGGCCGTATTATGAATTACAACACAATTGTCCAATCGAATTGGGTCTTTGGGCCATGACTATCACAAAATTAATATATAATTCAAAATTATATATTTCTGTAATTTTTATGTAATTTTTCATAATTTTACAGATTTTATGAGTAAATTTTTCCCGGCGGTCCCGATTAGCGATTTTGGGCGCAATCGCGGAGCAAATCCCCTTGCGGGGTTAGGGGCAGTACCCCTACATGCGATCTAACCATCGCGAGTTGCTCCTATGCGATCCAAGAGCGCCTTATCCCGCTGTCCCAAAAAGATTTGGGTCGAAACGATGCCGTTTCGGGAAAAACTTCTCGGTAGTCAAAGCCTACAAGTGTATAAACACTTGTGCTTCGCTTCTACGAGAAAAATTACTCTTAAAACTATAAAAATCATAAATTTACAGAAATGTACAGAAGCTTTAATTTTTCATAAAAATCAAATTAAACTCGTACAAGCTTCGCACGTGGCTCTGATACCACTGTTGGGTTTTTCGGGCCGCGAAAACCACTTTTCCGCGTCGCGGAAACCCCGAATCACCCTAGCCAACGGATCTCGTGCGAAGAAAAATTCGAAGACATACGAGTACGAGTTACAAAACTTCTAGATCTACATGATGAAGATCTTTACCTTCAATGCGTGCCCTTTTCATATCCCGCTCGTCAAAGATTCGTCGGAACTCGAAAGTATCAAGAATAGATACTTCTCTATATGTATCCACACGAACACACTAGGTGGAGATGACCAAAACAAGGTGTGCTAGCACCTTTGGATGGTTCGGCCAAGAGAGGAGAGGGAGAGCAAAATTGGAGCAAGGAATAAGATGAAGGAATGAATGAGATTAATTCCAAAATGAAACTTATCTCACCTATTCATGTGGCCGGCCACATTAAGAGCATGAGTAACTCCCATGGAATGCCAAGAGTCACAACTCTTGGTAACTCCCATGAGGTGGCATTCCACATAAGCAACCATGATGATGTGGAGCATTATCATTGGTCCACATCTTGCCCACTCACCAATGAGGTGGCATAAAGTCAAGTCAAACTTGACTCTTCATCTTCCTCTCAAGTCAAGTCAAACTTGACTTAATCTCTCTCATGGTTGATCTAATCCAAGCATTTAATTCAAGCCAATTTAATATAATGAATCTAATTCATTTAATTAAATTGATTTAATGAGTCATAATCTAAATTAGACTGATTAAACACATGAATCAACTTGAGTCCAACTCAATTATCCCAATTAGAATTACTCGTAATCCAATTTGATTCATCAAATGAATATAATTCTCTTGGTTCATCATATGAACTTAATCTCCATCTAATTATCCTTAGTGTGTGACCCTATAGGTTCTTGTAACGTTGGCAATGATCCTAAACCCATTTAGAAGCATAAGTAATGAGCGGTATCTAGCAACACATCATTACTACCCAATGTTACAAGAATGTTGAGATCCAACATCACCTTGTGACTACTAATTGTGACTCATCACAATATGTGACATTGTCCTTCTATCCTAGACACCTAGATTGATCAATGTGAGGCATAGACCGTGTCATCCTCTAATCAATCTAAATCTTGAACTCCAAGTAGACTCACTCGATCAAATGAGCTCAACATCTCATGTTGACTCATTTGGGCATGGTCATGCACTTCGTGGTCTAACTCTATCAAGAATACCGATGTCGCTCCCGTCATATGGGAGGGATAGATCCCATCTACATCACTCACATCCCTCTGCATAATTCGTTATATACCCAGCAATCGCCTTTATAGTCCACCCAGTTACGGGTGACGTTTGACGAAACCAAAGTACATAACTCCTTATGTAGGGAACCATGGTGACTTCAGGTCTAAGGACCACTAGTCATACTAATAGTCACATGAGATAGTATATGACACTCATATAACAATCCATGATACTTTCTCATGGCGGGTCATTCAGTATACATTCTCCAATGCATACCCATGTGTCAACTTGATATCTCCATATCCATGACTTGTGAGATCAAGTCATCGATTTGACTTACATGCTAGTCTTATTGCATTAACATTGTCCCTGAATGTTAATACTCGACTAGGAATGATCGAGAGTAGTGTTCCCTATATCATCTCACTATTGGTTCAACTAACCGATTGATATAGGTGAGAACCATCTACTCAAGGACATTATTATACTTAGTTTATTTAGCACCAATACAAGTAAGTATAATAACCAAAATCCAAATGCCTTTATTTATATAGAATATGATACAATAAGTCCAAAATACAATCATCAGATGATTGGCTCTAGGGCTCTAGCTAACAAGCATACCTGGCCAACGGAGAGGATCTCCTTTTTATACCACTTCATATAACCTCCATAGTCATGAAGTGGACCCCGGTTTGTTAGAGTTTGTTATGAAATGACGTAAGCCATGTACTTGCAGAAAATAACTTTTAAGGAATCTTTTATGTACCCGAGATGTACCTTCTTTGTCACCTAGTACCTGCAGAAGAGTCTAGAAACATTCTTCCTGCCAAATTAGCAAACCTGTTATACAATCACATACTACAGATATCTTCATTAAGCTATTTATAAATATTCTTGAAATATTTGTTCTCGCCCGGTCTTATAAGCTATATGGAGATATATTTATCGTCCATACTTACTTACCCTATTTTTATTATGTTACAGACAGCCCGATCTTATACTATGATTTGTATCAAACGGAATTGAACCTAAGTTATGTCCGGGCGTGTTACTACTATTGTTCAACATACGTCCTAATCATCCGATAATCTACTATAGATCTAGTAAGGCCTTGTATCTTTTCACATCCAGGTGATCATATAAGTCCGTCCAATGCCAATATACATCCAGATGTACTAGTTCAAACAATCTTAGTTTATCTATCTTAAACGTGTAAACTCGGTCGATACTTGACCCATATTTCTTAAGGTCTTATACTGGCCGATATTGACCTATTTTCCTTAAGCGTATTATCTCGGCCGATATTGGCCTATATTTTCTTAAGCATGTTACCCTGGTCGATATTGGCCTATATTTTCTTAAGCATGTTACCCTGGTCGATATTGGCCTATATTTTCTTAAGCATGTTACCCCGGCCGATATTGGCTTATATTTTCTTAAGCATGTTACCCCGGCTGATATTGGCTTATCCCCGATATTCTATTATCTCCTTTATTCTTTTCACCAGATGACCTACTAAACCTAACCCATATCACTAGCATTTCCTCTAAGTCTATCATTACCCCACTGATAGGCCTAATATTTTTGTTATCTTTGACCTATTTTCTTAAGCATGTTATCCTGGCTAATATTGGCCTTTATTTTCTTAAGCATGTTATCCTGGCCGATATTGACTTATATTTCCTTAAGCCTGTTATCCCAACCGATATTCATACTTGCTTAATTCTTCTATCTCTTTTGCCCTTTTCACCGGGGACCTACTAAACCTAACCTATATCACTAGCCTTCCCTTCAAGTCTAGTCGAAGGAGTTGTAGCCGACTGACTAGACCCAGGTCTATTTTTGTTTCTTTGCCTATCTTTAATCATGACTTTGCCATGGCCACTGCAGTTGACTCGTGACCTTCTCTATAGTGGTTCTCGTGACTTCTGGTACAACAATCCCGTGAACCCAAGTATAGTGATCCCGTGAGTCTTTTGACCCTTTAAATAGGGATGTGATCCTCCTTTCCTTCTTCACTTGCCTCAGTTCTTTTCCTCCTTGTTCGCCTAAGCTTTGGATCTAGTTAACTTTCTGGCACGAGAGCTGGAGGTATTTTTGTCGGTCACCCAATTTCAAGTACGGTCGGGAACGACCTTAAGGAACAAAGTTTATCGAGATCTAGAACTTCAAGCCAAAGAAATGACTGCTTTGCAGACTCAACAGGCTTCAGAGGTGTTCACGTTAACCAGGGAGGTTCATATAGCTAGCCTGTTGGTGTCACGATGGCAGCAGGGCCCAGGTCGTCTGCAGGCTAAGGTGGATGCTCTGGAAGCAGAGCTCAAAATGTTCGAGCAGGAAGTGGATTATTTCGTGACATGTCTGAGGGGACTTGAACAAGTTTGCACCTCCTTTGTCCATGAGACCACTCTCTTTCCTACTTTCTTCCGGGCGTAAAAGAATGCACTGGCTCTTCCAAATGGGGAGGGGGAAGGGCAATTCCATTGGATGACAGATTTTTCATCCTACCCTCATACCAGGTAAAATATTTCAACTTCTCCGACTTGGTCGGGTTTACCCTTAGCTGGGTTGAAATTTTCTAATAATTTTGAGAGCTCATGTTTCAGCGAGCTTCCCTTCAAGTCTAGCTGAAGGAGGTGTCAGCCGACTGACTAGACATGAATTTATATTTAGTTGAGTTACATAGCTTGAGCAATATTATGTGTTTGATCAGGCTTGGCCCATTGAGTATATGCAAAACTTATTTATTTTTTATTTAACTTATGACATACTTCGAGTTATATAAGGCTAAATGCCTCAAATGCAATCGATATGTTATACTCAATCAAACCCTTTTGACCTTGGCTGATACTAACCTATCTATAGTAGACATGTTATACCGGTCGATATTAGCCTGTCTATGGTAGACATGTTATCCCGACCAATATTAGCCTGTTTATTATAGATATGCTATCCTGACTGATATTAGCCTATCTATTATAGACATGTTATCCTCATCGATATTAGCCTGTCTATTATAGTTATATTAATTCAGACAGTGCTTCACGCATGACTGACTATTATTATTTCTTATTTTCTATCTTCGACCCGGGATCTGTCAAACCCAATCCATCCTCTTTTATTACACATAGTAAACTACGCCTTCTTTCCAGAATTTCCTTGATTATGATTGGCTTTTCAACGGTAAAAGAATGTTGGAGGCACGTGACGAGGCGCCACCAACCCCTACATGATTTGATTTGTCGCGTCTATCATAAATGTCCATTTATGGTCATATGACGTGTGTCTTTTCTCATCTTCTGTGTAACACCAGCGTCTGCATGCATCTATAATCAACGGTGTTTGTTGCAAAAAGGTATTCTAATCTGACGATTATTATATGTTCTTTCAACCCTAAACCCTTCATCTTATTGTCGACTTTGTTCCTTTTTTCCTTATCTTAGTGTTTCTTCTTTGCTGCAATCTTTGATCAACCCTCGCGCTCACCGTCTTCCAATGATCTTCTGTCTTAACTCTCAGTAAGTAATATGTTATTCTGTTAACCCTTACTTCTATCTATGGCTGAAGAAACGATTGCCCCCTGGTATGCTCAAATTTCATCCTCTTTCAACAAGGATGCTCGGCTTGCTATTCGTAGGCAATATGAAATTCCTAGGGAATATGACATCATAATTCCTAAACCAAATGAGCATCCTCACCATCCTCCTGCTAACTGTGTAACTTTCTTTAGGGATTAGTTGATAGGGGTTTTAAGGTTTCCCATTTTTCCTTTTCTGATAGATGTAAGCCAATACTTTGACATTCCTCTTCAACAATTTGTGCTTAATGCCTTTCGTTATTTGTATGGCATATACATGTTGTTTCGTACATTTGATATTCCTCCTACTCCTCAAAATGTTTCCATGTTTTCCTATCCAAATTTAGCAGAGCAAGGTGTTTTTCTTTTCCAATTTCGGACTAAGATGGTCCTTTTTGATGATATGTCTTCTTCTCATAAAGCCTGGAAATCTCGCTTCTTCTTTATAAAGTTTTCGGGACCTATTCCTTGGTCCCATGCTTGGAGATCTTCTTTACCTCCTTTACCTGATATCAAGGAGTTTCATCTTCACCCTTCTCTTCCTCTTTATTGTGAAAAGTTGTTATGTCATCATCTTTCTATCACTAAATGGCTATGGAGCGATCTTCTGTATCTGTTTGGTTTGAGCCCAGTCAGATATAAGATACACAGCTCCTTAGGTAAAATTCTGTTTCTTCTTCTATTAATTTTTACTAACTAAAACATTTTCTTCCATTTTGTGTAGTGGCTGATTTTTATGCTACTTCGATTGATGAAGAACTACGTCTGGAAGAGGCCGAACTTCATGATAAAGAGCAAGAGCTTCTTGTTGCAATTAATCCACCATCTTCAATTGAAGCTTCGGTTCCTCTAGTTGAAGCTTATAGTTCTCAAGTGGCTCCTAAAGTTCTTGAGGTTCTTCCCGTAGAAACTCCTGCTGTCTCTTTGCCAATTGTTTCTTCATCAGTGGTTGTTGCTTCTTCACCAGCCACTTCCCTTCCCGTTATCGAGTTTACATCCCTTGCAAGCTCAGGAAAATCCCTTACTGAAATTGCCCCTAGCAAACGCCCGGGACGCAAACTCACTAGAGCTCCCCCCTCAAAAAGGAGACTCATTCTTCCTGCTAAGGAATTACCCTCAGAAGATTTTGCTTCCGCTACTCTTTCTTCTACCGAGTCTACTTGGGACGATCTCTACCCTTCCCCTATTTTTCCTTCCTCTTCCTCTTCTAGCAATATTGCCCCTGGCAGTACTTCTTTTACCTTTCCCTTATCTGTTTCAGAATCTGGGTCTTTACCTCCTTCCTCCTCTTCTTATTTGGATTTTGCTCCCCCTTCTATTCCAACTTCCTCTTTTTCTACCACTTCATCTTCTATCCCTGTTCTTCCTATACTGCTGGGAGGTTCTTTTACCACTGCTCGGGAGGAAATGCGCCCTATTTTGAAGAACTTACCCCTCCCGAGATAATCGATCAATTCTCCTATGAGGAAACCAAGGTATGTCTGCTATTACTTATTTGTTATTTATCCATGACTGCGTTATGACCCATTCTTATGACCGTAGCGATGGATGGCCAATATGGGTCTAGCTCGACTAATGCATAACTTATATTATGAGAACGAGAAGCTGAAACAATAAGTTGTTGAGATGTCCTCTACCACCCTCTCAGAAGAATCGAAGAAATAATATGAAGCTCAGCTTGAAAGCCTTCAATCTCAATTTAAATCGGCTACGGACCTCAACACTGAATTATCTTCCAAATTAGAGAAGCAGGTTGTTAAGACAGACAAACTGAAATCTGATTACAAGTCTACCTTAGCTGACAAACTCAAAGCTTTACAGTTGAAGGATAATGAAATAGCTTCTTTAAACACTTCCCTGAATACAGCTAAAACAGAGGCCTCCACAAAAGATGCTGAACTGAGGTCTTCCTAGACAGCTATGGTTGAGTACAAAGCTAGTGAGGATGATTGCTTTAAGGATCGGGCCACGACCCTAATCAGATCTACTGAATTCAATAGGTCGATTGTAAAATCTATTTTGGCAGCATATACTTCGGGAGCTGTTAAGCAATTACAGGAGCATGTCTTCCTATCTCGTGATCCTCCTCCTAACTTTTTGGATCGACGTAAGCTGATTGATAACAGGCCTGCTGATCTACTTCCCAAATTATCCATAGAGTAACATTTTTACCTTAATCCTGATTATTGTAAGGTTAATTATTATTGGTCATGACAACTCTTGTCAGAAACAAGTTTATTTTTGTGAAGTTAAACTTCTTCTTCGTATCTGTTGTTAAAAATTGTTTGTGTTAATGAATTTGTCTAACCCTTTGGTTTACATGCTTATTTCATGCTTTTATCTTTCGTATTTATTTGTTTTAAAAGTTATCAAACTTGTTCTTTTTCATTTATGGGGGTTTACTTCCTCCTTCCTGAATTTATTCCCTTCTAGTAATTGGCTTTTTCCTATTCACTTTATCCTAACATAGTGAATATCGCCCGGTCTATTACCATTAGCTAACTATATTTAAATAAGATCCTAGTTTTTTTTAATCAGTACACTATAATACCATCAATTTCGACCGACCTATTATAACCGGTTGACTTACGCTTATGTTTACAAATATCATCTGGTGCTTTATACTTAACCAGACTCCGTCCGATCTAGTATAATAATCCAATATGATATAGTCAATTTCGACCGATCTATTATATCTGCAAATATCGTCCGGTGCTTTATACTTAACTAAATCTCGTCTGATCTAGTATGACCATTCAATATGATATAGTCAATTTCAACTGGTCTATTATATCTGCAAATATCGTCCGGCGCTTTATACTTAACTAAATCTCGTCTGATCTAGGATGACCCTTCAATATGATATAGTCAATTTCGACCGATCTATTATATCTTCAAATATCGTTCGGCGCTTTATACTTAACTAAATCTCGTCCGATCTAGTATGACCGTCCGGGTTTGTTGTTTAATCAGATAGATAGTCTTAAGTTATCCGATTGACCTTATACCCGATCTATTTTCCTCATACCTCTTTGATTTTTTAAGAATCAAGTGCAGAGAGAGAGAAAAACTTGTCGCGTTCTCCGAGGATGATTGCTAAGCTTACCTTCCTTTCCTTGGGATTCGGCCTTCTTTTTTTGTACCTAAGTTTTTCACAAATCATTATTGATCTTCAGGTTTCTTCTTTTTCCAGTTTTCCCCTATCTTTTTAAGGTTTTTTGGTATAGGGCACAGAAGGAAAGCAAAGGTTTAAGATGCTGTCTTCTGCTCCCCGACTATTCCTTCTTCTTCCTTTCCCTCTGGTCATCTTCCTTCTGTTATTCCGCCATGGCCACTCCTTCCCCATCATGGTTTCTTTCGTGCGCTTCTAACCTTATCGATTCAGAAGAGGTGGAGTTACAAATGAACTATGGTTTTCCTTCCTATATAGTTCGCCCTACCTCTCAGAGTGGTCTGCATCTTCCTCCTCTAGGAAGTATATCTATCTTTTGGGATCAAGCTTTACAAGGTTTCCAATTTCCTCTTCATCCCTTTTTTGTTGATGTTAGTACCTACTTTGAAATTCCTCTTAATCAGCTTATTCCTTAATCTTATTCTATCCTTGTGGGTTTTGTTAGGGTATCTAAACTGCTAGATTTTCCTCTGTCCCCTCACCTTTTTCACTACTTCTTCATTCCCCGCCAAGTAGATATCGGTGTATCTTTAAATTTCAGTCTTGCCCTAAGGCTATTTTGTTTAGTGGGATTCCTCCTCAAGAGGAATGACGTCACAAATTTTTCTTTATGCGTCTTCCTTCTCCCCCTCTTTTTCCTACCAACTGGATATATGACCTTCCTCCAATTCCTAGCACTGACGGCCTCCTTACTGATCTCTCAGTTTCTTCTGCCTTTCCCAAGTTAAAGGGGGTTAACTTTTGTTTATCAGCCTTGATTGTGGAGGGTCTAATGTTTCCCTTTGGAATAAGCTCCATCGAAACTCCCTTAGAGGTCTCTTTTGGTATGTTCAGACATTCTCGACTATGTTTATTAGCCATTTTTAATTATTTTCTATAATAATGCCTAATTTTTATATTTCAACTGATGCTCTTTTACCTGCTTTCATGTACAAGAACACAACTATGACCAAGTCTTTTTTGAATAAACTTGGAGTAAAATTGCTGCAGGCTCGTCGAGCTAATCCTACTACCTCTACTCTAGGTTTATTATCTAAGGAAGAATAAGCAGCGGAAGCTATTGCTTCCTTGGAAGAGGAAGAAGAACAACCTTTTGTTGCCATACGCAAGAAACCCAAGCTTACTGAGAAAGTTCCCTTTCGTGACACGTTTGGTACTTTTGTGCAGATCCCCATTGTTCCTTCACCTATTTCTTTTGAGAGAGGTAAATAACTAATGCCCCCTACTCACATTGTCTACAACCTTTATCTTAATATGATGAGACCGGGTCTACTTATTCCTTCCTCTTATGTTATTGTTTCAGCTATTTCTGCTTCTCAGATGGCTACTACTACTTGTGCATCCTCTCAACCTCTCTCCTTGGCCTTACCTCCTCTAACTTCTGGACCATGAGCTAAAAGAACACCTTGCATAAGATCTTCTCCGAGTCTAGGACCATCATCTATCCATGCCTCAACAACTGAATCAACTTTCATTGCTTTGCCATCTTCCATCTCCTCTAGCTCTTCCTCTGTTGTTCCCATTTCTACCACTTCCTCTCCTTTTCTTCCTTCTTCTTCCACCCGACCTTCTTCACCTTCTTTTCCCCCCACCTCTGTTTAGACAAGCTATGGGTCCGCCCTCTCAAATGGGACAAGTTTCAGATCCTCTCAGTTACGGTTCTCTATAGCTACAAGGCCCGTTGGCTGAGTCTTGGCTACATAGCCAAGAGCTGTTAAGGGGCACCAGTATTTCAAACTGCGTTGACAGTCATAGTTGTCAAGCTATTGTCGTAAGTGTTTTTCATTATACATTGTTAACGTCTTATTATTTCCCACTAACTACATTATTATTTTAGTTCCTTGCCTCAAGTCTTCATCTAGACCAACTACTCATTGCTCTGGAAAGGGACAATAGCAAGTTAAAAGCTCAAGTAGAGGCACTGAAAGGCAATCTTCCTCCTTCCCACAATGAGCTTACTCAATTGCAAGAGAAGATAACTTTACAGACTCAACAAATAGAGGCTATGAAAAAGGAATTGCAGCATCAACAACAGTTATTGAAAAACAAAGAGCTTGAAAGGAAAACCTTGGAATTACAAGTGGATCGATAAAACTCTAGCCTTCAGGTGGAAATTGCTTTGAAGGACAAAGCTATTTCAGATGTTTCTCATAAAAACATTCTCTTAGGAAAAGTGGAGTGGCTTCACAATATTTTTCTTTCTGAGCAGGCTCAAGATTTATCATCAAAAGAGTTTACCCTTCTACAAGAGCAAGAATAAAGAAAGGCTCAGGATGCAGAGATATCCTCACTCCAAAAGGAACTAGAACAGCTTAAATTGGAAAGGGGCACTCTCAAAGATCAAAATACTAAACTACAAACCGAATTTCAGAGTTATAAGGGGCATGAGGAAGATCGATGGGAGGACAAGCGTTTAGCCTATCTGAGGTCTCCGAAGTTTAATGATGAATATGTCCGTTATATGATAGAGACTTTGAATCATACTGTGACAAGAGTTATTCATCAATTGAGGGAAGGTGGTTTATCTATCTCGAGAACCCCCCCCCCCCCCCTCTCTATTCATAAACCGTCGCAGACTTAATCAGGAATTGCCCGAAAACTTGACAAGCAATTTTGAGTAAGCATGATTATGTATTCATAAAAGACTTGTAATTAAGTACTTGCAATATTTGTAAAAATTTGTACTTACCTATTTTTCCGACCTTCATTATCTGACTGTTGCTTCTTGAGAATAAGTACTATCTTGCTCAAAAGCTTTTCCTATTGTGGTATCTTAATTGATCATATGGCTTTGAACAATAAGGCTTTTCCATAAACTACTTGATCTCTATTCAGGCATGACTGTATATAAAGAATTCCAAAGACCTCAGTGCTTTTGAGAGACGTGTAATCCCGCATAACTTTATATGAAAAACTCCATAGGATTTATGTGTTCTTGGTCGAGCGTACAATCCCGAGCGATTTTAAATAGAGAACTTCATATGATTGTGACTTCTGATTGGGAATGAAATCTTGAAGGATTATATATAAAGAATACCCTTTGAACTTTGAATCCTGGTCGAGATTGTAATACCGAGTGATCTTTGCAAAGAAATCCCGATGACTTTGAATCTAGGCCAGGCCTATAATCTCGAACGATTTAATATGAAGAATTTCATCAATCTTTGAATTTTCGGTCGGGCGTGTAATCCCGATCGATTTAATATGAAGAATTTCATCAACTTGGTCGGGTGTGTAATCCCAATTAATTTGAGTCGATAGAGTCATGTGCTCTATCATATTTTATTCAGGTACTCAATCCTGCATGACTTTGCTAATGATAATTTAAAGTCTTCGATTTTTCCCAGGAAGGCCCGTCCGAGTTACTTCAAGAGATTTCTCGATCGACTATGTTTATGCTAGTTTAAAGTCTTTCACTATAAGAAAATTGAGATTTTACAACACTTAAAAGACAACGTTTTTTTTTAAAAAGCGTTGTCTTTTTCTTTTTAACAACGCTTTTAGTGAAAAATGTTGTCTATTTCTTTATTTTCTTACTAATAGACAACACCTTTTTAAAAATTGTTGTCTATTAATGATTTTTATGGGTTAAACACAACGCTTTTTGAAAAGTGTTGTCTATTAGCATTTTTTTTAATGTCTACGACAATGATTTTTAAAAAGCGTTGTCTATTGTCAAGCCCTCATCTAAATCTAGGATGATCTGAACTGTTGGATACAACTATCGAGTAGAAAAGACATAGGTTTCACTTTGGCACCCACCTTTCTCCCGAATCTCTCCTACCAACTCACGCATGGTCTTCTCCTCCCTCTCTCCTCTCCCCTCTCCCCTCTCCCCTCTCCGCGAATCTCTCCTTCGAACTCCTCTCCGTCCAACCTCTCTTCCACAAACCCCTCTCCACGAATCTCTCCTCCAAATACCTTCAAACAGTGAGCTTTTTTAGCACCAGTCGCGCCTTGCCTTGAAAGCCTTCACTGCCGCTCGAAGCGAGCAGTAGTACGATGTCGATCTCAACCTCTACGCGTCTCCACCTTGTCCAGGTGCGGATCGTGGCAGGAGATCGATACCTTGGTTGCTGATCTAATGGAGGAGGGATGACTCTCCACGGAGACCTCCAAAGGGGGTTCCCTATTGGCCGATTGATGGCGAGGAGGAGAGCTAATCAGCGAGTCGATCAGCGGTGCCGTAGAAGGTCAAGATTGGATTTTACTTCGCCGCGTGGTGAGCGCTGAACATGGTGTTCAACATCTACAACAAGAAGGTTCTTAACGCCTTCCCCTACCCTTGGCTGACCTCCACACTCCCCCTTGCTGCCGGCTAGCTCCCACATGTTTTAGGTCAAGTTTGATTTAACCTCTTCAAAGCACATGTTGAAATGACAAAAAAGATTTGTGGCAATGCAAATGTCCGTTACACATGGCTTGCTTCCTCCAAGGATGCGGTGGACGAGATGATGTCTCATGGGGTTCTGAAGCAACCTGTGCAGAAATGACTTTATGGAAATGGACTTCATCTTGCCCTTACAAATTGCTCTTATATCTGGTAATGCTTCAAATACGACTACATTCTTCATGTTTATTTATCTTGAGGATTAACACTAATTTCTCTTTGTAAAAGCTGCCAACCATTTCTTAGTGTATCACCAAGTGCTTCCTCTATTTAGATTTTTTCTTTAATAATAGCCCATTGTGAACAATAGCTCACTTGTGTATGCTGTCTACCGTGCTTGTTATGCTGATGCCGATGAAAATGGTGTTATCCATCATATGTCGTGCCACATAATTATGGGGAACGTGGAACTCATTCATCCTAGATCTGAATAGTCTCTTTTCACTAAAGGTATTTTGACACTAGCATAGATAATCTTCACAAGCCAAAGCATTATATCATATGGGATACTAATATGAAAACCCATATCTATGCAGAATATATAGTGACATTTAAATGACTGACAAACTTAAAGGTATTCACATAACTAGTAAATGATTGTGAAATATTTTTTCCTTGATCTTCTTTTGGTGAACCTGTAATGTTTGACTGTTAATGTGATTTCAGCATTTTAAATTGTAAAGAAAGTGAATCTCATGCTTTCTAGAATTCTAGTTCATCCGATAGCATTTTTAAATTATAGGTACCTCTCAATGATTATGTAGGATGTTTAGTAGAAGATCGATGTTGAGGAATTGTTATACATGATCACATGGGTAATTACACACTTTATGATATCTATATGATATATAATATTGTCAATATTGGTTACATTGCTGTGACATCCATCGTTTATACATTGTTTATACTTTACAGACGCTGCACAGAAAATTTTGTTTTTGTTTTTGTTGATCGTTGACTTTCACATGGTACTTTGACTTATTTAATTTGTGTATGTAATAGAATTTAGGATAATAGATGAATACTAATTGTTACTTGTTCTTTTTTTGTGAAATTCATCATAATGTGATAATTGATACTTGTCTTCTTTCGATTGTTGAGGTGCATGCAACAACCTTTATCTATTGTATTCTATATGATCTCTAATTTTAAGTACCATGTGATAGATGTTTTTTATCTAATAAGTAGGAGCTAGGAGAATTAATTAATTAATTATTCTTTATTGATCAGTTTGGGACATGCAAAGCTTAGGCTTGCTTGAATCTCAAGCATCCCTCGAGCTTAAAATTAGACATATAATTTGTCTATCAATATGATGCAATGTATTTATTCTGATAAGAATTTTTTTTATGCCATTGTTAATGTTTATGCTTCCATTTGTGCTCTAAATTAGTTTTATAACTTTCCCAAACTTAATTGTCTTGATCTACTACTATAAGAGACACAGTTAGACATTAGTTATGTGAATAGGAAAACTGAAAATATTCATTCTTTAGAGAATGACAAACTTACAGATTATTTTTTTTTTGCATTTCTATGGAACTAAGTGTTACATTTATGGGCAAATATATTTGTGGTTTCTTTTCATTAATCTCTAGGTTACTACTGGCACACAGCTAAATATATAAGCCTTCCCTTCTTGATTCCTTTTTTACTAAAAATTTGTTCCATCTCATACTTGGTTGCTTGCTACTTATCTTTGATGATCTTGTTGAACCAAAAATATCTTTGCAGCTATGAATTCTACATAAGACAACACAAAATCTTTGTACAAAGTGAGAGCAGAAATGCGAAGTACATTGAACATTCATTTGAAGGTGCTTCTCTAGATTTTGCCATTCACATAATTTTTGAATAGCTTATAAGATACTAGTGACAATCATGTCATCTCTTCTTTGCTTATGAATCCTCTTTAGATGTTGAGATTGTGGAAATTTCACATGTCATTTGCTTATCCCTGTTGCCTTTCATTAGATGTTGAGATTGTAGAAATTTTACGTGCAGTGCCTTTTCAGATATTTTGAAGGTGAATGGTGATATTCAGAAACTCCAACTAAATAGCACGAGTATAGATGATTACAGGAGCAACAACTACATGCTATATGACACTGTATATGAACTCCAAGGGTGTGACTGGAAAGTATTTCGATGAAAAACTATCAAGAAGACTTTGGGATTTAAGTAAGAAAATGGTGTCGTCTCTGCTAGCTTTCAAATGCTAAAACCCACTATGCTGGTTCTTATCACAATGGTCCTTCTTGTTCGGTTTACTCTTTTAAGAAGGTCAGAGAATTACAGTCAATGGGTGATTACTTTCTCTCCCAGCATCGTTTTGTACAATTGTTTTGCTATCATTTTGTTTTGGATGCTTCAATGACATTCCTTGGCTTGACTAACATGCTTTGGACAGGATATAGGCAAGGGATTGAATTTGAAAACTCGAACCCACAGGCCTGAGTAGATGTGAGTTCGTATGGGTGGATATGCTTTGTTTCCCATACACCATTGCAATAAACTCATAGACATGCATCCACAAAAAATAACTGCCATTGTTTCTTTCATTGACAGGGTTCAACAGGAATCAAATTCCATTAGATATCCATTGACAGTGATGTGGCAGAATAGATGATGTGGTAGAAGAATTGCAGGAGGTTAGTGTTTGTGCCAATTGACGCTAGGAAAATGCCAATTGTTTCTTAGATATTTGCTATCTACATAAGCCTTGTGAAGAATGCAGTTTAGAAACTGCATGCATTTTAGAATACATATTAGAAACTGCATATATTTTAGAATACAGTTTGAAGAAACATTGCCTTTCTGCAAGCCAAGCTTTCTTTCTACAGTTTGAAGAAACGTTGCATTACTGCAACATTGCTTTTTGCAAGAAAGTGTTTGCAGAGAAGAAAGCGTTTCATTTTTGCAAGCTTTCTTTCTGCAGTTTGAAGAAACGTTGCATTTCTGCAAGCTTTCTTTTTTTCTTTCTACAAGCATTTCATTTCTGAGTAATGAGTTTTGGTTCATTTATAGAAAATAGCTAGTAAAAGTAATTTTTTGGTTCAAACTATTGACTGTAATTTTTTGTTTATATATTTCAGGCCAATTGTTCAATCTGTTCAAAGCTCACAAAGATCCTAGACAAAATCCAATTGCTTATTCCTGTAATAGATTGAGAAAGACAAGCTACTTCTTCAGTATTGTGGTAGTAATTACTGTACTGTTTTGTCTCGTTCTCAAGCCGATAATAATTTTTTAGTGTAGCTAGTAGAAGTAAACAGATTGTTGGCTTCGAGGTCAATTAGTTATTTTGTGCTCTTTTGTTTTAAATGTGAATATCACTATCTAGTTTGAAACAGAATTAGTGTTAATTTTGATATTTACTAGCTTCTCATGTAATTAAATACTAATATTACTTTAATGTCAGAATACTATTATTTTGGTATGAGTTTGAAATCATTAGCTGAGCTGATTATATGTAAAATTCAAATATGGACATGGTAAAAGAAAAATAATAGTTTCATAAATATAAAAATAATAATTTTTAAATAATTTTTTTTATTTTTTTCTTTAAAATGACAACGCTTTTAAAGCGTTGTAATAATGTTGTCTTTGCAAAACATGACAACGCTTTTAAAGCATTGCAAAAGCGTTGTTTATTCTACCAAAAACAACGCTTTAAAAGCGTTGCAAAACGTTGTCTTTGCAAAAACCGACAACGCTTTTAAAGCGTTGCAAAAGCGTTGTCTTTGCTACAAATGAAAACGCTTTAAAAGCGTTGTCGTTGAGTAGACTTTTAACAACAGTGCTTTTAACAACGCTTTTTCCGGCACATAGACAACGCTTTAAAAGCGTCTATTAGCTTTTTTCTTTTAGTGTTTGGTTCCTCTCAAGAAGACTCGTTCGGGTTTATTCAAGAGATTTCCCGATCGACTATGTTTTTGATAGTTTAAAGTCTCCGGTTCCTCTCGAGAAGGCCCGTCCGGGTTACTCCAAGAGATTTTCCGAACGACTATGTTTTTGATAGTTTAAAGTCTCCGGTTCCTCTCGAGAAGGCCCGTCCGAGTTACTCCAAGAGATTTCCCGATCGACTATGTTTTTGATAGTTTAAAGTCTCCAGTTCCCCTCGAGAAGGCCCGTCTGGGTTACTCCAAGAGATTTCCTGATCGACTATGTTTTTGATAGTTTAAAGTCTCTAGTTCCTCTCGAGAAGGCCCATCCGGGTTACTCCAAGAGATTTCCCGATCGACTATGTTTATGCTAGTTTAAAGTCTCCGGTTCCTCTCAAGAAGACTTGTTCGAGTTTATTCAAGAGATTTCCTGATCGACTATGTTTATGCTAGTTTAAAGTCTCTGGTTCCTCTCAAGAAGACCCGTACGGGTTTGTTCAAGAGATTTCCTGATCGACTATGATTTATGCTGGTTTAAAGTCTACGGTTCCTCTCAAGAAGACCCGCCCAGGTTTATTCAAGAGATTTCTCGATCGACTATGATTTATGCTGGTTTAAAGTCTCTGGTTCCTCTCAAGAAGACCCGTCTGGGTTTATTCAAGAGATTTCCCAATCGACTGTGTTTATACTAGTTTAAAGTCTCCAGTTCCTCTCAAGAAGACTCATTCGAGTTTATTCAAGAGATTTCCCGATCGACTATATTTATGCTAGTTTAAAGTCTCCGGTTCCTCTCAAGAAGACCCGTCCGGGTTTGTTCAAGAGATTTCCCGATCAACTATGCTTATGCTAGTTTAAAGTCTCCGGTTCCTCTCAAGAAGACCCGTCCGTGTTTATTCAAGAGATTTCTCGATTGACTATGATTTGAGTGGAACTAAAAATGCTTTCACTAAACTTGTGATGGTTGTCTTCGAGATTCCTTAAGGAAACTTGATCGGTCATTCCTTAAAGCTCCCAATTGACAGCCGCTTGAGCATAATAAAAATGTTTGCCCAGTAATCACCATGTTGTTTAAACCGTGTTTGTTTTTTGGGCGATACTTGGCCTGCATCATATTTATCAAATTAAATGAAGTACCTAAATTGCAAGCATACTTGTTATCTTTTTACAGAACCGAATGGAGGGAAATTGCTTAAAGAAAATTTGATTTATTCTTTTGGACGTGCTAAGCTTCACGTGATTGGATGATTAGAATATACTGAGGAGGCATTAATCCGCTCGTTCAGGGATATCTATATTTCTCGAGCGATATAATCTTGTTAAGTTCGGTAGGGCTGTAAATGATTTGCACTCCATGGGCGTGTTAGTTAGAGCCCTAAAGCCAATCATTTAATGATTGTTGTATGACCTCGTTGTATTATATTCTTATATATATATATATATATAAAGGTATTTGTTTATGGTTATTATGTTTATTTGCTTGTATTGGTGCCAAATAACTAAGTATAATAGCGTCCTTGAGTAGAAGGTTCTTACCTATATCAATCGGTTAGTTGAATCGATAGTGAGATGATATAGGGAACACTACTCTTAATCATTCCTATTCAAGTATTAGCATTCAAGGACAATGTTAATGCGACGAGATTAGCATGTAGGTCAACTCGATGACTTGATCTCACAAGTCATGGATATGGAGATATCAAGTTGACACATGGGTATGCATTGGAGAATGTATACTGAATGACCCGTCATGAGAAAGTATCATGGATCGTTATATGAGTGTCATATACTTTCTCATGTGGCTATTAGTATGACTATTAGTCCTTGGACCTGAAGTTACCATGGTTCCCTACATAAGGAGTTGCATACTTTGGCTTCGTCAAACGTCACCCGTAATTGGGTGGACTATAAAGGCGATTACTGGGTATGTAAAAAATTATGCGGAGGGATGTGAGTGATGTAGATGGGATCTATCCCTCCTATATTGTTAGTTAGAGCCCTAGAGCCAATCATTTGATGATTGTATGGACTCATTGTATCATATTCTTGTATATTAATAAAGACATTTGTTTGGTTATTATACTTATTTGTATTAGTGCCAAATAGACTAAGTATAATAGCGTCCTTGAGTAGAAGGTTCATACCTATATCAATCGATTAGTTGAATCGATAGTGAGATGATATAGGGAACACTATTCTAAATCATTCCTAGTCGAGTATTAACATTCAGGGACAATGTTAATGCAATAAGACTAGCATGTAGGTCAGCTCGATGACTTGATCTCACAAGTCATGGATATAGAGATATCATGCTGACACATGGGTATACATTGGAGAATGTATACTGAATGACCCGCCATGAGAAAGTATCATGGATCGTTATATGAGTGTCATATACTTTCTCATGTGGCTATTAGTATGACTATTAGTCCTTAGACCTGAAGTCACCATGGATTCCTACATAAGGAGTTATGTACTTTAGTTTCGTCAAACGTCACCCGTAACTGGGTGGACTATAAAGGCGATTACTGGGTATGTAACGAATTATGCAGAGGGATGTGAGTGATGTAGATGGGATCTATCCCTCCCATATGACGGGAGCGACATCGCTATTCTTGATAGAGTGAGACCACTAAGTGTATGGCCATGCCCAAATGAGTCAACATTAGATGTTGAGCTCATTTGATCGAGTGAGTCTACTTGGAGTTCAAGATTTAGATTGATTAGAGGATGACACGGTCTATGCCTCACATTAATCAATCTAGATGTCTAGGATAGAAGGACACTTGTCACATATTGTGAGGAGTCACAATTAGTAGTCACAAGGTGATGTTGGATCTCAACATTCTTGTAACTTGGGTAGCAATGATGTATTGCTAGATGCCGCTCATTGCTTATGTTTCTAAAGGAGTTTAGAAACATTGCCAACGTTACAAGAACCTATTGGGTCACACACAAAGAACAAGTGGATGGAGATTAGGTTCATATGATGAACCAATTGGATTAGGTTCATGTGATGAACCAAATTGGATTAAGAGTAATCCAAATTGGGCTAATTGAGTTAGACTCAAGTTGATTCATGTGTTCAATGAGTCGAAGATCAAAGGTCAATTTTGAATTGACCATTTGCTACCTCATTTGTGAGTTGGCATAAGGTGGACCATTGATGATGCTCCACATCATCATGGTTGCACATGTGTGTGACACCTCATGGAGGTTACAAATCTCCTCTTTAATGGCCACATTAAATGGGAAGGGGGTTACACACACATGAAGGAGAGTGAATGCAATTCATTCTCATTCATTCCATCTTCTTCCTCCTTAGCTCTCTCTTGCTTTTTCCTCTCTTTTGGTCGTGGGTTCCATGAAGGGAGAGAAGGTGGTTGAGTTGTATTCCAAGAGAAGAAAGAAAGGGTGAAGGTCACAAAAGAGGAGACTACTTCTTGAGTGTAAGAGTTTCCTTTCTTCTTTCTTTTTCCCTCCATTTAAATCCTATCCGAGAGCTCTAGAAAGTGCTAGCACACTTGGGGCTCTCTTCTCCATCCTTTGAGTGTGAGAGACACTCCTTGTTCGTGTGGATATCACTAGAGAAGTATCTACCTTGATACTTTGGAGATCCGACAAGTACCTTGGACGAGCGGGATTTTGCAAGGGCACGCATCGAAGGTAAAATGGTTTTTCCTTTGTAGATCTACTGTAGATCGTAGTATAAAACTCGTATTTGTGTTTTCGAAATTTTTCCTTGCACGGATCTATGACTTTGGGTGATTCGGGGTTTCCGCGACGCGAAAAGCGGTTTTCGCGGCCCGAAAAACCCAACATATATGATGGGAGTGACATCATTATTCTTGATAGAGTGAGACCACTAAGTGCATGACCATGCCCAAATGAGTCAATATGAGATGTTGAGCTCATTTGATTGAGTGAGTCTACTCAGGATTCAAGATTTAGATTGATTAGAGGATGACACGGTCTATGCCTCATATTGATCAATCTAGATGTCAAAGATAGAAGGACACTTGTCATATATTGTGAGGCGTCACAATTAGTAGTCACAAGGTGATGTTGGATTTCAACATTCTTGTAACTTGGGTAGTAATGATGTGTTGCTAGATACCGCTCATTACTTATGCTTCTAAATGAGTTTAGGAGCATTGCCAACGTTACAAGAAGCTATAGGGTCACACACGAAGGGCAATTAGATGGAGATTAGGTTCATTTGATGAACCAAGAGGATTAGTTTCATGTGATGAACCAAATTGGATTAAGAGTAATCCAAATTAAACTAATTGAGTTGGACTCAATTTGATTCATGTGTTCAATGGATCTAATTTAGATTATGTTTCATTGAATCAATTTAATCAATGAATAGAGATTTATTATATTAAATTGGCTTGAATCAATGGTTAGATTTGATCAACCAATGGGAGAATTTAAGTCAAGTTTGACTTGACTTGTGAGGAAGATGAAGGGTCAAGTTTGACTTGACCATTTGCCACCTCATTTGTGAGTTGGCATTAAGTGGACTAATGATGATGTGCCACATCATCAAGGCTAACACATGTGTGTGCCACCTCATGAGGGAGATCAAGAGTTGTGACTCTTAATATCCCATGGAGGTATATAACCTCTTCCTTTAGTGGCCGGCCACATTCAAGGGTGTTGAATTTTTTTGTGTGCTCATTGAAGAGATCATCTTCTTCCTTGCTTCTTCTCTCCCTCTCCTCCTCCTCCTCCTCCTCCTTGGCCGAGACCTTCAAAGGTGCTAGATCATCTTTTGTTTGGTTTCTCCATCTCTTGCTTGTGTGGATACACATAGAGGAGTATCTACTTTGATACTCTCGAGATCCGACGAACCTTTGGACTAGCGGGATTAGCGAAGGGCATCGCATCAAGGTTAAAAGCTCTTCTCCTTTGTAGATCTAATTTAGATCTAGGCTAGAAACTCGTACTCGAAGTTTTACGTAAATTTTATTTCTTCGCACGGATCCTGTGGTGGGGTTTCGGGGTTTCTACAACGCAAAAAGCGATTTTTGCTGCCCGAAAAACCCAACAGTGGTATCAGAGCCATGTGCGAAGCGCAGCGCGTACGAGTTTTTGTTTGTATTTTTATGAAAAATATCAGTTCTGTAATATTCTGTAAATTTACTGTTTTTATAGATTTTATGGGTATTTTTCTCGTAGAAGCGAAGCACAAGAGTTTAGACACTTGTAGGCTTCGACTACCGAGAAAATTTTTCCGAAACGGCAAGGTTTCGCCCCAAATCGTTTTGGGACAGTGGGCTAAGGTGCTGTAGGATCGCTTAGGAAGACTCGCAAGGGGATTCGTTCTGGTTATATCGCGGGTAGGGGTGCTGCCCCTAACCTTGCAAGGGGATTTGTTTCGCGATTACGCCCGAAAATCGCTAAACGGGACCGCCGGAAATTTTTACCCATAAAATCGTAAAAATATTAGGCCAAAATTACAGAAATTTATGAAAATACATAATTTAGAATTGTGTATCATTTTGTGATGGTCATGGCCCAAAATACCCCAATTTGATTGGAAATTGTGTTGTAATTCATAATACAGCCTGCGTGCCGTCATGTGATTGTGTGTGTTGTATATTTGATACGCGACCTGCGCGCCATGCCTTTCTATTTATTTATTCCTGTTGTAAATAGTTTAGACTCGAATGTAACTCGAGTTTCACCTTTTGTAATGTACAAAATGAGGCGGTGGAAGGTTCACTCGAGACGGAGTTACGAGGAGGGTGCGAGCAACACAAGGTGGTCAAAGGAAGGAGCTTGAGAAGCTGTTGACCTTAAGTTGACCATCCAATCTTCTCATTGGCTTGAGAAGATCGTAGTAGGGTCATGACTAATCACAAAATTAAATTAATTGCTTGTGTGTGTATATGTGATGCATGCTAGATTAGTAATTAATTAGTACCTTAACGATTAGATTAGATCTAAGTCGCACACATGATGCACCTCCACGATTAGATTAGATCTAAATCGAGTATATGATACACATCGTCGATTAGATTAGATCTCAATCGCGTCAACTCAAAAATGCCTACCATCTCATGATACCTATCACTGCCTCGATCACATGTTGTTGCTGAATCTGCCAAAGTAGAGCAACACATATTATCTTGGTAGGGTACGGAGGGACAATCTTGGTCCCGCCTATCAACGCATGGGTGAGTAAAAACTCAATTAGATTGAGTACAACTAGTTAAATCAAGTTTAACTATAGACATTTATCCAATAGTTGGAAGATGGGACAAAATGATGTTTATATTAACTCTTGGGCGTATTTGCCAAAGCTAACTCAAGTTTTAATATAAATGCGGATTTTGATCCTATATACAAGAGTTGCATAGAGATGTAATTGGTAATTAGTTACCTACCAATCATATTAATTCTTGGGCGATTTAGCCAAAGCTAACTCAGGGCATAGTATGATGTGGATCTTGTCCCACAAGAATTATAGAATTCAGTGGAAGCATTATTTAATTAAAGGCCTAATTAGATGATTAATTGGAATATGATATTTATTCTGTATTTTTATGTTGTAGATAACCATGACGTCAAATATGAACTCTTTCTCCCTGCGTTCCGTCCTTGAGAAGGACAAGCTCAACGGAGCTAATTTCCTGGACTGGTACAGGAACCTAAGAATCGTTCTCACACAGGAACGAAAACTGTACGTTCTGGAGCAGCCCATTCCCGAGGCACCTCCTGCCACTGCCACGCAAGCTGATCGTGATGCTTACAAGAAGCATCAAGATGACGCATTAGATGTGTCATGTCTTATGCTCGTGACCATGAACTCTGAGCTTCAGAAGCAACACGAGTTGATGGGCGTTATGATATGGTTGAACATCTTCGTCAACTATATCAAGGACAAGCGAGACACGAGAGATTCGAGATCTCTAAGGCACCGTTTCAGTGCAAGATGCAAGATGGGACTCCCGTAGGCCCATATGTACTCAAAATGATTGGATACATAGAAAACCTACAGAGGTTGGGATTCCTGCTTTGCCAAGAGCTAGCCACTGACCTGATCTTGCAATCCTTGCCAGATAGCTATAGTCAATTTGTTCTAAATTATAACATGAATGAAATTGACAAGCCACTACCCGAGCTGCTTAGCATGTTAAGAATTGCTGAGCTCAACCTTAAGAAGGTTAAGCCCAACTATATTTTGATGGTTCAGAAACACAAGGGCAAGGGCAAGTCCAAAGGCAAGGGAAAGTCCCAAGCCAAAGGCAAAGGCAAGGCATTGAAACCTAAAGGAGGGGTCACCAAGGATGCTACTTGCTTCCACTGCGGTCAGACCGGGCACTGGAAGAGGAACTACAAAATCTACCTGGAAGATCTTAAGAAGAAGAGAAGTGAGACTTCCACTTCAGGTATATATGTTATAGAAGCCAATCTATCTATTTCTTCATCATGGGTATTAGATACCGGATGTGCTTCTCACATTTGTACTAATGTGCAGGCGCTGAGAAATAGCAGGGCATTGACGAAGGGCGAGGTGGACCTACACGTAGGCAATGGAGCACGGGTTGCTGCTGTTGCTGTAGGAACTTATCATCTATCTCTATCTTCTGGCCTTGTATTAGAATTAGATGAATGTTGTTATGTGCCTGGTTTAACTAAGAACATAATTTCAGTTTGTTGTTTGGACAAGAAAGGTTTTTCATTATAATAAATAACAAATGTTGTTCAGTTTATTTAAATGATATGTTCTATTGTAGTACACCTCTGATAAACGGACTCTATATTCTAGACCTTGAGAACCCTATCTATAACATAAGTATCAAGAGGTTCAAGTCAAATGACATGAACCAAACCAATCTCTGGTATTGTCGCTTAGGTCATATAAATGACAAACTCTTATCCCAGCTCTATAAAGATGGTGTAAAATATCGACAATGGGCATAACATCATAAGCGAATTTTTCAAAATTTTTAGAAATTTTTCAGGAATTTTTCGGAACTCGTATGGACGAGTTTACGGGGATAAAAACGGGGCCCCGGGAAAGCCTGTTTAGACTACCCATTTAAGCGAGGAAATGTTTATTTCTTAAATTTATTTTTCTTTTCATTTTGTTTTTTTTTCTTTATTTCCTCTGCTTCCTTTTCTCCCCGCGCACGCCCGACGCCCTCACCCGCGTGCCCGTGCCCTAACCGCAACAGTTCTTCTTCCTTCTTCTTCTTCCCTCTCGCACCGCTGCCTTCCTCCATTCACTCTCTGCCGCGCCGATCTCTGATCGCCAACCGCCCGACAGTGCCGACGTTGTTTTCTTCTCGGCCGATTCACCTCCACCAGTCACCAGATCTCGGTCCCTCTTCCGATTTGCCGCCGTTGTGCCCAAGCCGTTGTGTCTCGGCCACACCTTCTCCACCTGACAGCGCCGGCGACGCGCGAGCTGCGCCTTCTCTGCCCTAGTGCCGGCGCCACCGTCGACCACCCTGAGACCTAGCCCTGCCGACCTGTGATTTTGCCATGCCGACCGCAACCAGCCTTTCCCCTCCACTCAAGCACCGCCGACATCTACTGGTGCCGACCTCCCCTGTGCCCTAGCGCCACTGTCGTGCCACTGCCGATCCACCGTCGGCGCACCTGTGCACTAGCATTGTCATCGGATCATTGATCACCTCCGACCAGTGAAGAGGAAGTTAGGTAAGGATTTTTGTTAACGTCAACAGTGATATGGATTGAGGTATACTACTATAAGGTTTTCTATTTAGTTGGATTTGGAATTTGTTTTCCAATTGGCAGTGGATGGTCTGAAGTTGCTAGATTCCGGTCTTTCCGTTGTGAATCGGGGCCGTTGCCATCACAGACGACTGAAGGAGAGTTAGAGGTAATGGTTATGGTTTGGGAACATTGTTTGGAAGGGAAATTACTGATTTGGGCTTGCTTGATTTGTTTCCAGCAATAATTTTCCTTGTCCGTGGATTTACAGAAGCGACTGAGAAGTAAGGTAAGCAGTAGAGCATTTGATACATGCTACAGATCATGGTCTTGATTTGATTGTTTAGATGGATGATTATGAGTAGATTGAGGTTGTGTATATTGATAAGGAAGCTAAACCTAGATGGTCTATGGATTAGGAATTTGTTTAGCTATTTGTGGAAAATTAACTTAGCTAAACTGTACGATTTACTACAGTACTTGGATTCAGGACGAGCACATCGACATAGAGGTTGATTAGCTCGATCTATTGGAGGCAGGTACTTTGACTTATGCCTTTTGATATGCATAATAATGTGTTTAACATATAGCATGATTGTGTTTTCCATTTGTTTCGGTTGGTCACTACATGATCTATTACATGTTTGCTTGTTTACTCGTTATGCACTGCATGTTATTATTTAACTGATCATACCTGCTTTATAGGTAGTGACCCAACCATATGATACATTATGTTCAGGACCTAGGGTTTATTTTGATACCCTATCTGTTTGTGTACCTTCCATCTGATACATTGACTTGTGGCACACCTTTTATTTATGTATGGATCTTGCTATGCTATTCATGATATTGCCATGTTTAGTGTCATGCATCATCTTGCATGATTGCATGCTGTGTGATTGTCTGCTCCATTATTGTCGAGCACATCGCTAGTTACATGTATATGTACGCACCACCACTCATGGGTTAGTGGTATATCAGACAGGTGTGTGACAGTTCTGTTGTTTGGCTCCATTGGTCTGGTGACTCAGCGTGGTAGCCGGCAGACAGTTCCGCTCTGTTTGACTCCGTTGGTTTAGTGTAGCAGCGTTGTAGCCGGCAGGCAGTTGGACTTTGTTCGGTTCCGTTGGTCCGCTCATGGGTAGTGTGACTCAGCGTGGTAGCCGGCAGAGAGTCATCCCCGTCATCGTGTACCGGGAGATGAGAGAATTGCGCTCCTCCATTTATTATTTCGGGGTAGGAGTATGTGTGTACTATGACAGCATCCCGTCCACTCGGTCACTCATCAGGGGCAGTGATGTCAGAGTGCACGGTTGTCATAGCTCTACCCACTCGGACTCACCATTGTGTGTGAGATGGCTGACTGGCGTCAGGGGTGACCATGTCATTGACATCATATGCATGATGCATTTATTGTTTGTGTTTGCTGCATTTACTAGCTGCATTTATATGAATGCATATGATTGACATGCATACAGGATTATGACACGCTCGGTTTGACAACCCTGTTACCTTTATACCTTGGTCCTGGTTAGTATAATTTTCTCCTATTTTTGTTTCAGTTGTATTTATTCTTCTCGTATTCAGGAGACTGTACGCATGATTAGTGTTGTCTGTTATTTACTTTATTATTCATATCAGTTGTACCTGCTGAGTGTTGGACTCACACCCTCCTCCGTTGATATTTTCAGGTTGAGGCTGTCCGGAGCAATTTCAGTCGCTAGTCCCCATTGCACGTAGTGCTAGTCCTCTGCTGATCACGAGTTGTTGTTTTAGTTTTCTCTATCAGACTATGTCTTAGTCTTGTAATGTTTTACTTATGGATCTTGTATAGATTCTTATCATTGATGGATTTTGGTATGATTTGGATATGTTTTACTCCATGCCTGCCTGGACGGCAGAAGAGGTGAGTTTGTCGTATTTGTGTTTTATGAGTGTAGTGGAGTAGGAAAAATCAGATTTGAGCTTTACGAGTGTAGTTGAGTAGGGTTGTTTTCGAGTCATCGTATTACTGTTCTATTTGTTTACTATTAAACTACGTGGTTGTATCCGCTAGAGGCTGAAATTGATATTAACTGCGTGGTGATTGTTTTATTATTGTTATTATTCCAGCCGCATGTGACTGTGGTATATGGTGATTGTAGAAAGTTTCAGATTGTCTGTCGTACAGGGGAGATGCTGCCGAAATTTCTTCGGACAGGGACTCTTCCGGGGCCTGACAATTTATTTGGTATCAGAGCTTAAGTTTTACGATCGTTGTTTTCGTATTTTGGATATTTGGGATAACCTGATACCAATTTATATGGTATCAGAGCGCCAAAGTTTGGCGATACTTGTTTGATTTCCGTGTGTTGGATTTTCGAGATTTATCTAATACCAATTTATTGGTATCAGAGCGGGGTGTGATACCTGCTTTTAGTATTCTGGATATATTGTGCTAGCCCAAGTTTGCGAGTCAAACTGGGTAGTTATTTTGGTTGCATGGATTTTCCATTACGTATATGTTTGGACTTTCGTTTCGGATTTTATTATGGATTTCCGATGATTTTCTTGTACGGAATTCCGAGGTCAATTTGGGGACTGGACAGCGACGGAACCTCTCCAGACAGCAATTAGGTATGATGTTATTTTGGTAATTGGTTATACTGGTAGTAATATCTGTAATATAATTTAACAGATATGAGGCGATCTACACGTATTGCTGCGAGACGTGGCGCTGGACGACCACGTACGAGGACCACGGGATCTCTGGATATGCCAGAGATGCCTTCTGTTGATGAGCCTGTCAGCCAGGGACAGACTCAGCATGCTACGGGCGCGTCGGGCTCTCAGACCCCGATGGCTCCCTTAGAGGTACCTACCTCAGCTGCACCGATAGTATCCACTCCTACTGTATTTCCGGTACCACCAGGGGTACCATTGGCATACCCGACACTAGCTCCATCCCAGCCTATGGCGTACTCGGCTGTGCCCCCAGTACATACGGTGTACCCAGCAACACCTGCATTAGGGATACCAGCTGCTCCACATCCGGTACCATTGCCTACCGTACCTCCAGTCGCGGCCACCTATGTTCACCCTACAGTGCCACCGACGACATATGCTCCAGTTTACCCAGCAGCACCGGGAGTACCTCCTCCAGTTTATTCAGCGGTACCACCTGTAGCATCAGCTCCAGTGGTTCCGCCAGTTCCGACAGCCGTTCCGAAACACCTCACTGACTTTGTCGCGGCACGAGCCACGATTCCAGTGTTGGCAGAGTCGATGAAGAGTCGATTCACACTCTTCCGAGGAGACCGAGATCCGAGTGTGGATTTGTCTTGGATTGAGACTATGGAGCGGACCTTCTTTTATATGGCTTGCTCCGAGTGGGAGAAAGCAGAGCTGGCTGCTTGTCATTTACGGGACGCGACCGACACCTGGTGGATTACCCAGCGTTCCATCATTGGTGAGTAGAACATCACTTGGGCTAGATTCAGAGAGGCTTTTGAGAGCCGTTTCTTTCCACGAGCTTATCAGATGGCTCGCCGGCAGGATTTCCTGAGTCTACGATAGAACAATCAGACAGTGACTGAGTATAATGTAGAGTTTGATAGATTGGCCAGATTTTGTCCAGAGCTTGTTGTTGAGGACAGTTCGCGTATGCAGCAGTTCATTCAGGGGTTGGATGGACATTTGCAAGTAAGACTTGCCGATCTTGGTACCACTTCCTATCTGGAGACTTTAGACAGAGCCCTATTGATTGAGTCAGCGCAGCTAAGAGCGTTTCCAGACAGAAAAAGAAAACAGCCGGGTCAGACATCTGGGCAGATCCAGCAGCCTCAGGCTACACCACCGCAGAGTAGGCGTAGTCGGTCAGATCAGGGTACATCTGGGGTATCACGTAAACCTCAGAAATCAGGGCAGGCTTCTTCAGGACGTTTCCGGTCTCCCCAACAGAACCGGAAACAACCCGCCAGTGACATTCGCTGTTTTAGATGTGGGTCTAGAGATCATATTACCTCAGCCTGCTCTCTGGGACAGTCAGTTTGCTTTCATTACAAACTGCCTGGGCACCAGAGCCGAGATTGTCCGCAGAAGACTTAGCTTATGACTTCCGGAGGGTCTGATCATGGAGGACAGTCCAGTCAGTCCGGAACTTATCGAGGAGGGCGAAGAGCCCAACCTTCGCATGGCCAGCAGCGGAGTGCTTCACCTGCAGCAGCGACTTTTGGCATGCTTGGACAGGAGTACTCCAGTGCTTCCATAGCACCCCAGAGTTCTGTTCCGGGACTTTATTATCCGACGCAGGGGCAGTATCAGATGCAGCCTCAGCCTTTAGGCCAGTACCAGACTCAGTCCCAGCCAGCTGCACAGTATAGCCTTCTCTGGCACATTATCCAGCACCGCCTCAGTGGCAGGCTTCTGCCCAGCCGCAGCAGCCGCTGGCAGCGTTACCCCCTCCTCCTCCGCCAGAGACTGGTCGTATACATGCGATTACCAGAGAGGATGCGCAGCGAGCCGACGGATCCATTTTCCGCGGTATGATTTCCATTTATGCATTTTCCACTGATATATTGATTGATACTGGTAGCTCGCATTCTTTTATATCCCGTACCTTTATGCGGGAGATTGGTAGATTACCTACTTTTAGACTGCAGCGATTGACCGTCTCCCTACCGTCCGGTGATACTTTAGACGTCACCCAGGAGGTCAGAGGTTGCCCATTAGACTTTGGCAACATGATACTTACGATAGATCTTCTAGTATTGGAGATGGTCGAGTTTGATATCATTCTTGGCATGGATTGGCTGTCAGTATATCATTCTACTGTTGATTGCCAGACGAGGGTGGTCACCTTCCGGGCTCCGAACCAACCCTCGTGGGATTTCACTGGCATCAGAGACGACGGCATATCGATCATTTCGGCGATTCAGGCTCAGAAGCTACTGTCACATAGCTATCAGAGTTTTCTGTTATCTTTGATTAGTACTGAGGACAGCGGTAGTTCGCAACTCTCTGACGTTCTGGTAGTCCGAGAGTATCCGGATGTATTTCCAGAGGAGCTGCCAGGTTTGCCTCCTAGAAGGTAAGTGGAGTTCGCTATTGAGCTGATTCTGGGGACCGCACCGGCATCGAAAGCTCCTTATCGTATGACACCAAAAGAGTTGAACGAGCTGAAGGTTCAACTCCAGGAGCTTTTGGATAGGGGATTTATTCGCCCTAGTGTTTCTCCATGGGGTTCTCCGGTGTTATTTGTCAAGAAAAAACACGGCACCATGAGGTTATGTATTGACTACAGACAGCTGAATGCAGTGAATATCCATTACCACGGATCGAGGATTTGTTTGATCAGCTCAGAGGTACATCAGTGTATTCTAAGATTGATCTGCGATCCGGATATCATCAGCTGAGAGTCAGAGATTCTGATATCCAGAAGACAGCTTTCCGTACCAGATACGGTCATTATGAGTTTTTGGTGATGCCATTTGGGCTTACCAATACTCCAGCGGTGTTTATGGACTTGATGAACTGCATATTTCTGGAGTATTTGGATCAGTTTGTTATCATCTTCATTGATGACATATTGGTCTACTAGTGTTCCGAGGAGCATGCACAGCATCTTTGCACAGTTTTGGAGATTCTTCGACGACATCAGCTGTACGCGAAGTTCAGCAAGTGTGCATTCTGGCTATCCTCAGTCGATTTTCTGGGACACGTGGTCTCTAGCGGTATTTGATTGATCCTCGAAGATCGGTACCAGTTGGGAGCAGCCGAAGTCAGTTCAGGAGATCCGCAGTTTTCTGGGATTGGCAGGATATTACCGACGTTTTGTCGAGGGTTTCTCACGTATTGCTATGCCGCTGACACGTCTTACCAGGAAGGGCGTGAAGTTTACATGGACAGAGGATTGCGAGACCAGCTTTCAAGAGCTGAAGCGGAGATTAGTGTCGGCTCCAGTTTTGGTTTTACCTTCTGGAGAGGATGGATTTGTACTCTACACCAATGCTTCTCTACAGGGTTTGGGTGCTGTTTTAATGCAGCACGGCAGAGTAGTCTCTTATGCTTCTCGTCAGCTGAAGGAGCATGAGAAGAACTACCCAGTTCATGACCTGGAGTTAGCCGCCATCATATATGCTTTGAAGATTTGGTGTCATCGTATATACGACATTACATTTGAGATTCTCATTGATCATAAGAGTCTCAAATACATTTTTACCCAGAAGGAGCTTAATCTCCGACAGAGGAGATGGATGGAGTTCCTGAAGGATTACGATTGTACCATTAGCTACCACCCGGGGAAAGCTAATGTGGTTGCCGATGCACTCAGCAGGAAGTCCAGAGGGACTTTGGCTTGCCACCGAGTTTCAGTTACAGACTTGGTTCAGGGTTTCTCCGAGTTAGACCTTGAGGAGCAGGGTATTATGGTTACCATGGTTGCTCAGTCGTCGATCAGGACGAGGATCCGAGAGGCCCAGGCTGGTGATCAGCATTTGCAGTTCATTAATAGTCAGATAGCTTCTGGGCAGCAGACCGAGTTTACACGAGACGAGGAGGGTATTATATACTTCCGAGGCAGATTATGCGTACCTCAATCTCATCCGGTCTTACAGGAGTTACTTCAGGAGGCTCATCGCTCTCGATTTGCGATCCATTTAGGCGGGACCCGTATGTATCAAAACTTGAGGCGTTCCTATTGGTGGAACGGTATGAAGAAAGACATCGCGGATTTCGTTGCTAGATGTCTTGTTTGTTAGCAGGTGAAGGCTGAGCACCAGAGACCTGCAGGATTACTTCAGCGGATTCCTATTCCTGAGTGGAAGTGGGATCACATTACCTTGGACTTTGTGGTAGGGTTGCCGAGAACACGACGAGGTCATGACGCGATTTGTGTAATCGTTGATCGATTAACCAAATCCGCGCACTTCTTAGCGATCCGGAGGATTGATTCCCTGGACCGATTGACAGATTTGTATTGCCGAGAGATCATCAGATTACATGGTATTCCGTTGAATATCATTTCGGATAGAGATCCACGGTTTACGTCACGTTTCTGGCAGAGTCTGCAGCAGGCCTTGGGCACACAGCTCCGTTTCAGTACAGCTTTCCATCCACAGACAGATGGACAGTCAGAGCGGACCATTCAGACTTTAGAGGACCTGCTGAGGTCATGTGTTATGGATTTCGGAGGCAGTTGGGAGGACCATCTGTCGTTGGTAGAGTTTGCTTACAACAACAGCTTTCATTCGGCTATCCAAATGGCATCGTTTGAAGCGTTGTATGGTAGGCCTTGTCAGACACCCACCCTCTGGGATGAGGTTGGAGAGGCCTAGCTGTTGGGACCTCATAGAGCTCAGCAGGATGCAGAGTTGGTCCGTACTATCAGACGGAGGATGTCAGAGGCACAGGACCGCCAGAAAAGTTATGCTGATCGGAGACGCAGACCACTAGAGTTCTCTGTTGGCGACCATGTATTTCTGTGAGTTTCACCCACGAAAGGGGTGAAGAGATTTGGCCTCAGAGGTAAGCTAGCTCCGCGGTACATTGGCCCTTTCGAGATCTTGGAGAGGATCGGAGCGGTAGCTTACCGGTTAGCACTACCACCGTCCCTGGCAGGCGTCCACGATGTATTCCACGTATCTATGCTTAGGAGATACATACCTGACCCGACGCATGTGCTGACAGATGTCTCAGTTCCAGTTCAGCCTGACGTCACCTATGAGGAGATTCCGGTACGGATTCTAGACCGGAAAGAGCGTCAGTTGCGGAACAAGACTATCCGGCTGGTTAAAGTCGGATGGCAGCATCATTCAGACGAGGAGGCTACTTGGGAGCTCGAGGATACGATCTGAGCTCGTTATCCCCATCTTTTCACTTGAGGTATGTGATTTAGTTTACCGTTCAACATTTATACTCTTTACCTGTTGTTAGTACTTGCTGATGGTAGATAACGAAATTTGGGGACCAAATTTTTATTAGTGGGGGAGAATGTAAAATTCCGAAAATGGGCATAACATCATAAGGGAATTTTCTAGAATTTTTAGAAATTTTTCGGGAATTTTTCGGAGCTCGTTTGGACGAGTTTACAGGGATAAAAACTGGGCCACGGGAAAGTCTGTTTAGACTACCCATTTAAACGAGGAAATGTTTATTTCTTAAATTTATTTTTCTTTTCATTTTATTTTTTTTTATTTATTTCCTCTGCTTCCTTTTCTCCCCGCGCGCGCCCGACGCCCTCACCCGCGTGCCCGTGCCCTAACCGCAGCAGTTCTTCTTCCTTCTTCTTCTTCCCTCTTGCGTCGCTGCCTTTCTCCATTCACTCTCCGCCGCGCCGATCTTCGATCGCCAACCGCCCGACAGTGCCGACGCCGTTTTCTTCTCGGCCGATTCACCTCCACCAGTCACCAGATCTCGGTCCCTCTTCCGATTTGCCGCCGTTGTGCCCAAGCCGTTGTGTCTCGGCCACACCTTCTCCACCTGACAGCCGGCGCCACCGTCGACCACCCTGAGACCTAGCCCTGCCGACCTGTGATTTTGCCATGCCGACCGCAACCAGCCTTTCCCCTCCACTCAAGCACCACCGACATCTACTGGTGCCGACCTCCCCTGTGCCCTAGCGCCGCTGTCGTGCCACTGCCGATCCACCGCCGGTGCACCTGTGCACTAGCATTGTCATCGGATCATCGATCACCTCCGACCAGTGAAGAGGAAGTTAGGTAAGGATTTTTGTTAACGTCAACAGTGATATGGATTGAGGTATACTACTATAAGGTTTTCTATTTAGTTGGATTTGGAATTTGTTTTCCAATTGGCAGTGGACAGTCTGAAGTTGCTGGATTCCGGTCTTTCCGTTGTGAATCGGGTTCGTTGCCATCACAGACGACCAAAGGAGAGTTAGAGGTAATGGTTATGGTTTGGGAACATGGTTTGGAAGGGAAATTACTGATTTGGGCTTGCTTGATTTGTTTCCAGCAGCAATTTTCCTTGTCTGTGGATTTACAAAAGCGACTTAGAAGTAAGGTAAGCAGTAGAGCATTTGATACATGCTACAGATCATGGTCTTGATTCAATTGTTTAGATGGATGATTATGAGTAGATTGAGGTTGTGTATATTGATAAGGAAGCTAAACCTAGATGGTCTATGGAATAGGAATTTGTTTAGCTATTTGTTTAAAATTAACTTAGCTAAACTGTATGATTTACTATAGGACTTGGATTCAGGACGAGCACATCGACATAGAGGTTGATTAGCTCGATCTATTGGAGGCGGGTACTTTGACTTATGTCTTTTGATATGCATAATAATGTATTTAACATATAGCATGATTGTGTTTTCCATTTGTTTCGGTTGGTCACTACATGATCTATTATATGTTTGCTTGTTTACTCGTTATGCACTGCATGTTATTATTTACCTGATCATACCTGCTTTATAGGTAGTGACCCAACCATATGATACGTTATGTTCAGGACCTAGGGTTTATTTTGATACCCTATCTGTTTGTGTACCTTCCATCTGATACATTGACTTGTGGTACACCTTTTATTTATGTATGGATCTTGCGATGCTATTCATGATTTGCCATGTTTAGTGTCATGGATCATCTTGCATGATTGCATGCTGTGCGATTGTCTGCTCCATTATTGTCGAGCACATCGCCAGTTACATGTATTTGTACACACCACCACTCATGGGTTAGTGGTATATCAGACAGGTGTGTGGCAGTTCTGCTGTTTGGCTCCGTTGGTCTGGTGACTCAGCGTGGTAGTCGGCAGACAGTTCCATTCTGTTTGGCTCCGTTGGTTTAGTGTAGCAGCGTTGTAGCCGGCAGGCAGTTGGACTTTGTTTGGCTCCGTTGGTCTGCTCATGGGTAGTGTGGCTCAGCGTGGTAGCCGGCAGAGAGTCCTCCCCGTCATCGTGTACCGAGAGATGAGAGCATTGCGCTCCCCCATTTATTATTTCGGGGTAGGAGTATGTGTGTACTCCGACAGCATCCCGTCCACTCGGTCACTCATCAGGGGCAATGATGTCAGAGTGCACGGTTGTCACAGCTCTACCCACTCGGACTCACCATTGTGTGTGAGATGGCTGACTGGCGTCAAGGGTGACCATGTCATTGGCATTATATGCATGATGCATTTATTGTTTGTGTTTGCTACATTTACTTGCTGCATTTATATGGATGCATATGATTGACATGCATACAGGATTATGACACCCTCGGTTTGACGACCCTGTTACCTTTATACCTTGGTCCTGGTTAGTACTGTTTTCTCCTCTTTTTGTTTCAGTTGCATTTATTCTTCTCGTATTCAGGAGACTGTACGCATGATTAGTGTTGTCTGTTATTTACTTTATTATGCATATCAGTTGTACCTGCTGAGTGTTGGACTCTCACCCTCCTCCGTTGATATTTTCAGGTTGAGGCTACCCGGAGTAGTTTCAGTCGCTAGTCCCCATTGCACGTAGTGCTAGTCCTCTGCTGATCACGAGTTGTTGTTTTAGTTTTCTCTATCAGACTATGTCTTGGTCTTGTAATGTTTTACTTATGGATCTTGTATGGATTCTTATCGTTGATGGATTTTGGTATGATTTGGATATGTTTTACTCCATGCTTGCCTGGACGGCAGAAGAGGTGAGTTTGTCGGATTTGTGTTTTATAAGTGTAGTGGAGTAGGAAAAATCGGATTTGAGCTTTATGAGTGTAGTTGAGTAGGGTTGTTTTCGAGTCATCGTATTACTGTTCTATTTGTTTACTATTAAACTGCGTGGTTGTGTCAGCCAGAGGCTGAAATTGATATTAACTGCGTGGTGATTGTTTTATTATTGTTATTATTCCAGCCGCATGTAGCTGAGGTATATGGTGATTGTAGAAAGTTTCAGATTGTTCGCCGTACAGGGGAGATGCTGCCGAAATTTCTTCGGACATGGACTCCTCCGGGGCGTGACAGATGATTTGCTGGACTCATTTGATTTTGAATCATATGAGACATGCGAGTCATGCCTTCTTGGCAAAATGACCAAGACTCCCTTTAGTGGACACAGTGAGAGAGCGACTGACTTGTTATGTCTTATACATAGTGATGCATGTGGTCCTTTCAATGTCACTGCTAGAGGTGTTTATAGGTACTTCATTACATTTACTGATGACTTCAGTAGATATGGTTATGTGTACCTGATGACACATGAGTCAGAATCCTTTGAAAAGTTCAAAGAATTCAAGAATGAAGTACAAAAACAGTTTGGCAAGAGTATTAAGATACTTCGATCAGATCGAGGTGGAGAATACCTTAGCCATGAGTTTCGTGACTATCTAGCTGAGTGTGGGATCCAATCCCAACTCACTCCTCCTGGAACACCACAGTGGAATAGTGTATCCGAAAGGAGAAATTGTACCTTATTAGATATGGTACGGTCTATGATGAGTCACACAGATCTTCCTATGTATCTTTGGGGCTATGCTCTAGACACATCAGCCTTCATTCTCAACCGAGTTCTCTCTAAGGCTGTAATAAAGACACCATATAGGATATGGACTGGGAGATATGCCCAGGTGTCTTTTATGAGGATTTAGGGTTGTGAGGCTTACGTTCGACGTCAAGTCTCGGACAAATTGGGACCCAAATCCGATAAGTGCTATTTTATTGGATATCCCAAGGAAACGAAGGGATATTATTGTAACACCCACGAAATTTTAAGATAAGTATATGAGCATTAATCTCTTTAGAGCATGAAAGTAACAGGAATCAAAGAAATAAATAATAGAAATAAAAAAAAGAAGAAGAGGTCAAGGTTTGAACCTTGGACCTCCCACAAATAATGAAGATAAATTGATGCATGACAACCACTAGGATAATGATTTACATATGGATAGGAAATAATGGAATCTTAGTTAAAGGTGAGAAGAAAAATAAAAGAAAACTAAGCAAAAGAGCAAGAGAATACCAAGTGACTTACCTCCTCTTCCTCTTGGTTAAGAGAAGGAACAAGAAGAAGGCAAGTTGCCTTCCTCACCCTTCCCTCTCCTCATTTTCGTGGGAATCAAGAGAGGAGTGATGGATGAATTAAGGGAAGGATTAATGAAGGCATAAATTCCCCTCATGATGAATAAATAGAAAATGAGAAAAGAAATCTCTCATTTTTTCTCCTTCTTCCTCCTCCTTCTCCCTTCTCTCTTCTCCACCGAGACCAAGGTGTCTTCCCTCTCCTTGATCCGAACACAGGGTTAAGTTCTTCTCCAAGAAAGCTAATTTCCGAGAAGAAATCTTCAAGTTCTAGCCCTTCCAAGCAAAGGAAACCAAAGGAGGCACAAGAAGAAGAAGCTTCTTCCTTTCTTTAGCAACTAGAACATTTTTCTCTAAGAAAAACCACAAGCGAAAGGATGTAAGTTCCCCTCACCTATGGTACAATAGCTTATAGGGATTTTTCATGTAAATACATTTTCTTAACAACCTAGGTATTGTTTCATGAAAATCCATGGTTTTTTAACCAAGATCAAAAGAAAGAATCTAAGTTTAAAGACCTAACTAGATGTGCTCAATATACTTCTTGTGACATGTATATTATGGTAGGAGTTTATCCTTATGTTTTTACGCTAAAAGGGTTATAGGTTCATGAACTTAATATTTCGGCCAAGCATGAACAAAAGAACTAGAAGAGCTTCAAAACTAAACTAAGCATGATCTCTTGTACTCATAATATGTGCTCTATGATAATAGTGTGGTTAACATATTTGTTTCCAATTGTATGTTGATTTAACTTAATTTTCATTCACATGGGTATTCGGCCATGATAAAACTAAAAGCCTAGGAGAGCTTTAAATCTAAAACTAAGCATGCTATGTTTCTCTAAGATAGGGTAATTATGATGTGCCATGATTGTATGAAGATATAAACCCTTTTTCATATGCAAGAAGATTTGGCCATATTAAGATGTGAAGCCTAGGGAAAATTTATAAGAAGTCTAAGATGCTCATGACCTTCTTGATGAAATGATATGAAGTTAACTTATTGCTTTTATGCTTATTTGTTGCATAGAATGATGATTACATGTCTATAACCTTCGGCCACTTAAGGTTCCAAGACCTAGGATGATTAGAACTTGAACCAAATTGCTTATGTTATTTCCTTATAAATGATACCATGAAATTGTGTAGGTTCTCATGCTTTTTAGGACACTTGAACTTTGGTTTTGAGTCCTACACCATTCGGCCATATCATGTTTAAGGGCCTAGGAAACCTAGAACCTAACTCAACTATGCTCATGTTAGTCCTTAAAATGTTTGCTATGAAATGTGTTTAAGGTTCTCATGCTTTTAGGACACTTGAACCTTGGTTTTAAGACCTATACCATTCGGCCACAACATGTTTAAGGGCCTAGGAACCCTAGAACCTAACTCAACTATGCTTATGTTATTCCTTGGAATGTTTGCTATGAAAGTTGTTTAAGGTTCTCATGCTTTTAGGACACTTGAACCCTAACATCAAGTCCTACAAGTTTCGGCTATGATGAAAGTAGAGACCTAGGAATCTAAGAACCCAAACCAAACATGTTCAAAGTATTCCTTATGATGTAAGATATGATAAAGGCTTGGGGTTCATATGCTTTCATCTTGCTTACTAAACTAGGTCACAAATTAGCATGTTTCGGCCATCACATGATATTAGGGTAGAAACCTAATTATGATCTTTTATGTGCCTCACATGCAATGCTTTATGACATGATAAGAATATGCTATGTAGCTATACTCATTTATGTGATTAGGACTTATGAGTAACAATGTGCTATATGCCTAAATTCATGATATGCTGTGTGCTCAAATTTATGATGTGTTGTGTGCTTAATTATGCTTATGATCATGATATGCTGTGTGCTTAAATATGCTTATGATCATGATATGCTGTGTGCTCAAATTCATGATGTGCTGTGTGCTTAATTATGCATGTGATCATGATATGCTGTGTGCCCAAATTCATGATATGCTATGTGCTCAATTTCACATGCTTTAAGTATGCCTAAGAGTTGCCTCCCTACAAGTGGGATCAAGAGCACTCTTCATGATATGAATATGACATGAAAGTTATGCTAAGAATTATATTATTATAACATGCTACTTTACTTTTAAGGCTTGTACCAAGGGTGGGCTCCATAAGCGCCCCGGGGTCGATGGACTAAGAAACGGGCCTCGTTAGGGATGGGGTCCTAAGTGCCCCTAGGTCGATGGACTAAGAAACGGGCCTAGTATGTATGCCTTGTAGGGTTCAAGACTTGCTACCTTGGACCTACATAGGACGCGCGCATTTATGTATGTGGTACAAGCCGGGGCCCTAATCATGTTGAGATTATGTTTAAGTATGTATGTTATAAGTTTTAAAAGACATGTTGCATATGTTTTCATGATGCATGTTTAAGAGTTCACCTTGCATACACCTTAGGTGATGCCATGATACCTTTTGTTTATGACATGATGATGCCATGATATTTATGATGATGCTTATGACATGTATGATGTTTATGTTGTGTGATACCATGATATCTTATGTTTATGTTGTGATCATGCCATGATATGCTACAGGATATGATGAAATTAACTCCATATGATATGACTTGTGTTCTTAATATGCTATACGATTTTTGTGAGTAGGAAAGGAACTTACTGAGCCATGAGTGCTCACAGCTTACTTTCTTGTACTACAGATAAGGGCAAGGGATGGATGAACTAGGGGAGCAGCAGGAGGGGCTAGAAGGATGTGTGTAGCAGTGATTTGGCTAATGAAAAAGAAAAGACCTGCTTTCATAAAAAAATAAGAATTATGCCTAGCTTTATGTCACTACTTCATAACTCCATGACATTTTATTATGTGTTTGAGTATCATGTCTCAAAAATATGTTAAGTATGCTGTGTGGTTTATATGTTAGATGATTTGTCATGGTGATTTAAAAGATAAAGAAAAGTTTTAAAATTTTACGAATAAGACTTCCGCTGTAATTAGTAAGTAATTATGGTAAAGTAACCCCCGTGGCCTTAGCAGAAGGGGGCGTTACAATTATTTATACATTCCCAGTCAACACAAGATAGTTGTGGCTAAGACTAGGGTATTTCTAGAAAGGGATTTTGTTTCTAGAAACACTAGTGGGAGTACGTTCGATCTTGAAGAAGTTCAAGATGTGGACCATAGCACTTAAGCTTCGATGGAAGTTGAACTGGAACCACAAAGTGTTGTGGATGATGTTGTTCCACAAAGAGTTGAGGAACCACAACCAGTTCAAGTAGACCTACCTCTTCGCAGGTCTGATAGGGTAGGGCGTCAGACTGAGAGATATTCATTTCTTTTGTCTGACCATGATGATGTTGTGCTCATTGAGGATGAGCCTACCTCCTATCAGGAATCTGTGATGAGACCATATTCCAAGAAATGGCTAAAGGCCATGAGATCCGAGATGGAATCCATGTACACTAACCAAGTATGGACTTTGGTTGATCCACCTGAAGGGGTCAAATCCATTGGGTGTAAGTGGGTCTTTAAGAGAAAGACTGACATGGATGGACTTATTTATAAGGGTCGCTTGGTAGCTAAAGGTTTCAAGCAAATTCATGGTATTGACTATGATGAAACCTTTTCTCCAATAGCGATGTTTAAATCCATTCGGATCATGCTTGCTATTGCAGCGTACCACGATTATGAGATCTGGCAGATGGACGTCAAAACCGTATTTTTGAATGGAAACCTGCTCGAGGATGTGTACATGACACAACCTGAGGGTTTTGTAGATCCACAGCATACTGACAGAGTATGCAAGCTCCATAGGTCCATTTATGAACTAAAGCAAGTTTCTCGGAGCTGGAATCTTTGATTCAATGATGTAATCAAACAGTTTGATTTCATCAAGAATGAAGATGAACCTTGTGTCTACAAGAAGGTTGTAGGGAACACAGTTGTCTTCCTTATATTGTATGTGGATGACATACTACTCATTGGGAAAGACATCCCTTTGCTGCAGTCTGTCAAGACTTGGCTAGGGACTTGTTTCTCAATGAAGGACTTAGGTGAAGCATCCCGCATTCTTGGAATACAGATCTATAGAGATAGATCTAAGAGATTGCTTGGCCTAAGTCAGAGTACATACATTGACAAGGTACTACTTCGGTTTGCCATGCAGAACTCCAAGAAGGGATTTCTGCCGATGTCACATGGTGTGAGTCTTTCAAAGACTCAAGGTCCCTCTTCTAGAGAGGAGAGAGACAACATGGATCAGATCCCTTATGCTTCAGCTATAGGATCTATTATGTACGCCATGCTATGTACTCGTCCCGATGTCTCATATGCTTTGAGCATGACGAGAAGATACCAGTCAGATCCAAGTGAAAGTCACTGGATAGCAGTCAAGAATATTATTAAGTACTTGAGAAGGACTAAAGAATATTTCTTGATATATGGAGGCGATGACTAGATAGCTGTAAAGGGTTACAGTGATGCTAGCTTCCAAACTGATCAGGATGATTATCGATCACAGTCGGGGTTCGTGTTTTGCATAAATGGTGGTGATGTGAGCTGGAAGAGTTCTAAGCAGGACACAGTAGCTGACAATAGAGGCCGAGTATATTACTACATCAGAAGCAGCAAAGGAGGCAGTTTGGATCCGCAAGTTCATTACTGAGCTTGGGGTGGTTCCTAGCATAGTTGATCCCATAGAGCTCTATTGTGACAACAATGGAGCAATAACACAGGCCAAGGAACCTCGCTCACACTAGCGGACCAAACACATACTACGGTGCTTCCATCTCATTCGAGAGATCATCGATAGAGGAGATGTGAAGATTTGCAGAGTACCCACTGAGGCTAACATTGCAGATCCCTTGACCAAGGCTTTGGTATAGAGAAAGCATGATGGTCACACTAGGTCATTGGGCCTTAGAGCCTATATTGATTGGCATTAGTGCTAGTGGGAGATTGTTAGTTAGAGCCCTAGAGTCAATCATTTGATGATTGATGTATGGACTCGTTCTATCATATTCTTATATATATTTAAAGGCATTTGTTTATGGTTATTATGCGGCGAACCTTTGGAGGAGCGGGATTAGCGAAGGGCATCGCATCAAGGGTAAAAGATCTTCTCCTTTGTAGATCTAGTTTAGATCTAGGCTAGAAACTCATACTCGAAGTTCTATGTAAATTTTATTTCTTCGCACGGATCCGGTGGCGGGATTTCGGGGTTTCCACAACGCAAAAAGCGGTTTTTGCGGCCCGAAAAACCCAACAGGGCGCCCGAGAATTCTTCCTTCTGTGTCTTGGAGATGATATGAACCTGATGCCAGTTTTTCTACCACCTTGTAGGGTCTTTCCCATTGTGGTGCTAATTTGTTAACATCCCCAGCGAGCTTGACACGCTTCCATACTAGATCCCCCACTTGGAAGAATCTCGGGATGACTCTTTTATTAGAATTTTGTCTCATTCGTTATCGGTATGATATAAGACGAGTTGTAGCTTTGTCTCGAATTTCTTCTATCAGATCTAGCTCCATAAGTCGCCTACCTGCATTGTCATCGTCATATAGTTGTCTTCTGTCGGATTCTACTCCCACCTCGATAGGAATTACAGCTTCTCCTCCATAAACCAGTTGGAAGGGAGTAATCCCTGTAGCTTCTTGGGGTGTAGTACACGATATGCCCAAAGAACATTGGGCAATTCATCTACCCAGATGCCTCCGACATGATCCAGTTTGGTTTTTAGACCTCTTATAATCTCTCTGTTGGTTAATTTTGCTTAACCGTTACTCTATGGATATGCCACAGAGGTGAATGCTTGAGTAATTCCGTAGCTTTTACACTAATCTAAGATTCTGTCTCCTTGAAATTGCCTTCCATCATCAGAGACTAATATATGGGGAATACCGAATATGCAAATAATATTTTCCACAAGAATTTAATAACCGCATCTTCAGTAATCCGAGCAAGTGGTTCTGCTTCTACCCATTTAGAGAAATAGTCTACTGCTACTAATAAAAATCTTCTCTGTGCCGTTGCCATAGGAAATGGACCAACTATATACATGCCCCATTGATCAAAAGGGGCAAGAAACTATAGAGGTTCTTAATAATTGTGTAGGATGATGTGGAATATTCTGATGTTTCTGACAAGAAATGCAAGTTCTTACAAATTTGGCAGCATCTTCATGTAAAGTAGGCCAGAAATATCCTACTAGTAAAATTCTGCGGGCTAAGGATCTTCCTCCTATATGACTGCCGCATGAACCCTGATGAACCTCTTGCAAGATAAATTGTATATCTTCTGTTCCAATACATTTAAGCAAAGGTCTAGAGAAAGCCCTTTTATATAACTGTTCCCTATCATAGTGTATTGAGAAACTCCCTTCTTGAATATTCTTGCTTGTTCTGCATCAATCGGAAGAATGCCCTGTTGCAGATATAATATGATTAATTTGTGATCTCCAATCACCTTGTATCTCTATTTCAGCCTGTCTTTCAATACAAGATACTAATAATGTCTGCTCAACTGGCCGATCCAAGCTCCATGGCATTATAGCAGAGGCCAATTTAGCTAATTCATTCGCTACTTGATTCTCAGATCAGGGAATTTTTTGTATATTTACTTCTTGAAAATGAGCCTTCAATTTATTAAATGCCTCAGCATATAACCTGAGTCTATCATTGTTGATCTCGAAGTTACCTGATAATTGTTGGGATACTAACTGAGAGTCAGATAAAACGTAAACCCGGGCTGCTCCCACATGCCGAGCAGCTTGTAATCCTGCTATCAATGCTTCATATTCTGCTTCATTATTAGTGGCCCTATAATTCAGCCTGACAGAAAGTTGAAGCTTATCTTCCCTTGGAGATACAAGGAGAATACCAATTCCACTACCCTGTCTGGTTGAAGATCCATCCACATATACTTTCCAAGTACTTTCTTCTTCAGGACCCTGAACTTATATGATGAAATCTGCCAGAGATTGTGCTTTGATGGCTGAGCGGGGTTGGTACTGTATATCATACTCACTAAGTTCAGTTGTCCATTTAATCAACCGACCAAATGCCTCTGGATTAAGCAAAACCCGTCCGTGAGTATTGTTGGTCAATACAATAATTGCATGTGCTAAAAAATATGGACGCAACCTCCTGGCAATTAACACTAATGCATAGGCCAATTTTTTGAGTGTAGTATATCTACACTCGGCTCCTTTTAATAAATGACTGGAAAAATATACAAGTTGTTGCTCTTTCCCTTCCTGTCTAACTAACACTGAGCCTACAGCATTTTCATTAGCTGACAGATACACCCATAAAGTTTCTCCTCCTACGGGTTTAGCCAACACAGGAAGGGTGGACAAGTAGTCTTTTAATTCCTGGAAAGATTTGTCACATTCTTCATCCTATTGAAATTTGTTAGCCTTCCGTAGTATTTTAAAGAAATGGAAGCTACAATCGGCCGATCTCGAAATGAATCTGGACAAGGCTATGATCCAGCCGGTGAGTCTTTGAGCTTCCCTCATGTTGCGTGGTGGCTCCATGTTTTGAAGTGATTTGACTTTGCTTGGGTTGACCTCTATTCCCCGCTCAGACACCATATAGCCCAGAAACTTTCCCCCTTTGGCTCCAAACAGACATTTGCCCGGGTTCAACTTGAGACCATATTGCCTCAATGTTCCACAAGTTTCTTCTACATCCCTGCAGAGATCAGTAGCCTGAAGAGACTTAATTAAAATATCATCAACATATACTTCCATATTCCTTCCAATCTGTTTCTGGAAGACCTTATGCATAAGTCTTTGATAAGTTACTCTTGCATTTTTTTAGTCCGAAAGACATAACATTATAACAATAAGTACCTTCAAATGTCACAAAACTGTCCTTCTCTTGATCCTCTTTAGCAAGAGGGACCTAATGATAGCCTTGATAGGCATCCATCATAGAAATATATTCACACCCGGTCGTGGAATCTACTAATTGATCTATCCGGGGCAAAGGATAATAATCTTTTGGGTAGTCCTTGTTAAGATTGCGGAAATCAATATATACCCTCCATTTCTTTCCTGGTTTAGAGACCAGGACGACATTAGCTAACCAGCTAGGGAATTGCACCTCCCTGATGTAACCAGCCTCCATCAGTTTAGCCACTTCTTCTTTAATGATTTGATTTTGCTCCGCACTGAAATTCCTCTTTCTTTGCATGACAAGCCGAGCATCTGGGAAGACATGTAAAGAATGTTCCATTACTGAAGAAGAAATGCTCGTGGCTTCCTTGGTCATCCAAGTAAAAACATCATTGTTTTCTTTAAGCATTGAACCAGCTCTGTTTTCAACGTAGGATCAAGATCGGGCACGACAAAAGTGACAGCTTCAGGTTGACCGGTCTGTATCTAGACTTCTTCCTTCTCCTCATAAACCAGGACAGGTGACTTCTCTTGAATGGCATTGACCTCCTTTCTTTGCATTTTTCGAGTGGCACAAGCTTCAGTTCTAACAATTTTCACATAACATTTACGAGCCGTCTTCTGATCACCATGTACTTCCCTGACCTGGTCATCAACAGGAAATTTAATTTTCTGGAAAAAAGTAGAAACAGCCGCCCTAAACTCATATAAGGTCAGTCGACCCAGTATCACATTATAGGTAGATGGGGCATCCACCACCATGAAGTAAGATCTTCTTGTTCTCATGAGGGGCTCCTCCCCTAAAGATATGGCCAACTTTATCTGGCCAAGCAGTTGTACCTCATTACCAGTGAATCCGTATAGAGGCATCACCATCTGTTGAAGTTCACTTGGATCAATCTGCAGTTGATCAAAAGCTTTTTTAAAAATAATATTGACGGAACTACCAGTGTCTATAAGGGTACGAGAAATAATGTAATTGGCTATCACAACCTTAATTATTAACACATCATCATGGGGTATTTCTACACCTTAAAGATCTTTGGGGTCCAAAACTAATTTCTGGCCCTACTACTCTTTCCATGCTGCATCCCACAGCATGGATCTCAAGTCTTCTTGCATATGCCTTCCTGGCCCTGTTGGAATTTCCATCAGTGGGCCCGCCCGCGATCATATTAATGCTGCCTTAGGCGGCATTGCTCCTGTTCTCTTCTTATCGAGCTGTTAAGGCCTTAGGCTGAGCTTTCTCAGGCACCTGAGATGTATCGGCCGGGTTTAGTAATACCCCTTGTTGAGGTTCGACTGGGCGATATTCTAATTTGAGTGGACATTGTTGCCTGGGATATTGTCGTTGATAGTACTTTTGTCTTTGATAACGATCCGTATTTACTTTCTTATTCTTTAAAACAAAACAGTCTTCTGTATGATGACTGCTGGTCTTGTGATAAGTGTGTTAGTTAGAGCCCTAGAGCCAATCATTTGATGATTGCTGTATGGACTCATTGTATCCATACAATCGAGTATACTTACTTGTATTAGTGCCAAATAACTAAGTATAATAGCGTCCTTGAGTAGAGGGTTCTTACCTATATCAATCGGTTAGTTTAACCAATAGTGAGATGATATAGGGAACACTACTCTTAATCATTCCTAATCGAGTATTAACATTCAGGGACAATGTTAATGCGACGAGACTAGCATGTAGGTCAACTCGATCACTTGATCTCACAAGTCATGGATATAGAGATATCAAGTTGACACATGGGTATGCATTGGAAAATGTATACTGAATGACCCGCCATGAGAAAGTATCATGGATCGTTATATGAGTGTCATATACTTTCTCATGTGGCTATTAGTATGACTACTAGTCCTTGGACCTGAAGTCACCATGGATCCCTACATAAGGAGTTACGTACTTTGGCTTCGTCAAACGTCACCCGTAACTGGGTGGACTATAAAGGCGATTACTGGGTATGGAACAAATTATCTAGAGGGATGTGAGTGATGTAGATGGGATCTATCCCTCCTATATGACGGGAGTGACATCGATATTCTTGAAAGAGTGAGACCACTAAGTGCATGACCATGCCTAAATAAGTCAATATGAGATGTTGAGCTCATTTGATTGAGTGAGTCTACTTGGAGTTCAAGATTTAGATTGATTAGAAGATGACACGGTCTATTCCTCACATTGATCAATTTAGATGTCTAGGATAGAAGGACAATGTCATATATTGTGAAGAGTCACAATTAGTAGTCACAAGGTGATGTTGGATCTCAACATTCCTGTAACTTGGGTAGTAATGATGTATTGCTAGATATCGCTCATTACTTATGCTTCTAAATGAGTTTAGGAGCATTGTCAATGTTACAAGAACCTATAGGGTCACACACAAAGGACAATTAGATGGAGATTAGGTTCATATGATGAACCATGCAGATTAGATTAATGTGATGAATCAAATTGGATTAAGAGTAATCCTAATTGAACTAATTGAGTTGGACTCATTTTGATTCATGTGTTCAATGAGTCTAATTTAGATTATGACTCATTGAATCAATTTAATTAAATGAATTAGATCTATTATATTAAATTGGCTTGAATCAATTGGTTGGATTTGATCAACCATGGGAGTTATAATGTCAAGTTTGACTTGACTTGAGAGGAAGAGGAAAAAGTCAAGTTTGACTTGACTATATGCCACCTCATTTGTGAGTTGGCATTAAGTGGCCAATAATGGTGTTACACATCATCATGTTTAGCACATGTGTGTGCCACCTCATGGAGGTTACAAATCTCCTCTTTAATGGCCACATTAAATGAGAATGGAGGTTACAACTCCAATAGTGGCCGGCCACTTATGGTGGAATGAATGGGTTAATTTTTCATTCAAGCCAATTCATTCCATCTTCTTCCTTGCTCTCATTCTACTCTCCCTCTCCTCCTCCTTGGCTGAACCACATAAGGTGCTAGCACACCTTTGTTTGGTCTTCTCCACCTAGTTTGTTCGTGTGGATACTTCTAGAGGATCGTACGCTTGACGATCTCGAGATCTGGCGAACCGTTGGACGAGCGGGATTGCGAAGGGCATCGCATCAAGAGTAAATTCCTTCTCCTAGTGTAGATCTAGGCTTTCGTAAACTCGTACATGAAATTTTGTATTATAAACTTCGCACGGATCCGGTGGCATGGGAGATTCGGGGTTTCCGCAACGCGAAAAAGCAATTTTTGCGGTCCGAAAATCCCAACAAAGTGCACCATCTTCTTGGTGCTTCTTGCTGCATCTCCACATGTTGTACTACTTGTGGACGATATTCGGGATGACGATGGGGTGGAGGGATTACTCGAGGTCCCCTCGGTGGAGGGACGGGAGCAGGAACCCTTTCCTTAACAAGAGCGGGAGAAGAAGTAGTATCTTCTTTTCTGCGTGCAGCCTGAGCTTCTTCAACATTAATGAATTCAGTAGCACGTTCAATTAATGAGTCAAAATTGGCAGGAGGATTTCTCACCAGATCTTTAAAGAAATTATTATCATTCAAGCTCCGAGAGAAAGCACTTACCAATATCTTAGTAGTAGCATTGGGTACATCAATAGCTACCAAATTGAATCTCTTGATGTAGGCTCTGATGGAGAATAAGCTCCAGGGAGTTTTATGATACCCCTTGTTGCTAGAAAAATGATGCAAGAAAACCTTAATCCTTAAACTTTCGGATAGAATTTTCAGACAATCTTTTGAACCAGCATTGAGCAGCTCCTCCAAGTGTTGTGAGGAACATCCGGCACTTTACTCCATCAGAAAATTGTTATAATAATGCTACGTTCTCAAATTTTTATAGTTGATCCTCTAGATCTGTGGTTCCAGTATACTCGCCGATTTGAAGATTTTGATATCGCTTAGGAAGTGGATCATCCAGGACACTTTGAGAAAAGGGAGAAATAATTCTCTCTGGCGAGCTATCACTAGCCACCATCATTTTAGATTTACGTTTCTCTTTGTTCGGTGCCTCGCCAGAGGATTCTTAAAATACAGGCCTTCATCCTCCCTGTTCGAAAGGAGTACGAAGAAAAGCTCGAGGGCGTCTAGTTGGAGAAGCAATGGCCGGAGTAATATACATACGATCTTCCTCTTCCAACTCCTTTCCCTTCCCATGATCAGTAGTCGAGATTGTCGGATTATGGGCTACTGGTAGAGTAGCTCCAGTATGAGCTTGCTGTTGTTGTTCTTGTTGTTCCAGAGCCTTCTGCACATGAGTGCTAATAAGGAAATTCAGATCTTCCTAGCTAATAGTGAGTAGGTTCGTTTTTCTAGCGTCTTCCATCTTGCAATCACAGATTCAGGTAAAATTCCTACAGACGGCGCCAAATTTGATCATATCTGAGAAGCTTGACAAAATGGAAAGTTGGGGAGAGAACTTACTCCTGATGAAGAAGAATACCTGAGGACGCCCGATCCGAGAAAACCAAAGCGGATCAGGAAGAATAAGCCATAGAACACCTCTTTGTGCAAAGACCCAAGGACAGAAGGAAGGATCCTGTGAAAATACCAAGATCTGGAGGTCCGACGACTTCCTGCGCACAAGAGACCAACCAACACTATCGTCAGTAACCTAAGACCGGGGTGGGAATCCCTGGCTAGGCCCTCCGACGCTCAAGTCAGTGATCTCTCTTAGTGTGGAAGGAAAAAGATGAAGAAGATGAACAGTGATTGAAATTAGGGTTTGTAATGGATGGTTGTGAGTGTGGTGAGCGTGAGCATACCTGGCCAACGGAGAGGATTCCCCTTTTTATACCACTTCATATAACCTCCGTAGTCATGAAGTGGACCCTGATTTGTTAGAGTTTGTTATGAGATGACGTAAGCCATGTACTTATAGAAAATAACTTTTAAGGAATCTTTTCTATACCCCTGATGTACTTTCTTTGTCGCCTAGTACCTGCAGAAGAGTCTAGAAACATTCCTCCCGCCAAATTAGCAAACCTGTTATACAATCACATACTACAGATATCTTCATTAAGCTATTTATAAATATTCTTGAAATATTTATTCTCGCCCTGTCTTATAAGCTATATGTAGACATATTTATCGTCCATACTTACCCTATTTTTATTATGTTACAGACAATCTGATCTTATACTATGATTTGTATCGGACGAAATTGAACCTAAGTTATGTCCGGGCGTGTTACTACTATTGTTCAACATACGTCCTAATCATCCGATAATCTACTATAGATCTGGTAAGGCCTTGTATCTTTTCACATCCAGGTGATCATATAAGTCCGCCCAATGCCAGTATACATCCAGATGTACTAGTTCAAACAATCTTAGTTTATCTATCTTAAACGTGTAAACCCGATCGATACTTGACCCATCTTTCTTAAGGTCTTATACTGGCCGATATTGACCTATTTTCCTAAAGCGTATTATCCCGGCTGATATTGACCTATATTTTCTTAAGCATGTTACCCCGGCCAATATTGGCCTATATTTTCTTAAGCATGTTATCCCGGCTGATATTGACCTATATTTTCTTAAGCCTGTTACCCCGACCGATATTGACCTATATTTTCTTAAGCATGTTACCCCGACCGATATTGACTTAAGCATGTTACCCTGACCGATATTGGCTTATATTTTCTTATGCATGTTATCCCGACCGATATTAGCCTATATTTTCTTAAGCATGTTATCCCGACCGATATTGACTTATATTTCCTTAAGCCTGTTATCCCAGCCTATATTCATACTTACTTAATTTTGCTATCTCTTTTCCCCTTTTCACCGGGGACCTACTAAACCTAACCCATATTAGTCACAAAGGCCGATTAAGTCATATAGACTATTTGACGATCAGGTCACGAAAACCAGAGTAAAATTAATTAGTCACAAAGACCAAATAAGTCATATAAACTTTATAATGATCAAGTCCCGAAGACCAGAGCATTAATTAGTCACAAAGACCATATAAGAACATACATTTCATACATTAGGGAAAATGGTTCATGTGACAGCAAGCACAGTGAGCATTCAATTGCTAAGAAGATTGTCACACCTTAGTTGCTCCATTGAACGAATAAGAGATATCAATAACTTGCCTTTACCCCAGATTAAATTATTTACATCAATATGAACATCTCTAATCCCTCATATTGACTATATGTCAAGAGCATGTTCAACATTTCCAATCAAACAAATTATTCACAATTACATTTTATGTAATGAACTAAAAATGTAACTGGTACCAGTGAAATAGATGTAAATCAATCTTAATCTTCCTTTTTAGCTTGAATTTATTTATTCTAATCAGTCGCTTTCCTAGTTATACTCCATAGACTGAATCATCCATGTCCAATAGGAAACATGCTAAAGTAGCAGACACTGATTAAAACTTCAAGTAGATAGCTAAATAGTCACTTAGGGTAGGATTGAGATTAACTTATAATCTTAAGGGTCTCACATAGTAGAGAAGCAGGGATCCATTCTCCTACTACCCTTCTTGTCGCCATAGCACATGTGGTATGAATCACATGCTATGATGTTATTCTCTTTACTAAAAAGAGCGCATATTTTTCCCAAAGTTTAACATTGTACAGATTTAGATCTAGACATACCTAATATCTAATCCTGAATTCAACATATGAATTCCAATCTGGCTTTAAGCATATTCAACAAATGGTGGGTGCATTTACTCCAATCATTACATAAATGATCTCATCTTGACACAATTATCAAGGCGACCTTAACTTATGGGTATGTCTCTATTCACAGCTACATAAGTTGTCCCATAGGCAACGGTCTTACCTATATTCGTACTTAACAAATAGAGATGATTGTCCATGTGAGTGGACCAATTTCAATATGCCAACATGCTTATCGAGACTTTTATTCGAATGTAACAAAGACATATACACTGAATAGATCATGACATTTTTTATTTATCAAAATGTCTTTACAATTAATTACATTCTTTGAAGTCCCAAAGACTTCACATGTCCATGAAATGACTCTTTAGTCAATGGCTTAGTAAAAGGATCAGCAAGCATATTTCGTGTAGGGATGTACTCAAGAATAACCATTTTCTTGTCAACAATATCCCTTACAAAATTATACTTAATTTCTATATGCTTGCCTTTGCTGTGATATTTGGGATCCTTGGAAAAAGCTATTGCAGCTTGACTATCACAGTATACTGTAACAGGACTCCTACTGTCCTCAGCAATCTTTAGATACTTCAAGAACCTTCTTAGCCAGACAGCTTCTTGCACAACCGCTGCATAAGCCACATACTCAGCTTCCTTGTCGATAAGGCTACACAAGCCTGCTTCTTGCTGTTCCATGAGATGACACCACCATTCAGCAAGAAGGCATAGCCAGATGTGGATTTTCTGTCATCATGGTCTCCTGCCCAATCTGCATCTGTGTAGCCACTTCGGCTCATATCTGATCCTTGGAAACAGAGGCAATAATCTATTGTCCCTTTGAGATATCTGAATATTCTCTTCACCGCTTTCCAGTGTCTCGATCATGGGTTTGACCGGAAACGATTAACTAAGCCAACAACATAGCTTATATCAGGATGAGTACACAACATAGTGTACATCAAACTACCAATAGCACTGGCATATGGTTTTTTCTTCATTTCGACTATTTACTCAGGAGTCTTGGGATACATACTTTTGCTCAAGATAGTACCTCTCGCTATAGGTGTCTGTTCAATGTTGCAATCTGACATATTGAAGTGTTGTAGCATATTAGTGATATATACTTCTTGAGACAAACCCAAAAGCCTTTTTGATCAGTCTCTAACGATCTTCACTCCTAAGATGTACTCTGCTTCTCCCATATCTATTATGTCAAATTGTGATGAAAGCCAACTTTTGACTTCTATCACACACTTTATGTCACTTCCAGCTATTAGCATATCATCAACATATAATGATAAAATGACAAACTTTCCTTTTTTCCTTTCTTAGGTAAACACAATGATCATCATTGATCATTTCGAAACCATAAGACAAAATGACTTCATTAAATCTTATGTTCCATTGTCTTGACGCTTGCTTTAGCCAATATATAGACTTCTTAAGTTTACATACTCTTTTCTCTTGGCCTTCAACAACATAACCTTATGGTTGTACCATATAGATTTCTTCGTCAAGATTACCATTAAGGAAAACTGTTTTTACATCCATCTAATGTAATTCCATGTCATATTGTGCTACTATAGCTAGGATGACACGTATTGACACAAACTTCACAACTAGGGAGAATGTCTCTTCAAAGTCAATACCCTCCATTTAGGTATATCCTTTTGCAACTAATCGAGTTTTGTATCGATTAATCGATCCATCTGCTTTCCTCTTTACTTTGAGAATCCATTTCCTCATCCATTGCAATTTTCTATTTTTCTCTTACTGAGCTTCTCAAAGCTTCCTCAACTATTTGAGGTTCCTCATCATCAACTGGGAGAATCATCAATGCCTCATTCTCAATATCAAACCTTCTCTGAGGAATAATCTGAAGACTACTTCTTCGAAGGTTAGACTGTTGAGAAATTGACTCATTCAGTGGAAAATTACTCCCACTAGGTTGACTAGATTCAGGCATCTGCTGATTTGTTGAGGAGCATTATCCTCCTCCTCTATCTCATATAGAGGAATTGTCTTATCAACTTCACCTCGAGTTGGGAACTCAGTTTCAAGAAAAGTAACATCTCTTGACTCTATTTCAGATATAGTTTCATCTTGTCACTCACCAATAAAAACATAACCCTTAGAAGTCTCAGAATACCTTATAAAGATATACTTCTTACCTCTAGATCCTAATTTTTCATGTTCATGAGTCTTATCATGAACGTAGGCAGTTGACCCCTAAGGTCTTAGATTACTTAAATCCGATTTTCTGCCTGTCCAACGTTCATATGGGGCAGATGGAATTGACTTTAAAGACACTTTGTTAAGTATATAGGCCGCAACTAATAATGCATCTCCCCAATAGGAGATTGGCAAATTAGCCTGCGCCATCGTAGACCTAACCATCTCAAGAATAGCCCTATTTCTTCTTTCAACAACCCCATTTTACTGTGGAGTTCCAGGGATAGTTAGCTATCTAATAATTCCTTTCTCATTACATACTATCTTGAACTGATCAAACAAATATTCACCTCCACGATCAGTGCTTAAGGTTTTAACCTTACGTTGCAATTGATTCTCAACTTCATTCAAGTAATGAATAAAGCAATCTAATGCTTCAGATTAGTGAGAAATCAATACACATGACCAAAACTTGTGAAGTCATCAATAAATGTAATGAAATAAGAACTCCCATTTCTAGCCTTCATATTCATTGGACCACAAATATTCGAATGAATTAATTGCAATGGTGATTCAGCCCTAACAGTCTTACCAAATGGTTTTCTAGTCGTCTTTCCAAACAAGACAATACTCACATATAGACAAGTTAATCTTAGCATGAGTGCCTAAAAGGCCCTCCTTAGCTAATCTATTCATTCGTTCTTGTCTTATATGTCCTAGCCTAGCATGACAAATTTCATCATTAACATCAACATTACTAGTAAGAGCAATGTTTGAAAAACAACCATCATTATTATTTGGTTCTACATCAAGAACCATAAAATCATTTGTTACATAACCATACCCAATTAACACAGAGTTAATTCGAAGTTCCACACAATGGCTATAAAAATTTACATTATAACCTGAATCAAGAAGACAAATGATGGAAACCAGATTCCGTCGAATCCTATGAGCATACAGGACATCATGTAGAAACAAGGTAGCCCACCACATAGGTTGAGCTTAAAAGTGTCAATTCCTTTGACTTCAATTCTTGCATTGTTTCCTACATATATCCATTTGTTGCCAGCTGGTACCCGACGGTACTCCACATATGTAGCTCGATCACGTGCTACGTGGTTCATTGCTCCTGAATCTACAATCCACAAAAGATACGAATCAACTAACAACACTGTACTTGTAACATATTGCTCGTGGAAAGAAGATAAAAATGGATCTACCATTTTAGGCTCTGTAAAATCTCGAGCAAAATGACTCTTCTTGCTACAGTTGAAGCAAGTCAACTTGCTCATAGGTCTATGTCCATATCTCTTTCCTTTCTTCTTGATTTGGTTTTTAACAGCAACAACACTAGCCTCCTTTCCTTTCCCTTTCTTAAATCATCTTTTTCTTATTCTTGGAACCAAAACCTTCAGCTATAAAAGCTTAACCAGAAATCCTTACGGATTTAATTCTCTCTACCTCAAGTTCAACATGGCGTGAGACATCGGTGAAAGTCTTGATACTCTCACTATGGGTCAGATTTTGTTTCATCATTTCCCAAGAATTAGGAAGGGAATGAATAACTACTTGAACCTGTTGTTCATCGATCAACGCATGACCAGCAGTCTTAAGCTCTCGAATCATGTTACCCATCTTCCTAAGATGTTGGGCCATGGTAACATTCGAGCATTTTTTATAGCTATCAAACTTAATTGTTAGCTGACGGAGCTTACTGAGACTAACTCCATTGTACTTTTCTCTAAGGGCTACCCAGACAGCATGAGCCGATGGTAATGGCTCATACTTAAATATCAGATCATCCACCATTGAACTAATCAATATTCCCTTAGCAATGGAGTCCTTCCTTTTCCATGCCTTATAGGCATCAAGGTCACGTCTGTGCTGTGCTGTAGAACCATCACCTGGTTCTTCCATGATTTGATTTACAGCCTCTAGAACTTGTTGTTCCTTAAGAATATATTGTATCTTGAGATGCCAGATTTTGTAGTTATCCCTATATAATTTCTCACCCTTATTGAGTTTAGCTATGATGTTTTTAGTTGCCATGATCTACATAAATAAACACATTATTTATTATTTCAAGGTAATTCATATATGTGCAATTATTTATTGACTCAGTGTAAATTAGAGTTAGTTTACAAAATTAAGTGATAACATTGTTTCGACTCATCATTTGTATGTTCTAATCTAATCAACATTGATCAATCATATTACACACATCCCATCTAATGAACGAATCGTTATTAAAATGAACTAATCATTTTTCATATAAACTAATCATATTCACATGAACTAATCACGACCAAGTTAGTTAACATATAACATAACTTTTCATTATATAATTCTGTTCACACATAACGACAAAAATTATTACATGACTCAAAAACTAAATGAGCTAATACTGTTCGTACATAACGATAGTAAATAGAACACTAATAAACAAGATAGGCCAGCACTACTCCCACTAGGATAAATGCTAGAGTAATGGGCAATTATATCTCATTTATCCCGGACTCTATGACGGGTAGATCAACCTCAGACGTATCCATTAGGTCCATTTCTTGATCTTCTACACACTCTTGAGGATCCTTCTCTAATTCTTCGGGATCCATATCTACATCCTCCTCGGGATCCATCTCTACATCCTCCTCGGGATCTATCTCTGGATCCTCTTCAAAATCTGGAGGATCCATTTCTGGATCCTCCTTAGATTCTGCAGGATTTGGATCCTCCTCAAAATCTTGAGGATCCATTTCCGGATCCTCAGATTCTTCGAGGTCCATTTCTTTGGGATCTTGATCCTCGCCTAATTCTTCAGAACCTCATTCCAAATGAAGTAACTGTCTGTACATCTCTGAATATGAGATGTGCCCTTCAAAATCATCCCAAAGTTGGAATGCTATCTGCCTAAGATTTTCTGACAATGAATAAACCAGAGCCCATCTTCTTTCTTTGTCCAGGACTGGATACCCTTCTTGCTCTAGATTCCAGAACAGCTAATCAAGCCAACCAATAAGGCTACCGACTCTGTGATCCGGGTCATACTCCACCTTTTTGATCTCCTCCCATAGCTTATGTTGTCATTCATAGCGACCATTCATCGTGTATATTGTTCTGGAATTGAAAATCATGATGTCAGTACAAAATCGACAAACTAGTAACAAAAACCAGTCATCTTTAATTCCCACATATATAACCAATATATACAGAATACACAAGCAATTAAGAAAAACAAATTTCCTTATTTTGGGGAGTTTCACGTGACTGACACATTGGATCGGTCGATTAGGAACTCGGATCTTAAGCGTAGTCTATTGTCCTCATTAGAACTAATCTAATTGGACAGGGATTTCTGACCTATGTTCTATTATTGTTTAAGGCCATTTGAGTTAATCTAAGACTTATTGATCAAACTTAGGTCCGTTTGATTCGTCCAATCGCTTATTGGATTAAGTCTGACCCATTAGAACAAATCTAATATTTTTGATCAAATATGACACAACAGAACTAATTTGGTCATATTTGATTATCCCAACTTCTGTAATCAAGATCACTCCAATTAATTCAATAATAAACCGAACTGGTTAAACCAACAAATAATTTGAACCATATCTAGGTATTATTGAATCAAATTGGTCTGTTTAAATCAACTAATAATTTAAATCAGACCTGGGTTTTATTAGACAAGTTGGTTTGGTTTAATTTTCAGTAAATTGAATCATAAATTAATTAAATATTTATTTATTAATTATTAATACATTTCTATATGTATTTAATTAATTAATAAATATATCTAATTAATTTTTTTAATTAAACCAATTGTTCACGTCTGTTTTTTTTTAAAAAACAATGTTTTCAACAGATAAAAAAAAACTACATTTCGAATTTTTTTTATTGCATCAAAATGTTTTGGTTTCCTTTTTTTATTTAATATGCATCGTCAAAACAAAGTACTGTTCATCTCTTTTTTCTTCTCTTCAATCGATTCATGAATCGATTAAACAACTGTGCATCTTATTCAATCGATTGATAAATCGATTAAGTCACTGTGCCGTGAACTTAATCGATTCAATTTCTTTCTCAATCGATTCAAGATGCATGAATCGATTGAGTAATCGATTAAAATAAAAAACGTGCACTGTTCATCTTCTTTGTGACGACAGATAACGCGAGGCTTTCTCACGCCGATTTTCATCGGTATTAAAACACGATCACCGAAACTCCTCTGTCGCGACTCTATGCCGCTGAGGACTACGTGAATCGGGGTGGAAATCGTAGAAACGGGATCTGGCAGAGATCCCAAAAATCGCAACTTCACGATTTCTCCATGAGCGATCGCGATTTCTCAGCCACAGGGATTTACATGCTTTCAAAACTTGCTCTGATACCATTGTTGTATCTTCGAGAGCATGAAACAAAAACGAAATCAAAGCGGTAACCACTCATAGTGATCTCCCGAAGAAATCGATGAAGAATCGTCAGACGTCGCTACTATCAAATGCATGATCACGAGTAATCAGAAAGTGCTTCAAGGTTCACGAGCCAAATTCCCAGCCTCTCGGATGTTCTTCTTTGCTCAATGCAACTCTGATCACCATTGCCCTTCACCTTATGCTCTTCTCGCTTGCCCCCGATTGCTCTTGGACGCCATCATATATAGCAAGTAAAACATCAGTTACCAACCGATGCTTTGATGGCTGGCTTTCAATGGAAGAAGATGAAGGTGAATGGACACCCCTTCATCTTCCTGACGTTGCAACTGATGCAACATCTAACAACAGCACCGTTCATCCTCTCCTCTTCAACGGTGATGACTTCCCATACTAGAAGAAGTAGATGGAGGTATACCTAAAGACCAACTTCGACCAATGGTTCAGCGTCACTAAATTCTACAAGGCTCCCATCGACAACGTCAGAATTCCAATAGACCCGAAAAATTGGAATCCAGAAATGAAGAAGAAGGCCCAGATCGACTTCAAGGCTCTCAACACAATCTAGTGTGGCTTAACAAAGGAGGAGCTAAATCGCGTCAGCTCACATGAAAGTGCAAAGGAGTTGTGGGACAAATTTATCGAACTTCATGAGGGAACCAACGACGCAAAGGTAACAAAAAGGGACTTTTATTTAAATAAATTATTTAACATAAAAATGCAGGAAGGAGAATCTGTGAGTCAACTATATGTAAGGATAAAGGATCCTCAATGGGCTTCATACAATCGGTTATTAAATGGAGAACCGAGACTTGATAAAGTATGCTCTAAATGCGTTTCCTCGAAATTCACTGTGGGCATCTATCGTGGATGCTTATAAAATTTCAAGGAACTTATCTAAATTAAAACTCAATGAATTGTTTTCTGAACTTGAACTCCATGAACAAACTAACTCAAAACAGGTCGAGAAAGGTATTACTCTTTTTATAGGCCCCTCAAAAGAAGCTAAACATAAGAACAAACCAGAGCTAGAATCTGAATCTAACTCAGAAGATGAAGAAGAACAACTTGTGAATATGGTCAGAAAAATATTCACAAGAAGAAAGAATAACTTCTCGAAGAAGGATCTACAAAAGGTAATCAAGTCAAATGAGATGAAGGTGAAGATCACATGCTACGGGTATAATAAGAAAGGATACTACAAGCACCAGTGCCCAAAGGTGAAAGACGACAAATCTAAAACAACCAGAAAGAAAAAGGCACTCAATGCGACGAGGGACGAATCATCTTCAAAAGAATCGAATGTCGAAGATAAGAAGAACCACAACTAACTCGCATTGATTGCAATAAGACTGGAATCAGAAAGTGAGTTGGAACAAGACGATGAGTTGAAGATGAATCAACCCACGAGTCTGCACTCATTTTCGAATATTCGAATGAGGTATCTTCTATACTAACCTCGAAATTCTTTATAATTATAGCATTTTTAAAAAAAATAATTAAATATGAAAAACAAAATGAAATGCTCCTTAGGAAAATCAACACCTCAAGGAACATATTGAAAGTACAAATCTAAATCAAGTTGTAATACTTGAGGAGGAAAACACAATATTAAAGAATGAAATTAACAAACTTAAAGGATTGTTAGAAACTTTTACCACTAGATCTAAAAATTTAGATTTAATTCTTAAAACCTAAAAAGCTGTATATAATAAATCTGGGCTTGGATACAAATCTAGCTCAACAAATAAAATATTTATATCACCTATAAGCCAAAATAAGAAACAAACTAAAACTTGGGTTCCGAAAGAGTGTCTTACCACGCAAGTATGACTCAATAAATTCTATGTACCCAAAACTGAAATTCATCATCTAAAACCAACTAAACCCATTAACTCAATACTAAAGAATCAAATAAAATTAAATAAATCAAATAATAAAATAAAGTCAAACAAGTCAAACTCAAATAATTGCCATCAAGTTTATTATAACTATAAAAATAAACGACATAAACCTAAAATAAAAACTTAATAATTCAGGGGAGGCTCTAAATTAGTTGACACCTCCAAAATAGTAGTTTACTCAGCTAGGTAAGTAGAATTAGATCAAATAGGGACAAAAGTTTAACTTGAAAAATAGCACTAGAGAAGTTTTGGATGATAGTAAGTTAGGAAAGCTCTGTCTATGCATGTCTAGAAAGATATGACTTCGACCTGGTGCATTTAGCTTAGTGGAACTAACTGAAGCTACCCTCTACCAATCCTAGCTAGTTAGACTAAAATTTTGTTATTAAGTTTAGTGGATAAGACTATTTGGAAAACCTCGAAGGCATGGTTACTCTAATGATGTCCAGGTGACTTACCATATCCCAAAAGTTTATCTGAAGAATTCCTATTTGTTGTATACAAAGCTAAACTTGAATCTAATATAAAGTTAAACCAACCTCTGAAATTTAATTTAACTTATGTCACAAAACCATAGGATCCCTATTGTTTGAAAATTTAGACTGCCGAGATGGATAAGGATAATTTAAAAGTAAATTAAATATAAACAATTAAATTAAAATCAAATAATTAATTCATTTAAATTTTGTGCAAATAAGTTTAAAGATATTGCTTGTGTCTAAAAAATCTTAGATTAAGGGGGAGGATATTTATTTGGATAATTTTTAAAATTCTAGGAAAATTTATTTACTTATTGATATGGGTTAGGTTTCATGGGTCCCCGATAAGGAAGGGAAAGGAGATAACCAAACAGAGAAGATAGGTCAATATCGACCAGGATATATTTCCAAGTAAGTAGGCCAATATCGGTCGAGATATACTTCCAAGTAAGTAGGTCAATATCGACTGGGATATACTTCCAAGTAAGTAGGCTAATACCGGTCGGGATATACTTCCAAGTGATTATATCATTGTCGACCGAGATATACCTCTAAGGAGGTAGGTCAATATCAGTCGGGATATACTTCCAAGTGATTAGATCATTGTCGACTGAGATATACCTCTAAGGAGGTAGGCCAATATCGGCCGGGATGTACTTCCAAGTAAGTAGGCCAATACCAGTCGGGATATACTTCCAAGTGATTAGATCATTTTTGACCGAGATATACCTCTAAGGAGGTAGGCCAATATCGGCCGGGATATACTTCCAAGTAAGTAGACCAATACCGGCCGGGATATACTTCCAAGTAAGTAGGCCAATACCGGTCGGGATATACTTCCAAGTGATTAGATCATTGTCGACTGAGATATATCTCTAAGGAGGTAGGCCAATATCGACCGGCATATACTTCCAAGTAAGTAGGCCAATACCAGTCGGGATATACTTCCAAATGATTAGATCATTGTTGACCGAAATATACCTCTAAGAAGGTAGGTCAATATCGGCCGGGATGTACTTCCAAGTAAGTAGGCCAATATCGATCGAGACATACCTTTAAAAAGGAGAGCCAAACATCGGTCAGGCTGAATAATACCTTGACAAGATACTTGATAAAAATTACATACTTGATAAGATATAATCTGGTGCCAGTTAGGATAATAAACATAGAGTAGCACGAACGAGCACTAAGCCTCATGAGAAGTAATAATAATTGATCAAACTGAATTAAGCTCAGCCTCGATCAATACAAGGAACAAAGTTATATATAATATAGTAAAACAGGAGGCACAAGTAGGAAAGATAGAAATACCTTAAGAGAACTTGTGATACAGAAGAGAAGTAGTATTTTCAATAAAATGATTAATGAAGATATTTATAGTATATGATTGTATAACAGGTGTTATATATATTTTGGCGAGAAATGTGTTTTCAGATTATTTTATAGGTACTAGACGACAAAGAAGGTACATCTGGGGTACAAAGAAGATTCCTTAAAAGTCATTTACCACAAGTACACATCTTACGTCATCTCATAACAAACAGTAACAAACCGGGGTCCACTTCATGACTACGGAGGTTATATGAAGTGGTATAAAAAGGAAAATCCTCTCCGTTGGCGAGGTAAGTTCACATCACTACGTACATTCATAACCCTAATTTTTCAACCATTGTTCATCTTCTTCCTCCTTCTTCCACACCAAGAGAGATTACTGACTTGAGCGTCGGAGGGCCTAGCCAGGGATTCCCACCCCGGTCTTAGGTCATTGACGGTAGTGTCGGTTGGTCTCTTGTGCGCAGGAAGCCTTGGGTGTTCCGAAGTCGGTGTTCTTTGATTGGATCTCCTCATCACCATTGGTATCTTGCCTCGAGAGGACATTTGGGGGCTTCATCTTCTTGGATCCGCTTTGGGTTTCTCGGATCGGTGTTCTCTAGGCATTATTCTCCATCAACGGTGGGTTTTTTCTCCCGGATCTCTGTCTTGTCCAGCTTCTCAGATAGGATCACTTATATTTTCTAAAAATTTCTATTTCGTTAGATTTCTAAAATTTATTTTGGCCTTATCCTAGATCAAACCCCTAAAAATCATGATCCTATAGATCTAGGAATTGAACATCTCACAAACACACTAGGTTACCTTGATTGTGTATGTATAAATATAGAATGGTGTGAGATGTGTAGACATTTTGCTTGGATTTCAAATACTTATATTAGTGCATCAATATAAGTCTGGGTGAAAAATACAACAGAATATTAATCAAATTAAGTACTCCTTTTTCCGTAAATATCTAATTGGGCATAAATACTTTATTTGACTAACCAGGTAAACACTGCTATCTACTGATAGTTAGTTAGTAACCAAAGGTTAGACAGTTAAGGAAGGACCAATAATAGATGAATATTTTCAACTAAGCTCTTATTACTACTACTTTTCTTAAATTTTTATCTCAATTAGTCTTCTAAACTATGTTAACTTAATCTCTAACTTAATTATTAACTTAAATTAATCTTCAATTAGTTAATTAATGAAATCAACTCAAAATAACCTTTAAACTTAAATTAATTAATCCTTAAGTTAATCAATTTAATTAACCATTAATTAAATTCATACTTTTTTGTAAATCAATCTTCTTAAGCTAATTGATCGTCAAAATTAATTCTAATCTATGTTAATTACCTTAAACATAATTTGACAACTTGAAATTAACTTATAACTTACACAACTTATTTAATTTAATCAATTCTATAAATCTACTTAATTCTTAACCCAAATTAAAGAATTGACCTAACCTAATTATCTCTTAACTTATTTAACAAATTAATTAATCTATTAAAACTCTCAATTAAAATTCTTAACCTTAACAACTAAATTGACCATTTTAACTTAATTATTTTTTTCTTCAATTTGACTAAATACCACACATATTTAACTTAAGACAATTACTTAATCATCTTCTTTACTTAATTTTCCAATTTCACCAAATAAAAATTAATTAAACAATTTAACTTGAATCAATTTGTCACTTAAATTAATCTTTAACTTAATCAATTTTAAGTTAAATAGATCCTTAAACTTAACCCCTAACTAGTTAATTAATAATAATAATAATAATAATAATAATAATAATAATAAAAAATAAATAAATAAATAAATAAATAAATAAATAAATAAACCATGAATGGGAGCCCAAAACTAGGGGTGCCCGCCCCTGGTATTGGGATTCGAGCGCCCAGATGGGGGTTCTGCTGCCCCACACCACGCCCCATTCCAGGCGCCCGGACCCAGTCTGGGCGCTCGGAACACCCTATAAAAGGAGGGGTAGGGACGCCCCCAATCTTTGTCCCTCATCCTTTTCTCTTCTGTAAAAAGCCCCTTACCGAGTTTTATGAACAAAAGCAAGAAAAGGGAAAATATTTTTCCTAAAACTTTCCTAATTCGATTATAGTGGCACGTTGCAGATCAACCAAGGTCGTTAGTTCTATTATAACTATTCACGATGCCTCGGTAATTATTTTTAAACTTTATTTGTTCAAGTTGCTTTAGTATCTTATGTTTAAGATATTATTTGTTAATTGGAAATGATTATGTACTAGCGCTGGCCCCTAGACCACTAGTACAGACCCTAGATTTCCTACTGAGGAACTTAGGCTTAGGTTTACCTCTACTATCTATATGTCGTGTTGTCTAGATATTTAGATAAGCATTTTTTTTCATGCGATCATGCATTCCATCTATAGATGTTATTGATTATTATAGTTTGCAGCAATTAGTTTATTGTACTAGTTCAGTTAACATAAGTCTATGTGCTGAACTGTATAACAATTCAGTTAGAGTTGATATACTACTAGGATCACCAGTATGGATATTACACTATCCCCCAAGATTATCCGTACCTTCCTAGGACCACAACCATCCACGTGTCATTTTCAGTGCTACCATCCTAGGGATCTACCATTTGGTGATCCCTACTCACATATTAAACTTGATACGATCTATTTATATTTTTTTCGGGGTTAGCGTGTACCGACTATGACCTTATTTAGAATAGTTACCCTCAGAGTCTAGGAATATGCCCTCTATTGAGTCCTAATTATATGCATTTTACCCCTGACTGTTGGTGCAACATCCCTCAGGTCAAGGTTGACCTGGGTGACCAAGCTGAGTCTTGGTTTGAGTTTAGATGTTTGACAATAAGAAATTGATTGAAGAAGAGTCAAGTAGGTCAAGGTTGACCGGATACTTGACAGGGAAGTTCTGGTGAGTGAAACCAGGTGAAAACCCTAGTGAGTGAAGCTAGGTGAAAGTCCTGGTGAGTGAAGCCAGGCAGAAGGAAAACCCTAGTGAGTGAAGCTAGGTGAAAGTCCTGGTGAGTGAAACCAGGTGAAAACCCTAGTGAGTGAAGCTAGGTGAAAGTCCTGGTGAGTGAAGCCAGGCAGAAGGAAAACCCTAGTGAGTGAAGCCAGGTGAAAGTCCTGGTGAGTGAAGCCAGGTGAAAGCCCTAGTGAGTGAAGCTAGGCAGAAGGAAAACCCTAGTGAGTGAAGCTAGGTGAAAGTCCCGTGAGTGAAGCCGGTGAAAGCCCTAGTGAGTGAAGCTAGGCGGATGGAAAACCCTAGTGAGTGAAGCTGGGTGAAAGTCCCAGTGAGTGAAGCCGGGCAGGAAAATCCGGATGGATCAAGGATGATCGGACATCGGTGTTGGGAAGTCCAAGTAGGTCAAGGGAGTGACGGATACTTGGCATGAATAGAAAAGTCTAAGTGGGTCAAAGGTTGACCGGACACTTGGTGGGAAGTCCTAGCAGGTCAAGGGTGACCGGATGCTGGGCATGATGTACCAACAGGTCAAGGTTGACGGATGTTGGTTTGAGAGGCTTGGAACTTGGTTTTGGGCAAAACCAAGTGTTGGATCGATCGGTGGATTCAGGAGGCTGGATCGATCGGTGGATCGATCCGAGCTTTCCAAGCGAGAGAGCCTCCGGATCGATCCTTGGATCGATCCAGATGTTCAATCGATCGGTGGATCGATTGGGACGCGGCTGCGCGCGATAAGCGCCGGATCGATCCGTGGATCGATCCAGCGCTTTCGATAGGCGCTGGATCGATCCGTGGATCGATCCAAAGCCTCCCCGATCGTTTGGGAACATTCGAATCGATCGGGATCCGACCGTTGGCGTCGATAAAGGCCGCAGGCGTTCATTTCCTTCGGCATCTCTTCTCCGATTCACTCCAGATTTCTCGCCAGCTCCTCCATAGCACTCACAAAGCTCAGATCGCCAGTTCTTGAAGGATCTTGGAAGTTTTCCAAGTCAAGAGGCGGATCAAAGCCAAGAAGAGAAGCTAGGGTTAGGGTTTATACTCATTGTAAGCTTGTAAGCTTGTATTTCTTGTATCCTTTCCCTCTCTTCTTGTATTGAGTCTTGTAGGGCTTCTCCGCCCTTGGTAGTTACCATAAAGGAGAGTTTTATTTAGTGGAGGGTGTGTGTGTTGGTGTGGATCCTTGGATTAGTCACCTCTTGTGAGGTGGATACCAAGTAAACCAACCGTGTTAGCGTTGTGTGATTGTTTCTGTATTTTCCGCTGCACATCTTTGAAGGAACAAGCAACGCCGAGCACCGAGCGAACACGACGAGCTATTCCCCCCCCCCCCCCCCTCTAGCTACTTTTGGTCCTAACAAATGGTATCAGAGCAAGGCCGCTCTTCATCGGAATCATCGCCGGAAGGGTCAAGCATAACAAGAAAAGCTAGAGGGGTGAAAAAGTTGGAGCAAATTCTTCAAGTTCAAGATTTTATCAAGCTCAACTTCAAGATGCAATTCCAAGATGGACTTGGATTTGACACAAGGGTGGCTCCACCATATTCATCTACAAGCTTCGATTCTTGGAAATCAAGAATCGAAAATTTTCTTATGATGGAGATAGAGCAATAGTTTGCTCTTATGGAAGGCTTCAAGACTCCAACAAACTCAAAGGGCAAAGTTCTCAAGAGGAGCAAGTGGAGCCAAGAGCAAGTCCAAAGGTGCGAGGCCAATGACAAAGTGACCAAGCTTTTGGTCAATTTATTGCCAAGCACCATCCTTTGCAAAATTGGAGAATTTGAAGATGCAAAGGAACTATGGAGCAAATTGGCCAAGCTTCATGAAGAGATCCCCTCCACTGTACAAGATCATGAAGAATCCGGAGAGGGTGACTCTTTGGAGCAAGATCAAGAGGAGGACTCCAAGGTTGAGAGATGCTCAACCTCCGAAGAAGAGGAAATCCAAGAAGCTTCATCCTCAAGGGAATGCACCGAAGGGAACAAGGAGGGAGCATACTCCTTGTTTCATGTTCAAGATGATGAAGCCTCCACCTCTAGGATTGAGGGGGAGCAATTTTTGGTGACGCCGGATCAAGAAGAAGGAGAAGCTTCTACATCCGGGTCAAGTGAAGAAGAAGAAGATGGTGCCACCTCCGAAATTCAAGAAATATCAAATGGAGGAGCAAGTGCCATCCCTATACAAGAAGGTATAAATGTTTCAATTAAAAATAAAAATCATATAATATGTTTTGAGTGTAGGGAAAGTGGGCACTACAAGAGCAAATGCCCTAAATTGGCCAAGAAGAAGGGCCAAGTGGCACAAAAGGGCAAGGAGAAGCCCAAGGAGACCATCCCCGGAACAAAGAAGAGCAAGGAGCACATCGTGTGCTTCTCTTGCAATCAAAAGGGGCATTACCGAAGTCAATGCCCTAAGGGGAAGAAGGTGGTCAAGGCTCATGGAGGAAGCTCTAGTCAAGGGGGAGTCTCTAAGGTAAAGAAGAAGGTAACATTTATTGAGCCTACTCCTTTACATTATGGTAAAAAGCATGATAGTTCTAACTTTTATCATTTTAATGCAATTTACCATAAGAATAGAAAGCATGAGGGCTTTAAGGAAAAACATGTGGCCCTACATGCCAAAACTACCCAACCTAAGGTTAGGAAGGTAGATAGACACTTGGGCAATAACTCTAAAGATTTTAGATACAAGCCCAAGAACAAATATGCTCATGAATCAAATGAAAAATCTAAAACTAAGGACTTAGTGATAGAAAATCAAGTCTTGAGGTCAAGGCTTGATAAAATGGAAAGGACCCTAAAAGGATGGAAAATATCCTAAAAGGGCAAAATGAGCATAGCCTAGGTCTAGGAGCACAAAGGTCATCTAATGGCCATAGAGGTTTGGGATACAAACCAAAGGCTAAGAAGGATGTGCCCTCTTACCATAGAGTTCCATATAGTTATGGAACAAACCCTAGGTCTAGTGGTCAAGCCAAGAATACTAGGGAAGTCATCCCTAAGAGTATTTTTACAATAAATGTGACTAAGACTTCTAAGAAGTCTAAGAAAGTCACAAAGAAAGTTACAAGGGAAGCTATCCCTAGAGTTGACCTAGAAAATGTGACCAAGGCTTCTAAGAAGCCCAACAAGGTCACTAGGAAGGTATGTAGGGAAGTTATCCCTAGTGAGTACCTAGAGCATCCAAGGAGCACCAATAGGTGTTGGGTTCCTAGGAGCATCTTCTCTACCCCATAGATGGGTTAGAGAGTGTCAACTCCGATTAGAAGGGTAGTTAACCCAACTTTGAGGAAATTGACACTCAAGGAGCATTTTCAAGGTTTTAGTTAACCTTTGAAAATGAAATGGAATTATTGATTACTCCTTGAAAGAGTAAAATGTGTCTAATGGTGAAAAATTGATTTTATCTTAAAATGACACAAATTGGGAAAACCTTGAGAAATACCAAGTTGGGATTTTGGTATTCTCTTGAAAATTTAAGGCAATCCGGGCCTTGATTTATGTAATCACTCTTGAGGAAAAATGGAATATGCCAACATTTGAGGACATGTTTATTTTCAATTGGCATACATTAAATCAAGGAAATTAGAAATGCCAATTTAGGCTTTGGCATTCTCTTGTAGCACTTTAGGGCAATCTAGGTTTAAGGTGTAAGTTTAGCTAAGACTTTAAGGATACTTAGATAGTTAATCTAGGTATATTTTATTTATGCTAAATCTTGCCATGATTGTTTGCCCATCATATGCCATGACATCATGTCTAGTTTTGCATTCATGTTTTATTATGAAAAATCCAAAAATACCATGTCATGACATTCATACATCATGTAGTAATAGGATATTTTCTTTTGAAAATTATTTTCTTTTGATGTATGCCATAACATAATCATGTATTAAGTTTAATTCCTTGTAATTAAGGACAAATGGCATTTAACGACACTTATTGACAAGTGACATCCTAGGTGGATGTCTAATATTTCTAAAATGCCTAGATAGATATGCATGATCCCTAGATTAGGGCAAAAACCAAAATCTACATCTCACAAAGACTATAAGGTGACTTGTATGTGATTAGTGCACATTAGATACAAGTGAGATGTTAGGATGATGAACAAAGCTCAAGATGTTGATTTAGTGCATTCTTTTGAGTTTTAGGTTCATCAAAACACATAGTTATGTGTTTTCCCATCATTGGGAAAGCTAATGTACAAGTCATGTGCATTATGCCCAAGGAACATGATGGGATATTGGTTTTGAAAATGTTTTTAAAATGTTTTTGGAAAACCTTGGTGAAGGCTATCTTTTGATAGTAATCACCATTGAATAGTTAGACACAAACTTGAAGAAAAACACTAAAGTTTTTGTAAGTTTTCAAGTTTGTGTCAATCTTTGAAAATATGATGTATTTTCATAGAAAGCTATTTTTCCATGATTAAGTATGCCCTAAATAATGTCTACACGAAATTTCATGATTTTTTGATTTTTGTAGAATTTTCTAGGGGTTTCTGAAGTTGACTGAAATGGAATTTCAGCAACTATCAGAGCTCCGATCGATCCATGGATCGATTGGAGTGCCCGAATCGATCCGTGGATCGATTCAGAAGGCAAGTCTCCCGCGAGCAAAAGCTCGCTGGATCGATCAGCCGATCGATCCAGGTAGTCTGAATCGATCAGTGGATCGATTCATAAAGGTTCAATCGATTGGAACCCAACTCCAATCGATCCAAGTTGCTGATTTTGACTGGGAAAGCCTGATTTCAGCATCTTTAAACCTAATTTAGTCTAGATAACCTTTCCAAACCCCTAAAATACATTTGTATACATAAAAAGGGTGTTTTTATGTGAAAACAAGGATGGATTGGTTAAGGAAGGCTTCATTGAAGTTTAGGTTGAGGTTTGTTTCAAATTTTGAGTATTTGAACCTCAAAACTTCTAAATTTGGGTTTCCTAAAGGTTTAGGGATTCCAAGTCATTGTTGGTGCAATGACAGAAGTCACCACCATGTCTTTAGGGGAGGGACTCTTTAAAGACATGAAAAATTACTTTTCATGAACCTTGGAAGGTGGTTAACCTTCTTTACAGAAAATGCTCATGTATGAGCTTTTGAACTTGAAATGGGGAGTGGATATCCTCATTATTTCAAGTGGGAACTCAAGTGGTTAGATAATGCTCAAGGTTGGGTATTTGTCTACATTGAGGGAGAAGTTAAGGATAAATGAAGGGTATGGGACCTTCATTATCGTGTTGATCACAACGAGTGATGTTGTGAACAATGATGAGTAACTCTTCAGGGGGAGAGTCGTCAACAAATGGATTTGTTGATGTGTACCCGAAATTGGGGCATGGGTTGATGTATGCCCAAAGATGGGTTGATGTGTGCCAATAGGGGGAGAATGAAAGGACCTATGAATGGGTGTAAGTTAGGCTTTCATTACCTAGAGGGAGTGTGCCCTCGTAGGGGGAGAATGAAGAGCTTAATTTATATGTTCATTACCTAGTGGCATGAAGATTGAGGCTATAGGATTAGCCTAACTTACATGTGGTATTGTAAGTGTTATTGTGGTATTGTCAAACATCAAAAAGGGGGAGATTGTTGGTGCAACATCCCTCAGGTCAAGGTTGACCTGGGTGACCAAGCTGAGTCTTGGTTTGAGTTTAGATGTTTGACAATAAGAAATTGATTGAAGAAGAGTCAAGTAGGTCAAGGTTGACCGGATACTTGACAGGGAAGTCCTGGTGAGTGAAACCAGGTGAAAACCCTAGTGAGTGAAGCTAGGTGAAAGTCCTGGTGAGTGAAGCCAGGCAGAAGGAAAACCCTAGTGAGTGAAGCTAGGTGAAAGTCCTGGTGAGTGAAGCCAGGCAGAAGGAAAACCCTAGTGAGTGAAGCTAGGTGAAAGTCCTGGTGAGTGAAGCCGGAGGAAAACCCTAGTGAGTGAAGCTAGGTGAAAGTCCTGGTGAGTGAAGCCAGGTGAAAGCCCTAGTGAGTGAAGCTAGGCAGAAGGAAAACCCTAGTGAGTGAAGCTAGGTGAAAGTCCTGGTGAGTGAAGCCAGGTGAAAGCCCTAGTGAGTGAAGCTAGGCAGATGGAAAACCCTAGTGAGTGAAGCTAGGTGAAAGTCCTGGTGAGTGAAGCCAGGCAAGGGAAAATCCAGATGGATCAAGGATGATCGGACATCTGGTGTTGGGAAGTCCAAGTAGGTCAAGGGAGTGACCAGATACTTGGCATGAATAGAAAAGTCTAAGTGGGTCAAAGGAATTGACCAGACACTTGGTGGGAAGTCCTAGCAGGTCAAAGGAGTGACCAGATGCTAGGCATGATGTACCAACAGGTCAAGGTTGACTGGATGTTGGTTTGAGAGGCTTGGAACTTGGTTTTGGGCAAAAACCAAGTGTTGGATCGATCAGTGGATCGATCCGGCCTTCCAAGCGAGCAGAGCTCGGATCGATCCGTGGATCGATCCGGATGTTCAATCGATCGGTGGATCGATTGGGATGCGGCCGCGCGATAAGCGCCGGATCGATCCGTGGATCGATCGGCAGCTAGCGATAGGCGCTGGATCGATCCGTGGATCGATCCAAAGCCTCCCGATCGATTGGGAACATTGAATCGATCGAGATCCGACCGTTGGCGTCGATAAAGGCCGCAGTGTTCATTTCCTTGGCATCTCTTCTCCGATTCACTCCAGATTTCTCGCCAGCTCCTCAACAACTCAAGCTCAGATCGCCAGTTCTTGAAGGATCTTGGAAGTTTTCCAAGTCAAGAGGCGGATCAAAGCCAAGAAGAGAAGCTAGGGTTAGGGTTTATACTCATTGTAAGCTTATAAGCTTGTATTTCTTGTATCCTTTCCCTCTCTTCTTGTATTGAGTCTTGTAGGGCTTCTCCGCCCTTGGTAGTTACCATAAAGGAGAGTTTTATTTAGTGGAGGGTGTGTGTGTTGGTGTGGATCCTTGGATTAGTCACCTCTTGTGAGGTGGATACCAAGTAAACCAACCGTGTTAGCGTTGTGTGATTGTTTCTGTATTTTCCGCTGCACATCTTTGAAGGAACAAGCAACGCCGAGCACCGAGCGAACGCGACGAGCTATTCACCCCCCCCCTCTAGCTACTTTTGGTCCTAACACTGACCACTCGCGACATAGTGATGATGCTTCCTTTTTATTCCTTTCTCCTTTATGGATTATGTCATAGAGTAGATATAGACTTTGGTTTGCATATATTTCACACCATCCTCTATTCAGCTGGTATTACCACTAGTCAGCAAATGCACATGCATTATTGTAATATTTTGACCGCCTATATAACCTCATTGGGCATTGATGTCACTGTAAGTGATGTTAGAACCCTAACTAAGTTTGACATGGTCAGCACTAGGAACTTTTCCTTAGGTGGTGTTGGGATTTTAGAGCCGCAAAAAAACCACTTTTTGCATTGCGGAAACCTCGAAATCTCATGCCACCGGATCCGTGTGAATATTAAATTTTCATGTACGTGTTTTCTAATCCTAGATCTACTTTAGATCTACAAGTTTAGAAGTTTATACCTTTGATGTGAAGCCCTTCGCTTATCCCGCTCGTCCAAGAAGATGCCGGATCACAAGGGTGTCAAGTGAACACCCCTCTATGTGTATCCACACGAACAATTAGATGGAGAAGAAACCTTAAAGTGTGCTAGCACTCTTTAAGGGTTTCGGCCAAGGAGGAGGAGAGGGAGAGAAGAAGAAGCAAGGAGGAATAATGATCGATTATAAACTAAGAGTAAAAAATGGCTTAAGTATTTTCATCTAATGAAAATACTTAATGCTCATTAACACCATTAATGAGCCTCATTAATGAGCCTTAATGAGTATTTAATATTCTTCATTAAATGGCCATTATGAAACTCATTCGAAATTTGAATCTAAAATTTAAATTGAATTCCATTTATCATTTAATTCAAAATTCAATGAATATCATCATTAAGCCTCACTTGAGTCTAACTCAAGTCTAGCCTCACTTGAGTCTAACTCAAGTCTAGCCTCACTTGAGTCTAACTCAATTCTAACTCAATCGAGTCTTACTCAATTAATCTAATTTGGATTACTCTTAATCCAATTTGGTTCATCACATGAACCTAATCCTCTTGGTTCATCAAATGAACCTAATCTCCATCTAATTTCCCTTTGTATGTGACCCTATAGGTTCTTGTAATGTTGGCAATGCTCCTAAACCCATTTAGAAGCATAAGTAATGAGCGGTATCTAGCAACACATTATTACTACCCAAGTTACAAGAATGTTGAGAGCCAACATCACCTTGTGACTACTAATTGTGACTCTTCACAATATATGACAAGTGCCCTTCTATCCTTGACATCTAGATTGATCAATTTGAGGCATAGACTGTGTCATCCTCTAATCAATCTAAATATTGAACTCCAAGTAGACTCACTAAATCAAATGAGCTCAATATCTCATATTGACTCATTTAGGCATGACCATGAACTTAGTGGTCTCACTCTATCAAGAATAACGATGTCACTCTCGTTATATAGGAGGGATAGATCTCATCTCATCATTCACATCCCTCCGCATAATTTGTTACATACTCAGTAATCGCCTTTATAGTCCACCCATTTACGGGTGACGTTTGACGTTGCCAAAGTGTGTAACTCCTTATGTAGGGACCATGGTGACTTCAGGTCTAAGGACTAATAGTCATACTAATAGCCACATGAGAAAGTATATGACACTCATATAACGATCCATGATACTTTCTCATGGCGGGTTATTCAGTATACATTCTCCAATGCATACCCATGTGTCAACTTAATATCCCTATATCCATGGCTTGTGAGATCATGTCATCGAGTTGACCTACATGCTAGTCTCATCGCATTAACATTGCCCCTGAATGTTAATACTTGACTAGGAATGATTAAGAGTAGTGTTCTCTATATCATCTCACTATCGATTCAACCAATCGATTGATATAGATAAGAACCTTCTACTCAAGGATGCTATTATACTTAGTTATTTGGCACCAATACAAGTAAGTATAATAACCAAAACAAATGCCTTTATATACATAAGAATATGATACAATGAGTCAATATAACAATCTTCATATGATTGGCTCTAGGGCTCTAACTAACAATCTTCCACTAGTACTAGTGTCAATCAGTGTTGTAACACACAGGATCCCTAGAAATTTTACATAAATTTATGCATGGTTAAATAGGTTTCATGTGGACTCTTCTTTAAAAAAAAAAGAACCAAAAAGAGGCATGACCAAGGATTGAACCTTGGACCTCTTAGTAAATGGTTCCATGTTATAACCAGTAGCCCCAGTAGGGGTGTGCTGTTATGAAAAGAGGGAAATTATGGTTAAAAGTAAGGAAAGTGAAGACTCTCTTCACTAAGAAGGAGAAGTCCAAGTTTCCTTTTTCTTCTTACAATGAAAAGAGAGTTTTGCTTTCTCCCTTCATTTAGGATGAATAAAGGAAAAGGGAAGAAAAAGTTCATTTTTCCTTCTTCATTTCATTTGGAATAAAAGAAGAAATGGAAAGAGTTTTATTCTTACTTCACTGGATTCATCTGGGGTTGGTTTCCCTTCATCGATGCGATTTTGATACACTTTGCCCTTCATAGCTTGCCATCAGTGCTAACCCGACATATTCTTGTATCTCAGACTCAGATGATGAACTATCGTACCAAGTATCTTTTAGATTCTTGTGCTTCTTGAGTTCTGGGCAATCCTCTTTTAAGTGTCCTTCCTTTTGACACTGGTAGCAACGAACCCATTTTCTATTTCTTGGATTCTCCTTATTATGCATTTCTTTTAATTTATTAGATCTAAAAAACTTTTTAAAATTCCTTACCATATAGGCTTCTTGATCTTCTTCTGAATCTGACTTGGGTTCATCCTTCTTGGTTGCACTTAGCGCCATAATCTGGCTTGATTCCTTTGTTGTCCCTGCACATCTGGTTTCATGTAATTCAAGAGTAGAAAATAACTCCTTTAGGGTACTTACCTCCATATCCTTTGAAATGTAGCAGGCATCGATAATTGATGTCCATTCTGGAGTTCTGGGAAAAGCGTTGAGTGCATAGCATATGGTGTCCTGGTTGGTTACCGTTTCACAGAGATTTTCAAGTCCAGTAATTAACTCTTTTACCTTTGCGTGTAGGTTCAGGAATTTTTCCTAGAGTTCTTTGGCCGACGAGTAGCTTCCGATGCGGTTGACTTCTTGAGGCGGCAGCACGCTCAGCAAGTGATATTCCGCCCGGTTGTTTGCAACGGAATCATTTTGTTCCTTCTTTGTTCGACGACTCTCTTCTTTTTCTTCTCCATTCTGATTCATAGGAGCTACAAAACCATATTTTATAATTAGACGAATTTTGAAATCGGTTTTCAAAAATACCTCCATACGATGCTTCCAGTGTGCGAAGTCCCCCTCGAATTTTGATGGAATGATGCTTGGTCCGGCCATTGGTTGCTTGCTTCGGTCGGCGGTTAGTCCTTCTGAAGCGTCCTCGCTCTGATACCACTTGTTGGTCCCTTTGGAGGTCGGCAAAAGGGGAGGAGTGAATTGCCAATTTACTTGGTTACAACTGGGGAGGTTGTTAATCCAAGGCAGATGAAATCCGTACTAAAAAAGATCTTCTCTGGGCGAAGAAGCCTCTTACAACGTTGATGATGTGCGTAGATTATATACTCTTTTATGCATATTTTTATGCACATTTACATACTTTGAGCATGTTTTATCTATGCACTTTTATACTTCCAGCTTTCCTTTTAGCATATTTACACTTTTGGTTCGGAGATATGCTTTTTGTGCATTTTCTGTACACAGGTGTCGAAATTGGTGAAGATTATGCGTCCTCGGGCAAGCTTGGAAGGAATTGAAGGGAGAGAGCATCAGGCCGTGTACCACACACGGTCGTGTAGTTTTAACAGGAAGGGAAGAGGACATGGCCGTGTGAATCTCACACGGCCATGTCTTGATTTGAAGAAATTAGAGCAGATGTCTTACATGGCCGTGTAGATCTACACGGCCGTGTGAGGTTTCTAGAGGCCAAGCAGGTGGTGGCTGTGTGCACCACACGGCCGTGTAGCATTTCCAGAGAACAGAAGGGTCCTGGCCGTGTGCACCACATGGCCGTGTGAATCTCACACGGCCGTGTCATGGGGTCGTGTGGCGCCCGATTCCTCCTCTATTTAAACCCTCCTTCATAAATTGAAAGGGGATCTCTCCCCCTTTGGGAGAAGGCAAGATTTGGTGGTATCCTCCCATTCTTGGGAGGATTTCTGGGCGATTCTTGACGATTTCGACTCCGGAGCGAGGATTGGATCCGAAGATGAGGCTTCTTCGTAGATAAGTTTTCTCTTTCCCCCTTTTCTTGGTTTCATGGATTGGGGATTTAAGAAATGCTTGTAATCTTTATTTCTTCAGGTATTCTTCCTCGATTCATGGAGTAGATCTTGTATTCTAGGATTAAGGGAGTATTTGTATGATGGATTGATGAAATCTCTTATGGATTTGCCAATTTCTTGTTTCAATGACATTGTCTTGCTTGTATCAATTAGATCTTGAATGATTAATGGTGATTTGTGCTTAATTCTCATTCTTGATTGATTGTTTGGATTTCTTGTGGACTTTGTAAAGATAAACTCTCACTCGATCATCCGAGGGATCCACGTGACAAGTGCATGCCCGTGTAAGGACGTTTGAGAGATAATCTTGAAGAGGAAATAGGAATATTCAAGAGAGTAGGATGGATCTTGTGATTAATTTCTTGTATCTTGATAGATTAATAAGTTGTGGGCTTCTATGTTGATATCCGAGGAAGGCATAGTAATAGGTGCGCTTCTGTGTAAGGACAACATAGGTTCACGTCTAATTGATCATATTTAGATACATTTCTCAGTCCTTAGCCGGTTATCTATTGCAAGAGAGAACTGCCAACTTTCTACAAGTGTTTGGCAATTGAGGGATAAGAATTGGTGAACCATTTACATTCAAGAAATCTTACAAAGAAACCGAAACTCCTAGAATCTCCCTTTATCATAACCCAAAACACTAAACTCTTGTTTGTTGATCTTTAATATTAGATTTGTTTACCTTCACTTTGCATTTGAAACAATTGGATAGTTGTTTAGCTAATTCGCATTGCGACATTTCTAGTGCTTATTCCAGTCCCTATGGATACGATAATCTTTTATATTACTTGCGACATTTCCGTACACTTGCGGAGCGTAACAAGTTTTTGGCGCCGTTGCCGGGGACTGCGCTATAACATTAGGAATTATCAATTAAGTTAGACTAAACATAACATTTGTTTTCCTTTCATATTGCATAGTTGTAACTAATCATTAGATTTCTGTTTTTACTTTCTTGTATAACTTTTACTTCTTGTTAATTCTTTTTGTACAAATTCAATTCTGCATTTTTTATTCTTTTATTTTTTTCTTTTTCTGTTGAATTGTCATTTGCTATCTTGTTCTTGTGTATGCGAAGATCTAACTTTGCAGGGGAATTCTTTCCTTTTGACCCTGAGATTGATAGAACTTTCCATAAAAGAAGAATTCTGCAAAGGCAAATTGAAGAACAGGAACATTTGAACATGGCGAATAGACCACTCAAGGATTATGCAGCACCTTATGCAAGAGGTTTTCGATCTAGTATTTCAAGACCTTCAATGGAAGCTAATAACTTTGAGATCAAACCCACAATTATATCTATGGTGCAGCAGAACCAATTTGGTGGACGACCTCATGAAGACCCCAATCGACACTTAGAGGTCTTTTATGAAATATGTGGTACCATGAAAATGAATGGAGTTCCTTCAGAAGCAGTTAGATTATTAATATTTGGGTTTTCTTTAAGAGATAGGGCAAAGCAATGGCTGAATTCTTTGGTCCCTAATAGCATCACCACTTGGGAGCAGTGTGAGCAACAGTTTCTTGATAAATTCTATCCACCAAGCAAAACAGCTCATATGAGGAATTTAATTGCAAGCTTCAAGCAAACTGACTCAGAATCTCTTTTTGAAGCATGAGATAGATATAATAGTATGCTCAGACAATGCCCACATCATGGGTTGGAAAGATGGTTAGTGTTGCACACTTTTTATAATGGTATCAACTATCATACCAAAGTGTCCCTTGATTCAGCTGCTGGAGGGGCACTTATGAATAAAAGTTTAGATGAAGCTGAAGAAATTATTGACAGTGTAGCACAAAATCATCATCAATGGGCAAATGAAAGAAATGGTGGCTATTCTTCTGTAAACCCAACAATTAAAGCATCAGGGAAGTTTGATGTAGATGCAGTCACTCTTTTGTCTGCAAAATTGGATGCTCTTATAAAGAAATTTGAGAATATGGGGACTAGTGCTAATATGGTCAATGCTATTAGTACATCTTGTGAAGTATGTGGGAGTTCAGAGCACTCAAATGACTCATGTCCATTGGGAGCTATCACTGCACAAATCAATCAACTGGAACAATGTGATGCAATCATGAGTTACAATCAAAGGCAGAACAACCCATACTCAAATACTTATAACCCTGGATGGAAGAGCCATCCCAATTTTTCTTACAGAAATAATCAAGATCAAGGACCATCTATGGGGGCAAGACCAAATTTTCAAGCTGGGCAACAAAATTTTCAACATCTATCTTCTCAAGGCTTACCAAAGTCAAATATTGAAAAGATGCTTGAAGAAATTATCTCAAGTCAGAATGAAATGAAGCAAGATTTAGCAAAGCTCATTCAGAGAATGGATAATTCTGAAAAGCATCAAAAGATCCAGGATAGTCAAATTGCCCAACTAGCTTCCTCATCATCCAGAGCACCAGGACAACTTCCAGGAAAACCTGATGTGAATCCTATGGAGCATTGCAATAGAATTGAGCTTAGGAGCGGACGGACCTTGGGAGACTCCCAAGTGACTGCTCCAAAAGGGATATAAAAAGAAGAAGAGCTCTCTCCTCTTATACCAAATCAGATTCAAGCTAATGAGGAGAGTACCATTGAGGTTGAAGAGACTCTTCCACTGAACCATCAGAGCAAAGCTGTCCCTTTTCCTCAGAGACTTACAATGCTCAAGAAAGATGAAGAATTTGGCAAGTTTTTAGAAAAAGTTAAGGAAATTTGTGTAGAGGTACCTCTTATTGATGCTATTCTTCAAATGCCTAGATTTGCCAAATTCCTGAAGGATCTCATGTCAAACAAGAGAAGAAGAGGAGAGGTTGAGACCATTGCGCTTAGTGAGGAATGTAGTGCTATTTTGGAGAAGAACACTTCCCCAAAACTAAAGGACCCAGGGAGCTTTTATATTCCTTGCAACATAGGAAAAGAATTTTTTGAAAAAGCTTTTTGTGATTTGGGGGCAAGTGTTAGCCTCATTCCCTATTCAATTTGTAATAAATTAGGTCTCAAAAATATTAAATTTACTACTATGGCACTTCAACTTGCCGATCATTCCTGCAGGTACCCTTTGGGTATTATAGAAGATGTGCCAGAAGAGGTGGATGGGAATGTTATTCCCACAGATTTTGTCGTGTTGGACATGGAACAGGACCCCAGGATTCCTATCATATTAGGAAGACCTTTCCTTGCTACAGCTGGAGCTATAATTGATGTCAAAAATCATAAGCTTTCTTTGGTAATTGGTAAGGAAAGGTTGGAATATGATTTATCTAATATCTCTAACCATGTCTCGTCTCTTTTAAATGCTTGTACCAGGACAAGCATTTATAAACTTGAGGAATGGAATTTCCATCCTCATGGAAGGCCACCAAACGAAGGAGACAATGTGGTGGAAGATGTTGGGAGAAGATCTCCCAACAAAAATGAAAAGTATATCTGTCCTCCAAGGGCGAAGAAAAGAAGTGAATGATCAAGTTTGGTCGAGCTAAAGACCTTAAACAAGCGCTTCTTGGGAGGCAACCCAAGGGTTCTTTTAGTTAGTTTTGATTTGTATTTTAATTTCTTTTAGTTTGATGCATTCTTTTGATTTTGTTTTCAGGTTAGGTGCAAAACAGAGCCCGGCCGTGTGCTATACACGGCCAGGCAAAGGTTGCAGAGAAGGGAAGTGTTTGGGGCGTGTCATCCAGACACGCCCGTGTAGGATCTCCCGAGGAGAAAAAGGTCTAGGCCGTGTCTCAAACACGGCCGTGTAAAGAATCCCGAGGAGAAAAAGGTCTAGGCCGTGTCCCAAACACGGCCGTGCAAAGAATTCTGAGAAGAAAGATGGAGAGGTCGTGTCCCAGACACGGCCGTGCGAAGAATCCAGAGAAGGAAGAGGGGGAGGCCGTGTAGATCTGCACGGCCCGTGTAAGAGAGTTATTAAAGGCTTCTTTCTACCTTACACGGCCAGATCTTGGCCGTGTTCCGCACACCCCCAACTCTCCAAAACATCTCTTTCTCTCCCAATCTCTTAAAAACTCCTCTCTAATCTCTCAAGATCTCTTAGATCCGGATTCTCCTCCTCTCTAAGACTTGGACTTTTTGTTCTCCTAACCTAAGATCTTTGCTCTTTGAAGTTTTGTTCTTTGAGTTCCATTTTTCCAACCCTAGATAATTCTTCCCCTATCTAAACTCATCAAGATGTCAAACATTTTGAAGAAACTTCGCAAAGGAGGTGGTGGATCCAGTGGAGACAAAGAGAGGGAGCCATCAAGGTACAAAGGAAAACAACCAGTGAAGGGCAAAGGCAAAAGGACTTCACGCAACGAAGGTAATGACAATGAATTCAATATTGTGTTTAGAAATGATGATCAAGTAACTAGATTTACAATTCTTATCAATAGAAAGATAGTGTGTACTAGATATATGGACCCAACTGTTCTTAATATGCTTGGAATTAGGGAAGATGTAGATTTGATGATTGGGTTTTTGGATTGGAGTGATATTATGTACACACATTTACCTACATATCCTCGTCTTGTTTTGGAATTTTTAAGTTCATTAGATATCCATTTTACTAATGAAGATGATTATTTTGGAAAAATCTCATTTAGACTAATGAATCAAGAATTTCTATGGGCATTTAGTAACTTTAATTCTTGTTTTGGATTAACCACCGGTAGCCCTCGTAGGTTTGATCCAAGGTTTAATTGGAATCATTTTTGGAATGCAATAACTGGGTTAGATCAACCTTATGAGCCTTCAAGAGCTAAGGCCTCACATATGCAAAACCCCATCTTTAGGTATCTACATAGAGTCATGAGTAAAACTATTTTTGGTAGGGGAGAGAGTGATGGGGTGGTTAAAAAGATAGAGCTTTATGCTTTATGGGCTATGCTTTATAAGGTTGAATTTGATTCTGGTTTTCATTTTGTTCAAACCTTATTAAGATCTGCTAGGGCATCATCGGGATCAATTGTTTTTGGTGGTTTGATTACCCGAATAGCTTATAATTTAAATCTTGATGTTGATGGGTTGGAAATAATTCATGGTAATGACATGATTGACATTGATGCATGTCTTTCTATGAAAATGATCGTTCGGGATGAGAATGGTTTCGCGTTTCCTAGGAGGAGTGGTTCTCCTTTACCCCTTCCTTTTCCTGAACGAACTACTATTCGTAACCCGGCTAATTGGGTAATTTCTGAGTTAGATTTTGAGGATAACCCTTCTATACTTGGAGACACTGAGCCACATCATGAGACCTCGTCATCTAGACACCCGCAGCCTTCTAGTTTTATGGAGCCTGCTAGGCATTCTTTTGCATATGGCACGGGATCTTCTAGGTTTGATTTTTCAGATTTTCGTATGTCTCTAGAATCACTTCATGAGAAGCAAGATGCCCAACGAAAAATGTTGGAGGGGCGCTTCTCTTTATCTGTTGATCAGTTTAGGGAGGTACAAAATCATTTTCAGTTTACGAGGAATTTTCAAGGTCAAGTGGCTGAGTTTGTGCAGGATTATGATACTGATCAGGCTAGGATGAGAGATTTTATGCAGAGCATGATGCTTACTAGCCAACAAGTAGATGCTTTATATGAGTATCATAGATCCTTGGGTGAGATTCCAGGTTTTCCTAGTTTTCCTATTGGCCAACCACGTCGTAGACCTCCTTTCCCTCGTCCACCTCCACCTCCTCCACCATATTGATTTCATCGGGACGATGAAAAGTTTAAGTCTGGGGGGGTGTCATGTACTGTTTAATTTGGTTTTCAGTTTTTAGTTTTTGTTAGTTTTTCATGTTGGTTCTTATTTTCATTGCTTGTTGCTTTATTTTGCTTGTTTTTGAAATAATCATGGCAAAAAAATTTTTTTGAGAATATCAAATCTTCACTTATATGCTTTCTTGGATTCAAGTAAAATGTTAGCACGATTATTGTCTTGATTCATGATGTTCGAATGATGCTAGTAGTAAACTTTGTATAGTTCTTTTTTCTATCTTGGGAAGCATTAATAAGCTAAGAATCTTATGGTGATGAGTTTTAGTTTTGGTTCAACCTTAAGGATTTTATCTTCACTACACTTGTGCTTGATGCTTGAATAGTTGATGTCATTGAAATAGTCATGATTCATCTTGTTTGCTTAGTACTTGGTTTCCATGGTGATTTCTCAACTTTCATTTTGATTACTGGATGAGGCTCAAATCATTAAAGCTCATTTGGAAAAATCAAAATATCCCAACATGTGTGCTAAAGTACATTTGTGAATAAGTTTTGCACAATGCAAACATTTATAAAAAAAATAAAAAATAAGGGATATAAAAAATAGTTGTCATGAGTGGAATCTAGCAAGTCACCTCTTTGAGACCGAGTTAGGTTACTGGGGAAATGACTGCTTAGCTTCCCTTGAGATTGAGCACACCTTTGAGACCTTGGGTTAGTTGAGAAATATGAACCAAGTGAAAAATGGTGAGTAAGTGCCTATCATTGGTTACTTGTCTTTCACTGGAAACACTAGGAATTCAAATTTGATGACGACTTGACTAGGACATGGATTGAAACTTGAAGGGTGTTGAGTTACTTTTACACTGTGCACAAGATTCTTATGCATGAACCATACTTTACTTGTTTCCATGATCACGCTTGTTAATGAAACTTTTTGATAGAGTTAGGAAAGTGCACTAGGTTTTATGAATGTGTTGTAGAACATATGAATTTAGACTGCAGCATTTTGCTTGAGGACAAGCAAAGGTTTAAGTCTGGGGGTGTGATGTGCGTAGATTATATACTCTTTTATGCATGTTTTTACGCACATTTACATACTTTGAGCATGTTTGATCTATGCACTTTTATACTTCCAGCTTTCCTTTTAGCATATTTACTCTTTTGGTTCGGAGATCTGCTTTTTGTGCATTTTCTGTACACAGGAGTCGAAATTGGTGAAGATTATGCGTCCTCGGGCAAGCTTGGAAGGAATTGAAGGGAGAGAGCATCAGGCCGTGTACCACACACGGTCGTGTAGTTTTAACAGGAAGGGAAGAGGACATGGCCGTGTGAATCTCACACGGCCGTGTCTTGATTTGAAGAAATTAGAGCAGATGTCTTACATGGCCGAGTAGATCTACACGGCCGTGTGAGGTTTCCAGAGGCCAAGCAGGTGGTGGCTGTGTGCACCACACGGCCGTGTAGCATTTCCAGAGAACAGAAGGGTCCTGGCCGTGCAGCTTTAGCAGAGAAGGAACTGGACATGGCCGTGTGAATCTTACACGGCCGTGTCATGGGGTCGTGTGGCGCCCGATTTCCTCCTCTATTTAAACCCTCCTTTATGAATTGAAAGGGGATCTCTCCCCCTTTGGGAGAAGGCAAGATTTGGTGGTATCCTCCCATTCTTGGGAGGATTTCTGGGTGATTCGAGGGGAGTTCTTGACGATTTCGACTCCAGAACGAGGATTGGATCTGAAGATGAGGCTTCTTCGTAGATAAGTTTTCTCTTTCCCCCTTTTCTTGGTTTCTTGGATTGGGGATTTAAGAAATGCTTGTAATCTTTATTTTCTTCAGGTATTCTTCCTCGATTCATGGAGTAGATCTTGTATTCTAGGATTAAGGGAGTATTTGTATGATGGATTGATGAAATCTCTTATGGATTTGCCAATTTCTTGTTTCAATGACATTGTCTTGCTTGTATCAATTAGATCTTGAATGATTAATGGTGATTTGTGCTTAATTCTCATTCTTGATTGATTGTTTGGATTTCTTGAGAACTTTGTAAAGATAAACTCTCACTCGATCATCCGAGGGATCCACGTGACAGGTGCAAGCCCGTGTAAGGACGTTTGAGAGATAATCTTGAAGAGGAAATAGGAATATTCAAGAGAGTAGGATGGATCTTGTGATTAGTTTCTTGTATCTTGATAGATTAATAAGTTGTGGGCTTCTATGTTGATATCCGAGGAAGGCATAGTAATAGGTGCACTTCTGTGTAAGGACAACGTAGGTTCACGTCTAATTGATCATATTTAGATACATTTCTCAGTCCTTAGCCGGTTATCTATTGCAAGAGAGAACCGACAACTTTCTACAAGTGTTTGGCAATTGAGGGATAAGAATAGGTGAACCATTTACATTCAAGAAATCTTACAAAGAAACCGAAACTCCTAGAATCTCCCTTTATCATAACCCAAAACACTAAACTCTTGTTTATTGATCTTTAACATTAGATTTGTTTACCTTCACTTTGCATTTGAAACAATTGGATAGTTGTTTAGCTAATTCGCATTGAGACATTTCTAGTGCTTATTCCAGTCCCTGTGGATACGATAATCTTTTATATTACTTGCGACATTTCCGTACACTTGCGAAGAGTAACAGTTGACGCACAAGAAATAGAAGCTTAACTCTAAAATGAAGCGTACAAGTGCTGGAATTGAATTACTTGTGATTGTTGAAAAGCTTCTGGACCAAGGCTATATTTATAGCCTTGGTCGGGGCACCCCGAAGGGGTTCCGGGCGCCCTAGAGGAGATAAAACTTTATCGCCAACACAACGGATCGCGCTTGACGCGATCTGGTCAAAAAACCAACTCCGGGCGCACGAACCACTAAGTCAACTATGTTGATTTTCTGGTTCGGGCCTTCTGCTCCAGTGTTTTTCGCCTCTGTCTGGGTCTTCCGCTTTCGGCTTCGCTTGTTTGGGTGATCTCAGCCATCCGGAATAGGGCTCACCCAAACCCAAGTTCCGGCCTTCTCCTCGAGCAGCCTTCCTTCCTGGTTTCTCGTCCCTCGAACGTCGTGACGTTCTTCTCATCCACCGATGTACTATTCCGCAATCACCTCGTCCCTCAAACACACCAAGCCCGTCGGCTCTTTCCCGTGCCGTCCTTCTAGCCACGTCTTCTGTTCGACTTCCTGTGTTCCTAAGCTCCTGCACACTTAGACATAAGGGTTAAAACACACAGGACCTAACTTAACTTATTTGATCACATCAAAACACCTTGGGGTTCCAACATATTCCACAAAGGAATTTACATGTAATTTAGATCGAACAGATTTTTAAAAAATAATAATATAGCAACCGGCCGTATTTAATTATTACAATCATGCACACACAACAACCTTGACATGCCCGAGGGTTCAAATCACACACAAACACAAAAGCCATAATAGTTGGACCTAGGATACCTACAACCAAAGAGTTAATCTTCCTAGTATTATCCTCCCTAAACTTGTATATGATTAGTGCATAATTTAACCGTTCACACAGAACCAGAAAACTCGCTCTGATACCACTTGAAGGCGCTGGAATTCCGTTCTGTTTAAATTTTCCTATACAAAAATTGTACAAGTACAGAACTTTTCCTAGCAACCCGCATGTTCGATCAAACATGTGTTTGATCAATCAAGCAAGTTCTTGATGGATCAAAGCACATCTTGATTGAAGTACAAGATCACTGGCCTCTTGTGTTGTTATTCAAAATTGATACAAAGAAAACAACTAATTACACAACGGTATTAAAGAACTAGTTATACCTTTTCTTTGTAGCAAAAGACCTCTTGATCTTCTGTCGTATTCCTCTACTCTTCTTGGATGTCGTGTGAGCGACGATCTACCAAGACAAAACCACCCTTCCCTTCTTCTCTTCCAAACCGCTAGCCACCAAGGAAAGCTCTAGGATGGGGCACCATCTTCTCTTCTTCCTTCTCTTCCTCTTCTTCCTCTCCTTCAAGCCACCACCCACCAAGGGAGAAGGGGGCCACTGGCCCTAAGCAAGGAGAGGGGGGTGCCGACCCTTGTATGGAGGAGAAGGCGCCGACCCTTGTATGGAGAAGGAGGCGCCAGCCCTAGGTGGAGGAGGTGACGCCGACCCTAGGTGGAAGAGATGTGGCATTGGCCTTAGGTGGAAGAGATGTGGCCGGCCCTAGGAAGGAAGAGATGTGGTGGCGCTGAAAACAAAACAACACCAACAACAAGTTGGATGGGTGGATACGAGGTTTTATATAGAGGCTACAACAGGGACCTAGAGGAGGAATTGGTTTAGGCCTCCTGATGGGCTTGGGCTTCCTGTGTTCGGCCCGAACACCCAACTCAAGTCCATCAATAATAACTCATACCACTAAAGGGTTATTATTGAACTACCACACCAATCCCATATTACAATATGGGCTCCTTCTTACCATGAGTGTGTTAAGCTCCCCGTGTTTAAGATATCGTATGTCCATTAATTAAATGAGTTACTGACAACTTAATTAATTAACATTTTATTCAAAGAGTAGTACCACTCAACTTTATTATCATGCTGGACTAAGTCCACCTGCAGGGTTTACATGATAATCCTTATGAGCTCATAAAAGGGACATCATCAACCTAAATAATTAGGACATAGATTCCTTTTATAATCAACAACACACTATATAAATAGTATTATTTCCCAACTCATTGGGTCTATTGATTTAATGAATAAATCTCACCCATTGATAAGTTAAAGAAATAAATACTAAGTATACATGCTTGTTATTATATAGGGATTAAGAGGGCGCACATCCATAATAACAGAAGTTCTGTTCTTTTATGTAGTCAGTACAAATCGAACAACCTCAAACGGTCCTGCTACACACATAGTGTACTTGTGTAATTTTATAGTCAAGACAAACTAATACCAAATTACACTACAACCGTTCCAATGGTTTGCCCCTATCCATCTTGGTTGTGAGCTACTATTTATAATTTATAAGGAACCGATAACATGATCTTCTGTGTGACATCACACACCATGTTATCTTCAATATAAATTAAATGGACAACTGCATTGACATATATAAATATAAAATGCAAACATTTAACCAAAGTGATTCTCATTTTAAAATATTTCAAAATAGATGTTGATACAAAAGCTAGGCTTACAGTATACATCCCAACAAATTAGAGGTTGGCGTTGTAATGTGCGTGGATTATATATATTTTAAGATATTATTTGATGCACATCTACTTATATTTAATTAATATAATCTATGTTTATTGCACCATATTTTATTATATTATCATACTTCTACTTTTATTTGTTCATAGATCTTCACTTTCCTTGTTTTAATTGGCAGGATGTATTTTAGAGAAAAATAGAGCAAAAAATAGAGTAAATTGAGTGCTAGAGCTAATCAGCAACCCAGAACGTGCCCCCTAGCACGGATGTGTTCCCCTTGTAAAGACAGCCACAACAGGGCCATGCTTGCCAGGTGTAAGTACCCTGAGTTAGTTTTAATGTGATTAATCCAGTTAAGTTAGGTCTTGTTGGGTTTAATTCTTGTGTCTATGTCTGTGGAGCTTAGAAAATATATGAAGTTGAGCAGAAGATGCAACTAGTGAGAAGGATGGCACGGGAAGGGAGTCGACAGGCGTCTGAGGGACAGGGTGCTGCAGAAAAGTACTGTGGTAGATGAGAAGGAAGCATGTGGCATTTTCGAGGGACAAGAAGCCACAGCAAAAGGTTGCTCAAGAAGAAGTCCGGAAGATGGGTTTGGGTGAGACCGATCAGATGACGGAAATCACCCAAGCGAAAGGAGTAGTACAATAGAGGTGCAACCTATCTAGGCACCCAGACTCCGAGCACTTGGACTCAGTCTAAGAACCTCGCTCATGTTACACGTCAAAGGCACCCTCAAAGCCTTTGAAGGTTCCCTCGCGCCTTTTTAAGAGGCACCATCAAGCCATTGAGGCACCTCCAATAGTCGTTAGGCTACCATTGCGAAGAGGATAAAATATTATCCTCTTGGAGGAACCCTGGACCTCTTTGGAGGTGCCACCAAGCAATGGTAACATTTTCTAGGAGGCTATAAAAGTCCCCCTAGAGCTAGGAATTCAAAAAAAATTGGACAACAATTTCTGTATTAACTTTCCTAGTCTTTTCTGAGTTGTCAAAATGTGTAAAAGGCTTCTATGCCTTCAATGAAGGTGTTTTTAGTGAGATTTTCAATATTAGATTAATAACCATATAGGTTATAACCAAGTAAACTCTAGTCTTTTACCTTTTTTTTTTGAGTTATTTTCTTTAATGTTAATTTCTTATATTTTCTTAATCTAATTGTGCATCCTTACCAAGCAAAAGTAAGAGATTTTTTTCTAACATACTTGAAAGGGCTATTCATGCTCCCCCCCTAGCCAACCTACTGGGACCTACAATTTGTATCAAAGCCCAACTGCCTCAGAAGGACTATCCACTAACTGAAGCAACGAGATAGTGGTTGGACCAAGCATCTACCCACCTAAGTTCAAGGGAGAGTTCACGATGTGGAAAAAGCGAATGGAGGTATTTCTCAAAACCGATTTTAAAATTTTGTTAATAATCAAATACGATTTTGTAGCTCCTAAAGATCAACAAGGAGAAGAAAAAGAGATATATCTGTGGACCAAGAAGTAACAAGTTGACTTTGTAGCAAATGGACGAGTGGAATTCCACCCCCTGAGTGTGTTACCATCACAAGAAGTCAAGAGAATTAGCACCTACGAATCAGTAAATGAACTTTAGGAGAAATTCCTGGAGTTATAAGAAGGGGCTTTCGAAGCCAAGCTCATGAAACGGGACCTACTCCAGAATCAACTGAAGAACCTTTGTCTGAAAGAAGGAGAGTTGGTCACTCAACTGCATGCCAAACTAAAGGAGCTAATCACCGAACTTATGAATCTCAAAGAAAAAATAGCAAACTGAGATTCACTAAGGTATACACTAAACGCTTTCCTAAGAACACCCAAGTGGACGCCCATAATTGACTCCTAATATATCTCTAAGGATCTATAGGTAAGTTCGTTAGAAAGTTTATTTTCTACTTTAGAACTTCATGAATATAGATGTATAGAATTAAGGAAGGAGTCAAATCAAAACATTATCCTAAAAGCATGAATGGATGAACTATACTCCAAAGCTTCTATCGACAAAGATGAGGCAACCCTTATGGTAAAAAACTTTAGTAAATTTCTTAAATCTAACAAATTTCATAAGTCACGGGAAAAGAAAAACCTTTGAAGCGTAAGGAAGGTTCAATGCTACAACTGTAAGGAAGAAGGGCACATCAAGGATGACTACCTTAAATTAAAGAAGAAGAAGAAAAAAAAAGAAAAATGGCCAAGATGAACGAAGCAGAGAAACTTAAAAGCTACGTGAGATGAATCCTATATCGGGCTGGCACTAATGGTGAACCATCAAAGGGACAAAGAAAATACCTCAGAAATGAGCATCAATAAAGAGGGAGCATCCATGGACGAAAGAAACGATGAAGGAACATTAAATCATGAGGTAAGTGAGGTATATTCTCTATCTCCAAAACAATCATATGAATTTATTAAAATGCTTTCTAAAAATATGTGCAAATTAGAAAAGAAAATATAAAGTTAAAATTAACCATAGCAAATGCATGCCTACTAAAAGATTTTGATAACTTGAAATTTGAAAATGAAAAATTGAAAGAACAAATAGAATCTTTAAAAAATGACTATGTATGCTTAAAATCAAATGTTTTACAAAAGTAAAATTTTTGTAATTATGCCGGAATTAATTGGTATATCCAATGGGACAAATTAGAAAATTCATTATAAATTATATTCCACTAAAGTTCATGTTAAATCCAATAGATAGCAACCTTTATTGAGTTCCAAAATTGTGTCTAGATTTAATATTCCATTTAATTGATTTACTAGGGTAGAAATTGCTTTACATAGAAAAAAAATTTTATAAAACTTTTCTTTAGAATTTTTTATTCACAATTTTTATAATAATATACCAGCAGATTATCTATTAATTTTTTTTAGAATTTTCTGATTAATAATGAATTTTCTATGAAATAGTTATCAAAAAAATAATTTCTAATATTAAAAATTCTCAAAAACTAAATTTTGAAAATCTTAATTTTTCTGAAGATTATTATTTAGCTTTCTATATTAAAAAAAATAGAAAAATTTTTCTAGATCAAAATCTATTTATAATATTTATTTTTCTAAAAATAGGGGTTTGTAATAAAATGATTTATTTATATTAAATTAAAAAATATTTTTCATGAATTTTTTTATTGATCTAATTGCTTTTATTTGACTTTGAAAAAAATAATATTTTTTGAAATAGAAAAATAATTGTTAAATTATTTTTGTCAAAATAAAGAATTAATTAGTAAAATTAAAATATATTTGAAAAATGTTAGACTACTGTTAATTCTGCTCATAATCCCTTAGCAAACTTTTCACATTTTTTCTAACTTTTTTTTGTATTTTTTCTAATTTTTTTATGTGATCAAATGGAGAGATATAGGATTAAGTTAAGGGGAGGTAGCAAAATTACATATTTATCCTTGTGAAATGCTGCAAGTTTTCTATTATAATTGTAATTTTCATGTAATTAGTCAAATGATTTTATGTTGGTTTAACTCTAAGTTATATTGGATTGATGCACATCAAAAAGGTGGAGATTGTAAGTATCCCGGGTTAGTTTTGATATGGTCAACTAGGTTAAGTTAGGTCCTATTGGATTTGATCTTTATGTCTAAGTGTGTAGGAGCTTAGGAACACAAGAAGTTGAGCGGAAGATGCCGCTAGAGAGAGGGATAGCACGGAAAATGAGTCAACGGGCTCGGTGAGTCCAAGAGATGAGGTGCTACGGAAGAGTACGCTAGTAGACGAGAAGGAAGTGCACAGTGTTTCCAAAAGATGAGAAGATGGAGCAGAATTCTACTCGAGAGAAAGACTGGAAGATGGGTCTGAGTGAGCCTAATTTCAGATGTTTCAAATCACCCAAACGAAAGGAATAGTGCAGTGGAGGTGTTGCCTATCTAGGTGTCTGGACTTAGTCCAGGCGCCCCGCCCAAGTTGGGCAGCAAAGGCACCCTTAAAGGCTTTGAAGGGACCCTCAAAGCCATTGAAGGCACCCTCAAAGCCTTTGAAGGTGCCCTCTGTTAGGACCATTGGCGGTCGGCTAGAGGGGGTGAATAGCCCCTACACAAATTAAACAAACAAAAATACATTTCTCAGATTTATAGCTTGATTAAAAGAATACTTGCATAAATAAGAATAAAGAAGAAACTAAAAAGAAAGAGGCACCAAGATTTTACTTGGTTACAACTGGAGAGGTTGTTAATCCAAGGAAGTTAAAGCACAGTAATTTCTTTTTCAAGCAGAGAAGCCTCTTAAAACATTTAAAGCTCACAAAACAAAGCTAAACAAGAACTAGCAAGTGTGCAAGTGTTGTTTCAGACTATTCAGTTGTTCTCCATAGTTTCTAGGAGTAGGGCTGCTTATATAGCCTTGCTCCGGGTCTTTGGAATGAGATAGAAATCTATCCCCAATGCAACGTTCAAATGCCACGTTGAACTGGATAAAAATTAGGTTTCAGGTGCTCGGAATAGTTCCGAGCGCCCCAGACTGGTCTGAGTGCCTGGACTGGTCCTGGCGCCCCGGGGCTAAAAATCAACCCTTTATTGATTTTTGGTCTCGGTCTCCTGCTTCGGTTCCACTCATTTGGGTGATTTCTGCCATCCAAAATAGGGCTCACCTCTCGAGCAATCTTCCGCTTCGGCTTCTCGTCCCTCGAAAACGTCGCACGCCTCCTTCTCATCTACCCGCGTACTCTTCCGCAACACCTCATCCCTCAGACGCACAGAACCCGTTGGCTCTCTCCCGTACTGTCCTTCTCGCTAGCTGTATCTTTTGCTTGACTTCTTGTGCTCCTAAGTTCCTGCACACTTAGACACAGTATTAAACACAACAGGACGTAACCTAACTTTGTTGATTACATCAAAACTATCTTGGGGTACTAACAATATCCCCCTTTTTTATGTTAGCAACTCAAGTTAAGTTAGGGTAAGCCAATATAAAGTAAAAGTAATAAATTTTGCACTTAAGTGCAAAAAGTAAAAGAATTTAAGTTACCTCCCCTAGACTTAATCCTTCCTTCTCCCCCTTTGATCACATACAAAAAATGAGATACCTCAAAAGTCTAAAGGTTAAGTTTTTTAACAAAAACTCTGAATAGTTAAAAAAACTTAAAAAAAAAAGATTTTGGTAAAGCAAAGTTTTTATATATTAAAAAAACTTTGTAAGACAAATAAATTTAAAAAACTTTAAGTTTTGTTAAAGTTTCTATGTTAAGTTAAAAAAAATATTTGAGTAACTTTTTAAAGTATTATTTAATCACAATAAAATGCTTTATCAATTATTCAATTAAACATTTTATTTTATTAATTGGCTTCCAAGCTATGGCGAGGCACTAGGCTTTTTTCTTAGTTATTGGAACAACAATCACTTTCTAGAAAAAGTCTTTTAAGAAAATTAAACATTTAATCTACTCTCTAAAAGCCCTAAGTTCAATTTAAACTTAATTTATATAGGTTTTTAGAACCCAATATAGGTTCCTACCAACTGGGTGTTGGGTTGTTCGGGCCGTAAAAATCGCTTTTTGTATTGCTGAAACCCCGAAACCCCGCCACCGAATCCGTGCGAAGAAATAAAATTTACGTAAATCTTCGAGTACGAGTTTCTAGCCTAGATCTAAACTAGATCTACAAAGGAGAAGAGCTTTACCCTTGATGTGATGCCCTTCGCTAATCCCGCTCGTCCAAGGTTCGCCGGATCTCAAGAGTATCAAAGTAGATACTCCTCTATGTGTATCCACACAAGCAAGAGATGGAGAAACCAAACAAAAGGTATGCTAGCACCTTTGAAAGGTTCGGCCAAGGTGGAGGAGAGGGAAAGAAGAGAGAGCTTGAGAAAAAAGATGAGAGTTACACAAAAGAAATGAAACTCACCACATGAAAATAAGTGGCCGGCCACATGAATGAGGTTAATAACCTCCATGGAATACCAAGAGTCACAACTCTTGGTAACTCCCATGAGGTGGCATCCCACTTAAGCAATCAAGATGATGTGGAGCATCATCATTGGCCCACTCTTTGCCAACACACCAATGAGGTGGCAAATGGTCAAGTCAACGTTGACCTTTCATCTTCCTCTCAAGTCAAGTCAAACTTGACCACTTCTCTCCCATGGTTGATCAAATCTAATCATTGGTTCAAGTCAATTTTAATTTAATGAATCTCTATTCATTGAATTAAATTGACTCAATGAGTCTATGTCCAAATTAGACTCATCTAACACATGAACCAAATTGAGTCCAACTCAATTAGTCTAATTTGGATTACTCTTAATCCAATTTGGTTCATCACATGGACCTAATCCTTTAGGTTCATCAAATGAACCTAATCTCCATCTAATTTCCCTTTGTGTGTGACCCTATAAGTTCTTATAACATTGGCAATGTTCCTAAACCCATTTAGAAGCATAAGTAATGAGCAGTATCTAGCAACACATCATTACTACCCAAGTTACAAGAATGTTGAGATCCAACATCACCTTGTGACTACTAATTGTGACTCCTCACAATATATGACATTGTCCTTCTATCCTTGATATCTAGATTGATCAATGTGAGTAGTGTTCCCTATATCATCTCACTATTGATTCAACCAATCGATTGATATAGGTAAGAACCTTCTACTCAAGGACGCTATTATATTTAGTTATTTGGCACCAATACAAGTAAACGTAATAACCATAAACAAATGCCTTTATATATATATATAAGAATATGATACAACGAGTCCATACAACAATCATCAAATGATTGACTATAGGGCTCTAACTAACATTCTTCCACTAGCACTAGTGCCAATCAGTATAGACTCTAAGGCCCAATGACCTAGTGTGACCATCATGCTTTCTCTGTGCCAAAGCATTGGTCAAGGGATCTAGGATGTTAGCCTCAGTGGATACTTTGCAAATCTTCACATCTCCTCTATCGATGATCTCTTGAATGAGATGGAAGCGCCGTAGTATGTGTTTGGTCCGCTGGTATGAGCGAGGTTCCTTGGCCTGTGCTATTGCTCCATTGTTGTCACAATAGAGATCTATGGGATTAGCTATGCTAGAAACCACCACAAGCTCAGTAATGAACTTACGGATCCAAACTGCCTCCTTTGTTGCTACTGATACAACAATATACTCGGCCTCTGTTGTAGAATCATCTACTGTGTTCTGCTTCGAACTCTTCTAGCTCACAGCACCACTATTTATGCAAAACACGAACCCTGACTGCGATTGATAATCATCCTGATCAGTTTGGAAGCTAGCATCACTGTAACCCTTTACAGCTAGCTCGTCTTCGCCTCCATATATCAAGAAATATTTTTTAGTCCTTCTCAAGTACTTAAGAATATTCTTGACCGCTATCCAGTGACTTTCACCTGGATCTGACTGGTATCTACTCGTCATGCTCAAAGCATATGAGACATCAGGACGAGTACATAGCATGGCGTACATGATAGATCCTATGGCTGAAGCATAAGGGATCTGATCCATGCGGTCTCTCTCCTCTCTAGAAGAGGGACTTTGAGTCTTCGAAAGACTCATACCATGTGACATCGGCAGAAATCCCTTCTTGGAGTTCTGCATGGCAAACCGAAGGAGTACCTTGTCAATGTATGTACTCTGACTTAGGCCAAGCAATCTCTTAGATCTATCTCTATAGATCTATATTCCAATAATGCGGGATGCTTCACCTAAGTCCTTCATTGAGAAACAAGTCCCTAGCCAAGTCTTGACAGACAACAGCAAAGGGATGTCTTTCCCAATGAGTAGTATGTCATCCACATACAATATAAGGAAGACAACTGTGTTCCCTACAACTTTCTTGTAGACACAAGGCTCATCTTCATTCTTAATGAAACTAAACTATTTGATTACATCGTCGAATCAAATATTCCAGCTCCGAGAAGCTTGCTTTAGTCCATAAATGGACCTATACAGCTTGCATACTCTGCTAGTATGCTGTGGATCTACAAAACCCTCAGGTTGTGTCATGTGCACATCCTCGAGCAGGTTTCCATTCAGAAACGCAGTTTTGACATCCATCTGCCAGATCTCATAATCGTGGTACGCTGCAATAGCAAGCATGATCCGAATGGACTTAAACATCGCTACTGGAGAAAATGTTTCATCATAGTCAATACCATGAATTTTCATCATACAACAATATACCCTTATAAATAAGTCTATCCATGTCAGTCTTTCTCTTAAAGACCCACTTACACCCAATGGGTTTGACCCCATCAGGTGGATCAACCAAAGTCCATACTTGGTTAGTGTACATGGATTCCATCTCGGATCTCATGGCCTCTAGCCATTTCTCGGAATCTAGTCTCATCACAGCTTCCTGATAGGAGGTAGGATCATCCTCAATGAGCACAACGTCATCATGGTCAGACAAGAGAAATGAGTATCTCTCAGGCTGACAACGTACCCTATCAGATCTGCGAAGAGGTAGGTCTACTTGAACTGGTTGTAGTTCCTCAACTCCTTGTGGAACAACATCATCCACAACACTTTGTGGTTCCAGTTCAACTTCCATCGAGGCTTTAGTGCTATGGTCCACATCTTGAACTTCTTCAAGATCGAGCGTACTCCCACTAGTCTTTCTAGAAACAAAGTCCCTTTCTAGAAATACCCAGTCTTAGCCACAACTACCTTGTATTGACTGGGAATGTAGAAGTAATATCCCTTTGTTTGTAACACCCCTCCCCTCCTGCTAAGGCGACGGGGGTTACTTACCATACTTATCAACTTAATAACTTATTACAGCGGAAGACTTACTTGTAAATTTTGAAACATAGAATCCATGTGTCATTCTTTACATTATTTCAAGACATATAGGAATTATCATGATAAAATGTCATGGAATTACAATCATAAAATAAAGATCAACTAAGCATAGTTCATATTTAATGTAAGCAGGTCTTTTCTTCTTTAGCCAGTCACTACCCCACACATCTTGCTAGCCCCTCCTGCTGCTCCCCTAGTTCATCCAACCTTTGCCCTTATCTGTGGTACAAGAAAGTAAGCTGTGAGCACTCATGGCTCAGTAAGTTCCTTTCCTACTCACAAAATCCGTATAGCATGTCAATAATCACAAAGCATATATCAAAACGTAAAGCATCATAGCATATTATACATGATCATCATACGTATCATGAGCACAATCATAGATATCATGGCATAATCATGGCATAAACACAAGGTATCATGGCATAACATAACATGAACATCATACTCATCATGGCATATTCAAAAAGTATATGCAAGGTGAACTTTTAAAACATGCATCATGTCTTGTTAAAACAACATATAGTATAGATACTTAAACATATTCTCAACATAAGAGGGGATCCCGGCTTGTACCACATACATAAATGCGCGCATCCTAGTAGGTCCAAGGTAGCAAGTCTTGAACCCTACAAGGCATATACTAGGCTCGTTTCTTAGTCCATCGACCTAGGGGCACTTAGGAGCCCATCCCTAATGAGGCCCGTTTCTTAGTCCATCGACCCCGGGGCGCTTATGGAGCCCACCCTTGGTACAAGCCTTAAAAGTAAAATAGCATGTCATATTTACATAGTCCATATCACTCATGTCATATTCATATCATGAAGAGTGCTCTTGATCCCACTTATAGGGAAGCAACTCTTTTAGGCATAGCTTTAAGCATGTATATTTGAGCACACAGCATATCATGATTTTGAACACACAGCATATCATGAACACATGCATAATTAAGCATACAACCTATCATGAGTTTAAGCACACAACATATCATGAATTTGAGCACATAGCATATCATGAGTTTAGGCACATAGCATATCATGAATTTGAGCACATAGCATATCATGAGATTGAGCACATAGCATATCATGAAAATAAGCACATAGCATATCATGAAATCAAGTACACAGCATATCATAAAATAAGCACATAGCATATTATGAAATTTAGCACACAGCATATCATGAAAATGAGCATATAACATATCATGAAATCAAGCACACAGCATGTCATGAATAGGACCTAACATATATAAATGAACATCACAGCATGTCATACTCTCCACATATCATAAAGCATTGCATGTGAAGTTCATGGAAGAACACAATTAGGTCTCTAACCCTAGTAACAAGTGGTGGCCGAAACATGTAGAGATGGTTTAGGTTATCAAGCAACAAAAGAACATGTGAACCCTAACCATCTATCATTTCTTATGACATAAGAGGCATCTTAAGCATGTTAGGTATAGGTTCCAAGCTTTCTAGGTCCCTTTTCATAACCTGGCCGAAACTCATGAAGCCTCCTTTTGGGTTATTAACAACATACAAGCATGAACAACCCTAACAATTTTCATATCATATTCCATAAGCAACCACTTGAGCATATTTGATTTAGGTTCTAAGTTCTCTAAGCCTTTAACCCTAACATGGTCGAAACCCTAGCAACATGTTTCTAGGTTACAAGCAACATGAAAAGGTTGATCTTCATACTAACATATCAATACATATCATGAGAATCACCATAGGTACTTTTAGTCTAATTTTCAAGCTTCTCAAGCCTTTTAACCTAATGTGGCCGAATCTTGTAAGCATGGGAATTAAGTTTCTAGTGGCATATTAGCATGAAGACCATAAGAACTTTCCTAGCATTCATTTCAAGAATAACGTGGACCACTTAGTTTAGAAATTTAAGCATCCTAGGTCTTGAAAATAATTGTGGTCGAATACTAAAGAACAAGGATTCAAGTTTCAAGCAACATGTGAACATTAATTTATTTCATATCTCTTCCTCAAGTAGATCATAAGCATCTTAGACTTGCTTTAAACTTTAATAGAGTTCAAGTCTTAAAATGGCCGAATCATCATATACATAAGAAATATTGTTCAACTTAACCTAAGATCATGGCATGTTATATTAGCTTCATATCTTGTCCTATGAGAATCATAGCATGCTTAAATTTTTAGGTTAAAGCCCTTCTAGGCCCTCAACTCATGGCCGAATGTACATGAATATGGAATCAAGTTTAAGTTGACATACAAGGGGGAAAAAAACATTAACAACACCATTTATCATGAGGTACACATCATAAGAACAAGGGAACATGCTTGGTTTAGGTTTAGAGCTCTTCTAGTTCTTTTGTTCCTTCTATGCCGAAAATCTAAGTTCATAAATTTATGTTCTAACCAAACATTCTAGCATGAAAATATTAGTTTAACCCTCCTACCATAAGGTACATAACATAAGCAACATCATGAACATATCTTAGTTGGTTTTCAAGGTTCTTTAAACTCTTTCTTTTTGTTTGGCTGAAACCCTCATGAAACAACCATAGGTTTTTAAGAAATATTTTTACATAACAATCACATAGCTATTGTACCACAGGTGAGGGGAACTTACATCCTTTCGCTTGTGGTTTTTCTTAAGGAGGAAAGTGTTCTAGTTGTTAAGGAAGGAAGAAGGTTCTTCTTCTTGTGCCTCCTTTGATTTCCTTTGCTTGGGAGGGCTAGATCTTGAAGATTTCTTCTTGGAAATTAGCTTCCTTGGAGAAGAACTTGACATAGTGCTCGGATCAAAGAGTGGGAGGATCTCCTAGTCTCGGTGAAGAAAAGAAAGGGAGGAAGGAGGAGGAAGAATGAGGAAAATGAGAGATTTACTTCTCATTTTTTCTATTTATTCATCATGAGAGGAATTTATGCCTTCATTAATCTTTCCCTTAATTCATCCATTACTCCTCTCTTGATTCCCACGAAAATGAGGAGAGGGAAGGGTGAGGAAGACAACTTGCCTTCTTCTTGTTCTTTCTCTTAACCAAGAGGGAGAAGAGGTGAGCAATTTGGTTTTCTCTTGCTCTTTGCTTTATTTTTTTTCTTCTCTCCTTTACCTAGCATTTTTATTCCTTCCTATGCATATGTTACTCTCTATCCTAGTGGTGATCATGCCATTAATCTTTCTCCATTATTGGTGGGAGGTTCAAGGTTCAATCCTTGGCCTCCACCTCTTACCTCTTATTTTTATTTTGTTTCTTACTCTTCTTTTTCTCTTATTCTTTTTATTTATTTCCATGCTCTTAATGAGAATAATACTCATGTATTTATAAAAATTTGTGGGTGTTACATTGTTTCCTTGGGATATTCAATGAAATAGCATTTGTCAGATTTGGGTCCCAGTTTGTCTGAGACTTGACGTCTAACTTAAGCCTCACAACCCCAAACCCTCATAAAAGACACCTGGGCATCTCTCCCAGTCCATATCCTATATGGTGTCTTTATTATAGCCTTGGATGGAACTCGGTTGAGTATGAAGGTTGTTGTGTCTAGAGCATAGCCCCAAAGATACATAGGAAGATCTGTGTGACTCATCATAGACCGTACCATATCTAATAAGGTACGATTCCTTCTTTCGGATACACCATTCCACTGTGGTGTTCTAGGAGGAGTGAGTTGGGATAGGATCCCACACTCAACTAGATAGTTACGAAACTCATGGCTAAGGTATTTTCCACCTCGAAACTCATTGGAAGAGGAACTCATGACCGGACATTAAAAGGGCCACATACATCACTATGTATAAGTCCTAACAAGTCAGTCGCTCTCGCGCTCTGTCCACTAAAGGGAGTCTTGGTCATCTTGCCCAGTAAACATGACTCACATGTCTCATAAGATTCAAAATCAAATGAGTTTAGCAAACCATCCTTATGGAGCTGGGATAAGCGTTTGTCATTTATATGACCTAAGCGACAGTGCCAGAGATAGGTTTGGTTCATGTCATTTGACTTGAACCTCTTGGTATTAATGTTATAGATAGGGTTGTCAAGGTCTAGAATATAGAGTCCGTTCATCAGAGGTGCACTATAATAGAACATATCATTTAAATAAACTAAACAACATTTGTTCTTTATTATAAATGAAAAACCTTTTTGTCCAAACAAGAAACTGAAATTATGTTCTTAGTTAAAGCAGACACATAACAACATTCATCTAATTCTAATACAAGCCCAGAAGGCAAAGATAGATAGATTGGCAAATGTCCACCTCACCCTTCATCAATGCCCTGCTATTTATCAGCGCCTGCACATTAGTACAAATGTGAGAAGCACATCCGGTATCTAATACCCATGATGAAGAAATAGATAGATTGACTTCTATAACATAGATACCTGAAGTGAAAGTCTCAATTCTCTTTTTCTTAAGATCTTCTAGGTACACTTTGCAGTTCCTCTTCCAATGTCCGGTCTGACCGTAGTGGAAGCAGGTAGCATCCTTGGTGACCACTCCTTTGGGTTTTAGTGCCTTGCCTTTGCCCTTGGCTTGGGACTTTCCCTTTCCTTTGGGCTTGCCCTTGCCTTTGCCCTTTTGCACCATCAAAATGGAGTTGGGCTTAACCTTCTTAAGGTTGATCTCAGCAGTTCTCAACATACTCAGAAGCACAGGCAGTGGCTTGTCAATTTCATTCAGGTTATAATTTAGAACAAATTGACTATAGCTATTTGGCAAGGATTGCAAGATCAGGTCAGTGGCCAGCTCTTGGCCAAGCGGGAATCCCAACATCTGTAGGTTTTCTATATACCCAATCATTTTGAGTACATATGGGCCTACGGGAGTCCCATCTTGCATCTTGCACTGAAACAGTGCCTTAGAGATCTTGAATCTCTCGTGCCTCGCTTGTCCTTGATATAGTTGATGAAGATGTTCAACCATATCATAAGCGCCCATCAACTCGTGTTACTTCTGAAGCTCAGAGTTCATGGTCGCGAGCATAAGACATGACACATCTAATGCGTCATCTTGATGCTTCTTGTAAGCATCACGATCAGCTCGCGTGGCAGTGGCAGGAGGTGTCTCGGGAATGGGCTGCTCCAGGACGTACAGTTTTCGTTCCTGTGTAAGAACAATTCTCAAGTTCCTGTACCAGTCCAGGAAATTAGCTCCGTTGAGCTTGTCCTTCTCAAGGACGGAACGCAGGGACAAAGAGTTCGTATTTGACGTCATGGTTATCTACAACAGAAAAATACAGAAAAATAAATATCATATTCTATTAATC